>NC_079193.1:215070234-215670234 GCF_029499605.1 Hyla sarda | reverse complement strand
GTTTATATTATGTTTTACTACTTAAAAAAAAACAATGGTGAAGCTTATTATTCCCATTTTCACATAAATGTGCGACTTTTACTGATTTTACCCCACAGCTGGCACTTTTCAAAAACAGGAGGTGGAGCTTTCCATTGCCTATTGATGGCATATCCATAATAAAGGCCCTCAAAAAGTGGTTGGTCGGATGCTGCGGCCTCAGCTCTCATTGAAGGAAATAGTAGCTGTGCTGCAACAAAGCCAACTGCTTGCTGCTCTATTCACAGTGTAGTCTGGGCACCCAATAGCTGTTCAGCGGGTGTGCCAGTTGTCGGAACTGCACTGATAAACAATTGATGACCAATTATGTGGAACGCCCATCAATACTTTTTTTTCCTGGAAAACCCCTTTAAGTGCTGCAGACACTCCTGGATAGCTGTAAGGGTATAAAAGCAAATTGTACCATTACTGAAGCTGATGTTGTTTGAAACTGCCTTCTTATTTCTCAGCCAAGTGTCAAGGAGGTGGGTAAAGCTGTTCAAGTGCCACAGCCTAGCACACTTTCTCGCTTGCAGCCCTCTTTGACTGGCAAACAGGAACCTGAACGCCAATCAACCAGAACGTCCATGGGAGACCGGAGAGAAGGGTAAGCGTACCAAAAGTTTGGCAATCATCACCAGTACCAGGAAAGATACAGTCTGCTTTGATAACCTAAGAGCTATTTAACTGTGTCTGCAGTTCTTACCAGTACATAGATTCTCTTTAATAAATTTGGCACATCTTTTACCAGCACATTTTAAGTTAAGACTGGTATATGAAACATTGGTGTCACGATGCCGGCTGGCAGGAGGTGGATCCTCTGTGCCAGAGAGGGATTGGCGTGGACCGTGCTAGTGGATCGGTTCTAAGTCACTACTGGTATTCACCAGAGCCCACCGCAAAGCGGGATGGTCTTGCTGCGGCGGTAGTGACCAGGTCGTATCCACTAGCAACGGCTCAACCTCTCTGACTGCTGAAGATAGGCGCGGTACAAGGGAGTAGACAGAAGCAAGGTCGGACGTAGCAGAAGGTCGGGGCAGGCAGCAAGGATCGTAGTCAGGGGCAACGGCAGGAGGTCTGGAACACAGGCTAGGAACACACAAGGGAACGCTTTCACTAGGCACAAGGGCAACAAGATCCGGCGAGGGAGTGCAGGGGAAGTGAGGTATATATATGGAGTGCACAGGTGAACACACTAATTAGAACCACTGCGCCAATCAGCGGCGCAGTGGCCCTTTAAATCGCAGAGACCCGGAGCGCGCGCGCCCTAGGGAGCGGGGCCGCGCGCGCCGGGACAGGACCGACAGAGAGCGAGTCAGGTACGGGAGCCGGGGTGCGCATCGCGAGCGGGCGCCACCCGCATCGCGAATCGCATCCCGGCTGGAGGCAGTATCGCAGCGCACCCGGTCAGTGGATCTGACCGGGGCGCTGCAGTAACGAGAGTGTAGCGAGCGCTCCGGGGAGGAGCGGGGACCCGGAGCGCTCGGCGTAACAGTACCCCCCCCCCTTGGGTCTCCCCCTCTTCTTTGAGCCTGAGAACCTGAGGACCAGACTTTTATCTAGGATATTGTCCTCAGGTTCCCAGGATCTCTCTTCAGGACCACAGCCCTCCCAGTCAACCAGAAAAAAGGTTTTCCCTCTGACCTTTTTGGAGGCCAGTATCTCCTTTACAGGAAAGACGTCCGAAGAACCGGAGACAGGAGTGGGAGAAATAAGTTTAGGAGAGAAACGGCTGAGGATGAGTGGTTTAAGAAGAGAGACATGAAAGGCATTAGGAATACGAAGAGAAGGAGGAAGAAGAAGTTTGTAAGAGACAGGATTAATCTGGCACAAAACTTTGAAAGGACCAAGATAGCGTGGTCCCAATTTGTAGCTGGGAACACGGAAGCGGACATATTTAGCGGAGAGCCATACCTTGTCTCCGGGAGAAAAAATGGGGGGAGCTCTTCTTTTCTTATCAGCAAACTTCTTCATGCGTGATGAAGCCTGTAAGAGAGAATTTTGGGTCTCTTTCCATATGGTGGAAAGATCACGAGTTATTTCATCCACAGCGGGCAAGCCAGAGGGCAAGGGAGTAGGGAGGGGGGGAAGAGGGTGACGGCCGTACACCACGAAAAATGGGGATTTGGAAGAAGATTCAGAGACTCTGAAGTTATACGAGAATTCGGCCCATGGTAGAAGATCTGCCCAGTCATCCTGGCGGGAGGAAACAAAATGCCGTAAATAATCACCCAGGACCTGGTTAATTCTTTCTACTTGCCCATTGGATTGAGGATGATTAGCAGAAGAAAAGTTTAATTTAATCTTGAGTTGTTTACAGAGAGCCCTCCAGAATTTTGACACGAATTGGACGCCTCTATCCGAGACGATCTGCGTGGGCAACCCGTGAAGACGAAAAATGTGTACAAAAAATAGTTTTGCCAACTGAGGCGCTGAAGGAAGACCAGGAAGAGGAATAAAATGTGCCATCTTGGAAAATCGATCAACGACCACCCAAACAACAGTGTTGCCACGGGATGGGGGTAAGTCAGTAATAAAGTCCATACCAATTAGAGACCAAGGCTGTTCGGGGACAGGCAAAGGGTGAAGGAGACCAGCAGGCTTCTGGCGAGGAGTCTTGTCCCGGGCACAGACAGTGCAGGCCCGCACAAAATCAACAACATCCGTCTCCAGAGTCGGCCACCAATAGAAACGAGAGATGAGTTGCACGGATTTCTTGATGCCCACATGGCCTGCGAGATGGGAGGAGTGACCCCATTTGAGGATTCCGAGGCGTTGGCGTGGAGAGACGAAGGTCTTCCCTGGAGGAGTTTGCCTGATGGAGGCTGGAGAAGTGGAGATCAGGCAGTCAGGAGGAATGATGTGTTGCGGAGAGAGCTCTACTTCTGAGGCATCCGAGGAACTAGAGAGAGCATCGGCCCTGATGTTCTTATCGGCAGGGCGAAAGTGAATTTCAAAATTAAACCGGGCAAAGAACAGAGACCACCTGGCCTGGCGAGGATTCAGCCGTTGAGCAGACTGGAGATAGGAGAGATTCTTGTGATCGGTGTAAATAATAACTGGAAATTTAGATCCCTCCAGCAGATGCCTCCATTCCTCAAGTGCTAATTTAATGGCCAGTAGCTCTCGATCCCCGATGGAGTAGTTCCTCTCCGCCGGAGAGAAGGTCCTAGAAAAAAAACCACAGGTAACAGCATGCCCGGAAGAATTTTTTTGTAGAAGAACCGCTCCAGCTCCTACTGAGGAGGCATCAACCTCCAATAGGAAGGGTTTAGATGGGTCCGGTCTGGAGAGCACGGGAGCAGAAGAAAAGGCCGACTTGAGCCGTTTAAAGGCGTCTTCCGCTTGAGGAGGCCAGGACTTAGGATTGGCATTCTTCTTGGTTAAAGCCACGATAGGAGCCACAATGGTGGAAAAATGTGGAATAAATTGTCTGTAATAATTGGCGAACCCCAAAAAACGTTGGATAGCACGGAGTCCGGAGGGGCGTGGCCAATCTAAGACGGCAGAGAGTTTGTCTGGATCCATTTGTAGTCCCTGGCCAGAGACCAAGTATCCTAGGAAAGGAAGAGATTGACATTCAAACAGACATTTCTCCATTTTGGCATAAAGTTGATTGTCACGAAGTCTCTGAAGAACCATGCGGACATGCTGGCGGTGTTCTTCTAGGTTGGCAGAAAAAATCAGAATATCGTCCAGATACACAACAACACAGGAATATAAGAGATCACGAAAAATTTCATTAACAAAGTCTTGGAAGACGGCAGGGGCGTTGCACAGGCCAAAGGGCATGACCAGATACTCAAAGTGTCCATCTCTAGTGTTAAATGCCGTTTTCCATTCATCCCCCTCCCTGATGCGGATGAGATTATAAGCACCTCTTAAGTCCAGTTTGGTAAAGATGTGGGCACCTTGGAGGCGATCAAAGAGTTCAGAGATAAGAGGTAGAGGGTAGCGGTTCTTTACCGTGATTTTATTAAGACCGCGGTAGTCAATGCAAGGACGTAGGGAGCCATCTTTTTTGGACACAAAGAAAAATCCAGCTCCGGCAGGAGAGGAGGATTTGCGGATAAACCCCTTTTTTAAATTTTCCTGGATGTACTCAGACATAGCAAGAGTCTCTGGGGCGGACAGAGGATAAATTCTGCCCCGGGGTGGAGTAGTGCCCGGGAGGAGGTCAATAGGACAGTCATAAGGCCTGTGAGGAGGTAGAGTCTCAGCTTGTTTTTTGCAAAACACATCAGCAAAGTCCATATAGGCCTTAGGGAGACCGGTTACAGGGGGAACCACAGGGTCACGGCAGGGAGTACTGGGAACCGGTTTAAGGCAGTCCTTGAAACAAGAGATACCCCAGCTCTTGATCTCCCCCGTGGACCAATCCAGGGTTGGGGAATGGCGTTGGAGCCACGGTAGTCCAAGGAGAATTTCGGAAGTGCAATTGGGGAGGACCAAGAACTCAATTTTTTCTTGATGAGGTCCGATGCACATTAGAAGGGGCTCCGTGCGGTAACGTATGGTACAGTCCAATTGATGTAGAGGGGCCTGGCGAGACTGGTTACCGGGATGTTGAACCTGTTGATGAGAGAGGCCAAAATAAAGTTTCCTGCAGATCCGGAATCCAAGAAGGCCATAGTAGAGAAGGAGAAGGTAGATGCAGATATCCGCACAGGCACAGTAAGACGTGGAGAAGCAGAGTTGACATCAAGGACTGTCTCACTTTTGTGCGGAGTCTGCGTGCGTCTTTCCAGGCGGGGAGGACGGATAGGACAATCCTTCAGGAAGTGTTCGGTACCGGCACAGTACAGGCAGAGATTCTCCATGCGGCGTCGTGTCCTCTCTTGAGGTGTCAGGCGAGACCGGTCAACTTGCATAGCCTCCACGGCGGGAGGCACAGGAACGGATTGCAGAGGACCAGAGGAGAGAGGAGCCGGGGAGAAAAAACGCCTCGTGCGAACAAAGTCCATATCCTGGCGGAGCTCCTGACGCCTTTCGGAAAAACGCATGTCAATGCGAGTGGCAAGATGAATGAGTTCATGTAGATTAGCAGGAATTTCTCGTGCGGCCAGAACATCTTTAATGTTGCTGGATAGGCCTTTTTTAAAGGTCGCGCAGAGGGCCTCATTATTCCAGGATAGTTCAGAAGCAAGAGTACGGAATTGTATGGCGTACTCGCCAACGGAAGAATTACCCTGGACCAGGTTCAGCAGGGCAGTCTCAGCAGAGGAGGCTCGGGCAGGTTCCTCAAAGACACTACGAATTTCCGAGAAGAAGGAGTGTACAGAGGCAGTGACGGGGTCATTGCGGTCCCAGAGCGGTGTGGCCCATGACAGAGCTTTTCCAGACAGAAGGCTGACTACGAAAGCCACCTTAGACCTTTCAGTAGGAAACTGGTCCGACATCATCTCCAAGTGCAGGGAACATTGTGAAAGAAAGCCACGGCAAAACTTAGAGTCCCCATCAAATTTATCCGGCAAGGATAGTCGTAGGCCTGAAGCGGCCACTCGCTGCGGAGGAGGTGCAGGAGCTGGCGGAGGAGATGATTGCTGAAGCTGTGGTAGTAGCTGCTGTAGCATCACGGTCAGTTGAGACAGCTGGTGGCCTTGTTGCGCTATCAGTTGTGACTGCTGGGCGACCACCGTGGTGAGGTCAGCGACATCTGGCAGAGGTACTTCAGCGGGATCCATGGCCGGATCTACTGTCACGATGCCGGCTGGCAGGAGGTGGATCCTCTGTGCCAGAGAGGGATTGGCGTGGACCGTGCTAGTGGATCGGTTCTAAGTCACTACTGGTATTCACCAGAGCCCGCCGCAAAGCGGGATGGTCTTGCTGCGGCGGTAGTGACCAGGTCGTATCCACTAGCAACGGCTCAACCTCTCTGACTGCTGAAGATAGGCGCGGTACAAGGGAGTAGACAGAAGCAAGGTCGGACGTAGCAGAAGGTCGGGGCAGGCAGCAAGGATCGTAGTCAGGGGCAACGGCAGGAGGTCTGGAACACAGGCTAGGAACACACAAGGGAACGCTTTCACTAGGCACAAGGGCAACAAGATCCGGCGAGGGAGTGCAGGGGAAGTGAGGTATATATATGGAGTGCACAGGTGAACACACTAATTAGAACCACTGCGCCAATCAGCGGCGCAGTGGCCCTTTAAATCGCAGAGACCCGGCGCGCGCGCGCCCTAGGGAGCGGGGCCGCGCGCGCCGGGACAGGACCGACGGAGAGCGAGTCAGGTACGGGAGCCGGGGTGCGCATCGCGAGCGGGCGCCACCCGCATCGCGAATCGCATCCCGGCTGGAGGCAGTATCGCAGCGCACCCGGTCAGTGGATCTGACCGGGGCGCTGCAGTAACGAGAGTGTAGCGAGCGCTCCGGGGAGGAGCGGGGACCCGGAGCGCTCGGCGTAACAATTGGTCTTAATATATCCCCCTTCCAAAAAAAAAAACAATAAAAAAAAACATTGCTTTGCATCGTAACCTCATAACCTTTTAATTTTTCCATCAATGTTCCTATGCAGGAGCTTATTTTTTGCACAGAAAGCTGTAGTTTTTATAGATAGTATTTTGGGGAACATATAACTTTCTAATCTATTTTATTATATTTTTTTTGGAAAGGTGGGGTAACCAAAAAAAAAAAAGCTGGGGAACACTTTGAGGATGAGTTAAAGGGAATCTGACAGCAGGGCCACCCGCACTATTTGTATATTCAGGTTAGTGTGGGTGACCCCGCTGCCTGTTTCTAACACTGCTTACTGTGCAAAAATTGATGCAGCCGAGGGGGTGTGGCTAGACATGGCGGAGTGAAGACGTGTTTGCTGGAGCTCTGGTCCCGCACCAACCATTTGTGAGGACTATACCCTGCATTTATGGGAGGACACACCAAAAAACCTAGGAGGCAATCCCGTTCACGTCCCCCTTCTCCTGTGCGGACTTTGGTGCCCTACCTGACCCGCTCGCAGCCCCGCAGGAGCACCTCCTTGCCTCCAGGCACTATGGCCGCGTGTTCTTCGGCGGCGGCTGTGACACCTCCGGCTGCAGTCTCCGCAATCATCGCGCCGCCGCTGCCGGCAGTGCCGTCCCTGCTCTCACCTCCTGTGAACCCGGCGGCCTGTGATCCTGTGGCTGTTCGGGGAACCGCTGCGCCTGGACGGCCTGCACCGCTGGAGACAGCCGCTGACAGCCCCTCTACAGATGGCGGCGCCACGCCGCGAACGAGTGAGTGCCCGCCTGCAGTGGCCCGCTCCCCTGCCAGGGCGCAAGAACAGCATCCCGGACCGGCGGCTGGAGGTATGCCTCCCCTCCCCACACATGCCTGTGTCCTGCCTGGACCTGCCAGCCCTCACGGTCCGACCTCATTCGCTCCTCAGGCCTTCCCTCCACGTGGCCCTGCGGGCAGTGTGGGGCCCCCCCCCTCTGGCCACGCACGTGCTCCCCACCTCCACAGTGCCTCTCAGGGGGCAACCTCTACAGTAGCCCAAGGGATGGAGCTTGCCCCTGGGGATTGGCCCAATGTCCAATTTGGCCCTCATCCTCTGCTGCAGGCTTTTTACAATATGCCGGTCCCTGCACCCCTGATGGATACAGTACCTGCTGCCTCACCCTCATGGTCCTCTGGATCACCCTGGGACTTCCCCGTTCACCAGCCCCAGGAGACTGCCCTGTTGGTGCCCTCGCCCTCTACTGCACCCCATGCACCCCTAGGAGACAACGGGCCCCCCATAACACCATCCCAGGGGCCCCCTCCTAGCCTGGCAGGAACTCCACCTGTGTTTAGGGCTCTTTCCCCCAGAGCTGCTGCACCACCTTTGTCCCAAGCTGTATGGGGGACCCATGTGCACCCGGGACACTCTCCATTCTCATCAATGGACCGTCCGGTTACTTTAGCTGACCTCCAAGCTCTGGTTGCCTCACTGCCTACTAAGACTGACCTCTCATCCTTAGCTAAACAGATAGTTGCAGAGTGCAAGGAGGAATTTACTCAACTGCGCCATGATGTCTCTGCCTTAACTACTAGAGTGGAAGCCGTCGAGGTGACACATGCATCTTCCTCTTCTTCAGTCCAAGCCTTACAAGCGACGGTGAAGCAACACAGTGATCAGATCTTTACCTTACAGAAGCATCAGCATATTGATGACGTCGAAAATCGCAATAGGCGCAACAATATTCGCCCCCGGGGGGCTCCCGGAGGCGGCTGGCCCGTTTCCGTACGGACCTCGCGACGTGGAATAGCAAGGATTTTTCATGGTTTGGCCGCATAAATATCCTTAAAATGACCCTGATGCCTCGCTTATTATATTTACTCCAAACAATTCCTTTGTATATCCCTTCCTCTTATTGGAAGCAAATTCAGGCATACTTTGGTTCTTTTGTGTGGGCCGGTGCCCGCCCAAGATTGAATAGGCTCACCCTGACACGTCCTAAATTACAAGGGGGGGGGTAGGTCTCCCGGACTGCCGGGCATACTATTTGGCCTGTGTCCATGCCCGAGTATTGGATTATTTTCACAATGTAACCTCTAAATTGTGGGTCTGTCTGGCGCAGGACATATGTCCCCTCGCCCTCTCTACCCAGCCATGGACTCTGTCCCAACCATCTCAATTCCCCTCCCATTTGTCATTTTCCACTCACCACACCCTGGCTAGCCTGGCCTGCACAGGGCCTTCTGTGGCCCTCGTAGATCGTAAGGGCCCTCTGCTCCCTATTACGGATAATCTTGAGTTTCCCCCGGGTTCCTCTTCCAATAGTTTTTTCGGGGCTTCCCTTTTGGAACCCCTTCATTTCCATCACGTATTGACCGGAGCGGGTATCAAAGCCCTGGAAACCCTACTGCGATTGTCCTTCCACTAGACGGGCCCCCTTTGCCTATCTGCAACTGCATCATTTCTACTCTCACCATCCTGACCGTTTATCATTACACCGCACATTGACTCCTTTCGAACAGCTGTGCATGGCCCCGTCGCCCCGACACACCATATCCTCCATTTGTGGCCTGTTGTTGTCTCCCAGGTCGGACTCCCTCCCGGCATTTTGTCGAGCCTGGGAGACCGAGTTGGATAAATCCTTCACCCCTGAACAATGGGCCAGATGTTTCTTTCTGACCCATAAGGCAGTAATCGCCACAAAATTTCAAGAAACCAGCTTTAAAATCGTACCTGCGATCCTACATCGTTGGTACCCCTCTGTATCGGATTCTTGCTGGCGGTGTGGTGGTGGCGGGGGGGACGATGGTGCACATGTGGTGGGGTTGCCCTAGACTGCAGCCTTTCTGGTCCACAGTCTTCCGTGTCATTCGGGACACTACAGGGATCCAGATCCCCTGGTGCCCTGAAGCTGCTCTCCTTTATATGTTTACCTTAGCCCAGGATAAATACAAAAAGTCGCTAGCCCGTCATCTCCTTCAGGCAGCTAAAACTGTTATTCTCAGGAAATGGAAATCCCCCGACCCCCCTCAGTGGCTGACTGGATTAGCGAAATCGCACAGGTGCACTGCATGGAGGAACTTTTAGCAGTCCAGCCTGCTGACGTGACTAGACTCGCGGCGACCTGGCTCTCGTGGTCTGAGTTCTGCTCCTCTCCGGAATTTCGCTCACTGTAATGTTACCCTGTGGCCCATTTGGGGCTCATGGAGATGTAGCTCACCTCGCTGGTGATGTCTGCCTGATCTACGCTACATACCGTCTGGCCTCGGCTCTGCTCTTTATTTGTCGTTTGTCTTTTGTATGTCCCTCACCGTTCGCACCTGGTCTCCCTCATCCTCTTTCCTTCACTCCCCACTATATTCTTCTTTGGTTCTATCTCGGGTTCTTTACCCATGCCTTGATCTCTCCCTTGTCTTGGCTCTCATTTTTGTTTCACATAATTATGTTTTATACTTTCTTATACAGAATGTTATGCACCGCTTTGGTTGTGCCCTCCAGATGTTAGGTTCGGAGCTGAGACTGACAGTTTTTTTTTCTCTTCCATTTGTTTGTCATTTGATGTCTGCTGTTTTTTTTTTTTCCTTTTTGGAATGCTCCTGTTATATGTGCCATTTGTCAACTACTTGCCCGGCTATACCGGCCCACATGGCCGTCGCCTCTTTTGATCGATTGTATGCTACTCTGTTTTCTTCTGCTGTTTCAATAAAATCATTGTTGAATAAAAAAAAAATACATTTGATGCAGCCATTCAGGAGATAATCTTGTTGCTAATATGTTAAATCCTTGATATGCGAAATGGAGGCGGGCTGGTGCAGAATGAGCAACACTTTCTACTGCCTGTTCCGGCCAAAGTCACTGACTCCGCCATGCAGTGAGATTGAAACAAGGATGAATATTCGTGATGGAGGTGGTGTCATCGGCCGGAGCACAATGAAGAAAGCATTGCTTATACTGCAGTAGCCCACCTCCATTGCACAGAACAAGGAAATAACATATTAGCAACAAGAAGAATATATCCAGAATGGCTGCACCGATTTTCACCCGATCAGCTGCCTTAGAAACAGGGTTACTCACACTATCCACCTGTATATTTAGTTAGTGTGGGTGAACCCTACTGTTAGATTCTCTTTAATATGCATCTTTATTGCTTTTTTTCATGTCAAGTTCATATAAAATGACATTTAATGATTAAAAAAAAAAAATCTAAACTGAAGAGATTAAATGTATATCTATAAAAAAAAAATATGCAGAAAGTAACCAAGCAGGGAAAACATTAACACTGAGGAAGACATAGAAAAGGAAGGAGAAAGGAAGAGAAAAAAAAGAGAGAGGTAAAAAATTTTTTTTTTTTTTTAAAAGATCTCAATCTCACCATCCATCCACCTGTAAAACCTGGAAGGCAGGCCACCTGACCTTCTTGTATTTATTTATTTATTCTACAAATATAACCCCCCTAAGGACGCAGCTCATTTTCACCTTAACCCCTTAAGGACCAGGCCATTTTACACCTTAGGACCAGAGCGTTTTTTGAACATCTGACCATTGTCACTTTAAACATTAATAACTCTGGAATGCTTTTACTTATCATTCTGATTCCGAGATTGTTTTTCCGTGACATATTCTACTTTAACATGGTGGTAAATTTTTGTGGTAACTTGCATCCTTTCTTGGGGAAAAATCCCAAAATTTGATGAAAAAATTGAAAATTTTGCATTTTTCTAACTTTGAAGCTCTCTGCTTGTAAGGAAATGGATATTCCATATAATTTTTTTTAATTCACATTACGAATATGTCTACTTTATGTTTGCATCATAAAATTGACAAGTTTTTACTTTTGGAAGACACCAGAGGGCTTCAAAGTTCAGCAGCAATTTTTCACAAAATTTTCAAACTCACTATTTTTCAGGGACCAGTTCAGGTTTGAAGTGGATTTGAAGGGTCTTCATATTAGAAATACCCCATAAAAGACCCCATTATAAAAACTGCACCCCCCAAAGTATTCAAAATGACATTCAGTCAGCGTTTTAACCCTTTAGGTGTTTCACAGGAATAGCAGCAAAGTGAAGGAGAAAATTCACAATCTTCATTTTTTACACTTGCATGTTCTTGTAGATTTTTTGAATTTTTACAAGGGGTTAAAGGAGAAAATTTATACTTGTATGTGTAACCCAATTTCTCTCGAGTAAGCAAATACCTCATATGTATATGTAAATTGTTCGGCGGGCGCAGTAGAGAGCTCAGAAGTGAAGGAGCGACAAGGGGATTTTGGAGAGTACATGCCCCCCAAAAACCATTTCAGAAAAACGGTTTTTGGGGGGCATGTTGCATTTAGGAAGCCCCTATGGTGCCAGAACAGCAAAAAACCCCACATGGCATGCCATTTTGGAAACTAGACCCCTTGAGGAACGTAACAAGGAATAAAGTGAGCCTTAATACCCCACAGGGGTTTCACGACTTTTGCATATGTAAAAAAAAAAAAAATTTCCACTAAAATGTGTGTTTCCCCCCCAAATTTCACATTTTTGCAAGGGTTAATAGCAGAAAATACCCCCCAAAATTTGTAACCCCATCTCTTCTGAGTATGGCGATACCCCATAAGTTGACCTGAAGTGCACTACGGGCGAACTACAATGCTCAGAAGAGGAGTCATATTTGGCTTTTTGAGAGCAAATTTTGCTCGGGGGGGCATGTCACATTTAGGAAGCCCCTATGGTGCCAGAACAGCAAAAAAAAAAAACACATGGCATACCATTTTGGAAACTAGACCCCTTGAGGAACGTAACAAGGAATAAAGTGAGCCTTAATACCCCACAGGGGTTTCACGACTTTTGCATATGTAAAAAAAAAAAAAAATGTTTCACTAAAATGTGTTTCCCCCCAAATTTCACATTTTTGCAAGGGTTAATAGCAGAAAATACCCCCCAAAATTTGTAACCCCATCTCTTCTGAGTATGGAGGTACCCCATAAGTTGACCTGAAGTGCACTACGGGCGAACTACAATGCTCAGAAGAGAAGGAGTCATATTTGGCTTTTTGAGAGCAAATTTTGCTCGGGGGGCATGTTGCATTTAGGAAGCCCCTATGGTGCCAGGACAGCAAAAAAAAACTCCACATGGCATACTATTTCGGAAACTAAATCCCTCAAGGAACATAACAAGGGGTACAGTGAGTCTTAACACCCCACAGGTGTTTGATAAATATTCATGAAGTGGGATGGGATTTTTTTTACACTAAAATGCTGGGGTTACCCCAAATTTTTCATTTTCACAAGTGGTAAAAGGAGAAAATGTCACCGTAAGTTTGTAAATACATTTCTTTGGAGTAAGGACATACCTCAAGTCAGGGCGTAAACAGCTTGCACACTGGTCTGAGAGGAGCAGGTCACATTCAGGGGCCTTGAGCTTCTGCGTTGCGGCCTATGGAGCCAGAACAGTGGGACCCCCCCTCAAGGGGCATTACATGGGGTAAATAACTGGGGTACACTAAATAACTAAAATGGGGTACAGTGGGACATAAAATTATAAAACAGGTTATGTTCCCAGAATGATGACCCAGAGCATAGCCAAAACTAAAAAATATGCCCGCCCCAAACCCTATTTTCTGAATCATCATTCTGGGAATGTGACGTGTGTGGCCGTCCCTAACCTGTTGCATCAAATGCGCACCCCGCTCAGGTGGAGAGAGAGCGCTGCACATTTGAGGCAACAAAAAAAGTCCCCGATGATAGTGACTCAGTGACCCAGAGAAAAAAATACCCCCAGAGGTCTTATCAGTTTGTTTTTTTTTAAGATGAGTTTTTTTGGGGCAATTTAGTGGTTTTATGGTGTTAAAATTTGGAATGTACTCTGGACTTGGTACATTAGGGTCAAATTATGGGAAATTAAAATGAAAAGGGAAAATTTTGTACTGCATGGAAGTGTGATACTCCCTGAAGCAGTTTTTAATGCAGAGGCCCGGATGATCGGGGCAAGTGTCACATTGAGTGGTGGTGTCCTCCTGTTACACACTATGCATTTTTTCTGGGATCGTCCCTGCTTTCCAGTGTGGGGGACTTCACCTGGAAAGTGTTGGCCTGGGACGATCCTGGCACCTATAACTCCAGTTCCTTGGGAAGTCCGGCCTGCTCTTTCCCGGTCGCCAAAGATCAGGACCTTTAGGACTTCTTCTTGGAACTGGAGGAATCTCCCTGTGTTGCCAGTGTACTGGGACAGTACAAAAGCGTTGTACATGGCAACCTGTACCAAGTAGACCGCAACTTTTTTGTACCATACCCGTGTTTTCCGCATGGCCATGTATGGCTTGAGGACTTGATCAGAAAGATCAACTCCCCCCATATACCGATTGTAGTCCAGAATACAATCGGGCTTGAGGACCGGTGTTGTGGTACCTCGCACAGGGACAGGTGAGCTGCCGTTACCATGAATAGTGGTCAGCATAAGGACATCCCTCTTATCCTTATACCTGACCAGCAACAGGTTTTCATGGGTAAGGGCACGGGACTCACCCTTGGGCATAGGTGTCTGCAGAAAATTTAGAGGGAGGTCTCTCTGGTTTTTCCGCACGGTCCCACAAGCGGACGTGGATCTGGCGGCAAGGGATGTGAACAGAGGGATGCTGGTATAAAAGTTGTCCACATACATGTGGTAACCCTTATCCAGCAAAGGGTGCACAAGCTCCCAAACGATTTTCCCGCTAACACCCAGAGTGGGGGAACAATCTGGGGGTTCAATACGGGAATCTCGTCCCTCATACACTCTAAACTTGAGAGTGTACCCGGAGGTACTCTCACAAAGTTTAGAGAGCTTCACGCCATACCGCCCCCGCTTCGAGGGAATATACTGGCGGAAGATGAGTCTCCCCTTGACACTGATAAGAGACTCATCAACCGAAAGCTCCCTGAGGGGTACGTAGGCCTCCAAAAATTTGGCCCCACAGTGATCGATGACCGGCCTCACTTTGTAAAGAAGGTCATAGGTGGGATCACCTCGGGGTGGACATGCCTCATTATCTGCATAATGGAGGCATTTTCGAATGGCCTCGAACCGCCTCCGTGCCATGACCATACTGTAAAGCGGGGTCTGGTAGAAGATGTCCCCGCTCCAGTACTGTCTGACACTTGGTTTTTTGACTAGGCCCATATGCAGCAAGAGGCCCCAAAATGTCCTCATCTCTGCTGCATCAATGGCGTACCATTCATTGAGCCTTGCCAAAACAGAATCAGGGTGGTGGGCGATGAACTGCCTGGCGTACAGATTCGTCTGCTCCACCATGTGATTGACAAAACTGTCACTGAAAAAATAACTGAAATAGTCAATTTCAGTGAATCCAGAATTGTCAATCCGGATTCCGGAATCGCCAACAAACTCCGGAACCCGTGGCTGATAAGCCTCTGGGGGTTTCCAGACAGGTTCACCGGAAGGGGGCTTCGGTAAACTTGTCTGGGGGGTCGGACTCCTAGTACAAGGAGCATCACCACTCGCACTAGTGCCGGCCACTGGGCCACTATCATGGGGGGTGCATGGCCTCGCCTGGCAGCGTCTCCGCTGCCGTATAGGTGACTCATCATCAGTACTAGATGATGAGGAGGACGATGAAGAACACAGGAATGTGGGATCTTCATCATCCTCACTGACAGATTCGGAGTCGGAGGCAAGAAAAGCGTATGCCTCTGCTGCCGAAAATGCCTGGCGAGCCATCGCCTTTTTTCTACGGTGGTGGTGGGGGGGGGGTTGATGGCGGGGGTGGTGGGTGTGTGTGTGTGGGGGGGGGGGGTGAGTATGTAGTGTGTGTGATTGGTGTAACTGTAACTGTATGGGGGGGGGAAGCGCTGCAGCCAAAAATAAAAAAAATGGGGGGCCAAATGCAGCGCCCTGAATCCCTAATAGGGCCCGGGTCACACTAAAAAATTGCGGCGGACCCTTTAGGTCCTATTAGGGGGTCAGGGGGGAAAACATTTTTTTACACTTTTTTTTAACTTTACTGGTTAACCCTACCTGTCTCTGGGGCTGTACTCTCTCCCTGCTCTAAGGGGGGTCTTCCTCTGATCTTCCTCCGATCTTCACAGAGGAGGGGTCCCTGGCTTCTTCTCGCAGCTCTGGCCGCTGAATGAACTCAGGGAGCAAGCAGAGCCGCGAGGGGTGCCGTTAACCCCTCCCCTGCTGGTTGCTATTGGCCGGACGATCACCGGCCAATAGCAGCGATCCTGGGGGGGTGCCGAAAATTGCCACCTCCCCATAGATACCGAGGGTGATAGGGGGTGACCCGCATCACTGGAATAGCCGAAAATCGGGTGAATTCACTTGCGATTTTCGGCAATCGCCTACATGGGGGGGTCTGATGACCCCCTGGGCATTGGCGCGGGGTGCCTGCTGATCGATATCAGCAGTCACCCTGGTCCAGTCCCCGCCCGGCGCGCGGCAGGGACCAAAATTCCCACGGGTGTACAGGTACGCCCTTGGTCCTTAAAGGGTAGCTCCCACCATCCTAATTTTTTTTTTCCTAGCCCGTTCCACCCCCCCCCCCCCCACTACGGCACTAGCCCGTTCCCTCCTCCCCCCCCGCCCCGCCTACCCCGTTCCCTCATTACACTTGCAGTTACTGCAGAGTCCGGCAGCGGCGGCAACGAGGCGGCGGCGATGTGCGGGAGGAGTGGCCTCCCAGCCAGTGGCCGGGGAGCCAATGCGCTCGCTCCCGCCTGTCTGATTGACAGGCATGGAGCGAGTGCAGCCTAACTGAAAAAGGACTGATTGCCACTCCAAAATCAGTCCTTTTTCAGTAGCCAGTTTTTAAATGTAAATTAAACCTTTTTAATAAAAAAAAAATTATAAAAGTATATTTGAGATATGTTGTAGTACATAAGTACTACAACATATCAAAAAATAAAGTTGGTGACAGTGCCCATTTAAGTACCAGGGAGCAAAGACGTACCTGTACGCCCTTGGTCCTTAAGGGGTTAAGGACGCAGCCATTTTTTGCAATTCTGACCACTGTCACTTTATGCATTAATAACTCTAAGATGCTTTTACTGATTATTCTGATTCTGTTTTTTCGTGACATGTTCTACTTTATTTTAGTGGTAAATTTTTGTCGTTACTTGCATCATTTCTTGAAAAATCCCCAAATTTCATGAAAATTTAGCATTTTTCTAACTTTGAAACTATCTGCTTGTAAGGAAAATTGATATTCCAAATGCATTTTATATTGATTCACAAATACAATGTCTACTTTATGTTGGCATCATAAAATGGACCTATTTTAACTTTTTGAAAACATTAGAGGGCTTCAAAGTATAGCAGCAATTTTCAAAATTTTCATGAAAATTGCAAAATCTGAAGGGACAGATGTTACAGAACTACAACTCCCAGCATGCCTGGGCTGAGAGTTGTAGTTTTGCAACATCTGGAGGGCTACCGTTTGGGCACCATTGTAATAGTGGTCTCCAAACTGTCTGGGCATGCTGGGAGTTGCAGTTTGGCAACCACTAGGAAGGTAGCAGTAAAGATCGCTTTACTGCCACTTTCCTTGATGCTCCGCGCCATCGCCTCCCTACCTGCGCCGCTGATCTCCGCTGATGCCGCCGATGATCGCCGGTCCCCACCGCATTTTCTCCACAGGTACCGGCTGCCATCTTCTCCCCCCGTTCTGCCCGACATCCAGGGGTGGGCAGAGCGTTCCCATGGTAACCCCCCGTCTTCAACTGCCATTGGTCAGTACTCATTGGTGACTAATGGCAGGGGATAGGAGGAGGTGGCACCACTGCAACCTATCTCCTATCCCTTAGGATGATCGGGGCTGTCACTGACAGCTCCGATCATCCCTATTTTCCAGGCTATCGGGTCACCAGAGACCCGATCAGCCCGGAATAGCGACAAATCACAGATCTGAATCGATCTGCGATTTGCCACGATCGCCGACATGGCGGGGGGTGGGGGTGATTGGGGTTGGTCTAAGAACCCACCTGGGCGATATGCCGGGATGCCTGCTGAACGATATCAGCAGGCATCCCGGTCCAGTCCCCGCCCGGCAAGTGGGGGGGGACCGGAATTCCCACAGGCGTATCCATACGGCCTACGTCCGTAAGGACTTGGGATGCAGGGCATATGCATACACCCTGCGTCCTGAAGAGGTTAATATTCTTCCCAGCAGCCACCTGTACCTTTACCAAACCTTAGTTTCCATATGCACACTTAATAAATTTCAGCTGGCAGACTCGGGACCCATTTCACCCCCTTACCTTAATTTTCCCCATACCTCTATAGAAATTAAATGCCATTTTGGCCAACTACTATGGAATTTGGTTACCAAATAAGAGGACCCACAAACCTCTGTAGAAATGATGGCATATTGCCACACTATTATGATATATTTGTGGTTAATTGTTAAGGGGTTCTCCACTCAATAAAATGTATCTCCTAACGATAGGGGTTAACCCCTTAAGGACGCAGGACGTAAATGTACGTCCTGGTGCGGTGGTACTTAACGCACCAGGACGTACATTTACGTCCCAAGCATAACCGCGGGCATCGGAGCGATGCCCGTGTCATGCGCGGCTGATCCCGGCTGCTGATCGCAGCCAGGGACCTGCCGGCAATGGCCGACGCCCGCGATCTCACGGGCGTCCGCCATTAACCCCTCAGGTGCTGGGATCAATACAGATCCTGGCATCTGCGGCAGTGCACGATTTGAATGAATGATCGGATCGCCCACAGCGCTGCTGCGGGGATCCGATCATTCAGAACGCCGCACGGAGGTCCCCTCACCTTCCTCCTTCCGGCTCCCGGCGTCTCCTGCTCTGGTCTGAGATTGAGCAGACCAGAGCAGAAGATCGTCAATAACACTGATCTGTTCTATGTCCTATACATAGAACAGATCAGTATTAGCAATCATGGTATTGCTATGAATAGTCCCCTATGGGGACTATTCAAGTGTAAAAAAAAATGTAAAAAAATGTAAAAGTAAAAAAAATGTGAAAAATCCCCTCCCCCAATAAAAAAGTTAAACGTCCGTTTTTTCCTATTTTACCCCCAAAAAGCGTAAAAAATACATTTTATAAACATATTTGGTATCGCCGCGTGCGTAAATGTCCGAACTATTAAAATAAAATGTTAATGATCCCGTACGGTGAACAGCGTGAACAAAAAAAAAAAAATCCAAAATTGCTACTTTTCTAATACATTTTATTAAAACATTTTTTTTTATAATTTATTAAAAGTTTTTTATATGCAAATGTGGTATAAAAAAAAAGTACAGATCATGGCGCTAAAAATTAGCCCCCATACCGCCGCTTATACGGAAAAATAAAAAAGCTAGAGGTCATCAACATAAAGGGATTATAAACGTACTAATTTGGTTAAAAAGTTTGTGATTTTTTTTAAGCGCAACAAGAATAGAAAAGTATGTAATAATGGGTATCATTTTAATTGTATTGACCCTCAGAATAAAGAACACATGTCATTTTTACCATAAATTGTACGGCGTGAAAACAAAACCTTCCAAAATTAGCAAAATTGCATTTTTCTTTTTAATTTCCCCACAAAAATAGTGTTTTTTGGTTGCGCCATACATTTTATGATATAATGAGTTATGTCATTACAAAGGAAAACTGGTCGCGAAAAAAAAAGCCCTCATACTAGTCTGTGGATGAAAATATAAAAGAGTTATGATTTTTAGAAGGTGAGGAGGAAAAAATGAAAACGTAAAAATTAAATTGTCTGAGTCCTTAAGGCCAAAATGGGCTGAGTCCTTAAGGGGTTAAAGGGGTACTCCCGTGGAAAACTTTTTTTTTTTAAATCAACTGGTGCCAGAAAGTTAAACAGATTTGTAAATTACTTCTACTAAAAAATCTTAATCTTTCCAGTACTTTTTACAGTCGGTATACTACAGAGGAAATGGTTTTCTTTTTGGAACACAGTGCTCTCTGCTGACATCTCTGTCCATTTTAGCAACTGTCCAGAGCAGCATATGTTTGCTATGGGGATTTTCTCCTACTATGGACAGTTCCTAAAATGGACAGAGGTGTCAGCAGAGAGCTCTGTGGTCATGATGTCAGCAGAGATCTCTGTGTTCCAAAAAGAAATCCATTTCCTCTGTAGTATTCAGCAGCTAATACGTACTGGAAGGATTAAGATTTTTTAATAGAAGTAATTTACAAATCTGTTTAACTTTCTGGCACCAGTTGATAAAAAAAAAAAAAAAAAAGTTTTCCACGGGACCGTAGCTTCTTCTCAGCACCAGTATGCATCTGAGGATGGGGGGGCGGAGAAGTAATGGAGCCTGCATTAGCAGGTTAGAGACCAGACCCCATACTTCCATATAAGCAATGCTTTTATAATGGATTTTTTCATGAACGTCATGAACATGACTGCACGTCAATGGTGTACACGCAAAAAAATTCCAAAATAGCTTATTTTTGTTCACTTTTTATACCATAAAAAAAGAATAAAAAGCTAATCAAAAAGTCTGATCAAAACAAAAATGGTACTGATAAAAACTTCAGATCTGTTTCGACGTGGATTTTTGGGTAAAATGACTAATATCACTGCAAAGTAGAATTGGTGGCGCAAAAAATAAGCCATAATATGGATTTTTAGGTGGAAAATTTAAAGGGTTATGATTTTTAACCTTTTCAGGACGTAGGGCGTATGCATACGCCCTGCATCCCGAGTCCTTAACCCCTTAAGGACTCAGCCCATTTTGGCCTTAAGGACTCAGACAATTTAATTTTTACGTTTTCATTTTTTCCTCCTCGCCTTCTAAAAATCATAACTCTTTTATATTTTCATCCACAGACTAGTATGAGGGCTTGTTTTTTGCGCGACCAGTTGTCCTTTGTAATGACATAACTCATTATATCATAAAATGTATGGCGCAACCAAAAAACACTATTTTTGTGGGGAAATTAAAACGAAAAACACAATTTTGCTAATTTTGGAAGGTTTTGTTTTCACGCCGTACAATTTATGGTAAAAGTGACGTGTGTTCTTTATTCTGAGGGTCAATACGATTAAAATGATACCCATTATTATATACTTTTATATTATTGTTGCGCTTAAAAAAAATCACAAACTTTTTAACCAAATTAGTACGTTTATAATCCCTTTATTTTGATGACCTCTAACTTTTTTATTTTTCCGTATAAGTGGCGGTATGGGGGCTCATTTTTTGCGCCATGATCTGTACTTTTTTTTTATACCAAATTTGCATATAAAAAACTTTTAATACATTTTTTATAATTTTTTTTTAATAAAATGTATTAAAAAAGTAGGAATTTGGGACTTTTTTTATTTTTTTTCATTCACGCCGTTCACTGTACGGGATCATTAACATTTTATTTTAATAGTTCGGACATTTACGCACGCGGCGATACCAAATATGTCTATAAAAAATGTTTTTTACGCTTTTTGGGGGTAAAATAGGAAAAAACGGACGTTTTACTTTTTTATTGGGTCGAGGGGATTTTTCACTTTTTTTTTACTTTTACTTTTACATTTTTTTTACATTTTTTTTACACTTGAATAGTCCCCATAGGGGACTATTCATAGCAATACCATGATTGCTAATACTGATCTGTTCTATGTATAGGACATAGAACAGATCAGTATTATCGGTCATCTCCTGCTCTGGTCTGCTCGATCACAGACCAGAGCAGGAGATGCCGGGAGCCGCACGGAGGAAGGAGAGGGGACCTCCGTGCGGCGTTATGAATGATCGAATCCCCGCAGCAGCGCTGCGGGCGATCCGATCGTTCATTTAAATCGCGAACCGCCGCAGATGCCGGGATCTGTATTGATCCCGGCACCTGAGGGGTTAATGGTGGACGCCCGCGAGATCGCGGGCGTCGGCCATTGTCGGCGGGTCCCTGGCTACGATTAGCAGCCGGGATCAGCCGCGCATGACACGGGCATCGCTCCGATGCCCGCGGTTATGCTTAGGACGTAAATGTACGTCCTGGTGCGTTAAGTACCACCTCACCAGGACGTACATTTACGTCCTGCGTCCTTAAGGGGTTAAGGACGTAGGGCGTATGCATACGCCCGTGGGAATTCCGGTCCCCGCCACTAGCCGGTTGGGGACCAGATCGGGATGCCTGCTGAAATCATTCAGTAGGCATCCCGGCACATCGCCGAGGGGGGTCCATGTCAGCGAATGCAGAAAATCGCATGTCAATTCAGACATGCGATTTTCTGCTATTCCGAGCTGATCGGGTCTCTGGTGACCCGATCGGCCGGAAAATAGGGATGATCGGAGCTGTCAATGACAGCCCCGATCATCCTGAGGGATAGTAGCGAGATTTCAGTGCTGCGATCTCCTCCTATCCCCTGCCATTAGCCAGAAATGAATTCTGACCAATGGCAGCGCACGACAGGGGGTTGCCGTGGAAACCTCCCGATCTACCCACCCCTAGATGTCGGGCAGAACGGGGGAGAAGATGGCGGCGGGTACCTGATCAGAAGATGCCGTAGGGACCGCCGATCATCGTTGGAGACTGCGGAGATCAGCAATTTTCGGATTTTTCACCAAGAAAGGATGCAAGTAATGCCGAAAATTTACCACTAACATAAAGTAGAATATGTCACAAAAAAATATCTCAGAATCAGAATAATCGGTAAAAGCATCTTATTAATGCTTAAAGTGACGGTGGTCAGAATTGTGAAAAAGGGCTGCGTCCTTAAGGTGAAAATGAGCTGCGTCCTTAAGGGGTTAAAAGGGGTTAAAAGGTAAGGAGGTATGGTGAACGGAGTAAATGTAAAAAAAAAAGTCCAAAATAGCTTTTTTTGTCACAAATTCCTAAAAAATGTATAAAAAATGTATTCAAAGTTATATTTATGCATATGTGGTATCAATAAACAGTACAGATCATGGCACAAAAAAATGAGCCCTCAAACCACCGCTTATACTGAAAAATGAAAGTTATAGGTCGTCAAAATAGAGGGATTTTAAGCGTACTAATCTGGTTGAAAAGTTTGCGATTTTTTTAAGCGGTACAATAATAGAAAAGTATGTAATCATGGGTATCATTTTATTCGTATTGACCCACAGAATAAAGAAAACATGCCATTTTTAAAGTAAATTGCAAAATTCCTTTATTTTTTTATTTTTTTCGCCGCCACACAAATAGTATTTTTTTGGTTGCGCCATACATTTTATGGTAAAATTTGTGATGTCATTACAAAGGACAACTGGTCACGCAAAAGACAAGCCCTCATACTCGTCTGTGGATGAAAATATAAGAGTTATGATTTAAGAGTTATGATTTTTAGAAAAAACAAAAATGCAAGGTCAAAATGGGCTTGGTCCTTAAAGGGGTTAAAGTTCACAGAGTAGCCCATGAACTGAAGGGATATATAAGAAGCCTGTAGACAAGGAAAGGGATGATCTACGGAAAAAAACAAAACTACATAGATGAGTATTTCTTACAGGAATAGTCCGGTACGGACTATTCTTATTCTATCCTGCCCAGGCTGCAAAAAAAGTGAAAATAAACTTTCACTTACCTTCCTAAGTTCCCCTGGAGCCCCGCTATAGCTGATCGGTCGGCCGGGCGATGTCCTGCTTCGGCCGGTGATAGGCTGAAGCGCCCTATGTCGTTCTGGACTAAGGGAAGTAGGAAGAAGACAGCCCGGCCGACCGATCAGCTATACCGGGGCTCCAGGGGAACTTAGGAAGGTAAGTGAAAGTTTATTTTCACTTTTTTTGCAGCCCGGGCAGGATATAATAAGAATAGTCCGTACCGGACTATTCCTTTAAAGGGAAGGTATCCTCAGATACTCGAATGTGTTCTCTTTTTTTCTAATCTGTTTCTATTTTTGATTGTAATTTGTTCTATTTAACTATCTGTACATTATTATGGGGGCAACCACATTGCCTGAGCTGTTTTTAACAGCATTTAGTGATATGCTTTATGGGGAGCCATAAAGACATCAACGCAATGAACATCTCTAGGCCTTATTCGAACATTCTCTAGGCCTTCCCGGAGGGGCTAACGCATCTTGCTGCGTTCCCCCCTATGGCCTGCATAATTAAAGAGGTATTCCAGTGGAAAACCTTTTTTTTAATCATCTGGTGCCAAAATGTTAAACAGATTTGTAAATTACTTCTATTTAAAAATCTTAATCCTTCCAGTACTTATCAGCTGCTGTATGCTCCACAGAAAGTTCTTTTCTTTTTAAATTTATTTTCTGTCTGACCACAGCGCTCTCTGTTGACACGAACTGTCCAGAGCAGGAGAGGTTTCCTATGGGGATTTGCTCCTACTCTGGACAGTTCCTGACATGGACAGAGGTGTCAGCAGAGAGCACTGTGGTCAGACAGAAAGGAAATTCAAAAAGAAAATAACTTCCTCTGGAGCATGTAGCAGCTGATAAGTACAGAAAGGATTAAGATTTTTATATACGGTAGAAGTAATTTACAAATTTGTTTAACTTTATGGCACAAGTTGATTGAAAAGAAAATGTTTTCCACCGGAGTACCCCTTTAATGGCTGTTGGATGATAAAGAACTGATGCACTGTTATCAACAGTTGTGGCAAATTTTCCAATGGGTTCACTGAGCCAGACATAAGTGAACGCAGCCTTAGTTTTAGGCTTAGTGGTAAGAATGGAAATTGCAAGATTTTAGGATTATTTTATAATGTAGATAATAAAATAGAAAACATTCTTAAAAATACACTGCTCAAAAAAAATAAAGGGAACACTTAAACAACCCAATGTAACTCCAAGTCAATCACACTTCTGTGAAATCACACTGTCCACTCAGGAAGCAACACTGATTGACAATCAATATCACATGCTGTTGTGCAAATGGAACAGACAACAGGTGGAAATTATAGGCTATTAGCAAGACACCCCCAAATAAAGGAATGGTGACCACAGACCACTTCTCCGTTCCTATGCTTCCTGGCTGATGTTTTGTTCACTTTTGTGAGCTGTGGCAAGAAGGTTTGCTGTGTCTGTCAGCATAGTGTCCAGAGCATGGAGGAGCTACCAGGAGACAGGCCAGTACATCAGGAGACATGGAGGAGGCCATAGGAGGGCAACAACCCAGCAGCAGGACCAATACCTCTGCCTTTGTGCAAGGAGGAGCACAGCCAGAGCCCAGCAAAATGACCTCCAGCAGGCCACAAATGTGCATGTGTCCACTCAAACGGTCAGAAACAGACTCCATGAGGGTGGTATGAGGGCCCGACGTCCACAGGTGGGGATTGTGCTTACAGCCCAACACCGTGCAGGATGTTTGACATTTGCCAGAGAACACCAAGATTGGCAAATTTGCCACTGGAGCCGTGTGCTCTTCACAGATGAAAGCAGGTTCACACTGAGCACATGTGACAGACGTGACAGAGTCCGGAGACGCCATGGAGAACGTTCTGCTGCCTGCAATATCCTAAAGCATGACCGGTTTGGCGGTGGGTCAGTAATGGTGTGGGGAGGCATTTCTTTGGGGGGGCTGCACAGCCCTCCATATGCTCGCCAGAGGTAACCTGACTGCCATTAGGTACCGAGATGAGATCCTCAGAACCCTTGTGAGACCATATGCTGGTGTGGTTGGCCCTGGGTTCCTCCTAATGCAAGACAATGCTAGACCTCATGTTGCTGGAGTGTGTCAGCAGTTCCTACAAGAGGAAGGCATTGATGCTATAGACTGAATCCGATTGAGCACATCTGGGACACCACGTCTCGCTCCATCCACCAACGCCACATTGCACCACAGACTGTCCGGGAGTTGGCAGATGCTTTAGTCCAGGTCTGGGAGGACATCCCTCAGGAGACCATCTGCCACCTCATCAGGAGCATGCCCATGCGTTGTAGGAGGTCATATGGGCACATGGAGGCCACACACACTACTGAGCCTCATTTTGACCTGTTTTAAGGTAATTTCAACAAAGTTGGATCAGCCTGTAGTGTGGTTTTTCATCAGACCTCCATGGGCTGATACATTTGATTTCCATTGATCATTTTTGTGTAATTTTGTTGTCGGCACTTTCAACAATGTAAAGACGAAAGTATTTCATACGATTAGTTTCATTCATTCAGATCTAGGATGTGTTATCTTAGTGTTCCCTTTATTTTTTTGAGCAGTGTATGTAACTTAAAAATGTGATTTAAAGAATAGGTAATTTTCTGATGACACACTCCATTTAACCGATTGCCGTCTAAGGATGAGACGGCAAGTGGTGTATAACGCAGGCTCCTAACTCAAGCCCACGTCATACCGGCCAACCCCAGCTGATTCCTGTAGCTGAAGGCCAGCGTTAATAGCCGACATGCGGCAATTAACCCTTTAGATCGCTGCTGTTAAAGTTGACAGTGGCGTCTCAAGGGACATTTAAACCATCCCTGGTTGTCCAATGGGGTGGATCACCCCCCTCCCCCCGCAGCGCGATCCACTGCTGAGGTAGCCGGAGGGCTTACCTCTCCTTCCATGCTGGCTGCTGTGCTGAGAATGATCAAGCTTGGCAGGACCAGGCTTTATCAATCAAGCGCAAAGCACATAGATCAATGTGGTTCTATGAAACCACATTGATCTGTATGAGGAATCTAATGATTCCTCCTAAAAGTAGGCAGAACAAAATAAAATAAAAGTAGGCAGAAAAATAAAAAAGTTATAGGGGTCAGAAGATGACAATTTTAAACGTATAAATTTTCAAGCATGTAGTTATGATTTTTTCCAGAAGTACGACAAAATCAAACCTATATAAGTAGGGTATCATTTTAATTGTATGGACCTACAGAATAAAGAAAAGGTGTCATTTTTACCGAAAAATGTACTGCGTAGAAACGGAAGCCCCCAAAAGTTACAAAATGGTGTTTTTTTCTTCAATTTTGTCACACAATGATTTTATTTTGGGTTTCATTGTAGATTTTTGGGTAAAATGACTGATGTCATTACAAAGTAGAATTGGTGACACAAAAAATAAGCCCTCATATGGATTTTTAGGTGCAAAATTAAAAGCGTTATGATTTTTAAAAAGGTAAGGAGGAAAAAATGAAAGTGCAAAAACTGAAAAACACTCAGTCCTTAAGAGGTTAAAGACTCTCCTGTGTCTCATGTTGTTGAATCACCATAAAGTGATATCTGCATAAGGATGCGCTCTCATCATACCAAGCCAAGCAGGAAATTTGTCACACAATACCAGAGAGAAGAATGTATTTGTGCAGATTGCCCAACTACTAATAAATATAAAAGTATATATCTCCCCATTAAAGAGAATAAAACAGTGTAGCACCTGTTATATGAACATAATACAAATGAATGTTTATTTAGAGTGTAATATAACATATATTATATAAAGCAATTACAAAAAAAAAAAAGCCTAGAGCCACACGACTTTTGTCACATTACTTTAAAATTGCTCAACAATTGTAGGACAGAATAATCTACAGTACTGTCTAAAAATCAGTTCCCTTCACCTCTAATAAACTTAGCTGGATGGGTATAACAGATCTAAACTAGTCGTACAATTTAGATGTTGGCTGAGCGCTCATTCATCAAACATCTTGCCAGACTGCTTCATGCACATGCATGCTCAGCTCAGTCAAGTGTACATTTGTTTTCAATGGAGAAAGGTGAGGTATGCTACTCCAAGACAATTCACACATTGTTAACAAAAATGGCCATAATTTCAACACTGAAATTACGGCATATTCTTACGGGACATACTCAAAAACTTAAACTTGGTGCAAACAAGGAAACATTTTTTTCAAAATGTGTGCTGTGCCAAAACAAATCTGGCGCAGTTTATACACACACAAAAAAAGGCAATTTCCATTTTGAATATTCTCCGCAACTCTATGTGCAACGATGGCAGTTTTTCCATAGATTTTACAATAACACCTCGTTAGATAAAATAAAATAAAAAATAGTTTTATGCTTATTTTATGGCTTTTGTTATTTTACAGTGTGTGAATAAAGCCTTAAAAAGTGTACTTTTAGGAGACAACAAACGATTTGCCGACAATTCCCAGACCCTGTGGTCCAGGGGTGTCAATTAAACACCATGGCAGCCGAAGGCTTATAGAAGTCCCCTAACATCAAAAAAATTTTTTTAAAAATATAGACCCTCCCATAATAAAAATTCAAGTTAACCCACAGTTAAAATTTTTCAAATAAAAAAATATTCATAAACATATTTGGTATTGTCGCGTGCCGAAATGTCCAATCTATCAAAATATAACATTGTTAAAACCACATGCCAAGGCTACGTTCACACTGCAGGTTGTCTCCGGCAGTGTGAAGCCCGTTATTTTAGGATCGAGAAAAGCCGGAGAAAAAATAGTGCTTGCACTGTCTTTTTTCTCCAGTTTTTCTCTCCAAAAATAACGGCTAATATTGAATACAATGGGGTCCATCGGGACCCGTTATTTGCCGGTATGCTCCGGCAAAATTACGGCCGGCAAAATGCAAAAAATATTAAAAAAAAGAGGGTGTTTGACGGCCAAATTTGCCGGAGCATGCCGGAAGTGTGAAAGGGGCCTATATATACCAAATGCAAGAACTGAGTTTTTTGTCAAATCATATCACACAAAATAATGGAATAAAAAGTGACCAAAAAGTCTTAATAATGTAAAAACCAATAAAAACTACAGATTATGTAGCAAAAAATAAGCCCCAATACAGCTTAAGGGTACGTTCAGACGAGCGGATCCACAGGGTATTTCACGCTGCAGTCCCGCCGCTGAAGGACCCCTACATGCTGCCTTTAGATGTACCTGCTTGGAGCGGCAATACGCCGCTACAAGCAGACACACTGTGATGTATACTCGAACACTGCGCAGTATACTTGAACATCGCGGCAGCTTTCGGCCTAGCTCATGGAGCAGGGTGAGCGCCCGCGATGTGTGTGAGTACACCGGCAAATCGCACATCACTTTAGTGTGTCTGCTCGTAGCGGCATATTGCCGCTCCGAGCAGGCACATCTAAAGACACCATGTAGCGATCCTTCAGCGTAAAATATGCTGTGGATTCGCTCGTCTGAACGTTCCCTTAGTGGCAAAAGTAAAACAGTTAGGCTATATTCACACGGCAGAATTTCCGCATGCAGATAATTAATATGCCGGCACTAGGACCGCACAGGAATGCGCCATCTCATAGATGGCTATGCATTCCGTGTGGACTCAGCACAAAGAATGAACATGTTTATTCTTTGTGCGGACACAGAAAATGGAATTTCTGTGCCGGAAACATCTGGCACAGAAAATTCCAATGTGTGCAGAGAGCAGCAGAATCCCATTAAATTCAACGGGACTCTGCTGCTCCGGAACTTGAAATTCTGAGGTGTGAACATGGCCTTATAGGGGTCAGAAAATGGCAATTAAATAAAATATTCAAAATAAAGTTTAACATTTTTATTCATTTATTTGAATGCGCCGACACGTTTATTCCCTTTGTGTGTATTGGAACTAAACCAAAAAAGGGAGGGGAAAAAAGCAAATTGGACATAATGTCACACCAAACTCCAAAAATGGGCTGGACAAAATGATTTGCACCCTTTCAAGATTGTAACATAGTTAGGCTGGGTTCACACTACGTTTTGTCCCATACGGGAGCGCATACGGCAGGGGGGAGCTAAAAGCTCGCGCTCCCGTATGTGACCGTATGCGCTCCCGTATGTCATTCATTTCAATGAGCCGACCGGAGTGAAACGTTCGGTCCGGTCGGCTCATTTTTGTGCCGTATGCGCTTTTACAACCGGACCTAAAACCGTGGTTGACCACGGTTTTAGGTCCGGTTGTAAAAGCGCATACGGCGCAAAAATGAGCCGACCGGACCGAACGTTTCACTCCGGTCGGCTCATTGAAATGAATGACATACGGGAGCGCATACGGTCACATACGGGAGCGCGAGGTTTTAGCTCCCCCCTGCCGTATGCGCTCCCGTATGGGACAAAACGTAGTGTGAACCCAGCCTAACCCTAATGAGTCCCTACTGAGTTGATCCAGAGGAAGGCAAAAAACCCTCATACTAGAGGTAAAAATTCCTTCCCGACTCCAAATATGGCAGTCAGAATAAATCCCTGGATCAACGTTCTGTCCCTATAAATCTAGTATCCATAACCAGCGATATTATTCTCCAAAAATGCATCCAGGCCCCTTTTGAACTCTTTTACAGAGTTCACCATGACCACCTCTGTCCCGATTCGGCTACAGGTAGTGGATCCTCTGTGTCAGCGAGGGATTGGCGTGGACCGTGCTAGTGGACCGGTTCTAAGAGGCTACTGGTGTTCACCAGAGCCCGCCGCAAAGCGGGATGGTCTTGCTGCGGCAGTAGCAACCAGGTCGTATCCACTAGCAACGGCTCAACCTCGCTGACTGCTGAGAAGGCGTGGGACAGAAGGACTAGGCAGAGGCAAGGTCAGACGTAGCAGAAGGTCGGGGCAGGCGGCAAGGTTCGTAGTCAAGATGGATAGCAGAAGTTCAGGTAACACAGGCTTTGGACACACTAAACGCTTTCACTGGCACAAGGCAACAAGATCCGGCAAGGGAGTGCAGGGGCAGTGAGCAGATATAGTCTGGGAGCAGGTGGAAGCCAATTAAGCTAATTGGGCCAGGCACCAATCATTGGTGCACTGGCCCTTTAAGTCTCAGAGAGCTGGCGCGCGCGCGCCCTAGAGAGCGGAGCCGCGCGCGCCAGCACATGACAGCAGGGGACCGGGACGGGTAAGTGACCTGGGATGCGATTCGTGAGCGGGCGCGTCCCGCTGTGCGAATCGCATCCCCAACGGCCATGACAGTGCAGCGCTCCCGGTCAGCGGGACTGACCGGGGCGCTGCAGGGAGAGAGACGCCGTGAGCGCTCCGGGGAGGAGCGGGGACCCGGAGCGCTAGGCGTAACAGTACCCCCCCCCTTAGGTCTCCCCTTTTCTTTTTCCGGTAACTGCCTCCCCTGGGATGAGGACACCGGGAAAGAATGGAGGGTTTCCTCAACGGCAGGCAGTACAGCAGGAGTGGGGAGGGAAGGCAGAGGGCGAAGCCTGGCACGGGGCAGTGTGTCACCAGGACGGGGGCCATGAGGAGGCACTGAGGCTTGCCTGACGGGACTGGGAGGGGGGGAGAGGCACTTCCTATGGCAGGCAGAGTCCCAGTTCTTGATCTCCCCGGTGGTCCAATCAAGGGTGGGAGAATGAAGCCGGAGCCATGGCAGACCGAGGAGGACCTCAGAGGTACAGTTGGGGAGGACGAATAACTCAATCCTTTCGTGGTGGGGTCCAATACACATCAGGAGGGGTTCTGTGCGGAAACGCACGGTGCAATCCAATCTGACTCCGTTGACCGCGGAAATGTAGAGCGGCTTGACGAGACGGGTCACCGGGATGCGGAATTTATTCACAAAAGACTCCAAAATAAAATTCCCGGAGGCACCAGAGTCCAAGCAGGCCACGGCTGAGAGGGAGGAGTTGGCTGAAGGAGAAATCCGCACGGGCACCGTGAGACGTGGAGAAGCAGACTTAGAACCAAGAGACGCCACACCCACGTGAGCTGGGTGCGTGCGTGCGTTTCCCAGACGTGGAGGACGGATAGGGCAATCCACCAAGAAATGCTTGGTACTGGCACAGTACAGACAAAGATTTTCTTCCCTACGGCGATTCCTCTCTTCCTGGGTCAGGCGAGACCGATCCACTTGCATGGCCTCCTCGGCGGGAGGCCCAGGCGTAGAATGCAAAGGATGCTGTGGGAGAGGTGCCCAGAGATCTAAGTCTTTTTCCTGGCGGAGCTCTTGGTGTCGTTCAGAAAAACGCATGTCAATGCGGGTAGCCAAATGGATGAGTTCTTGCAGGTTGGCAGGAATCTCTCGTGCGGCCAGCACATCCTTGATGCGACTGGATAGGCCTTTTTTAAAGGTCGCGCAGAGAGCCTCGTTATTCCATGATAACTCGGAAGCAAGAGTACGAAATTGGATGGCGTACTCGCCCACTGAAGAATTACCCTGGACCAGGTTCAACAGGGCAGTCTCGGCAGAAGAAGCTCGGGCTGGCTCCTCGAAGACACTCCGGACTTCAGCGAAGAAGGACTGGACTGTGGCTGTGGCAGGATCATTGCGGTCCCAGAGCGGTGTGGCCCAAGACAAGGCCTTTCCTGAAAGAAGGCTTACTACGAACGCCACCTTAGACCGTTCTGTAGGAAACAAGTCCGACAACATCTCCATATGCAGGGAACACTGAGACAAAAATCCACGGCAGAGTCTGGAGTACCCATCAAATTTGTCCGGCAGGGACAAGCGGAGGCTAGGAGCGGCCACTCGCTGCGGAGGAGGTGCAGGAGCTGGCGGAGGAGATGGTTGCTGCTGTAGCAGAGGCAGAAGTTGCTGTAACGTGGCGGTCAACTGCGACAGCTGCTGTCCTTGTTGGGCAATTTGCTGCGATTGCTGAGCGACCACCGTGGTAAGGTCAGCGAGACTTGGCAGCGGCACCTCAGCGGGATCCATGGCCGGATCTACTGTCCCGATTCGGCTACAGGTAGTGGATCCTCTGTGTCAGCGAGGGATTGGCGTGGACCGTGCTAGTGGACCGGTTCTAAGAGGCTACTGGTGTTCACCAGAGCCCGCCGCAAAGCGGGATGGTCTTGCTGCGGCAGTAGCAACCAGGTCGTATCCACTAGCAACGGCTCAACCTCGCTGACTGCTGAGAAGGCGTGGGACAGAAGGACTAGGCAGAGGCAAGGTCAGACGTAGCAGAAGGTCGGGGCAGGCGGCAAGGTTCGTAGTCAAGATGGATAGCAGAAGTTCAGGTAACACAGGCTTTGGACACACTAAACGCTTTCACTGGCACAAGGCAACAAGATCCGGCAAGGGAGTGCAGGGGCAGTGAGCAGATATAGTCTGGGAGCAGGTGGAAGCCAATTAAGCTAATTGGGCCAGGCACCAATCATTAGTGCACTGGCCCTTTAAGTCTCAGAGAGCTGGCGCGCGCGCGCCCTAGAGAGCGGAGCCGCGCGCGCCAGCACATGACAGCAGGGGACCGGGACGGGTAAGTGACCTGGGATGCGATTCGCGAGCGGGCGCGTCCCGCTGTGCGAATCGCATCCCCAACGGCCATGACAGTGCAGCGCTCCCGGTCAGCGGGACTGACCGGGGCGCTGCAGGGAGAGAGACGCCGTGAGCGCTCCGGGGAGGAGCGGGGACCCGGAGCGCTAGGCGTAACAACCTCCTCAGGCAGAGAATTCCACAGTCTCACTGCTCTTACAGTAAAGAATCCCCGTCTGTGCTGGTGTAGAAACCTTCTTTCCTCTAAACCTAGAGGATGCCCCCTTGTTATAGATACAGTCCTGGGTATAAATAGATCATGGGAATTCAGGTAGAAAACAGACATGGTGCACATCTACAATCTTGCACAATGATCTAATTGCTTCTCAGCATAATTTCAAAAACTAACAGGTTGTTAGTATATACGTTTTGATCAAAAAGTACAAGCCCACTCGCCACGTCAAGGCCACCTATTTAGAGTGGGTCCCTAACGTCCCTAGCATAAAATGGCGTAGCACTGGGCGGCAAACACCACCGCTGCGACACTAGTGCCCACAGGGGGAACGAACCACTGGCAGAGCGGCCCCAATGCCACTCAAACCAGTCCATGGGTCGCACCTCCCCGCAGACACAGTGCCACGGCAGCAACGGACGCCGCACAGCACCACACCAGTGTGAACAGGATGTTACAGCACACTTACCATGCTCTCCCAGTCAAACTGGGAGGCTGCCAGGAAAGAAAAGGCCCATGTGTAGCTAACTACTACTTATATAGGGTTGGGCTGAGGGGGTGGGGAAGAGTGCAGACAACATGTAAAAAAAAAAAAAAGGGGGGGGGGATAGAAAACACAATGTGAATTCAGGTAGAAAACAGACATGGTGCACATCTACAATCTTGCACAATGATCTAATTGCTTCTCAGCATAATTTCAAAAACTAACAGGTTGTTAGTATATAAGTTTTGATCAAAAAGTACAAAGCCCACTCGCCACGTCAAGGCCACCTATTTAGAGTGGGTCCCTAACGTCCCTAGCATAAAATGGCGTGGCACTAGGCGGCGACCACCACTGCCGCGACACCAGTGCCCACATGGGGAACAACCCACTGGCAGAGTGGCCCCAATGCCACTCAAACCACTCCATGGGTCGCACCTCCCCACAGACACGGCGCCACGGTAGCAACGGATGCCGCACAGCACCACACCAGTGTGAACAGGATGAACTGAATTCACATTGTGTTTTCATTAGCAATTACCGTATTTATCGGGGTATACCACGCACCGGCCTATAACACGCACCCTCATTTTACCAAGGATATTTGGGTAAAAAAAAGTTTTTTACCCAAATATCCATGAAAAAATGAGGGTGCATGTGTGCGCGTGTATACCCCGATATACCCCCAGGAAAGGCAGGGGGAGAGAGGCCGTCGCTTCCCGCTTCTCTCCCCCTGCCTTTCCTGGGGTCTAGAGCGCTGCTGTCGGCCCTTTTCACCCCCTGGTTATCGGCGCCGCTGCCCGTTCTGTCCCCCTGACTATCGGTGCCGGCGCCGATAGCCAGGGGGAGAGAAGCGGCGCCGACAGCCAGGGGGAGAGATGGGGCAGCGGCACCCATTGCCGGCGCCGCTGCCCCGTTGCCTCCCCCCATCCCCGGTGGCATAATTACCTGAGTCCGGTCCGCGCTGCTCCAGGCCTCCGTCGTGCGTCCCCAGCGTCGTTGCTATGCACGGCGCGGCGCTTTGACGTCATGCGCCGCGCCGTTCAGCGCATAGCAATGACGCCGGGGACGCACGACGGAGGCCTGGAGCAGCGCGGACCGGACTCAGGTAATTATGCCACCGGGGATGGGGGGAGGCAACGGGGCAGCGGCGCCGGCAATGGGTGCCGCTGCCCCTTCTCTCCCCCTGGCTGTCGGCGCCGCTTCTCTCTCCCTGGCAATCGGCGCCTGCACCGATAGTCAGGGGGACAGAACGGGCAGCGGCGCCGATAACCAGGGGGTGAAAGGGGCCGACAGCAGCGCTCTAGACCCCAGGAAAGGCAGGGGGAGAGAAGCGGGCAGCGACGGCCTCTCTCCCCCTGCCTTTCCTGGGGGTGTATCGGCGTATAACACGCACACAGACTTTAGGCTAAAAATTTTAGCCTTAAAAGTGCGTGTTATACGCCGATAAATACGGTAGATCATTATACAAGATTGTAGAAGTGCGACCATGTCTGTTTCTTCTACCTGAATTCACATTGTGTTTTCTATCCCCTCCTTTTTTTTGTTTGAACATGTGTCTGCACTCTTCCCCACCCCCTCAGCCCAACCCTATATAAGTAGTAGTTAGCTACACAAGGGCCTTTTCTTTCCTAGCAGCCTCCCAGTCTGACTGGGAGAGCATGGTAAGTGTGCTGTTACACCGTGTTCACACTGGTGTGGTGCTGTGCGGAGTCCGTTGCTGCCGTGTCTGTGGGAAGGTGCGACCCATAGACTGGTTTGAGTGGCATTGGGGCCGCTCTGCCAGTGAGTCGCTCCCCCCCGTGGGCAGTGGTGTCGCGGCGGTGGTGGTCGCCGCCCAGTGCTACGCCATTTTATGCTAGGGACGTTAGGGACCCACTCTAAATAGGTGGCCTTGACGTGGCGAGTGTCAGGGATGTGGAATTTCTATCGCCCGACGCCCCGGACTAGCAGTTTTGGGCGCCGGGCAGGTGAATTTGTGAATTAGCCCGGCTTCGGGCAAGCAGGGCCGGACCTGACAAGTGCGGCGGATCTGCAGTCTGTATGGAGCGGGCAGGAGTCGGGAGCCCGCTCCATACAGACTGCAGATCCGAAGCAGAGTAGGGGAGATGAGAAGCTGTGTATGTCTCTCTCTCCCCTGCTCTGCAGACGTGCGGGGGTAGATGAGGGGGCGTGGCTTACTTCTCCCCGTGCAGACCTGCGTCCTCTGGCTTCACTCCCCCCAGCTGTAGCTTCGGAGAGCTGAGGGGAGGAGGTATGTCTGCACAGGGAGATGCATGCGGCGCTCTGCAGTATGTATGGAGCGGGCTCGGGATTCCTGCCCGCTCCATACTCTGCAGCCCCCGCCTGTTCTCAGTAGCCGGGGGCCGCTGCTAATAGCCAGCATGCGGCGATCGCCGCGGCTGGCTATTAACCCTTTAGATCGCCGCTGTCAAAGCTGACAGCGGCGTCTAAAGCCTGGGTTCTCAACCTGGGGTACGCGAAAACGCTGACAAATACCGGCCATGCATTGGCCAGTATTTGTCAGCGCATCGCCGCGGCAGCTCACTGTACAGTAGCGCGGCCAGAGATGCGGCCGGGGCTACTGTAAGTGAGCTGCGTGGTTGCCAGGGAGACGTGTGGCCTCCCCTGACGTTGCGCGGAGTTGCCGCACAGCGCAGGGGGACGTCACACGTCAGTGCGGCCCTGTGGAACATCCCGTGAAGCAGCAGGCAACGGGACCACAGGACGCCAGGTAAACAGCTGTATGGCACGGGGGGGGGGACTGTATGGGACGGAGCACAAGGCATTAAGATGGAGGGGGAGAGGGATAATGGCGGAGGGGGGGGGGAGTAATAAAGCACAAGGCATTGAAATTTTATGTCTTGTGCTTTATTACTCCCCTCTGCCCTTCCATCTTAATCCCCTTGCACCATTCCCCCCTTCCTCTGATCCCCCTTTTGCCATATGCGATAATAATGGCACAAGGGGATTAATATGGAGGGGGGAAAATGACAAAAGGGGATCAGAGGGAGGGGGGAATAATGACACAAGGGGATTAATATGGAGGAGGGGGGGGTTGATTATCCCCCCCCCCCTCCATCTTAATCCCCTTGTGCTATTATTATCCGATATGGCAAAAGGGGATCAGAGGGAGGGGGGAATAATGACACAAGGGGATTAATATGGAGGAGGGGGGGTTGATTATCCCCCCCCCCCCTCCATCTTAATCCCCTTGTGCTATTATTATCCGATATGGCAAAAGGGGATCAGAGGGAGGGGGGAATTATCAACCCCCCCCCCTCCATATTAATCCCCCTGTATCATTATTCCCCCTCCTCCATCTTAATCCCCTTGTTCCATATTGCATAATAATGGCACAAGGGGATAAAGATGGAGGGGGAATAATGGTAAAAGGGAATCAGAGGGAGGTGGGAATTGTGGGACAGGGGGACTAAAACGGAGGGGGAATAATATACAAGGGGATTAAGATGGAGATGGGATGCATTAGTATAAAGGTAAGAACACGCCTTTTGTCTGCGGGTACCCCTCGCTCGCAAGTTCCGCGTGAGGGGGTACCCGTGGACATACTTTTAGGCCTTGGGGGGTACGGTCACCGAAAAGGTTGAGAACCACTGGTCTAAAGGGACATGTGAATGCTCCCTGGTGGGCTAGGGGGGTGGATCACCCCTCCCCCCCGCAGCGCGATTGCAGGGGGGCGATCCACTATGGAGGTAGCCGGAGAACTTACCTCTGCTTCCTCCTGTCCCGGCTCTGTCATTGATAGATCCTGGCTGGACCAGGCTCTATCAATGGATCACAGAGCACACAGATTAATAGAGTTCAATAGAATCTATTCATCTGTCTGAGGAATCTAATGATTCCTCATAAGTCTAATAAAGTGTAAAAGAAAAAAAAAAGTTTTAATAAAAGTTTGAAAGACACCCAGTGGTCTTCAAACTGTGCCCCTCCAGATGTTACAAAACTACAATTCCCAGCATGCCCGGACAGCCGTTGGCTGTCCGGGCATGCTGGGAGTTGTAGTTTTGCAACATCTGGAGGGCCACAGTTTGAAGACCGCTGCATTAAACCCTTCCATGTTAAAAGTTCAAATCACCCCTTTTCCTATATAAAAACATGCAAACATAATAAAAATAAACATATTTGGTATCGCTTCGTGTGTAATTGTGCAACCTATTAAAACATAACATTATGTATCCCGTACGGTAAATGTAATAAAAACACCAAACCACAGATTTGCAATTTTTATAATATCCCAGAAAAAAAAGTTAAAAAGCGATTAAAAAGTCAGATCAATGCCAAAATGGTACCGATACAAAAAACAGATTATGGCGCAAAAAATGATCCCTCATACAGCCTGGTATGCGGAAAAAAAATAAAGCTACAGGGGTTAAAAAATGGCAATTAAAAAAATTAGAAAAAGTTCAGAATTAGTAAAACATGACGTAAACAATGCAAATCTGGTATCGCTGTAATCAGGTGCCTAAAGTAAAAAACTAACATGTTACCTCAACCACAAGGTAAATGGCGCAGAAAAGAAAAACACGAAATCTGCAAAATTATCTTTTACTATTTCAATTTCACTTCCCTAAATATATATATATATTTTGGTTCAGAGAATACGTTATTGAAAAATTAAAAAGTATCCTTATAGTAGGTATTTATGGCTATTATAGGGCGAGGAGGAAAAAATCAGAGCGTAAAAGCAAAAATTGGCCCGGACAAGTAGATCGTCATGAGGGACAAGTAGATTTTGCTCCATTTTAGTCCCGTGGACAAGTAGTTTTTTATAAAATTTCCACACCCCTGGAGTGGGCTTGTACTTTTTGATCAAAAATGTATACTAACAACCTGTTAGTTTTTGATATTATGCTGAGAAGCAATTAGATCATTATACAAGATTGTAGCTTTGTGACCATGTCTGTTTCTTCTAGCTGAATTCACATAAATAGATCATGGGAAAGATCTCTGTACTGCCCCTGATATATTTACACATAGTTATTAGGTCGCCCCTAAGCCTTTGTTTTTCTAAACTAAATAACCCCAATTCTGCTAATCTTTCTGGGTACTGTAGTCCTCCCATTCCCTGTATTACTCTGGTTGCCCGTCTTTGAACCCTCTCCACCTCCACTATATCTTTCTTGTACACTGGTGCCCAGTACTGTACATAGTATTCTATGTGTGGTCTGACTAGTGATTTGTACAGCGGTAGAAATATTTCTTTGCCATGGGCATCTATGCCCCTATTGATGCACCCCATGATTTTATTTGCCTTGGCAGCAGCTGCCCGACACTGGTCACTACAGCTAAATTTACTGTTAACTAAGACTCCTAAGTCCTTTTCCATGTCAGGCATCCCAAGTGTTCTCCCATTTAATACATAATCCCAGACCGGATTTTTTTAAGCATGTGATGCTCCTTTAACCCCATAAGGACACATGACATATGTGAACGTCTCCGCACCCTGGGCTTTAAGGACCCATGACGTATGAGTACATCATGGCGTTTTCCGGTCCCTGCCGCGTGCCGGGCAGAGATCGGAAGAGGATGCCTGCTGAAATGCTTCAGCAGGCATCCAGGGCAAACGACGAGGGGAGCCATGTCGGCGATCGTCGCAAATCGCGAGGGAAATCGCCCTTGCGATCTGCGGCGTTACCGGGCTGATCGGGTCTCTGGGACCAAACCGCACGGTAATTTTGCATGATCCCAGTTGTCACAGACAGCCAGGACCATGCTGAAGTATCCCCTGCGATTCCTCGGTTAGCCAAGGACCTTTGCCGTAAAGCGATCTTGACTGCTCCATCTGGTCCCCTTACACTACAACTCCCAGCTTGCCCAGACAGCCCTTGGCGTCCGGGCATTCTGGGAGTTGCAGTTTTGCAACATCTGGAGGTCCGCAGTTTTGGGACCACTGTGCCCTTCCAGATGTTGCAAAACTACACATCCTCAGCATGCCCTTACTGTCCAGGCATGCTGGAAGTTGTAGTTCTGTAACATCTGGCCCTTCAGGAGTTGTAGTTTTGCAACATCTGGAAGGGCACAAATTGGGAACCACTGTATTAGTGGTCTGCAAACTGTAGTCCTCCAGATGTTGCAAAACTACAACTCCAAGCATGCTGGGAGTTGTAGTTCGGCAACATCTGGCTCTAAAGATGTTGCCGAACTACTACTTCCAGCATGCCTGAGAATGTTTGGGAGTAGTGGTTTTGCAACAACTGGAGGCACACTGGTTGGGAAACATTGTCTGTTTCCTAACTCAGTGTTTCCCAACCCGTGTGCCTCCAGCTGTTGCAAAACTATAACTACCTGCATGCACTGATAGACTGTGCATGCTGGGAGTTGTAATTTTGCAATAGCAGGAGGTTCCCCCCCCCCCCCCCCTGTGAATGTACAAGGCACATTCACATGGGCAGGGGGCTTACAGTGAGTATCAGGCTGCAAGTTTGCGATGCAGCAAATTTTGCGCGGCAGCTCAAACTCGCAGCGGGAAACTTGCTGTAATCCCACGCCCGTGTGACTGTACCTTAAAAACACTACACTACACTAACACAAAATAAAAAGTAAAAAACACTACATATACACATACCCCTACACAGCCCCCCCATCCCAATAAAAATGAAAAACTTCTGGTTCGCCACTGTTTCCAAAATGGTGCCTCCAGCTGTTGCAAAACAACAACTCCCAGTATTGCCGGACAGCCGTTGACTGTCCAAGCATGCTTGGAGTTTTGCAACAGCTGGAGGCACCCTATTTGGGAATCACTGGTGTAGAATACCCCTATGTCCACCCCTATGCAAATCCCTAATTCAGGCCTCAAATGTGCATGGCGCTCTCTCACTTCGGAGCCCTGTCGTATTTCAAGGCAACAGTTTAGGGCCACATATGGGGTATCGCCGTACTCGGGAGAAATTGCCTAACAAATTTTGGGGGGCTTTTTCTCCTTTCACCCCTTATGAAAAGGTGAAGTTGGGGTCTACACCAGCATGTTGGTGTAAAAGAAAAAAAATTTTTACACTAACATGCTGGTGTTGCCCTATACTTTTCATTTTGACAAGAGGTAAAAGGAAAAAAAGCCCCCCAATATTTGTAATGCAATTTCTCCCGACTACGGAGATACCCCATATGTGGGCGCAAAGTGCTCTGGGGCGCACAACAAGGCCCAGAAGGGAGAGTGCACCATGTACATTTGAGGTGATTTGCACAGGGGTGGCTGATGTCACGAAAAGTCGAGAAACCCCTGTGGGGTATTAAGGCTCACTTTATTCCTTGTTACGTTCCTCAAGGGGTCTAGTTTCCAAAATGGTATGCCATGTGGCACCATAGGGGCTTCCTAAATGCGACATGCCCACGAGCAAAATTTGCTCTCAAAAAGCCAAATATGACTCCTTCTCTTCTGAGCATTGTAGTTCGCCCGTAGTACACTTCAGGTCAACTTATGGGGTACCTCCATACTCAGAAGAGATGGGGTTACACATTTTGGGGGGTATTTTCTGCTATTAACCCTTGCAAAAATGTGAAATTTGGGGAGAAACACACATTTTAGTGACATTTTTATTTATTTTTTTACATATGCAAAAGTCGTGAAACACCTGTGGGGTATTAAGGCTCACTTTATTCCTTGTTATGTTCCTCAAGGGGTCTAGTTTCCAAAATGGTATGCCATGTATATGCACCATAGGGGCTTCCTAAATGCAACATGCCCCCCAAAAACCATTTCAGAAAAACGTACTCTCCAAAATCCCCTTGTCGCTCCTTCGCTTCTGAGCCCTCTACTGTGCCCACCGAACACTTTACATAGACATATGAGGTATGTGCTTACTCGAGAGAAATTGGGCTACAAATATAAGTATACATTTTCTCCTTTTATCCCTTGTAAAAATTAAAAAATTGGGTCTACAGGAACATGCGAGTGTAAAAAATGAAGATTGTGAATTTTCTCCTTCACTTTGCTGCTATTCCTGTGAAACACCTTAAGGGTTAAAACGCTGACTGAATGTTATTATGAATACTTTGGGGGGTGCAGTTTTTATAATGGGGTCATTTGTGGGGTATTTCTAAGATGAAGACCCTTCAAATCCACTTCAAACCTGAACTGGTCCCTGAAAAATAGTGAGTCTGGAAATTTTGTGAAAAATTGCTGCTGAACTTTGAAGCCCTCTGATGTCTTCCAAAAGTAAAAACTCATACATTTTATGATGCAAACATAAAGTGGACATATTGTATATGTGAATAAAAAAAAATTATTTGGAATATCCATTTTCCTTATAAGCAGAGAGCTTCAAAGTTAGAAAAATGCTAAATTTTCTAATTTTTCATCAAATTTGGGGATTTTTCACCAAGAAAGGATGCAAGTTACCACAAAATTGTACCACTATGTTAAAGTAGAATATGTCACGAAAAAACAATCTCGGAATCAGAATGATAACTAAAAGCATTCCAGAGTTATTAATGTTTAAAGTGACAGTGGTCAGATGTTCAAAAAATGGCCGGGTCCTAAGGTGTAAAATGGCTGGGTCCTTAAGGGGTTAAACTCACCTGGGGCAAGTAACAGGTGTGGGCAATATTAAAATCAAACCTTAAAGCATATGAAAAGGAGAGAAGTTCACTTAGTATTTGCATTGTGTGTCTTTGTGTGCCACACTAAGCATGGACAACAGAAAGAGGAGGAGAACTTTCTGAGGACTTGAGAACCAAAATTGTGGAAAAATATCAACAATCTCAAGGTTACAAGTCCATCTCCAGAGATCTAGATTTGCCTTTGTCCACAGTGCGCAACATTATCAAGAAGTTTGCAACCCATGGCACTGTAGCCAATCTCCATGGGCATGGATGGAAGGGAAAAGTTGATGAAAGGTGTCAACGCAGGATAGTCCGGATGGTGGAAAAGCAGCCCCAAACAAGTTCCAAAGATATTCAAGCTGTCCTGCAGGCTCAGGGAGCATCAGTATCAGCCCGAACTATCCGTCAACTATGGCAGGAGACCCAGGAGGACCCCACTGTTGACACAGAGACATAAAAAGCAAGACTGCATTTTGCCAAAATGAACTTGAGTAAGCCAAAATCCTTCTGGGAAAATATCTTGAGGACAGATGAGACCAAGACAGAGCTTTTTGGTAAAGCTCATCATTCTACTGTTTACTGAAAATGGAATGAGGCCTACAAAGAAAAGAATACAGTACCTACAGTGAAATATGGTGGAGGTTCAATGAGGTTTTGGGGTTGTTTTGCTGCCTCTGACACTGGGGGCCTTAAATGTGTGGAAGGCATCATGAAATTTGAGGGTTACCAATGGATTTTGGGTCGCACTGTACAGCCCAGTGTCAGAAAGCTGGGTTTACGCCCGAGATCTTGGGTCTTCCAGCAGGACATTGCCCAAACATACATCAAAAAGCACCCAGAAATGGATATCAACAATGCGCTGTTGAGTTCTGAAGTGGCAGCAATGAGTCCAGATCTAAATCCCATTGAACACCTGTGGAGAGATCTTAAAATTGCTGTTGGGAAAAATGCGCCTTCCAATAAGAGAGACCTGGAGCAGTTTACAAAGGCAGAGTGGTCCAACATTCCGGCTGAGAGGTGTAAGAAGCTTATTGATGGTTATAGGAAGCAACTGATTTCAGTTATTTTTTACAAAGGGTGTGCAACCAAATATTAAGTTATGGGTGCCAATAATTTTGTCCAGCCAATTTTTAGAGTTTGCTGTGATATTATGTCTAATTTGCTTTTTTTTCATCCCTTTTTTGGTTTAGTTCCAATACACACAAAGGGAATAAACATGTGTATAGCAAAACATGTGTTACTGCAATCCTTTTCTGTGAGAAATACTTCATTTTCTTGAAAAAATTCAGGGGTGCCAACATTTATGGCCATGACTGTATATGAATGGCATAAAAAACATCCCATCTCTCAAGTTTGCAAAATTGCCTTCTTTTTCAATTTCACCTCACAAATATATATTTTTTTCTGTTTTGCAGTACATTTAATAGTAAATTGAGTGCTGTAAAATGTGTCCCGCAAAAAACAAGCTTTCATATGGTTCTGTAGATGGAAAATTGAAGAAGGCCAGGTTTACACAGCGTAAAATTAACAGATGTATTTTATTTTTTGTATGCTTTTTTTCACCTGGAAAAAAACTGTAAATGGTACAATAAATGGTGTCATGGAAAAACTCATCCAGCAAAAACACATTGATGGAAAAATGAAAAGTGAATTTTTTTGGGATAAACTGTTGCCAAATAGTGTTGTGGTAGAGTTCAAATTTGCTAATTTTTGGTGCACTTTGGTTTTCTCTATAAACGGCAGCATAATCTTGGTGAATCATATCTTAAAAGGGCTGACCCACCTCGGCAAATAGCTTCTTCCTGCTCCTCCGGCCTTTTTACAACAACTAGAAGTGGTCGCAAAATCTGAAAGCAGCCAAAGCAAGCAGGTTTACGTAACTCCCATCAACTTTTATGGACGTAAGGCAAACGGTGAGGCCCCACCGAAAAATCTTTGAGGTTAAAGAGACCTATCTGTGATCATTGAGTGGTGTTTATCAAGGAAATTCTGGTAAATTATATAAAAAAAAGTCACATAATTTTTGTGCAACGAAGGTCCTTATGCACAAATGATGTAACTTTTTGATTATCTCTGTAGGACTGCACAAAATTTCACAGTTTACGCTTTATGCCAGCAAGTGTAAACTGGGCTTGAAATCTTTGCCAGGTCAGAGTGAAGAGTGCAGACAGCCCTGATGCGCAGAGGTGTATGTAGAGGTGCACACCACTACATAGATCCCGGGGGCCTATGTGCTGATGGGGCATTTATTTAGCCCGTCAGCGGAGATGACGATCTTGATAAATGGACTCATAGTCTTAGTCTAGTTTGAAGGGTGTATCTGGCCTAGATGTCAGATAGGAGGTGGTCCGTCACCTGACAACTCACTGATCAGCTGTCTGATGAATGCTTGTGTGAGTTCCGCAGCCTCCCCTGCCTGTTTGGAAATTGCAGTACTTTTATTAGCAGCAGTGCATGGAACTGCAGCATTTTCCCGATCACCTAACGTGTCCATCATTTCTAAAACCTTTTGACACGTCATTGTCAAAAGCTTTGATTGGTTGGGGTCTCAGTGATGAACCCCACTGATCAGAAAATAAGCATACTTCACTCCTTGGCTCACAACGAGTGCTGCAAGCCGGAGAGTGAAGCACCCTACTGAGCTATTACTCGTTCTCCTGAAAAGTAGAGGTCACATCACTCACACCTTGCATCACCGCTATATATAGTACAGTGATTGCTGGACAAGCACTGCGGCCTCCGCTGAATGGTGAGTGGCCAGGTGTCCAATCACCTCTGACCTGATAATGATTACCGGTTCTTATGGGTCATCTCATTTATTATCAGATCCCATACATAGTGAGAAGCATTCCCACAACCCTAGGCAGCTGGTAGTCTGGCAGGGAAAGGGTGAAGCGCGCGGAGCAGCCACACCTAGTAACCCCAGGCGCTGTACCAAGGATCCATCAGCCAGGCTCACCTCACTCACTGCATCACTGCATTCAAGCCTCATGTTACTCAGGCAACCAGGAGGGCAGAGGCTGTCAGGTCCCTGGTTACCATGAGGAATGCCTAGCACAGGAAGGCAGGGCAGCCTGCAGGAGGGGCACATTCCACCCTGACCCACTTTCCCTCCCTTCACCTCCAAGGAGACAGGCAAAGCACCACTTCTCATTCCTCCACACCCCACAGGAAGGGGAGGGAGTGAGGAGATAGCTCAGCGCAACCAAGCATGTGTCCTGTGTGAGGGGCACCGCAATGTGACCCCCGCTAACCAATCCTAGCGCCCCGCACTGCGTGCAGTTTACACTACGACACCTATTATTAGCGGGGCCAGGGCGCATGCGCCGGGCGGCATCCCCGGGCTCCGAGTCCTCGTGCAGTGAGCCGGGTACCAGGCCGCAGAATGTGGTGGAGCCGAGGACAGCTCCCTCCCCCTCCTCACAGTCACATGAGCTGAACACCTGTTTGCCCTGAGTGAGGGAGGGAGGGTTGATGGATGGCTGCCGAGGGTCTCCTCCGTTTCCTCCCCCATCCACCCTGGACACGTAGCAGGGCACACATGGGAGTAGTAGTAGTGGTGGGAGTAGTAGTATGTGCTGCCCCCTGCTTCTCTACAGCGCGCCACACCTTGTTCCATCCTGCTCTAGGCTGATTCCCGCCTGCCGCATCATGGAAGGAATGAAGCATTAGTCAGTGCTGGGCACATCCTCCTGTACTTTAGTACCTCATGGAGGCAGCACACTGTACAGTACTTGTTACTTCTCCATTATATATAACAGCCGGGCATCCAAGAGCAGAGCACAGCCCCCTACAGGACACAAGGGGAATAACACCTACCCTGTAAGCTCTGTGCTATTTTCCTCCATTACCTGTGGCTCTTCAGCTAGTACAGTGTATGATGGGATTTGTAGTTGTGTTTTAGCTGGTGAGCCACTGGTGTCTGGGAGGACACTGCTCCCTTTGTGCTGGATGAGGGGAATGATGATATGTTTTCTTGCCATCTATGACAGAGTTTTCTAATCATTGTGCCTCCAGCTGTTGCAAAACTACAACTCCCAGGATGGCCTGACAGCCTTCAGATGGAAGGTGTAGTTTTGCAACAATCGGGGACACACTGGTTGGGAAACACAGATCTATGCTGATAGCATTAATACCAGAGTACTATAATAAAATAAATTATGGTTTTTGCACTAATATTGGAAATTTCAAACAAGGTACAAATCCCAGCTCCCCCTGTGACACAGGGTAAAACCAAGCCTCTCTTTTGGCCTTATTATAGTACCCCACACAGACACCCCTTTGATAGTGTACAGCTACAGATAGCGCCCTTCAAAAAAACAGTGAACCAGATGTACTAAGGGTACGAATACGTTCCTCCTCAGTGAGGGTGCATTCACACCACAATTTGTTAATACAGTCACCGGATCAGGCTTTGGGATCTGAAAACCGGTCGCTCCTGTACCCCAGCTGGACCCGGCCCGCGTCTTGTTCATTTGAATGAGCCGACCGGAGTCATTTTTCCCTCATATCTGGTTTTGTGACCAGACTGAAAACCATAGTATACCATGGGTTTCAGTTCAGTCACAAAATTGGATACGGAACAAAAATGAGCTGACCGGAGTCACTATCTGACTGGTTGGCTCAATCAAATAAATGAGATGCAGGCCGGGTCCTGCTGGGGTACAGGAGCGACTGGTTTTCAGATCCCAAAGCCTGATCCGGTTACCGTATTAACGAATCGTGGTGTGAATGCACCCTTAATGGTATCCAACGGCATCCCACTGAAAACACAATGCTGATGTATTCAATAACAGGAGTTGCGGACCCCATTCACTTCTATGGCAGACCAGAGTCACCCCAGCTACTCATTTCGGGACGTATGCACTATTTTAGGCGGACTGATGACAGGGCTGTTGCGCTTTTGAAATAATGTGTGTCTCGAAAGGAGTCACTAGGTTACTCCTTTCAGCCATAGAATGGGGTCCGCTGCTCCCTTTAAATGGGCTCTGTCAAATTCAAAAACTTTTAATAGACTGTACACCTTGGCAAAACATTAACCTTTCTAATATACTTCATAAGAAATTTTTATTTCCTATTTAAAGGGGTTCTCCGGTGCTTAGACATCTTATCCCCTATCCAAAGGATAGGGGGTAAGATGCCTGATCGCGGGAGTCCCGCAGCTGGGGACCCCCGGGATCTTGCACGCGGCACCCCATTTGTAATCAGTCCCCGGAGAGTGTTCGCTCCAGGTCTGATTACCGGCGACCACACGGCCGGCGGCATGTGACGTCACGCCTCCGCCCCCGTGTGACGTCACGCTCTGTCCCTCAATGCAAGCCTACGGGAGGGGGCGTGATAGCTGTCACGCCCCCTCCCGTAGACTTGCATTTTTGGGGGGCGGAGTGACGTCACATGCCGCCGGCCGTGTGGTCGCTGGTAATCAGACCCGGAGCAAACACGCTCCGGGGACTGATTACAAACATAGTGCCGCGTGTAAGATCCCGGGGGTCCCCAGCGGCGGGACTCCCGCGATCAGGCATCTTATCCCCTATACTTTGGATAGGGGATAAGATGTCTGAGCACCGGAGTACCCCTTTAAAGAAATCATAGCTTATAAAATCATGGCTTCGTCCTAGCTGAAGCACAGGCATGGATAAAGTCCAGTAAGTGAGGGTGGGCAAGCACTCCTCTGTGCTCTCTCCTGTCTGATAGGACTCCTCTGTGCTCTCTCCTGTCTAATAGCACTCCTCTGTGTTCTCACCTGTCTGATAGTACTCTTCTGTGCTCTCTCCTGTCTGATAGCATTCCTCTGTGCTCTCTGCTGTCTAATAGTACTCCTCTGTGCTCTCTTCTGTCTGATAGGACTCCTCTGTGCTCTCTCCTGTCTGATAGCATTCCTCTGTGCCCTCTCCTGTCTGATAAAACTCCTTTGTGCTCTCTCCTGTCTTATAGGACTCCTCTGTGCTCTCTCCTGTCTTATAGGACTCCCCTGTGCTCTCTCCTGTCCGATAGCATTCCTCTGTGGTCTCTCCAGTCTGATAGTACTCCTCTGTGCTCTCTCCTGTCTAATAATACTCCTCTGTGTGGTCCCCTGACTGATAGCACTCTTCTGTGCTCTCCTGTCTGATAGCACTCCTCTGTGCTGACTCCTGTCTGATAGTAATCCTTTGTGCTCTCTCCTGTCTGAAAGTACTCCTCTGTGCTCTCTCCTGTCTACTAGTACTCCTCTGTGTGGTCTCCTGTCTGATAGAACTCTTTTGTGCTCTCTCCTGTCTGATAGCACTCCTCTGTGCTGACTCCTGTCTGATAGTAATCCTTCGTGCTCTCTCCTGTCTTATAACACTCCTCTGGGCCCTCTCCTGTCATATAGGATTCCTCTGTGCTCTCTCCTGTCTGATAGTACTCCTCTGTGCTCTTTCCTGTCTTATAGGACTCCTTTGTGCTCTCTCCTGTCTGATAGCACTCTTCTGTGCTCTCTCCTGTCTGAAAGCACTCCTCTGTGCTGACTCCTGTCTGATAGTAATCCTTTGTGCTCTTTCCTGTCTTATAGCACTCCTCTGTGCTCTCTCCTGTCTGATAGTACTCCTCTGTGCTCTCTCCTGTCTAATAGTACTCCTCTGTGCGGTCTCCTGTCTGATAGGACTCCTCTGTGCTCTCTCCTCCCTGATAGTACTCCTCTGTGCTCTCTCCTGTCTAATAGGACTCCTTTGTGCTCTCTCCTGTCTGATAGCACTCTTCTGTGCTCTCTCCTGTCTGAAAGCACTCCTCTGTGCTGACTCCTGTCTGATAGTAATCCTTTGTGCTCTTTCCTGTCTTATAGCACTCCTCTGTGCTCTTTCCTGTCTGATAGTACTCCTCTGTGCTCTCTCCTGTCTAATAGTACTCCTCTGTGCTCTCTCCTGTCTGATAGGACTCCTCTGTGCTCTCTCCTGTCTGATAGGACTCCTCTGTGCTCTCTCCTGTCTGATAGGACTCCTCTGTTCTCTCTCCTGTCTCATATTACTCCTCTGTGCTCTCTCCTGTCTAACAGCACTCTTCTGTGCTCTCTCCTGACTGATAGTACTCCTCTGTGCTCTCTCCTGTCTGATAGGACTCCTCTGTGCTCTCTCCTGTCTGGTAGCACTCCTCTGTGCTCTCTCCGGTCTGATAGTACTCCTCTGTGCTCTCTCCTGTCTGATAGCATTCCTCTGTGCTCACTCCTGTCTGATAGCATTCCTCTGTGCTCACTCCTGTCTGATAGGACTCCTCTGTGCTCTCTCCAGTCTGATAGTACTCCTCTGTGCTCTCTCCTGTCTGATAGTACTCCTCTGTGCTCTCTCCTGTCTGATAGCACTCCTCTGTGCTGACTCCTGTCTGATTGCACTCCTCTGTGCTCTCTCCTTTCTGATAGTTCTCCTCTGTGCTCCCCTGTCTGATAGTAATTCTCTGTGCTCTCTCCTGTCTGATAGTACTTCTCTGTGCTCTCTCCTGTCTGATAGTGCTCCTCTGTGCTCTCTCCTGTCTGACACTACTCCTCTGTGCTCTCTCCCGTCTGATAGAACTCCTATGTCCTCTCTCCTGTCTGATAATACTCCTCTGTGCCCTCTCCTGTCTGGTAGCACTCCTTTGTGCTCTCTCCTATCTCATAGTACTCCCCTGTGCTCTCTCCTGTCTGATAGGACTCCTCTGTGCTCTCTCCTGTCTGATAGCACTCCTCTGTGCTGACTCCTGTCTGATAGTAATCCTCTGTGCTCTCTTCTGTCTCATAGAACTCCTCTGTGCTCTCTCCTGTCTGATAGGACTCCTCTGTGCTCTCTCTTGTCTGATAGTACCCCTCTGTGCTCTCTCCTGTCTGATAGCACTCCTCTGTGCTGACTCCTGTCTGATAGTACTCCTCTGTGTTCTCTCCTGTCTGATAGCACTGCTCTGTGCTCTCTCCTTTCTTATAGGACTCCTCTGTGTCTCTCCTGTCTGATAGGAGTCCTCTGTGCTCTCTTATTTCTGATAGCACTCCTCTGTGTTCTCTCCTGTCTGCTGGCACTCATCCGTTCTCTCTCCTGTCTGATTGCACTCCTCTGTGCTCTCTCCTTTCTGATAGTTATCCTCTGTGCTCTCCTGTCTGATAGTAATTCTCTGTGTTCTCTTCTGTCTGATAGCACTCCTCTGTGCTCTCTCCTGTCTGATTGGACTCCTCTGTGCTCTCTCCTTTCTGATAGTTCTCCTCTATGCTTTCCTGTCTGAAAGTAATTCTCTGGGTTCTCTTCTGTCTGATAGCACTCCTCTGTGCTCTCTCCTGTCTAATAATACTCCTCTGTGCTTTCTCCTGTCTGATAGGACTCCTCTGTGCTCTCTCCTTTCTGATAGCACTCCTCTGTGCTCTCTCCTGTCTAATAATACTCCTCTGTGCTTTCTCCTGTCTGATAGGACTCCTCTGTGCTCTCTCCTGTCTGATAGGACTCCTCTGTTCTCTCTCCTGTCTGATAATACTCCTCTGTGCTCTCTCCTGTCTGACAGCACTCTTCTGTGCTCTCTCCTGACTGATAGTACTCCTCTGTGCTCTCTCCTGTCTGATAGGACTCCTCTGTGCTCTCTCCAGTCTGATAGCATTCCTTTGTGCTCACTCCTGTCTTATAGGACTCCTCTGTGCTCTCTCTGGTCTGATAGTACTCCTCTGTGCTCTCTCCTGTCTGATAGTACTCCTCTGTGCCCTCTCCTGTCATATAGGATTCCTCTGTGCTCTCTCCTGTCTGATAGTACTCCTCTGTGCTCTTTCCTGTCTTATAGGACTCCTTTGTGCTCTCTCCTGTCTGATAGCACTCTTCTGTGCTCTCTCCTGTCTGAAAGCACTCCTCTGTGCTGACTCCTGTCTGATAGTAATCCTCTGTGCTCTCTTCTGTCTCACAGAACTCCTCTGTGCTCTCTCCTGTCTGATAGTACTCCTCTGTGCTTTTTCCTGTCTCATAGCACTCCTCTGTGCTCTCTCCTGTCTGATAGGACTCCTCTGTGCTCTCTCCTTTCTGATAGCACTCCTCTGTGCTCTCTCATGTGTGATAGGACTCCTCTGTGCTCTCTCCTGTCTGATAATACTCCTCTGTGCTCTCTCCTGACTGATAGTACTCCTCTTTGCTCTCTCCTGACTGATAGTACTCCTCTGTGCTCTCTCCTGTCTGATAGCACTCCTCTGTGCTCTCTCCTGTCTGATAGTACTCCTCTGGGCTCTCTCCTGTCTTATAGGACTCCTCTGTGCTCTCTCCTTTCTGATAGCACTCCTCTGTGCTCTCTCCTGTCTGATAGTACTCCTATGTGCTTTCTCCTGTCTCATAGCACTCCTCTGTGCTCTCTCCTGTCTGATAGGACTCCTCTGTGCTCTCTCCTTTCTGATAGCACTCCTCTGTGCTCTCTCATGTCTGATAGGACTCCTCTGTGCTCTCTCCTGTCTGATAGGACTCCTCTGTGCTTTCTGCTGTCTGATAGCACTCCTCTGTGCTCTCTCATGTCTGATAGTACTCCTCTGTGCTCTCTCCTGTCTGATAGGACTCCTCTGTGCTTTCTCCTGTCTGATAGGACTCCTCTGTGCTGTCTCCTGTCCTCATGGGGATAAGTTCTCTACCACTGGATTTCTTCTCCACTGGAAAACATTTTTTAAATCAACTGGTACAGAAAGTTAATCAGATTTTTAAATTACTTATTACAGTACTTCAGCTGCTGTATGCTCCACAGGAAGTTCTTTTCTTTTTGAATTTCCTTTCTGTCTGACCACAGTGCTCCCTGTGGATACCTCTGTCCATGTCAGGAACTGTCCAGAGCAGGAGAGGTTTGCAATGGGGATTTGCGCCTACTTCTTTACCCCTTTAAGGACATAAGTTTTTTTTTTACATCACTCATTTTACCACAAAATCTATGGACATACAAATTTTTTTTTATTTGTGGAGCAAAACTAAAAAACAAACACCATTTTGCAACCTTTGTGGACTTCCATTTTCATGCAGTACACTTTTTGGTAAGGATGATACATTATCTTTATTGTGTGGGTCCATACTATTAAAATCATACCCAATTTATATAGGTTTTGTTTTATTTTACTATTTTAAAAAATTATAAGTGTTAAGGCTAATTTATTAAGCCTGTATTTGTGGGAGGGGCGGGATTTCGCTATGAGAACCCTCACCGGTACCTGTGCTTGCCGCCGCGGGTTCGTCACGTGATGAGTGGTCAGCTGACACACCAATTCAGCTGACCGGAAGCTGTCGCCAGTGGTGCGGTACGCGTAAGTGGCCGGGGCTGGCCGGGGCTGACCTGAGTGGCGGCGTTTCTCCGCCGCCACCTCTCCGGAGGTAAGCCGGAGTCCGGGGGTGTACCCTCGGCCAGGCCCCGGCCCCGGTTTCAGCAACAGGGGGACACGCGTCCCACGTGGCCTGTTGTCTGCTACCGGCCGGTCAGGCACGGCAGTGTATTACGAGTCCCCACCGGCAGTGGGACTCGTGACGGGGGCACACTGCTGTTGTCTGGGGATGGCTGCACGAGTCCTCGCTCCCCCCGAACCCCCGTGGCAGTACGGATCCGGCATTTCTACAGCCGGGTCGGTTCTGTCACCTCGGGTTTTCTGCCTGGTAACTGGCCCCTGCTTGTTGTATTGAGGGGAGCTTACAGGCTATCATCATACCCCCGGCGCCTGTCATGGTTACGTAGTGTCTATTGTGTGTTGGTTACCGGGTCCACAACGGTGTGGTGGGGGATCAGTCACATGCCGGCACATTCTCTGGCTCCTCAGCCCTGCACTTAACTTTAAGGGGTTAATTATATGCCGGCACGTTCTCTGGCTGCTCAGCTCTGCACTTTACTATAAGGGGTTAATTATTTTTTGGCACGTTCTCTGGCTGCTCAGCTCTGCACTTTACTTTAAGGGGTTAATTATATGCCGGCACGTTCTCTGGCTGCTCAGCTCTGCACTTTACTATAAGGGGTTAATTATATGCCGGCACGTTCTCTGGCCGTTTAGCTCTGCACTTTACTATAAGGGGTTAATTATATCCCAACACGCTCTCTGACTGCTCCGCTCTGCGTATTACAGTAAGGGGTTAATTATATGCCAGCACGCTCTCGACTGCTCCGCTCTGCATATTACAGTAGGGGTTAATTATATGCCAGCACGCTCTCTGGCTGTTCCCTTCTGCACATCACAGTAGGGGTTAATTATATGCCGACACGTTCTCTGGCTGCTCAGCTCTGCACTTTGCTATAAGGGGTTAATTACATGCTGGCACGTTCTCTGGCTGCTCAGCGCTGCACTTTACTATAAGGGGTTAATTATATGTCAGCACACTCTCTGACCGCTCAGCTCTGCACATTACAGTAGGGGTTAATCAGATTCCTGCACGCTCTCGACTGCTCCGCTCTGCACATTACAATAGGGGTTATTAAATGCCAGCACGCTCTCTGACTGCTCCGCACTGCACATTACAGTAGGGGTTGATTATGCCAGCACGCTCTGATTGCTCCGCTCTGCACATTACAGTAAGGGGTTATTCAGATGCCTGCACGCTCTCGACTGCTCCGCTCGGCACATTACAGTAGGGGTTATCAAATGCCAGCACGCTCTGACTGCTCCGCACTGCACATTACAGTAGGGGTTAATTATGCCAGCACGCTCTCTGACTGCTCTGCTCCGCACATTACAATAGGGGTTAATTATATGCTAGCACGCTCTCTGACTGCTCCGCTCTGCACATTACAGTAGGGGTTAATTATATGCTAGCACACTCTCTGACTGCTCCGCACTGCTCATTACGGTAGGGGTTAATTATATGCCAGCACGCTCTCTGGCTGTTCCGCTGTATATTACAGTAGGGGTTAATTATTTGCCAGCACGCTCTCTGGCTGTTCAGCTCTGCACATTACAGTAGGGGATAATCATATGCCGGCACGCTCTCTGGCTGCTCCGCATTTTACAGTAGGGGTTAATTATATGCCAGCACGCTCTCTGGCTGTTCTGCTCTGCACATTACTGTAAGGGGTTAATTATGTGCCAGCACGCTTTCTGGCTGCTCCGCTCTGCACATTACAGCAGGGGTTAATCATATGCCAGCACGCTTTCTGGCTGCTCCACTCTGCACATTATAGTAAGGTGTTAATTATGCCGGCTCGCTCTCTGGCTGCTTCGCTCATACACATTGCAGGGCCTTTGTCATATACATGCAGTGCATGCATGGCTACGTTATGAAAGTTTGTGATATATATGTTCTCTTTACAGGTATAATAATATAAAGTTAAAGGGGGGGGGGGGGGTTCTTCTAGCTATCAGATGATCGAGCACATCATATACGTACTTAATTATTCATGTCAGGATGTTAGGTAGGTTCAGCTACCTAAAAAAAAAAAAAAATTTATACTATACTCACGCTCGCAGGATTTATACCGTATACACGTTCATAGGTTTTTACAGTATACATGCTCGTAGGATTTATATTGTGCATACGCTCAGAGGGTTCATACGGTACACTCGCTGCTAGTGTTCATACTTTTCACATGCTCGTAGGATTCATATTGTACATACACTGGTAGGATTCATACAATATACACGCTCGTAGGATTCATACAGTATACTTGCTCGTAGGATTTATACAGTATACACACTCGTAGGATTTATACAGTATACTCGCTCGTAGGGTTCATGCGGTATATACGCTCGCATGTTTATACTGTACATACGCTTGCAGGTTTATACTGTACATACGCTCGTAGGTTTATACTGTACTGTGCATTATTGTTGTTACTGACACATTTTCAGAACAATAATAACACAACACATAGGTGTAGTTATTGTACAGTGCGACAGACATCGGATATTTAAATTCATGTGATGTATTCTATATTAGTGCTTAATGCAATTATTTTACTCGTATGGGCCATGTGTGTACACGTTGTTCTGTGTATCTTCTTATATAGTTGATTCAGTGCATATTCGCTCATGCAGTTCATTCTAGCCATACGTTCACAAGTTGTTCGGTGCACGCGCTCAGTTTTGTACATACACCCATACAGTTTGTCTGGGCATATGGTCGTAGATTTCTGAGCATGCGGTCGTGGTGTTAGTAAGGGGCATATGGCCTTGTTGGTCATGCTGGACCTACGTTCATATGGTCATGGTCTGCATAGGGGTCATGCTAGGCTTACATTTATGGTATTCATATTCGGTATACATTCATAGGTTCATTAGGTACATATGTTTTCATGATATTTTGTTATGTTATGGTGTTTAGTCCATACATCCATGTCTTTGACTCTGCACAGGTTTCATGGCATTGGGCAAACCTGTGCATGGATAATTCGGTGGGTCCTCCTTTTTAGCTGCGCATACATATATATCGCATACGTATATATATCTGGGGTTCGGTTGGTTATTTGCCTAGTCGACAGGCTAAGTATGGTCACGTCTTATCTTGGCTTCAGGTTAGTCACATACTTTGGTTCAGGCTTTAAGTTCGGCTGGACCAGTCACGTCTACAGGTCAGTCCGGATACAACCTGACATGACTTCAGGTTGGCGACAGTGTCATTATATACGTCATGTTATTCACCCGTTGGGTTATGCACAGGGATATAGCTTTGTTTTTCGTTGTTGATTGCCATTTATTTTCGGCCTGTCACGTCTACAGGTCGGTCCAGTTGCAACCTGACATGACTTCAGGTTGGCGGAAACGTCGTTATGGCTCCATAGGCCTACTCAGCATTTGGGTTGGGCATACAGGGACTTGGCTCTGTGTGGTTGGTTTTGTTGTCTCGGCTTCAGGTTGACGTTAGTAATCACGTGTTGGTTGAGTTTCATCGTCATGTTTGCTGCGTTAGTGGTTTCGTCAGTGGTTGGTCACAGTTGTAACCTGACACAGGTGTAGGTTAGTGACTTGGTGGTCATTTGCGTATGCATGTTGTTAGCACTTGGAGTTGTGCATACGGGCATAGGGTTGTTCCCTGTTGAGACTTTTTCACGTCCACAGCCACAGAGATCGTCTAACACGCAGTCTGAAATACCTACACTATGTTTACGACAGACATTCAGAGGATGTCTCAAGTGCATTTTGTTCTTACTTGCATTTGAGTTTTGCCACTCTTCTTTGAATCCAGCCCCTCTAGCCGTCAGCCCTGGCAGCTGGCTTAGTTAGTTGGCTAGCTGACGTCTAGGTAATTCCCCATTGGAACATCAGGATAGCTTAACGCGCTGTCCTTCAGTTGTCATGGTTTCCTAAGGTTCGAAGAATTACATGCAGGTGCATGGTCGAAGTTACAAGAACTTTACAGGGATGTAAATAACTACTTATTGAAATTGTATAGCAGATGAATGTTATTGTCAGGTTACTATCATACAGCATTTTCTCAAGTCCCACGAGTGATGCTCAGCTGAGTATTGCAATCTTCGCTTCCGCATGTCAAGGGTCCAATGGGGTCAGCAGATGCCATTGTTTAGGGGGCGGCACTCACTGCAAGTTATTTGTCAAGCATGTTCGTATTCTTGTTAATTCTTCATAGCAATCCGTCCATTATATCCAGTCATTCCGTTAGCATTAGGCCTGCTTAACCGGCGTCACATCATGGTGTGCCAACATATGTGGTTAGGTAATATGGGTGCGGAGCCAGCACCTACATGCGCTATACCTCCATTCCATAGTCGGTAACGCATGATGCATTTCAGTCATTGGTCACGGGGTTGTTGCACGAGTTAATAGCGCTTTGTTCTCATTATGAGTTTCTCCCTCTATTTTTCAGGTGTACTCCTACGCGGCAGTATATGGCATAACTCAGACTGCCTAGATAGGTTACAGGATAGTAGGGAACAGGAGTTTAGTAAGAGGTTCAGTTAGGTAGGCTCTCTATACGATTGAGCACCAACTACAAGTGTTAAGGCTAATTTATTAAGCCTGTATTTGTGGGAGGGGCGAGATTTCGCTATAAGAACCCGCAGCGGTACCTGTGCTTGCCTCCGCAGGTTCGTCACGTCCCACCCAACCCTCCCTCAACTTCATTTTTCACGCCATGGCTATCATTATACATCAGGGTATGTCCTCTATTTTTCAGGTGTACTCCTACGCGGCAGTATATGGGTATATGGCATAACTCAGACTGCCTAGATAGGTTACAGGATAGTAGGGAACAAGAGTTTAGTAAGAGGTTCAGTTAGGTAGGCTCGCTATACGATTGAGCACCGACCACAACTATTAACATTAGTATGCATAAGCCCATAGATGCCTTGATCAGTCCTGATCATGAAATCTATAGGGTTGACAAGGAGGGGGCTCCCCCTATCCACCAACAGTGATCCCGCGATGCGATTGCAGGATCCCTTTGGTTGCTATGGCAGCAGGAGGCCAGCTGATAGCCTTCTGTTTGCCTGGTACGGCAGCCTGTGAGGTCCAGCCATAGGCTGGATCACACAGGATGAATGCCAGTGTACACTGACAGTTGTTATACTCTGCGCTCCGGCTACAAGCTCCGGCTGGGGCGCAGTGTCCCCGTCTGCCGGCGGGGCTGGGATTTGCATCGTGGAACGCACCCGCATGCGAATCCCAGCCTGTAACTCACCACGCTCCGCTGCCGCCTCCTCCTCTGTGTCTCAGCTTTGGCGTGCGCGTTCCCGTCTCCCAGGGCACGCGTGCGCCGGAGCTCTCAAATTTAAAGGGTCAGTGCGCCCATAATTAGTTGTTGCACCTGACACTACATTATAAAGTCCCTTCACCTTCCACACTTCCCTGCCGGATCTTCAGTGCCCTCTTTGCCTTACCGGTGTATCCAGACCTTCCCGCTACATTTTTTGACTTCACACCTTTGCCGCCTGCCCTGAACTTCTGCTAGCTTGTTAGCGCAACTGGACATATGCATATGTCCTAGCAATCTCCTCCTCTGCACGATGCGATGCAGGAGATTGCCGGCGGGACTTGGCTGTCAATCACAGCCGGAGTCCCGCCACCGATGTCGAGACGGAGATCATGCCAGTCTCGGCGGCATTAACCCCATAGATGCAGTGATCAGTCCTGATCATGAAATCTATAGGGTTGACAAGGAGGGGGCTCCCCCTGTCCACCAACAGTGATCCCGTGATGCGATTGCGGGAACCCGTTGGTTGCCATGGCAGCAGGAGGCCAGCTGATAGCCTTCTGTCTGCCTGGTATGGCAGCCTCTGAGGTCCAGCCATAGGCTGGATGACACAGGATGAATGTCAATGTACACCGACAGTTGATATACTCCACTACATTATAAAGCCCCTGCATCTCCCACACTTCCCTGCCAGATCTTCAGTGCCCCCTTTGCCTTACCTGTGTATCCAGACCTTCCCACTACGTTATTTGACTTCGCACCTTTGCCACCTGCCCTGACCTTCTGCTTTGTTTGACTACGCTACTGCCTTATCCTTTGGTACCTTGCCTTGCCCAGCTACCTGTGTGGTCGAGCCGTGTCGAGGGTAGCGACCTGGGTGTCGCCTGCCACAGCAAGCCCATCCTGCCTTGCGGCAGGTTCTGGTAAAGACCTGCGGCACCTTAGACACCGCTGACATCAGCCACACAGGTTAGAGGATCCACATCCAGCTCCGTAACAACAGTTATACAGGTAAAAAGTGAAAAGTAAAAAATAAAAAGGTTTTAAATAAATTAATAAAGTGTAAAAAAAAATTATAATTACCCTTTCCCAATAAAACCATAAATTGTCACCCAAAAAACAAAAAAAAAATGCCCAAACCTATACATAATAGGTATTGCCACGTCCGTAATGACTTGTACAATAAATTAATAATGTATTTATACTGCAAGGATGTAAAAAAAATTATAATTAAAAAACCCAGCAAAAAATGCTAATTTTGGTCCGAAACATGGAATAAAAAAGATCAAAAGGTAGCCTGAATTACAAAACTGGTACCAAAAAGTACAGCTTGCCCCGCAAAAAATAAGCCCTCACACAATGGCATTGGACGAAAACAAAAAATTTATGTCTGTCAGGACATGACAACACAAAAAAGGAATTTGTTGAGAAAAGGGAAAAAGAACATAAAAAAGCTATATAAATTGGGTATCGCCATAATCGTACCGACCCACAGACTATAAATTCAACATACAGTGAATTTTATGGAATTCACTGTATCGTAATGACTTTTACCATACAGTGAATTCCATTAAAAATTTTTTTGGAAAAACAACAGAAATTTTCCAATTTTTCACAATATTTTGGCGTTTTTCACAAAAAATGCTGCATGAATCAACAAAGATTTAACCACTAATATAAAGTACAATATGTCATGTAAAAAAAATCTCAGAATTGCATCGCTAAGTAAAAGTATGTCAGAGGTATTACTTCTTAAAGAGACACAGGATAGATTTGAAAAATTGGGCTTAGTCAATAAGGTAAAAACAGGCGGCCTCCTTAAGGGGTTAAGGTAGGGTCACACATAGCGCATCTGCAGCGTATGTCACTGCAGATTCTAAATACACTGCAGATTCTACTATGAGCAGACACATAATGCTTTCCTGTCGCATCCCTGTGTCTGCAGTAATGTTTGGAAAGGGGCCCACGCAACATAGTCACGTCGGCACATTGGTCCAAACCCCACTGCACACACAGGGCCACAGTAGGGTAGCCTTATGTGTCTGGCTAAGGCTGGGTTCACACTACGATTTGAACTACGGTTCCCGTATACGGCTGGGAGGAGGGGTGGGAGGGGCTTAATCGCGGCACCCACACTCAACCGTATTCATGAACCGTAGTTAATGCATGTCTATGAGCCGACCTGAGTGAACCACAGCCTCCGGTCGGCTGCTCTTTCGTCCGTATGCGGTTTCCCGACCGCAGGGAAAAAGGTGGTCGACCACGTTTTTGCCTGCGGTCGGGAAACCGCATACGGCCTAAAAAGCAGCCGACCGGAGGCTGCGGTTCATTCCGGTCGGCTCATAGACATACATTAACTACGGTTCCCGAATACGGCTGAGTGCGGGTGCCGCGATTAAGCCCCGCCAATCCCTCCTCCCAGCTGTATACGGGAACCGTAGTTCAAATCATAGTGTGAACCCAGCCTTAGTAGAATCTGCAGTGTATTGCCCACTGCGCAGCAGATTTCCCACAGAGTGAAATACGCTGCGGATATGCGACCCTACCCTATTGTTTTAAATATTTACAAATGCACTGATACCACATATGTTTAGGTTTTTTTGTTCACATTATTTTATTTGAAAAATGGGAAAAGGAGGGTGATTTAACCCCTTAAGGAGGCAGGAAATTTTAATTACTTTTTATTCTTTTTTTTTCTCTAGGATGTCATGTGACCAAATATCAGCAATTAATTTTTCTACGTTTAGGCTGTTCACCGCACGGGATCATTGACATTATATTTTAAAAGTATGGACAAGTTCAGAAATATGTTGAGTTATTTTATTGTTTTACATTTTTTTTGTTGTAAAATCGGAAAAAAGGGAAATTTAATTTTTTTATTGGGGGAAGAGCTTATTTACTTATTTTTTATTCAGTTTCCACATTTTTTTAACACTTTTTTTTACACTCTTTTGATTGCTTTGCAATGCATAGGTATAGAACTGATCAATTATATCCTTGTCTGTTCTGCTAGAAGGCATACTAGAGGAAAAGATCGCAGTAGATGGCTGGGAGCAGGTAAGTGAAGCTCTTGCGGCCATCTTGATTTATCAGGCCTCTGTGATTGTGCCGCAGGTGGTCTGATAGATCCCCCCCCCCTCCCCCTGAGTCCCTCAGATACTTCAGATGCGGTTACTGGCATTGATCATGGCATCGAAAGGGTTAATGACGGGCATCAGCGTTTATGTCCACCATTATCGGTAAGTCCCCGGCTGATGATAGCAGCTGGAGCTCACCTGCTATGTAGCGAGTGCTGCTTCATATCTGCGATGTACATGTACAGTGCTATGGGCCAAGTTACTTGCTGCAGCACCATACATTTACTGTGCGTGTCTTTAAGAAGTTAAACTTTTATTAGGGAAGGGGCCTATGCACATAATACATAAAAACACAAACATTTAAATTGGCTGTGTCCTCAAGGCTGAAATAGGCTGACTGACCACATATCCTTTATATTCCTTAATTGTCTGTGAGTGTAGTATGCCAATAGTGACAAGGGATATGTGCCATGCTAATAATGTTTAAATGTCAGGATCCATCCTAGCTCGTGGTGGCACAGAAAAAGGGAAAATTGACCAAGCGACCCCACACTGAGTGTGGCTATGTTTATTTGAGCAATTGAGTATCCACAAGCAGAATTTCTGCTGTGGAAAACCCGCAATGCGTTATGTACATGTGAAGGTACCCTTAAGTACCGTATATATTCCTGTTCCCATTTCTGAGCATCTTGTTTTGGAACTTCAGGAGGCATAAATAAAAAAGGAAAATTGCGGAGCAGCTCACTGGGTCCAAGGTGGATAGTCAGGCTTGTCAGCAAGACGGGGAGGCTGAGATGGTACGGGGGAATCAGACGTCAGGCCACAGCCGTATCGCACCCTTCGGTGCTTCGTCAGGCCCCTATGACGACCACCCCTTTGCGATACGGCTGTGGCCCGATGTCTGATTCCCCCGTACCATCTTAGCCTCCCCGTCTTGCTGCCGCCTGACCGCGATGTGGACCCGTTGAGCTGCTCCGCAATTTTCCTTTTTTCTTTAAGTGTTACTATTTGCCTGCTCTGTGCGTGTAGCACCACCTGCACCGATCCATGGACTTTCTGTGTTGGCTATCAGCTTGCATATTTATTGGTTTACATATATTATATGGAAAGGACAATAGCAGTGCCGGAACCTTTTCTTCTATTGTGGTTAGATAAATTAAAAATATCTAGCAGTCTGGCTTTCGGCCCCACCTATATAAAGCTTCTTCTAAATAAAAGTGGCGCACAGTCTTAAAAACGTAGCTCACTTTTGGTACATATTTGCAATGTTAAGTGCATCTGCACCAAAAGCGGTCAATCTGCCAAGTTAAAATTGGTATAAAATCTGTGCCAGAAAATGATGGTTGTCATTTTAAAAATACCTTGGAGAGGCTAAAATGACGAGTCGGACACAGATTGGCCCATAGTATGGTGCAGTGTGATCAGAAGTAGAAATGTGGCAAAAAATTTGGCTACATATAAATCAAAAAAATTTGGGACACAGATTTCTTTCTTTCTCCCTTTGTGTTTTGCCATTCCTTTGTTATTCCTCCTGAAAATGTACAGTATAACTAAATTGACTGGGTATTATTATTTCTGAGTGACCACAATGATAATTGTAGAGTGTAAATAAGGCTTTTTATTATTTTTTTAAATTATTCTGAATCTTTTTAATATCTATTAACTTTTTTTTTTTTTTTTTTTTATCCTAGCAGTAGAGCATTTGATCCTTTTATCAAGTCTGAAATACATTGCATTAGTTTAGTATTGTATTATACCTGTACGGTATTATACCGTCTTTGTTACACTGATTGACAGCCTGTAAGTTTAGCAAGGGTCCTCTTCAATGTTTACTAATGCTCGTTTCTTGCATTGCTTATACTTATGCTATACATTGTGTACAAAGATGAGCAGTAGTACATGAACCTCATGGAATAGCTGATTGACAGGAGTCACTTTTGCTGATCTAATATTGATGGTCTTCCCAGGGGATAACCCCTTTAACATAAAAACTTACTAAAAAATCATATAATTAATTATTGCTTAAAGGGGTACTCCACCCCTAGACATCTTATCCCCTATCCAAAGGATAGGGGATAAGATTTCTGATCGCTGGGGTCCTGCCACCGGGCACCACCGTGATCTCCCTGCTGCACCCCGCATTCGATTAGAGCGTCGAGTGCAGTGCCGGAGGCCTGTGAAGTCACGGCCGCGTCCCGCTCGTGATGTCACAGTCACACCCCCTCAATGCAAGTCACGCCCCCTCCCATAGATTTGCATTGAGGGGGAGTGCCTATGACATCACAACCAGGGCGTGACCATGGCCTCACGAGCCTCTGCCCCGCATCTCCAGTCATCTGGCACAGAGCGAAGTTCTCTCCATGCACCGGATGTCTGGGGTGCCGCAGCTGAAATTGCGAGGGTCCCCAGCAATGGGACCCCCGCGATCAGACATCTTATATGTCTGTATTTTATATATTTTATAAAATGTCTAGGGGCGGGGTACCCATTTAAGCAAGGTTGTTATAAAAAATGTGTCATATGTGTCACCTTGAATGTTCATAAAAGTCACATGCAGTTTGACTATATAAGAATTGTTTATATAGTATCAGACTGAATATGTGTTCCATCACATGGCTTTAAGACTTCAGAACCAGCTCATTCCAGGCAAAGAACGCCACATAGACATTCTAGAATTCTTCTTAACTTCTGGGTGCACACAGCTTGGCAGGGTATAGGCCTTCTCTGCAAAAGTCTTAGGCCCCATTAATATTCAGAGGTTAATACTACGGAGAATCCTTATTTAGAAGTTATTCTACTTCTAAGTTCACACATTGTAAAATCTGCAAGGAAACTTCCGACAGAAAATTGGATTATGGCGGAAGAATGAATAAGTTGCTGTGTATATAAGCGCCGATTGTGGATCATTTTGAATGATGCAAATCCAGCTAATTTCTTGCAGCATTCAATAAGGGATATGTCCTGGAATTGGTGCTTAAAGGGGTACTCACGTGGAAAACGATCACAGTGGTCTGCTGACCTCTGCTGTCCATTTTAGGAAATATCCAGAGCAGGAGAAAATCCCCATAGCAAACATATGCTGCTCTGGACAGTTCCTAAAATGGACAGCAGAGGTCAGCAGAGAGCACTGTGGTCGTGACAGAAGAGAAATCCAAAAAGAAAAGCATTTCCTCTGTAGTATACAGCCCCTAAAAAGTACTGGAAGGGTAAAGATTTTTTAATAGAAGTAATTTACAAATCTGCTTAATTTTCTGGTACCAGTTAAAAAACAAAACAAAAAAGAAAACGGGAGTACCCCTTTAAGTCTGCAGAATTTTCATTGAAATTAATGAGCGGCTGCTGAAAGGGTGGAATCCACAGGTTTTTCACAGTGTGAATGGGGCCTTACTGTAAAGAACAGTGTTTTTCAAACTGTGTGTCTCCAGCTATTGCAAAACTACACCTCCCAGCATGCCCAGTCAGCCTTTGGCTTTCCCAGCATGCTGGGAGTTGTAGTTTTGCAACAGCTGGAGACAGACCTTTTGCAAAAATTGGTGTAGAATTTTTTTTTCCATTATAAAAGCAAGGTTAACATTGCAGACAAAATGAAATACAGGGTAAGTTGGTGGAATGAATTGATTCCTGTAACAAAACATTCCCTTAAAGGTTTATAGGCATTAGGTATATGAACCAACATATATATGGATTGCAGTTGACTTCATCTTGATATTGTATGTAAATTTCCAGTGGTACTTTAATTTGTTTTCATGTTTCAGTAGAAGCATTATGAATGTCATTAAGAATGTTTTAGTATTGTCTAGTGAACTGTACGGTATATACTGCAGTATTATCCTGCCCCAGCAGGTGTCTCTAAAGCGTAATGGTTTATTTTTGGTATACAGTAGCTGAATATTTTCAGTTCTCCTGGTGATCCTTATATTTTAGCAGAGATAAAGAGAGAGACTACAGTAGTGTGCTGTAACCCCCATGCACATTAAAATATCACTTTATTTATTATTTTTTATTTTAATATACAGTATATAGTATACTGCATATACAGGATATAGCATACAGTCTGTATATAATGTACAAGTATATAGTCTTTGTAACTTTGCGTGATATGTGGTGTCAGTATAAATATAAAAATATATACTTGCTGTTGTGGAAATGGACCCGACAACAGGTGGAAATTATAGGCAATTAGCAAGACACCCCAATAAAGGAGTGGTTCTGCAGATGGTGACCACAGACCATTTCTCAGTTCCTATGCTTCCTGGCTGATGTTTTGGACACTTTGGAATGCTGGCAGTGCTTTCACTCTAGTGGAAGCATGGATGGAGTCTACAACCCACACAAGTGGCTCAGGTAATGCAGCTTATGCAGGATGGCACATCAATGCGAGCTTTGGCAAGAAGGTTTGCTATGTCTGTCAGCGTAGTGTCCAGAGCATGGAGGCACTACCAGGAGACAGCCCAGTATATCAGGAGACATGGAGAAGGCCGTAGGAGGGCAACAACCCAGCAGCAGGACCGCTACCTCTGCCTTTGTGCAAGGAGGAGCACTGCCAGAGCCCTGCAAAATGACCTCCAGCAGGGCACAAATGTGCATGTGTCCACTCAAATGGTCAGAAACAGACTCCATGAGGGTGGTATGAGGGCCCGACATCCACAGGTGGGGGTTGTGATTACAGCCCAACACCATGCAGGACATTTGGCATTTGCCAGAGAACACCAAGATTGGCAAATTCGCCACTTTCATCTGTGCTCTTCACAGATGAAAGCAGGTTCACACTGAGCACATGTGACATAGTCTGGAGACGCCGTGGAGAATGTTCTGCTGCCTGCAACATCCTCCAGCATGACAGGGTTTGGCAGTGGGTCAGTAATGGTGTGGGGTGGCATTTCTTTGGGGGGCCGCACAGCCCTCCATGTGCTTGCCAGAGGTAGCCTGACTGCCATTAGGTACCGAGATGAGATCCTTAGAACCCTTGTGAGACCATATGCTGGTCCGGTTTGCCCTGGGTTCCTCCTAATGCAAGACAATCCTAGACCTCATGTGGTTGGAGTGTGTCAGCAGGTCCTGCAAGAGGAAGGCATTGATGCTATGGACTGGCCCGCCCATTCCCCAGACCTGAATCCGATTGAGCACATCTGGGACATCATGTCTCGCTCCATCCACCAATGCCACGTTGCACCACAGACTGTCCAGGAGTTGGCAGATGCTTTAATCCAGGTCTCGGAGGACATCCCCACCTCATCAGGAGCATGCCCAGGCGTTGTAGGGAGTTCATATGGGCACGTGGAGGCCACACACACTACTGAGCCTCATTTTGACTTGTTTTAAGGACATTACATCAAAGTTGGATCAGCCTGTAGTGTCGTTTTCCACTTTGATTTTGAGTGCTACTCCATATTAGGACCTCCATGGGTTGAAAAATTTGATTTCCATTGATCATTTTTGTGTGGTTTTGTTGTCAGCACATTCAACTATGTAAAGACGAAAGTATTTCATACGATTAGTTCATTCATTCAGATCTTAGTGTTCCCTTTATTTTTTTGAGCAGTGTATATTTCTTGTGCATATATTATGTATAAAATTATATGAAGGACAAAATGGGCAACTTCCTAGAGGCCTCAATACTACCAGCAGCAAAACATTGGAGCTGGATCTCTTTATGTTCATTCTGTCTGTCTGCATGCACATACTGCATTGCATTTGACAGCAGTAAGTGCATGCCAAATGTAATGCCCGAAATCAACTTGAATAAAATCTTAGCTCTTTTTTAATGCTTGGAAGAGGGACACGTGAAGGGAGAATAAATTCAGGAGCAGGCTACACACATGTATTTTTTTTTGTTTTTAAGGGTCCATTCCTTGTTGGATTTCCTCAGTGGATCTGCATGGACTGGATTCGGCACTAATTATGTATAGCATACATTTAGCCTTAAATATATTCCCTCCTCACCCTAAACGTATTGTTCATGTAGTTCTAGCTATCATAGTTACACTGCACTGATGCTAAAGGTAGTTTCTGATGAGTTCTGATTAGTAAATATCACTGACGACCTTTGGAGGTCAGGTTATCATGGCATCTGTTTCTCAAATGACCTTTGTTCTGTGTGTCCAAAATAGCTACTTGGGATGGCAATGATGAAAGACTTAGAGGCATGCTCACTGTTGTGTTTATTTTCAACTATTGCTACTCAGATCAATGATCAAAACAATTTGAAGAAAGCAATAACATAACATAGCCAACAACAAATAGTCTGACAAGTATTAAAACAAGGGATGTCTGTGGTGGACCATAAACATAGCTTACGAGCAGATCCTACCAAAATTGGCTAGATCTGACACAAATGAATGTGTATGTGCCTTTAGCTAGCCATATACTGTCACGATCCCGGCTGGTAGGAGGTGGATCCTCTGTGCCAGAGAGGGATTGGCGTGGACCGTGCTAGTGGACCGGTTCTAAGTCACTACTGGTGTTCACCAGAGCCCGCCGCAAAGCGGGATGGTCTTGCTGCGGCGGTAGTGACCAGGTCGTATCCACTAGCAACGGCTCAACCTCTCTGACTGCTGAAGATAGGCGCGGTACAAGGGAGTAGACAAAGCAAGGTCGGACGTAGCAGAAGGTCGGGGCAGGCAGCAAGAATCGTAGTCAATAAGGCAAGCAGGAGGTCAAATACACGGTATGGATAAACACAGTAACGCTTTCACTAGGCTCTAAGGCAACAAGATCCGGCAGGGAAGTGCAGGGACAGAGAACAGATATAGTCTGGGAGCAGGTGGAAGCCAATTAAGCTAATTGGGCCAGGCACCAATCATTGGTGCACTGGCCCTTTAAGTCTCAGGGAGCTGGCGCGCGCGCGCCCTAGAGAGCGGAGCCGCGCGCGCCAGCACAAGACAGCAGGGGACCGGGACGGGTAAGTGACCTGGGATGCGATTCGCGAGCGGGCGCGTCCCGCTGTGCGAATCGCATCCCCGACGGCCATGACAGTGCAGCGCTCCCGGTCAGCGGGTCCGACCGGGGCGCTGCGGAGAGAGAGACGCCGTAAGCGCTCCGGGGAGGAGCGGGGACCCGGAGCGCTAGGCGTAACAGTACCCCCCCCCCCTTAGGTCTCCCCTTCTCTTTGTCCGGTAACTGCCTCCCCTGGGATGAGGAGACCGGGAAAGGATGGAGGGTTTCCTCAACGGCAGGCAGTCCAGCAGGAGTGGGAATGGGGAGGGAGGGCAGAGGGCGAGGCCTGGCACGGGGCAGTGTGACACCAGGACGGGGGCCATGGGGAGGCACCGAGGCTTGCCTGACTGGACTGGGAGGGGGGGAGAGGCACTTCTTATGGCAGGATGGCAGACCGGTTACAGGGGGAACCACAGGGTAACGGCAGGGAGTACTGGGAACCGGTTTAAGGCAGTCCTTGAAACAAGAGGAACCCCAGCTCTTGATCTCCCCTGTGGACCAATCCAGGGTTGGGGAATGGTGTTGAAGCCAGGGTAGTCCAAGGAGAATTTCGGAAGTGCAATTGGAGAGGACCAAAAACTAAATTTTTTCGTGATGAGGTCCGATGCACATTAGGAGGGGCTCCGTGCGGTAACGCACGGTGCAATCCAACCTGACTCCGTTGACCGCGGAAATGTAGAGTGGCTTGACGAGACGGGTCACCGGGATGCGGAATTTATTCACCAAGGACTCACGAATAAAATTCCCAGAGGCACCAGAGTCCAGGCAGGCCACGGCTGAGAGGGAGGAGTTGGCTGAAGGGGAAATCCGCACGGGCACCGTGAGACGTGGAGAAGCCGACTTAGAATCAAGAGACGCCACACCCACGAGAGCTGGGTGCGAGCGTGCGTTTCCCAGACGTGGAGGATGGATAGGGCAATCCACCAAGAAATGTTCGGTACTGGCACAGTACAGACAAAGATTTTCTTCCCTACGGCGATTCCTCTCCTCCTGGGTCAGGCGAGACCGATCCACTTGCATGGCCTCCTCGGCGGGAGGCCTAGGCGTAGATTACAACGGAGACTGTGGGAGAGGTGCCCAGAGATCTAAGTCTTTTTCCTGGCGGAGCTCTTGATGTCTCTCAGAAAAACGCATGTCAATGCGAGTGGCTAGATGAATGAGTTCGTGCAGGTTAGCAGGAATTTCTCGTGCGGCCAGAACATCTTTAATGTTGCTGGATAGGCCTTTTTTAAAGGTCGCGCAGAGGGCCTCATTATTCCAGGATAGTTCAGAAGCAAGAGTACGGAATTGTATGGCGTACTCGCCAACGGAAGAATTACCCTGGACCAGGTTCAGCAGGGCGCTCTCAGCAGAAGAGGCTCGGGCAGGTTCCTCAAAGACACTTCGAATTTCCGAGAAGAAGGAGTGTACAGAGGCAGTGACGGGGTCATCGCGGTCCCAGAGCGGTGTGGCCCATGACAGGGCTTTTCCAGACAGAAGGCTGACTACGAAAGCCACCTTAGACCTTTCAGTAGGAAACTGGTCCGACATCATCTCCAAGTGCAGGGAACATTGCGAAAGAAAGCCACGGCAAAACTTAGAGTCCCCATCAAATTTGTCCGGCAGGGACAAGCGGAGGCTAGGAGTGGCCACTCGCTGCGGAAGGGGTGCAGAAGCTGGCGGAGGAGATGGTTGCTGCTGTAGCAGAGGCAGAAGTTACGACTGAAGTTGTTGCACCATGGTGGACACTTCCGACAGCTGGTGGGTTAGATGGGCGATCTGTCGGGATTGCTGGGCGACCACCGTGGTGAGATCAGAGATAGCTGGCAGAGGTACTTCAGCGGGATCCATGGCCGGATCTACTGTCACGATCCCGGCTGGTAGGAGGTGGATCCTCTGTGCCAGAGAGGGATTGGCGTGGACCGTGCTAGTGGACCGGTTCTAAGTCACTACTGGTGTTCACCAGAGCCCGCCGCAAAGCGGGATGGTCTTGCTGCGGCGGTAGTGACCAGGTCGTATCCACTAGCAACGGCTCAACCTCTCTGACTGCTGAAGATAGGCGCGATACAAGGGAGTAGACAAAGCAAGGTCGGACGTAGCAGAAGGTCGGGGCAGGCAGCAAGAATCGTAGTCAATAAGGCAAGCAGGAGGTCAAATACACGGTATGGATAAACACAGTAACGCTTTCACTAGGCTCTAAGGCAACAAGATCCGGCAGGGAAGTGCAGGGACAGAGAACAGATATAGTCTGGGAGCAGGTGGAAGCCAATTAAGCTAATTGGGCCAGGCACCAATCATTGGTGCACTGGTCCTTTAAGTCTCAGGGAGCTGGCGCGCGAGCGCCCTAGAGAGCGGAGCCGCGCGCCAGCACAAGACAGCAGGGGACCGGGACGGGTAAGTGACCTGGGATGCGATTCGCGAGCGGGCGCGTCCCGCTGTGCGAATCGCATCCCCGACGGCCATGACCGTGCAGCGCTCCCGGTCAGCGGGACCGACCGGGGCGCTGCGGAGAGAGAGACGCCGTAAGCGCTCCGGGGAGGAGCGGGGACCCGGAGCGCTAGGCGTAACATATACTTTATTATGCTTCCACATGCATGCTCAGTCATCTATGGCTATGTTCACATGGCAATGTTCACACAGAAAATCTCTGTGCGGACATTGCCCCTGAATGCGAAGTGTGGTCATAACATACCGGCGCTAGGACCGCTCGGGAATGCTTTCTGCGGACAGCCAAATTTGAATTTCAGATGTTTCGGCACAGAAATTCTGCTATGTTAACAGCGTAGCAGAATACCATTAAAGTCAATGGGACTCTGCTGCTGTAAGATATCCGTGTAAATTGTAACGTGTAAACATAGCCTTAGGTGTTATGTTTCCCCTATGCACACACAAGTTTGCAAGCTTGAATCAGCTAAGGTGTTGACATCAATCAGGAGCAGGACTACAGCTCAGAGACAAAATCCAGCCAAGCCTTTTGAGACAGGTGATGATGCGTTGTCTCTGCTGAGACAAAACCACACTAAATATGAAAGAACTACACAACTTCCTGTCATAATTCAAGTACAATTAGTGATAATGCTATATATAAGTTGTATATCTTGGGGTGAGTTAAGTTTTATTTAAATATAATTTTCTCATACCAGAGGACCCCTTTAAACATATTTTTGGAATTTTTTTTCTGTCTTTACTGTCTCTATTATAAAATTGTCCTGAAATCTTTCAGTTTTCATTCTGGTCACTATGCTTAGTATTAAACTCATATTTCCTGTTCTGTACAGAAAACATTCAAGCAGCATCCTCTTTATCATTACAGGGAAAAGTTACATTGATGTATTGATAAGACAGTATCAGGCCAAATCACAGTAGAGCTCACCCTTCCTCTCTGCACAGGTCACAGAGCATGCCTAGAAGTGAATAGTTTCAGAATCAGTAAAAAAAAAAAAAAAATCTGCTATTAACTAAGTAATAGCGGTATATTAGGCCAGTGGATCTGTCACTGTTGTATTCTGTCCGTGAATAGGAGAGAATAATATCATGGCAAATTTATTTCATAGTGGGTGTAGTTCTACTATACCACTTTTTTATGGAATGAAACACACAGTATTATCTAATGCAAATATGCAAATATATTGCTTTAATGGAAACTTACTAACAGCTGTTCACCCGCACTAAACCCAGTATACTGGGTTATAGTGCAGGTGAAGAGCTTTAAAATGAAGGGCCACTTACTCTTTTTGGTGGTGTGGGTACAGATTTCTGTGTTTTCATGCTGTAATTCATATTGCACTCCAGTGCATAATGGAGGTGGGGAGCCGGCTCATCCAGCTCCCCTGTCTCATCAATATTCACTCCCTGGCCTGCTCCCTTCTGTAATGTCAGTATATTGGGTTTAGTGTGGGTGAACAGCCGTCAGATTCTCAGAAAAGTGTAAGGGAAGCTATACTTTATGCCACCTTTTCTAATGACAATTGCTTTGAAAATAGTAAAATTGGTGCAAATTTTCGGAGATACCCTAAAAAGGAAACATGTTATATCATAAAGAATGTTTATAAATAGACAATGTAATTAAAAGTAACACAAGCAATATACATCATATTAGCACAATGGTCTATGTTGTTCCTAATTTGTAATAAATAGGCCATTCATGTACGTATTGTAAACTGATTCAGTGATTTTGCTTTCTAAGCACAAATAGTTGCAATGTTTTCTTCAATTAGCATGTAGGCCTGGAACATGTCAATTATTCAGGGTCTTAGGAATTTAAGCATCCAGTCTTCTGTAGGGAGAAGATGCTCTGTGCCTGGAGCATCCCACATGATCTCCTTTTTAGGAATTCCAAATAGTTCCCATTCCCATCATGGGGAAAGTGAATATGCTAATATTTTTTAAGCTTCTTATTAGTACATATTAAAGTAATATTCAGAATCCAGCCATTGTTCTTATAGTGGATATATTATCAGATATTGCATTGACATCTGAAAGCTTTAATCAAAGAGCCACAGCAGAACAGTGCAGCAACTAAACTAACCAGCTCCCTGAAAACTGCAGCTCAAAATGTGCATCCACGTCACCCTTCTTAAAGACAAATAACCTATATTTACTAATAAAAGAGCCCCAAATTACATTGTATGACTGATTCCCTACATGGTACTCTCATTTCTGTACCCTAGCATGGCACTCCTCTCATTCCTGGTTCCCTGCATGACTCCCCTCTTTTTCCTGGTACCCAACATCGCTCCCTATTTATTTCCTAGTCCACATAATTTAGTTTATAGTCCCCAGCATGCTCCCCCCTCATCCCAAGTCTCCAGCATGCCTCCTCTCTCATCACTACTCCCCACTATGACTGTCCATACGATTTCAAGCTCCAATGACTGATGTCATCTGTGCACTACCTACAGCGTTTGTGCCTTGCAGTCTTCTAAAAGAAAAGAGGAGGACAGAAGAAAAGGCCCTGTCAGTGTGGGAGTGGAAAGGAGGCATCCATGTTTATTTATTTATTTTTGTAAGGGTCACCTATATACATAGTGGGGGGGGGGGACAAATTACTGTAGGGGAAACTGCCTACTAGAGGGCAACTATCTACCTAGTGGGGGACTTTTGTTTATTAGGGGGGAATCTATCTACCTAGATGTAGACAACTGTTAACTAGGGGAGCAGCTATCTCCCTACTGAGGGACAACTATTTACTAGGGGGTCAATTATCTACCTAGCGAGGAAACAATTACTTACTACGGCGGCAACTCTTTAGTAGGGGACAACTCTCTACTTACTGGGGGGGGGTGAACAATCTACCTATTGGTGGTCAAGCAAGTGTATATAACCTGTCCTGTAGATCCTAAATCAGTTAAATAAGTGCTATGTTTTTTGGAGTGTAATCAACAAGGCCTATAGTGTAAAAAATCTCATCCCAGTTGTAAAGCATGGTGGTGGGTCACTGATTTTTTATTTTTATTTTTTTAAAGGAAGAGGGGGAACACTAACGTCATTGGGAATATTGTGAAAATTGATGGCAATATGAATGCAGCATCATCTCTCTCCAATGAAAGTTGCACTTTGGATGCTTCTGGACTTTCCAGCACAACGATGACTGTAAGCACAAGGCTAAGTTGACCCTTCAATGGTTACAGCAGAAAAAGGTAAAGATTTTTGAGTGACTATCACAATCTACTGACTTTAATACCATCGAGCGACTATGGGGAGATCTCCAACATGTGGTTCATGCAAGACTACCAAAGACTATGCATAACCTGGAGGCATTTTGCCAATAAAAAAGGACAGCTATACCGGCTACAAAAATTCAGAGCCTAATAGACAACTGTTACAAAAGACTGCAAGCTGTCATTGATGCTAAAAGGGGCAATATGCAGTATTAAAGGGATTATCCAGGACCAGAAAAGCAAAGCTAATTTCTTCCAAAAACAACACCACACTTGTCCTCAGGCTGAGTGTGGTATTACAGCTAGGTTCCATTGAAGTGCATGGAGCCAAGTTGTCATACCACACACAACCCGGGGACAGGTGTAGTGCTGATTTTAAAAGAAAGCAGCTATGTTTTTTCATTTCTGGATAAACCCTGTAAGGACTAACGGTATGCAGACTTTGGAACAGGGGTCATTTGGGAATCTCTTGATACCAAGTCAAGTTCTGGTAGACCAAAATAGATTTCAGCCACAACTGCCAGAAAAATTGTTCAGGATACAAAGAAAAGTCCACAGGTATTCTCAGGTGAAATACAGGCTGCTGTGGAAAAATATAGGGGCAGATTTATCAAAACCTGTGCAGAGGAAAAGTTGTCCATGGCAACAAATCAGATTTCTTCTTACATATTTTACAAGGCCTCTGCAAAATGAAAGAAGATATCTGTTGTTAATGGCAACTGGGCAACTTTTCCTCTGAACAGGTTTTGATAAATCTCCCCCCATAGTGTTGTTGTGTTAAAGAGCACAATATGATGATACTTGATCAAACATGGGTCGCATGGTTGAATTGCCATTACCAGCCTTTACTTTGCTAATGCCACAAAAAAGCCATTTACAATATGCCCGTCAACACCTTGCCAAGCCTCATATCCTCTAGTAATTTGGAGTGACAAAACAAAAAAAGCTTTATGAAAAGCTGAAAATTCTGGAGTGACTATAACAGTCTTCTGACCTTAATATCATTGAGCCACTCTGGTGAAATCTCAATCCTGTGGTTCATGCAAGGCATTACCTGGAGGCATTTTGCCAAGACAAATAGGCAACTATTCATCCTCCAGAAGCTCCATAGACAAGTATGAGGCTCTTGACAAGTATTATGCTGTTGCTAAAGGGGATAATATAATACACAGTACTGTGTTAAGAACAACGGGTATGCTAACTTTTGGACAGGGGTTATTTCATTTGTTTTATTTGTTGCCATGTTTTGTTATATAAAGACAGTTATAACCTACAGTTAAATAAGAATATGCATAGAGTATGCATAGTTTACAGCAGAGATGGCTCCAGCATGGGAGATAGGGTTGCTTGCCTTCCCTACTTTTCTGCACCCTGTGTGCCATACAGCAACTGTGTGTGTTTTATGCAGTGTCACAAAACAAAGATACTGTCACATATATATGATTTAATAAAAGACAATAATAGTAAACTACTGGTAAAAATTAAAAAGACAGAAGTAGTTTAATGGAAATAAAAATGTTTTAATCCTGTCAGTTGGATTCTCTGTGAATTTAGTCTACATCCTTTCCTGTTATCTTCTGGATATGAATCTAGGTTTATTTCTGAAACTCAGTTCAACTCAAAATCAGATTTAAGCAAACATTTCCGTGCTTCCAAAGCTGGGGGGGAACCCTTCTGTCTGCCTCAATTGTCGTCCCATTTCTTCAAAATTCTATGCCAAAATTATAGCTCAGCGCCTCACTCCATTTGTTTTATTTTTAGTAAATAATTATCAGGTGGGCTTTATGCAGGGCAGGGAGGTGATGGACAACACCAACAAGACACTCCTCTCAATATTTGCAAAGGCTAGAAACATCCCAGCCTGTTTGCTTTTCATAGACATGGAAAAAGCATTTTATCGGGTTCACTAGTCTTTTCTTAAGGCTACACTGGAGCAGATTGGTGCTGGCCCACACCTCTGCCATAGGATCATGGCTCTGTACTCAGCCTTCTGCAAGTATTTCCAAGGAGCAGTCAGCCTGTGTATTGTCAACTGGTTTCCCTCTGGACACTCTAAGCAGTGGGTTAGGTCTACTATCTTTGTCCTCCCTCCTGTGGGTCTACAGACATAAACTACATTTTCTTCAGACACCACCTATGCTTAATGTACATTGTCTGTCTCTGTGGGATTAGATGCTTTATTCTGGCTTTCTATCCTCCTGCTCTGGCCCTATGACACCATTATTTGACAATCCTGCCTTTGAACCAGCCCTTTGGGTAGGCTCCTTCCTTGGATGGTCCTGTAACGACTGTCCTGCCTAGTCCAAACTCTAGCTGTACTCTGCCCTCATTTGGCTGTCTACAGTATGTGCGAGGGAAGGCATATCTCTTGATGTACTTATAAACAGCTTCAATCCCTCGTAGTCTTTTTTTTTTTTTTTTGTTAACAAATTTTTATTCAATTTTCAAATAAATAACATAACAAGTATGTTCTCCAGAACATTCCCCAGAAAGAGACATGAGTTCTTGCAATAGACAATATAAGGAAAACAATCAAGCCGGAGGCCCAGGAGAAAACAAGAACAGGTATAAAGAACAATTGTCTTGAAAAGCAGAATCACAGGTCTAAATTACTCCCAAAAACTGAAATAAAGCTTTTCAGCTGATGCACAAAATGTCTATGGCATGCTGTTTTTTAAATTCAGACTGGAAGTATTACTTTCCCACTACACAGTCATAGACGTTATCCTTCAGTCCACAATTCTTGCTGTAGGTGTGGCACTACAGGAGTACTAATGCATATCTGATGGGACTGTCCTGGCATCAAGCGATTTTAAGACACTGTTTTAACAATTCATGTGTAAAGTTCTGGGAATACTTTGAGACCTTTAACACAACAGCCGCCATGCCCCCTTCAATAGACTTGCATTGAGGGGACAGGGTGTGATGTCACAAGGGGGAGGGACCGTAACATCACGATCCTCCGGCCCCTTTATCGTGAGTTATCAGGCACGAAGTGAACTTTGCTTCGTGCAGCAGATGACTGGGGCGGCTGCAGGAGAGATCGCAGGAGTTCCCAGCGGCAGGAGTACCACTTTAAAGATTTTTTAACTAAAAGCAACTACCAAAAAGTTTCTTTTTACATAATACATACAACGCAATAAAAACAAAGATGCAAAGCTGTCTATAGCTTTAGTTTGGTGCAATACTACAACACCATGTAGAGGTGTGTACAGTAGTTTTAGAATGTTCATAGCAGATTTTTACATAGCAAAATAAAATGTGTTTTACAGGTAAAAGAGGGAACACATTTCTTCCTATTATCACTATTGAGTAATAATCAAACTATGTACTGGGTGGTAGTGGAGACTGGAAAATCTATACAGACTGATGGGTGCATAATAGGTCACAAGCTGGATGTCACCTAACCACAGGCCTTACAGGGATCCTGGTGGGACACTGTCATGAACAGAGGGGCAGGGAGCCCTAAAGCTGTCCCTAAGACCACTCTCCCTGCCTACTTGCCTAGACACCCTAGCAGTGGATAACAACTGGGTGCCGGTCCCTTCCTGCGCTAAAGTGCATGGGCATACGAGTCAAACAAAACAAACCAACTGTACATGTTAGGAAGCAAGTCAGGAAAATAACAAGAATACTACTAAGATACAAACAGATATACCAGGCAGGATATATCATACTGACATACAGTATTGAAACTGGGAACAAGATATAACAGCAGATATGATAATATGAACCAGGAGATGCACGGGATTAACAGGTTAACTAAATGTCAGAACACTAAACAGGTCAGGAAATCAAGAGCACTGTTTACACTGGACTCAGAACAAGGAACACACTAGACACCCCACTCTAATCATGGAGGAACATCAATACTAAAGCCAAATAGGCTCCTAGCTAGTGGCACACTCCACCACTATAGGCAGATTACTAGCGTAGGAGGAAACAAAAATCCTAAATACAAGCAAACACGGGTACAGACACAAGACTAACTCACTCCTAGATAGACGGATTAGCACAAGGCTCAGAACAGGATTCTATCCTAGGAGATCCAGGATGAAACAAGGTCAAAACAGGACTGACAAACGCACAGTGTGAATACTGGCTCAGGAAACAAAAGCATATGCAGAACGAACAGTACAAGAATACTAAAACCCGACAAAGTACTCAAACAAGGCAAGCTAAAATCCATATATCAAACAGGACAGTAAACCATGGTTAAAACTCAGGACATGTGCTCAAACAGGCATAGTGAACATAATGCAAATATGGTCTGAGAAACAGGTGTAATTACCAGCCCAGAACAGCACCTGAAGATGCCTTATATATCCTCCCAGTGCTGAAGGCTGAAAGCTTTAACTCTTCCCAAATCAGTGAGAATAAGCACAGAAACTGTTCAGACATAAACGTAATGTCTAAACAGTACCCAAAAATGCAGAAAAATGCAAAAAAGCAGAAAAATGCAAAATACAGATAAACAGACATTACAGACACACTGCAGAAGTGTTGGGACTTGGACCCTTACTGATCTGTAATTGATAACCTTATCTAAGGATAGTTTATCAATATTAAAGTCCCAGAAATCTTGTTTAAAGTAAACCTGTGGCCTCTCCCAACTTGCCAGCATTACCCACGAAATAACAATTCTGGAATATTTTTTTGTTATCTCTCTGTTGTGCCATTCCTCTGTTATTCTTATTTGAAATGTTCTCGAGTAAGCTGTCAACTGAGTGTTACTAGTTTTACGCTGCCCATGTAATTCTTACTATAGAAGGGCCTGTACCACCTTGTAAAGACTTACCATACATTCAAAGCTGCCCTTAAGGAATTGCACCGCCATTTGTAATTGTGCTACTAGGCTGCAAATGTTTTTTTTTTTTTTTTTTTACAGGTCAGTAATTGAAATAAATGCTTAGTTCTTGTGAGGGAAAGGAAGAACAGGAGAAAAGTGGTCTCTGGCAGACATGTAAAGCATGGAAAATTCATTGAGAGGATAGCTGGGAAAAGGAGAGATGGCAAGGAGTTCAATAGAGATTTCCTTCAGGACCTAGTCTAGATACAGATTTATCCAGACTACCTCTTATCCTGGAAAGAGATGTTGAGAATTTGCTTATTGTAACAAAAATACACTAGAGACTAAAATAGACTTGTAAACAGTGTGACAACTAGTCCACATTGCCAAATACTGTAAATGTAAAATCCAGACTCCCTGGGGACTGGTTAGACCAGCATGAGATAATTCTTTGTAAAAGACCTATAAAACAAAGTGGCTCCTCTAAGGAAATAGATGTCATGTGCTACAGGAAGAGTCGGATAATGCAGCTTTCTTTTTACATTGCATTGAGCACACAGGCTGTGGTTGGTGCAGATTAAAGCAGGACTAAAGGTATCCCTCCGGCAGGGGAACGGAGGAGGTAAGTATGACTTATTTTTTATTTTCACACCACCTCCAGCCGTGTCTAAAAACTTTTTATCCCTGGACAATCCCTTTAGGCTGTATAACAAGGTAACTTGTTTTCTGTGACAGTTGAAGAAGTGGATGTTCAGACATGCTCCTCAGCACCACCAAACAAAACTGTGAAAATATATCTTCAGAATCCACATGGCCTAAGTTAAACTGTGATCCTAAAAATAATGTTGCACATGCGTGTTTGACATACGTGCGTTTTTCAGTGCTAGCAAAGTAAATGGGTTTTTATTATTACTCCCATAGACTTTACTAGCACAGAAAAATGCACGTGCGTCAAATACGCAGAGTTTATGCTACTTGTCACCCTACCCTAAAGCTGGCCATACACATAAGATAGCCATCATTCTTCAGCCAAAAGACATCTCTCCCAGTCGGCTCATAATAATATGTGGACTCAATCTAATATTAACTTTGCCAACTGTTAGCCCATATCATACATTTTAATATATGTATACCAAATGCTGGTAAAACTGTCACCTTGACTAACCTTTCAGGCGTAGAGCTGTATTGTAAGAATGGGTAAGAGAGGGTTATTAGTTGTGGATGGACGTCCTGTCCCAGTCCATAACCAAGCTTTTCCTGGCAAGCCTCTGAATGTCCCTGTAACAGGCATCAGGCCTCCTGGATAGCCCCTAACATGTGATCCTGCTATCAAACCCCCCCCCCCTTTGCTGCCAAGCTATTCAACTCTGAAAATCAGCTCAGCTTTGTCCTGTGTCTGCAAGACAAGAAATACAAGTCTAAGGAGGGGGTGGGGCTCTGGTAGAACTGCAAATTAGAGATGAAGCCCGCAGAGCAGAATTCTGCTGAAAAAATACCATGTACAGGTTATATAATGGCCAGAAATAGTGCGGCACATAAAAAGTCACCTAAAATGAAAAGTCACCTAAAATGACGGGTAAACTTTAAAACATTATGGCCCAAATTTATCAAAGAATGTCTACGGTAGAGCTATTTCTCACGTTTATTTGAGTGGTGGGTTTGACTAGCGTGCATCTTATTTATCAAGAAGGTTCAGCAGGATGATGAATTTTGCTCAGCTCTGCTGTGGTGGGAAAAGCTCTACTACATACACTTTTTCTAGACACTTGTGAGGGAGGGAAGTAGACACTTTCCCGGGTCCTGAATTTGGCAGGTTAGGTGTTTTTACTTACTTTCACAGAGCTGCCAGGACATTTTTACTTGCATTTTAGACTCTACAATCAAATTTGATTGCGGTGTCTAATGGGCTAAAGCCGGGCATCACCATGATCGGTGATGTCTGGCATTAGAGATGGGTCCTGGTGGCAGATAGCCACCAGGACCACCCAGCTATGACCCGCGCTCAGCTCCTGAGCACATGTCATAGAAGGGGAGTGGGACGATGTCGTCCACAAGAGGTTAAAGGTTGAATTGTGGAAGGTAGAAATTATTCTCATGCCTACTGGTAGGTGGTGTAGCTTTGCACCTAGAAAAGTACCTTTGCGCACAAAATAGTGACTTTTGACAAGAGTCGCAAATGATAAATATGTGACTACTGCATGGTCAAAAAGAAAAAGTTCTACGGGTAGGCAAAAAGAGTGAAACTGTCTATATCAAAAGAAGCATAAAAGTCTCAAAATATGCTGCTTGCGCCTGAACAGTGCCTAAACATAGACAAAAAAATTCTCTAAAAGCAATGATAAATCTCCCCCTATGTTTACAGACATGTCATTCCTAGGTGCCAGGCATACAATTAACTCTCCTACATTGTGTGTCTAGGAAGATTCTGTGGTAGGGCTTTAACATGTTTAAAAACAAAACTGACAAAACAAAGTGACAAAACTTAGAATGGGTCCAAACAGGCAAGAGGTTCAAGCTTATCTATTTAGAGTATTATTTTATATTTCTGTTTTTTGGGATACAAATTCTGATGCAAAATATAGACTAAAAAGTCCTTGTTAGGACTTGTTCACACAAATAAAATATGTGCTGAATGTACCTGCAATCCGCAACTATTTCCACTTTCATATCAGCCTCAGTGTCAAAAGCCATGTCAAATTTGAAATCCACTTTGTCTCAGATAGTGTGTGTGTTAACTGTATACTTATACTACAGCAGAAAGATCTATATATTCAACCAGAAACCTGTATGTGTAAAACCAGCTTTATAGTAGAGGCCCCCAGGACTAAGTAACCTTGAGAGTCTCCTTCAAGCATATATAGACGACGTAAAGTTGTTTCCCATAGCAGCCGGTTAGTTTCCAGACATCTAATGCAGGTTGTAAAATAGAAGCAGAAATTTGGTCATTATAGTCAATGTCGCTTCCTTATTTCTTTGCACAAGCTTTAACAAATAAGGCCAAGTGTTGAACCACACTCACAGATATAACACATGAATGCATTTTATGTTCACTCCTGACAAAAAAAAGACGTTCAGAGATTTCATGGTCTGGTAGTTCAACTCAATTGAGCAGAAATGAGCTGGTTAGAGTGATTCATGCACTCCATGTGAAAGGGTAGATAAAATAATGCAGAGTTACAAGAGAAAGTGGTCGACGAGGGCACCTTTTCCATTCATTGCAGACAATACAGACAAAATCTAAACTTCAACCCTAGTGGCCCTGGCTGAGATTCCTAGTTAGAAGAGATTTCTTGTGTCATCACTCTTACCATGTGTGTTGTGAGCTAGTCATTAATTTTCCAGGCAGTACTTTGAATGAATTTGGCTAAAGCTGGCCATTGACCTGAGGTATCTGCAGATGATTGGCAGATCCCACTAAAAGGGGTGTTCTGGCCCAAATGACAAAAAAATTAATGAACAGGAACAGGCAATGACTGAAAAAAATAAGCAAAACAGCACCTACTGCCATTGCTGCAGACTGAAAACAGCAGAAGCACCCTAATGACATTTCTATACACTTGGCAAGAGGAGCCGCAGCCAATCACTGGCTTCAGGAGTTATGTGCAAGAGGAAGTACAGGTGTCCACTGAGGTTAGTGATTTGTTGCATTCCATTCCTTCCTTTTTGTAAAAGGACTAGAAAAGATACGCACAAACATTACAGTTGTTGTAAATGGGAAATTTAAAGAGTACCTGTCATATGTAACAAAAAATCCCCCAAATGTTGATGTTTCTAACACCTATATTTCTCCCACAAATACCTTCTTTCTCTAGCTCACTTGCTTTTTTATCCTGTGCTTTAAGAGGGCATGTCTGCCTCTTGTTCTTATTCTGCATCTTCCTCCCTGAGTCTAGTTGTCCCGTGCTGTGCTGGATCTCTTCATTCATCACTGCAGGCTGCTCTGTAACCCCCTCCTCTCTGTTTTTATGCTAAAGGCTGATAGGACAGGAGTGAGCACTAAGAAGTGCTAGTCCCATCCTCGCTTCCTGGACTTTGTCCTAGCCCGTGCTTCAGCTGGGACAAAGAGTATGCTGCAGCCGGACAAGATTATGTTCTGGATGGTATGAGGACCCCTAGTGGTCTTTTTATAAGACATGATTTCAATAAAAATGTTAATGTTTTGCCAAGTAGAACTACATATAAAAAGTTTTTGAACCTGAGAGTGCCCATTTAAACTAAACCGTTTGTTTGTTGGGGAAAATTTAACAAAGAATCATTCTAGCTGACAGAAAGTCTGCCACGTTTGAAAGAATTATCCACTAGTTGCTAATCCTCCATTGAAGGATTGTTCCCAAAAAGATAAGCCTTCACCTGTTGTCACAGAACATGTATGGCCCATTTCAATGACTGCAACAGTCAATTATATATATATATATATATATATATATATATATACGGTATATATGTGTGGCTGTTTTATTGAAAACACTGTTCATCACTAGTGTTGCTAGCGAATATTCGCAATGCGAATTTTACTCGTGAATATCGCATATTCGCGAATTCGTGAATATTCGCGAATATAGCACTATATATTCGCAATTACAAATATTCGTTTTTTATTTTTATTTTTTTCACATTACACATCACAGTGATCATCCCTCTCTGCTTCCAGCTTGTGTGGTGTAAAGAAGGTTCTAATACTACTGTGTGAGACTGGCGTACGAATTTTCGCATATGCGAAAATTTGCATGTGCTAATTTTCGTATATGCGAATTTTCGTATATGCGGATTATCGCATATGCGCATTTTCGCTTATGCGAATTTTCGCATATGTGAAAATAGAACGTGAATATTACGAATATGCGAATTTAGCAAATATATGACGAATATTCGTCCATATATTCGCGAAATATCGCGAATTCGAATATGGCCTATGCCGCTCAACACTATTCACCACATGATCAGTCAATCTGCTTCTACCTAATGTGCATGGTTACATATATTTTAGTAACTTACGAAGTTTACTTGTGCAGTAAAGTTGGTCATACACTATCAAATGCTGTCAGCCAAATCCTTGCAGCCAAATCCTTCTCCATACACATGCACTTTCGGTCCTGCCAAACATGAATGTGGTTTTAATGGGAAGAAGATATTAAGCCACTGTCAAACAGGACAGCAAAAAGAATAGACATGTAAATTCAACAAGCCTGATTCTTCATTTACCTGACATTGCGAACCTCGTGCATTATTGTGTTTCCCTTAAAATTTTGGTGAAGAAACGCATTTCACACTATTTATTAGCGGCATGCGCTAAACATGTTCCAAGCTTTAGCTATATGCCGTTTTTTTCTTTTAACAATCTGAGCCATTTATGATATTTTTCACCCTGTTTTTGATGTCTTTTTCAAGCTGTGATTTTTCATTTTAACAGAGGGGATACAAACTTTGGGGCACTTTTGCCCATTATCGATGCTCCAAAGCTTAAAGATATGTGGAGCCACATTTATTAATATGCTGAAAAACTGAATAAAAATTCACTATGAAATGGGAAGAAAAGGGGAAATCATAGAACATGAGGCCAAATTTGTCAGGGTCAGTTGGGACAACACAAAAAATAGTCATGTGACTTTGCTTTTATGTGTATGAGCGCCTTTAATATAATGTGTATGACCAACACAGACATCAGATCTTATGAAATGTCGTGGGATCTTCCACTGGTCTGCAGATAAATATCTCATGTTTATGGTTAACTTTATCCCCATAATGACCTGTGATTTTTATTTCCGTCATTGGGCTATAAATGGTGTATGGAGCTTTATACCCTATAGTCAGAATAGCGTTTTTATGGTCATATCACATCTCAGAAAAAAATGGAATAAAAAAAAAATCAACCAGCCCCATCTACCCTAAAATCGTAACGAATGGTAAAAAAGGGCCTTACACAGCTCCATAGATGGAAAACTAAAAAAGTTATATGGGTCAGAATATGAAAATTTAAAACAATTTAAAAAAAAGTTTGTATTTTTTTTAAAGTAATAAAACATTATAAAATGATACGAATTGGGTATTGTGATCACACCGATCTGACAAATACAGATAAAAATGTAAAAAAACCCTACCTCCCAAATCTGCTAAATATATTTTAAGGTAAAATAAAGGGTGTTGTTACAATATGCAATTGGTCCTGCAAACAACAAGATATCATATGGTTCTGTTGATGGATAAATAAAAGAGTTATGGCTCTTAAAAGATAGGAGGAAAAAATAAAATGCAAAAATTAAACTTGTTTAGGTGGTTAAAGGGGTTTTACAGGCAATATTTATTGATGACCTTATGCAGACATATCAAAACAGCGATGGACGCTGACAGCTCCATACATTATGTAGTGGTTGTGGTGATTACTGAAGCTCAGCCTCCAATCACCTCAGTGGGATCTGCGCTACAGTAACTCAATGGCACCACTACACATATGCTATTGTTTCTGTTTCACTGTGTGCCGGTAAGGCGGCTCTGGCAAACAGCGAATATTTATAAATTTTGAAGAGAAAAACCCTTTGGATTTAAAGTTGTAAAATCTACAACTGCAGATTTTAAAACTGTGGATCCGGTGTGTGTGAATACATCCTTAACCCCTTAAGGACCACAGGTTTTTTCATTTTTCCACCTCACCTTCTAAAAACCAGAACTCTTTCTGATTCTACGCAGGGCACTTTTCAGTAAAAATGACACCATATCTTTATTCTGTAGGTCCATACGGTTACAAGAATATCCAATTTAAATAGGTTTTATTTTATTTTACTACAAAATTGTTTAAAATTGTCATCTTCTGACCCTTATAACTTTTTTATTTTTCCAGATACTGGGCGGTATGAGGGCTCATTTTTGCGCAGTGATCTGAAGTTTTATCTGTACTATTTTTGTTTTAATGGGACTTTTTGATCTTTTTTTATACATTTTTTAAGGGTATACAAAGTGACCGAAAATACGCAATTTTGGACTTTGGTATTTTTTTTTACATATACGCCATTTACCATGTGATTTAATTAACATTATAATTTTTATAGTTTGGACATTTACGTATGCGGCGATACCAGATATGTTTATTTTTGTTTACATATATTTTTTTTTTAAATGGGAAAAGGGGGGTGATTAAAACTTTTATTACTGAAGGGGTTAAATCACATTTATAAACTTTTTTTTTTAGTCCCCATAGGGAACTATTACATGCAATTTTTAGATTGCATACACTGAACAATGATCAGTGTTATCTGTACTCGATTGTTCCAGCCTGGATCTCAGGCTTGGAGCAATGGAGCGATGATTGGATGTCGGAAAGGAAGGTAAGCACCCTCCCACTGTCCTCTCAGCTGTTCTGGCGGCCAGGATTTCACCACGGTGGTCCCGAACAGCTCTGCTGAGCTAACCGGCAGTGTTTTCTCCCATTTTAGACACCGTGATCAACTTTGATTGTGGCATCTAAAGGGTTAATACCGGACATCAGCCCGATTAGTGATGTCTGGTATTAGCTGCAGGTCCTGGTTGCTGATAGCAACACTGACCCACCAGGTATGAAGAGCGCTCAGCTCCTGAGAATGCTTCACATAACGGGAGCCGGCCCTAACATAAATATACGTCCATGGTCGTTAAGGGGCATAGATCTTGCCAGTATAAGGCTGCGTTTCCCCTTGGCAGTTTTATGGAATACTACCACTGCAATTTTTGAGCCAAAGCCAGAAGTATATTTAAAAGGAATGGGAAATATACAGTAAAGGAAGGACTTACAGTGAGACAAAAAAGTATTGAGTCAGCCACCAATTGTGCAAGTTCTCCCACTTAAAAAGATGAGAGAAGCCTGTAATTTTTTTCATAGGTATACCTCAACTATGAGAGGCATAATGAGAAAAAAAATACATAAAATCACATTGTCTGATTTTTAAAGAATTTATTTGCAAATTATGGTGGAAAATAAGTATTTGGTCAATAACAATTGTTCATCTCAATACTTTGTTATATACCGTTTGTTGGCCATGACAGAGGTCAAACGTTTTCTGTAAGTCTTCACAAGGTTTTCACACACCGTTGCTGGTGTTTTGGCCCATTCCTCCATTCAGATCTCCTCTAGAGCAGTGATGTTTTGGGGCTGTCGCTGGGCAACATGGACTTTCAACTCCCTCCAAAGGTTTTCTATGGCATTGAGATCTTGAGACTGGCTAGGCCATTCCAGGACCTTGAAATGCTTATTATGAAGCCACTCCTTCATTTCCCAGGCGGTGTGTTTGGGATTATTGTCATGCTGAAAGACCCAGCCACAATTCATCTTCAGTGCCCTTGATGATGGAAGGAGGTTTTCACTCAAAATCTCACGATACATGGCCTCATTCATTCTTTCCTTTACACTGATCAGTCATCCTGGTCCCTTAGCAGAAAAACATCCCCAAAGCATGATGTTTCCACCCCATGCTTCACAGTAGGTATGGTGTTCTTTGGATGCAATTTAGCATTCTTTCTCCTCCAAACACGACGAGTTGAGTTTTCACCAAAAAGTTCTACTTTGGTTTCATTGGACCATATGACATTCTCCCAATACTCTTCGGGATCATCCAAATGCTCTCTAGCAAAACTCAGACGGGCCCAGACATATACTGGCACTGCATGATTTGAGTCTCTGCAGGTCATTCACTAGGTCTCCCCGTGTGGTTCTGGGATTTTTGCTCACCATTTTTGTGATCACTTTGACACCACGGGGTGAGATCTTGCGTGGAGTCCCAGATCGAAGGAGATTATCAGTGGTCTTGTATGTCTTCCATTTTCTGATAATTGCTCCCACAGTTGATTTCTTCACACCAAGCTGCTTGTCTGTTGCAGATTTTGTCTTCCCAGCCTGGTGCAGGTCTACAATTTTGTTTCTGGTGTCATTCGACAGCTCTTTGGTCTTGGCCATAGTGGAATTTTGGAGTCTTTTATACTGATAACACGGAGTTCAAACAGGTGCCATTAATACAGGTGACAAGTGGAGGACAGAGGAGACTCTTGAAGAAGAAGTTATAGGTCTGTGAGAGCCAGAAATCTTGCTTGTTTGTAGTTGACCAAATACTTATTTCCCACCATAATTTGCAAATAAATTCTATAAAAATCAGACAATGTGATTTTATGGATTTTTTTTCTCATTATGTCTCTCATAGTTGAGGTATACCTGTGATGAAAATTCCAGGCCTCTCTCATCTTTTTAAGTGGATGAACTTGCACAATTGGTGGCTGACTAAATACTTTTTTGCCCCACTGTATACTTCTCGTTCCTACTGGATCTACTTGGTACTCTAGTGTAGTACTTTTTTGAACCATCATCCCTGGGCTGCCAGCGTAGAAAACAACAACTTGGACTTACCTGCCACCACTCCCATGGTGCCTTGGTATCACCGCTCAATTCCCCTGGTGCCGTCTTCTTCTTGGTTGCTGGTGGTCAACACGTCACCATGCTAATTAGCTAATCACCGGCCTCATCAAAGTCCCTCCTCGCACCAGGCACCAGGATGATGACCAGTGCCAGGCTTAATATGTCACACTGCTGATCAGCTTATGACATATTATCCTGGGGATAATGGTTAAAAAAAAGTTCTACACTGGAGTACCACTTTAAGATCTTTTCCTATTAATGAATAATGTTTAGGACAGAGATATGAGCCATGAGGAAGGATGACATCATCCATATGTAGCTGTGTAACCAAGTTTCTGGGTGGGGATTACTAGGAGTCAGTAACTTTACATCTATGGTTATAAAAAAGGCTCTCCTCATGGCATAGTAGGGATTTCTGAGAAGGTTACTGTGTGATCATCTTGTACAGTGAGCTGGCACTTTCAGTGCAGAATGGTTTAGTTGTATAGATTTCTAGTCATGCATCAATGTCATCCCATGATCCTAAGGAGCCCCGGGAGATGGATGTGTCCCAATAAAGGTTTATATCAGAGAACTGTTGGCCATTCCAAGTGTCTGATATCCTTTTTCCAGGTATTCATTTGCTATGGCAGATCTGTGTGTGTGTGTGCATTGTCATTCATAATTAGTGTTGCTCACGAATATTCGCAATTCGAATATTATTCGCGAATATCGCATATTCGCGAATTTCGCGAATATAGCGCTATATATTCGTAATTACGAATATTCGTTTTTTTTTTTTTTTTTTTTCACAGTACACATCACAGTGATCACCCCTCTCTGCTTTCAGCTTGTGTGGTGTAAAGAAGGCTCTAATACTACTGTGTGAGACTGGCGTGCGAAAATTCGCATATACGAAAATTAGCGTATGCGAATTTTCGCATATGTTAATTTTCGCATATGCGAATATTCATATATGTTAATTTTCGCATACGCGAAATTTTGCATATGCGAAAATAAAACAAGAATATAACGAATATGCGAATATTCGCGAATATATGACGAATATTCGTCCATATATTCGCGAATATTCGCGAATTCGAATATGGCCTATGCCGCTCAACACTATTCATAATCTGGTCTGTTTTCACTGCACTCTTGGAACTTGTGTCTGAATTTTCTGTTTCTGGGGAAGGCACAGCTCTAGGGACACTGCTAGGTGGCCCAATTATCATGCTCCACATAGAAAAGCACATGATGAGTTCTGTTCCATAGATATGGCGCGTTGGGATCTGTCTAAATGCTAGATGTCTTTTCATATGGCCACTAGTTGGTTGGCGGTGAAATAGTTTTGTATCCATGAACATGTTGTAATGCAGGTAGCACAACACACTCTGGAATTTGTAATTCTCCTAATTTGGAGTATCGGGGTATTCCATACCTAGGATGTTGCTATGTGCCCTTTACTATGTGCATTTGTTTACTCTAAAAGAGTCACATCGTTCTCAGTCCATTCTGAGTGTTTCAGAGCTGCGGCTCCAAAGGTCCTAGTTATATGAATTTCATATGTATCCTATTTAAATGACTGACTTGGCAAGCAGTATACTATATCCATGAGCAGCTTTCCCCTTTTATATCCAGCACACTGTTTATCCTGTTGAACTAGCCAACTTTCCATGCTCCTCTTATTGCACTGTGTTTATAGACACAGGCTTTTACATGCCTGCTGGGAGATGAAGATTTGTGTTACTTTTTTAATTTTTTTAAAACATTTATTACAAATGATATTAGTGGTTAATTCTAGTGTCAGTCAGCAATCTGGACCAATTGAGCTAGTACGCTAAGGCAGAAAGAGACAGCTTTTCTAGTTGACCGGCTTAATAAAAGAAAGGCAAGTCTCAGTTGGCCTTGTGCCTCACAGCTGTTGGAGCATGACTTCTTCATAGTCATTGTATTTTAACCTAGCATGAACCCGCTTACTAAGTACACCTGCTGCAGGGATCTCCTGTACTATGCTAGTGCACATGGCTGGTCTGCTGTAATTGAAGACTGGCGCAATGTAAACATCTCTGATGTGAAATAAGCAACTTAGTTATTCCAACAGTTTAACTTGATAGTAACACTGTTAACCCATTTTATGCCTTTTTGGCTTATGTTTTCATATGAGGGCTGATTTCTGTAAGAAACTAGTTGTACTTCTTAGGCTAGAATTCCGCTGAGGTTTTTGCCATGTGTTTTTTTAGACTTAAAAACGCCAGAAAACTGCCACTGTTTTTCCCTGCGTTTTGGCTTTTTTCTGACGTTTTTACCTTTGTGTGGAATTTGACTTTTTTTGGCCCCTTTGGCGTTTTTTTTCCAAATTTGTTTGTTGGTTGTGTTTCACTTTTTCTTCTCAATTTTTTTTTTTGCATTTTTTTTAGGTAGTACTAATGCTCCCAGCATGGATCAGACTGTTCCATGATGGGAGTAGTAGTACCTGTCCTAATAGACAAATCACCAGATGCGATCGTCCATAATATGGCAGAGATGTGGAGCGGCTCTATACAGCGCTCACATCTCCGCTGTGTACTCCGGCCAGTGATGTGAATAGAACATTACTCATTCATATTTTCCGCCCAGAGTAGTGATTGGCCAGATGGTTGCAGCCAATCACAGATCTCAGAGGGAAATATGAATCAGTGATGTTCTATTAACATCACTTAGATTTATCCCCCAGCCCCTGCCGTTTATACATCCCCAGCCCGTGCACTTTGTCATCCTCCTGTTTCGTTCAGTGAACACAGGCAGAGCAGGGGGAGGGGAGATGAGGGAGACGTGTACATCCTCTCTCCCCTGCTCTGTCTTCTTTCTCCGGTGCAGACCTGCATCCTCCAAAGGCAGAGCAGTGAGAGGGGAGATGAGAGGGGCATGTACCTCCTCTCTCCCCCTTCTCTGCCTTCGCTCTGCCCTCCCACCCAGCTCTAACTTAAAAAATCTTCGGAGAGCTGAGGGGAGGAGCGGAGGCAAGTCTGCACGGGACACAAATATCCATCTCACACCGGCCAGAGTATAGTGCAGAGATGCTGAGCGCAGGAGAAAGCCACTCCGCATCTCTGCAATAGAAAAGACGATCACAGCGGATGTCAGGAGTGATACCCACTGTGATCTGTCCTTTAACTGCAGGTACTACTACTCCCAACATGTAGCACACTCTGCTCCATGCTGGAAATTGTAGTACCTGCATTAATAGACAGATCGCAGCGAGTGTCTCTCCTGACACCCGCTGTGATCCTCCTGTATAATGTATAGATGCGGCCGGCCACTCTTCTGTGGTCCCCTGCGCTGACATATATATACACCTATTCATATTTCCCGCAGAGAGTTGTGATTGGCTGGAACCATGTGGCCAATCACAGCTCTCTGCGGGAAATATGAATAGGTGTATATATACGGCAGTGCAGGGGACCATAGAAGAGCGGCTGCCCGCATCTATACATTATACAGGAGGATCGCAACGGTAATCCGTCAATTAGTACAGGTACTACTTCTCCCATTATGGAACAGTGTGTTCCATGCTGGAAGTAGTAGTACTACCTAAAAAAAAAAAAGGCATAAACACACACATACTACATTTTTATTATTGTCGGCTACATTTTTATTGCCCTGCCCGCCCACATAAATTGATCCCTGTCTAAAAATTTATAAAAATTTTGTTATAAAAAAGATACATTTAGTTAAATACAATTTTTTCCATCACTACTGTATCTTTTTCATAATTTTTTTTTATGGTACCCTATGAAATTTTCATAAAAAGGGTATCTCCATCACTTTTTTGGATCGCTAAAGTCCAAAAAAAGAATAAAAAACATTGGCAAAAACGCCAAAGTTAAAACCAACATGGCGTTTTCTTGGCGTTTTTGCTCTCCCATAGACTTCTATGGGGGAAAAACGCCACGATTTCTGTGCAAAAAACGCCAAACTAGGTTTTGTTGGGCGTTTTGAAAAACCAGCCTTTGAGCCCAACATTGCTGAAAAACGCCAAAAGGATTAAAAAAAACACCAAACTGAAAAACGGCAAATGGATCTGGCATTTTGCAGTTTACTACTGACTTGCAGCTAACATCCGGACACAGAGTTTTTTCGCTGAAAAAATGCCATGTGGGAAAACTGGCATTTTTTACGGCGTTTTTGCAAAAAAATCTTCAGTGCTCTCTGCTGACACCTCTGTCTGTCTCAGAAACTGTCCGGAGCAGGATAGGTTTGTTATAGGGATCTGCTCCTACTCTGGACAGTTCCTGAGACAGACAGAGGAGTCAGCAGAGAGCAGTTGTCAGTCAGAAAAGAACAATTTAACTTCAGCAGCTGATAAGTACTGGTAGGATTAAGATTTTTTTAATAGAACTAATTTCAAATCTGTTTAACTTTCTGGAGCCAGTTGATATGAAAAATTGAATACCCCTTTAAGGACCAAGCCGATTTTGGCCTTATGGACCAGATCAATTTTTGCTTTTGCATTTTCCTTTTTTCCTTCTCCCCTTCAAGAAATCTTAACGCTACAGACCCATATATGGGCTTGTTTTTTGCCTCACCAATTGTACTTTGTAATGACATTAATCATTTCATGACAAAATCTACGGGCAAAAAAAAAAAATATTTGTGGGGTGAAATTGAAAAAAAAAACACGCCATTTTGTAACTTTTGGGGGATTCCATTTCTATGCAGTGCACTTTTAGGCAACAATAACACCATATCTTTATTGTGTAGGTCCATTCGGTTACAAGGATACCCAATTCATGTAGGTTTTATTTTTTTTCTAAATTGTAATTACATGCACCAAAATTAGTATGCTTAAAATTTTTCTCTTCTGACCACCTATAACTTGTTTTTCCTCATACGGGGCCATATGAGGGCTAATTTTTAACGCTGTGGTCTGTAGTTTTTATCGGTACCATTTTTGTTTTGATGGGGCTGTTTTAATCGCTTTTTAGAAAAAAAAAATGATGGTATATGAAGCGAACAAAAATGCCCAATTTTGGACTTTGGCATTTTTTTTTTTACGTGTACACCATCGACCGGGTGCTTTACCTAACCTTATATTTTAATAGTTCAGACATTTACACACGTGGCGATACCACATATGTTTATGTTTATTTTTTATTCCATTATTTTATTTAAAAAATGGGGAATGGGGGTTTCAAACCTTTATTAGGGGATGGGCTTATTCACACTTATTAAAGGGGTTATCCAGGAAATTTGTAAGTTACTTCTATTAAAAAATCTTAATCCTTTCAGTACTTATGAGCTTCTGAAGTTAAAGGGGTACTCCGCCCCTAGACATCTTATCCCCTATCCAAAGGATAGGGGATAAGATGTCAGATCGCCGGGGTCCCACTGCTGGGGACCCCGGGGATCGCTGCTGCAGCACCCCGCTATCATTATTACGCAGAGCGAGTTCGCTCTGCACGTAATGACGGGCAATACAGGGGCCGGAGCATTGTTACGTCACGGCTCCGCCCCTCGTGACATCACGGCCCGCCCCCGTCAATACAAGTCTATGGGAGGGGGCGTGGTGGTCATCACGCCCCCTGCCATAGACTTGCATTAAGGGGACGGGCCGTGATGTCATGAGGGGCGGAGCCATGACGTCAAGCTGCTCCGGCCCATGTATCGCCCGTCATTACGCACAGAGCGAACTCGCTCTGTGCAGTAATGATGGCAGGGTGCCGCAGCGGCGATCCCCGGGGTCCCCAGCAGCGGGACCATGGCGATCTAACATCTTATCCCCTATCCAAAGGATAGGGGATAAGATGCCAGGGGCGGAGTACCCCTTTAAGGTTGTTCTTTTCTGTCTAAGTGCTCTATGATGACGTGTGTCTCAGGAAACGCCCAGTTTAGAAGAGGTTTGCTATTGGGATTTGCTTCTAAACTGGGCGGTTCCCGAGACACGTGTCATCAGAGAGCACTTAGACAGAAAAGAACAACCTTAACTTCAGAAGCTCATAAGTACTGAAAGGATTAAGATTTTGTAATAGAAGTAATTTACAAATCTGTTTAACTTTCTGGAGCCAGTTGATATATAAAAAAAAGTATTTTCCTGGATAACCCCTTTAACTGTTTTCCTTTTTTTTTTTTTTTGTCCCCATAGGGGGCTATACCATGCAATCTTGCGATTGCATACAATGTTCAGTGCTGGGCTTTGGCTCAGCATTGATCAGTGTTATTGGTGCTCTGCTGTTCTAGCCTGCAGAGCCTGGCTGCAGCATCCGAGCACTAATCGGACCGTGAGGAGGCAGGTAAGAACCCTCCTGCTGTCTACATAGCTGATCGGGACTTGCAATTTTGCAGCGGATGTCCTGATCAGCACCCTGAGCTAACTGGCACCAATAGATCCCGCATTTAGATGCCACAATCAACTTTGATCACAGCGTCTAGAGGGTTAATGCCAGGCATCGGCTAGATCAGTGATGTCCGGCATTAACTGTGGGTCCTGGCTCCTGATAGCAATTGGGACCCACCAGGTATGAAGCGTGCTCAGCTCGCGGGAGCGGGACCAGGGCGTACAGGTATGCCCTTAGTCCATAAGGGGGTTAAATGGATTTGTAACATTTTATAGTGGAAATCTTTTTAATTTAGATCCGGTATAGAAATGAGCAATAAGGGGGATGGGGGCCAGCGGCCGGAATATGTCTTGGGACGGAGTGCCCCTTTAAAGCCCTTATACACATTAGAGAGTTGCTTTCCAGCCCATCGATTTTGGCAAGACCAGACAACTGTTTAATGTGTTTTGGGGGGGGGGGGGGGGGGGAGTGGTCCTGACACTGCCGCAACAGATGATGTGGGGAAGGGAAGAATTGGATGTTGAACTTCAGTGTCCCATTCCTTCCAATTCTCTAGAGATAAACAACCTTCATAGGTGTCTGGCAGTGACTCTGTCCTCTCCCTAATAAAATGACATGTACACCTAGCTAAGTATGCATATATGTGGGTGATTTGGGACCAATGACTGACAGCTGATAGATTGTTTGGCCACCTTAAAGTTACTGTCAGTTAACAAAACTTTTGACATGCCATGGAGACATTTCAGAGGTTTTAAATGGCTTGGGTCTGGGTGTTGGGCCCTCACCAATTGCTAGAATGAGCCGTGGTTGGCTCATTTAAGTACTTCCCTCCCTGTCTCACTCCAGGAGATAAATTCTATAGAAAGTCTTAGGCCAGATTCATACTGAGGAATTAGAGCATAATTCCTCTTACAAATTACGCACAGAAATTGAGAGTTCCACTGCTGCACATTCAACTCTACGGAATTTCAGTGGTGGAACTTCCCAGCTAAATGAAACTTCTGCTGAGGAAATAATGATCGCAGTCTTTCTTTCACAGAATCTGCACAGAATACATTGCCATTTGTAACAGTATTTTGCATTATTATTTGTCCAAACTAGGAGTAAGTCCAAGTCCTCTTGGAAGAGGTAAAATCTCTCCATTGTAATATTCCTCTGTGTAGGTTTTATTCCTGGTTTTGGCCCCTACAATATTGATATAAAATACTTATTGAAGTGCTGCTGTGTGAAGGTGGCCTTAGGCTTTGAAAATCCTGATGTGAAATTGACCTTAGTAAGTGGTAGACTATAAAGTGTTTTAAAGTGATATTTCAGCTGAATTTTTTTTATTTTTAAAATATTCTTTTGAGGTTTTATTATTACTATAGGACAGTGTTTCCCAACCTTTTTCGGCTCGGGGAACCCATCGAAAAAATTTTTTTTCGCGGGGAACCCCTACCAAAGTTGACAAGCAAAAAATAAAAAAAAATGCAATACACAATATCGATTTATCTGTGGGTATGTAGATTACAGTGCTGCTTTATACAGTTACTCACAAGTGACGTCTTCTCTTCTCCATCTGGTCCGCGCCATTATGACGATTTCTTCCAGCCCCAGTCTTGGCCTAACCAGTGCCTCTTCACTGCCCTTCCTGTCCTGATGGTGCATGGGTTCCCACTGATCTCCACATCCTGCTCCATCTCACACAAGAAAACCCAGTAATATTCCCTTATATTATTTCCTTTATTTTTATCTTGGAAAAGATATATGTTTATCCCAGACATGTTTAACCTGTTAAGGACCAAGGACGTACCGCTATTAACCCCTTAGATGCGGCGTTCAAAGTTGAACGCCACGTCTAAAGTGAAAGTAGAACAATGCCGGTTAGCTCAGGGGGCTGTTCCCGAACAGCTGTGACACAGCAGGAGGGTCCCTTACCTGCCTCCTGGTGTCCGATCGCCGAATGACTGCTCAGTGCTTGAGATCCAGGCATGAGCAGTCAAGCGGCAGAATCATTGATCAATGGTTTCCTATGAGAAACCATTGATAAGTGTAACAGATCAGTATGTGCAGTGTTATAGGTCCCTATGGGAGCTATAACACTGCAAAAAAAAAAAAGTGGGAAAAAAGTTAATAAAGATCATTTAACCCCTTCCCTAATAAAAGTTTGAATCACTCCCCTTTTCCCATTTAAAAAAAACTGAGTAAATAAAAATAAACATATGTGGTATCACCGCTTGTGGAAATGTCCGAATTATAAAAATATATCATTAATTAAACCACATGGTCAATGGCGTACGCGCAAAAAAGTTCCAAAGTTTTTGGTCACTTTTTATATCATGAAAAAATGAATAAAAAGCGATCAAAAAGTCCGAGCAATACAAAAATGGAACTGCTAGATCACGGTGCAAAAAATGAGCCCTCATACCATCCCATACGCAGAAAAATAAAAAAGTTATAGGGGTCAGAAGATGACAATTTTAAATGTATCAATTTTCCTGCATGTAGTTAGGATTTTTTCCAGAAGTACGACAAAATCAAACCTTTATAAGTAGGGTATCATTTTAATCGTATGGACCTACAGAATAAAGATAAGGTGTCATTTTTACTGAAAAATGTACTGTGTAGAAATCAGTCATTTGGGTAAAATGACTGATCTCCTTAAAAAGTAGAATTGGTGGTGCAAAAAATAAGCCATCATTTGGATTTTTAGGTGCAAAATTGAAAGAGTTATGATTTTTTAAAGGTAAGGAGGAAAAAAAATGAAAGTGCAAAAATGGAAAAAACCCTGGTCCTTAAGGGGTTAAAACATACCTGTCAGATCCCACAAAAAAAAAACAGAACTGTTATATGTTACTCAGTACCTCATCCTGATCATGTACATATAATTTTTATGTCTTTATCACCAATATGTCACAAAAAAATAGCATATTATAGCTGCTCAATGTCTTTTCCATCTTGTCAAATGGAGGGAGCGTGTCCTTCTCTTTCCTCGCTCTGGGGAGGCAGTCTGGCAGCCCTACTTTGTAACCCTTTTGTCTCTGCATTTATGTTGTACACACACAGACACACAATGATTATTGGGTATTGCCTGTACTCTACCACCAAAGACAATATGGTGAGTGTATAACTTACATCTTCTATGTCCTATGTCATTCATGTGTGTCATCCTTAGGCAATCCTGTAATGCTGGGACTTGTAGTTTTGGAATAGTTGGAGGTACAGTGTTTGGATAATTCTTTTTTTGCTGCAGTGTTGCCTTCAGCTGTGCCTACAGATTTTGCAAAACTACAACTCTCAGCATGCCCTTAAATCCTTTGACTGTCCAGGCATGCTTGGAGTTGTAGTTTTGCAACAGCTGGAGGCACATGATTGGTAAAGCTCTGTGTTACAGAAGTGTTGTTGCAGGCTGTGTTCCTTCTACAGCCTTGTCAATCAGCCATCTCATGTTTATGACCCTTGGACACACTCATGCTGCTGTGGGACTCATCAGTGTCCCAAGAGGTATGGGGACCCCTAGTGGTGGGATTTTCAAAAGCAGTATACATTAATAAAATTAGATTTTTTTTTTTTTAAAGAAGTATATTAGAAAAACCATTGATTTGCCAAGATGTGCAACATATAAAATGTTTTCTATATCTGACAGAGCTCATTTAAAGTGGAGTTTCTTAGGCTATGTTCACATGTCGGAATATTGGCACGGAAAATTTCTGTGCAGACATTCCACCAGGACCACACAGAAATGCGCCGTCTCATAGGCGGCAATGTATTCCGTGCGGAGTCCGCAGAAAGAATGGACAGGTTTATTCTTTCTGCGAGCACGGAAATCAGAATTTCCGTGCCAGAAACATCTGGACAGCACAGCAGAATCAGCAGAAGCATCTGCACAGTGCAGCAGAATCCCATTGAATTCAACAGGACTCTGCTGCAGCGGAATCTAGTGCAGAATCCCAGTGTGGTACTCTGCACAGAAATTCCAACGTTTGCACATGACCTTAGACTTAGCAGCAAGTCTGAGAACCCAGACCAGACTGATCAAAACTTTTGACATGTTAAAGCATCACCATAACTATATCAACTATATTACTTCAACTTACATATTACATAAAAGGGACACTGCGGAGCTGGAAAGGGTGCAGAGACGTGCGACTAAACTAATATGGGGCATGGAACATCTTAGCTATGAGGAGCGATTAAAGGAGTTACAATTGTTTAGTCTTGAGAAGAGACGTTTAAGGGGGGATATGATAAACGTATATAAGTATATAAATGGCCCATACAAAAAATATGGAGAAAAACTGTTCCAGGTTAAACCCCCCCAAAGGACGAGGGGGCACTCCCTCCATCTGGAGAAGAAAAGGTTTAGTCTAAAGGGGCGACACGCCTTCTTTACCATAAGAACTGTGAATTTATGGAACAGTCTACCTCAGGAACTGGTCACGGCAGGAAAAATTTATAGCTTTAAAACAGGGTTAGATACATTCCTGGAACAAAATAACATTAATGCTTATGCAGAATTATAAAACTACATCCCTTCCCCTTATCCCCTTACACCCCTACCCTTCAATCCCCTGGTTGGACTTGATGGACGTATGTCTTTTTTCAACCATACTAACTATGCAACTATTGCCAACTATATCTGTTGGAAGTTATCTACCATTCTGTTGGTAAAATGATATTTTCTTACATTATTTAAGATCTAAAATACTAGATAAGCAGGGGTCCAACTTAGTATTGCTAACGAATATTCGAAATTCGAATTTTAATCGCGAATATCACAGATTCACGAATTCGCTAATATTGCGAATATAGCACTATATATTCGCAATTACGAATATTCACTTTTTTTCTTTGTTCGCAGTACACATCCCAGTGATGTCTAGTGGTACGCCCCCCACACCTGAGAGCTTTGGCTCTCGCTCCCCGCACCTCCAGGTATTGACTTGCCGTCTGCTGTATGGACACTTGGAATAAAGCATCGTTTGGCAAATACTTCTCAGTGCAACTTTTTTCAAGTCTTCTGCTTTTCATGTTTTACACATCACAGTGATCACTGCATCCCTCTCTGCTCTTCGCATTTGCGCAAATTTCGCGAATATTGGGCCCTCCCTTCTTTAATGGTATAGGGAACTAATGGGCTAGTGCAGTGGTCTCCAACCTGCGGACCTCCAGATGTTGCAAAACTACAACTCCAGCATCCAACATCTGGAGGTTCGCAGGTTGGAAACCACTGCACTAGCCCATTAGTTCCCTATACCATTAAAGAAGGGAGGGCTCAATATTTGTGAATATGCACATATATTTTCGCACATGCGCATATATTTTCGCATATGCGCAAAAAAAAAAAAACGAATATAACGAATATGCGAATTTCCCAATTTCGAATATGGCCTGTGCCGTTCATCACTAGTCCAACTCCCAGCTCTTTGAAGAGGCCACAGAGCTTTTGCGAGTGCTGTATTGTCTTCAGTGTTACTGCTGCTCGGTCCTGCACTCATCATACTTTTAGTAGTGGCCGTGTAAGAAACAGCAGCTTTGTCCTGTTCACTTAAAGGGGTACTCCCGTGGAAAACTTTTTTTTTTTTTTAATCAACTGGTGCCAGAAAGTGAAACAGATTTGTAAATCACTTCTATTAAAAAATCTTAATCCTTCCAGTACTTTTTAGGGCCTGTATACTAAAGAGAAATCCCAAAAAGAAATGCATTTCCTCTGATGTCATGACCACAGTGCTCTCTGCTGACCTCTGCTGTTCATTTTAGGTACTGTCCAGAGCAGCATATGTTTGCTATTGGGATTTTTTCCTGGTCTGGACAGTTCCTAAAATGGACAGCAGAGGTCAGCAGAGAGCACTGTGGTCAGGACATCAGAGGAAATGCATTTCTTTTTTTGATTTCTCTTTAGTATACAGCCCCTAAAAAGTACTGGAAGGATTAATATTTTTTAATAGAAGTGATTTACAAATTTGTAAAGTGCAAGAGCTGCGGCATCTTCAAACAGCTGATCATCCGGGTCGCCGGGATTCGGACCCCTGCTCATCTAATAACACATTGTATAATGACTCAATCTTATCTAACGCAGCTCTATAGACTTTTTACATTTATATGTGTTTCTTCATTTTTGTCTTGATGCCATACCATAAGTCATAATTGGTAAGCAGTCAATGTGAACACTGTGCTGACCAGGTGATATGTTACATTACAGAAAGGACAATGGTAGGAATTGAAGTAGTGAGTGGTGCAGGAGATGACTGTCCATGACTGACTTGCCTTCTATATATAACCAGTATGTCTATTATAACCTGGCAGAACTAGGCTGCTCCTAAAAAAAGAAACTCATCCTTCTGCGATCTGTAAATGTTTAAAATGCAGTGTGTGAATCCACGTATACAGGTTGTCTCTGTACACCAGATTATCTGGGGACTGCGGGAACCCATTAACATTCATTAACCAAACTTGCTAACAAATTATTCACAGATTTACTATACAAGAGTGAGGAATATGATGGTTCAGTAAAACAGATGCTAAATGCAGTGGGATGGAAGCAGGAAACTGTATGTTTATATAAAAAAAAGAAAAAAAAGAACCCTAAGTAGCAAATTAGTAGCTTTAAAATCACAGATATTTCCTGATCACTGCTGAGCCTGAGTGAGTCATTTCCAAGTAACTCCCCACAGCACAAGGGATATAGGACTAGCACAGTAGGAAATAGAATAGTAACAGAGCTGGACAGTCTGTTTCCTTGCACATGGTATTTAGCCGTTAACAATATGAGGAGCTGGCTCAGGACTTGAGCCCGGTTCATAACCGGTGCCGCCAGTCTGCTTTTAGCAGCCAACGGTCGGTGCTAATAGATGACACAGAGTGATCTTCATTTCTTCCTAATTTAACTGTTTAGATGCTGGTGTCAAAACTGATTTAGACAGTATGGCCGACAAGATAGCAGGGAGCCCATGGCATGCACCAAGGCCTTCTGAAGGCCTTGGTACATGCCATGACAGATCTGCTTCTATAACTTGCACCAGCAGATCACAGAAAAATCAGTTTGCTGCATTGGAATGCATTGAACTGTATAAGCAATTGAAGATTTCTTATAGAAGTCTCCTAAGGAGACTTAAACGAAAACTGCCAGCAGGGTTTCCCGCACTAACCTGAATATACAGATATATATTGTGGGTTAGCCTGTTTCTAACACTTTTTACAATGTGGAAATCGATGCAGCCATTTAGCAGATATAATTGAATGAAAAGGGATCAATGGTAAAAATAGTACAAAAAAAACAATAACCATATATTATGGGGCAAAAAAATGATCTCTCCCCATATATCTTTGTAGACTGAAAGTAAAAAAAGTTATAGGGATCAGAAAATACCTACATATTTTTAAGTATTAAAACATGTCGGAAACTATGCAATTTAGGTAACTATGTAATCATATGATACCATGTGTTACGGTGAGTGCTCCGGTCCGGCGCTCTGACTGTGAGCGCTCACGTCCCCGCTTCTCGCCTACCTCTGCTATGGCCCCGTCTCCTGCTGCAGCCGGCGGGGCTGGGATTCGCATCGCGGGATGCGCCCGCATGCAAAACCGAGCCCGTCACTCACCCCATGCTCCTTCTGCCTCCTCCTCTGCTTCTCTGCTCTGGCGCACGTGTCCCAGTCCCCTAGGGCGTGCGCATGCAGGAGGTCGGAAATTTAAAGGGCCAGTACGCCCAATAATTAAGTAATCACCTGTGCCTCAGTTATAAGTTCCTCCACCTCCCACACTTCCCTGCCCGATCTTCAGTGCCCCTAGCCTGAGATTAAGCGTTCCTATTGTCTGTTTGCCTTGCCCATGTATTTTGACCCTTCAGCTACGTTATTGATTACGCATCTTTGCAGCCTGCCCTGACCTTCTGCTAAGTCTGACTATGCCTGTGCCTCATCCTTATGTACCTCGTCTTGCCCAGTCACCTGTGTGGTCAAGTCGTATCGGGGGTAGTGACCTGGGTGTCGCCTGCCGCAGCAAGCCCATCCTGCCTTGCGGTGGTCTCTGGTGAAGACCAGCAGCACCTTAGACTCCGCTCCCCGATACGGCCCGTTTCATCTGCCACAAGGGTTGGAGGATCCACATCCAGCAGCGCTACTACTACTACTGTGAGTGTTACAGCAAGATCCAGCCATGGATCCCACTGGGGTTCCGCTGCCCGATAATCCGGACCTCGCCTCAATCGTGGCTCTCCAGTCGCAGCAGTTGGCCCAGCAGGCACAACAGTTAAACCAATTGTCCACCATGATGCAGCACTTGCTATCTGCTCAACAACAACTGCAGCAGCCACAGCCTCCTCCTGCTCCAGTGTTGCCTCTCGCTCCTGCAGTCGCCTCGGGATCTAAGCTCCGCTTGTCTCTTCCTGAGAAGTATGAGGGGGATCCCAAGTCTGGCCATGGTTTCGTGACACGGTGCTCCATGCACTTATAACTTATGGCGGAACAGTTCCATATGGAACGAGCAAAGGTGCCCTTTGTCCTCAGTCTCTTAACTGGAAGAGCCCTGGCCTGGGCAACCCCGCTGTGGGATCCCAGTGATCCACTCACTACTAATCTCCAGGCTTTTCTGCCTGAATTCCGTGGAGTCTTTGAAGAACCTGCACGAGCTTCCTCCGCTGAGACGGCTTTGCTAAGTCTTTCTCAGGGTATCTCCTCTGTGGGCGAGTATGCCATCCTATTCCGTACCCTGGCATCAGAGTTATTCTGGAACAATGAAGCTCTTTGCGCCACTTTTAAGAGAGGACTTTGTAGCCATATCAAGGATGTCCTTGCTGCCTGGGAATTGCCCCCTTCTCTGAATGAACTCAGACAATTGGCATCTCAGATTGATATTCGTTTCTCTGAACGATATGAGGAACTACATCAAGAAAGGGAGTCTGCATGACCTCGGCGCTTTCCTCGCCTGGCACCCATCTTCCAGCAACCACCGCAACCTTCTCTGTTGCCTTCCACTGTGATCATTTCCTCAGAGATTGTCCTCTGTGTCCACAGTCAGAGGGAAACGCTCGCACCTAGGGTTTGTAGGAGAGGCCTCCCTAGGTGTGAACATCTCCTCTCCACGCTTGAATTTGACGGTCCAGCTATCTCTGCCCTCCAAAGAAACTATTTCCATCTTGCCTTCTTGGACTCTGGATCCACGGGAAACTTTATTGATGCCTCCTTAGTACATATGTGGTGTCCCAGTACCGTATTGCATACCGTACCTTGTTAGAGGTCCCCAAAGTCAGAGTTCCTAGGAATGGTGGGGTCCCTCTTTTCTAGTTAGCCCCTCATCACCCCTCAGTTAGCTAATATTCGCATAAATAACAGTGTAAATATGTATATTTAAATGCCTACCTATTAGCGTTGCAGGACCTTAGGTCATGTGACTCGGTGTTCAGAACTCTATGATTTGTTGAAGGACCTTAGGTGGTTCTTGTATCAGGTGTTCACCCACAATGCAATGTAACGGTGAGTGACAGCTGTATGGACCAATCCAAAACCGCTCAGTCCTTGCCCATATAACGGAGCTGCAGCCATTAATCGCTCTCTTGGGTTGCTGACATTGGAAGAGGTAGGACCTCAGCAACTTACAAAGACAATTACTAGGCCTAAGCCTTGCGGCCTCAGCCTACGCTAAAGACTGTGAGTTATCATAATTCCCCGCTAACTCCGCAAGATCACTGGACCTAAACCTACCCCTAAATCCAGCGGATCTATGCTACAAAATCCTCCTAAACTAAAGAGAACTTACAAGGTCCCAACCACCTGTCAATCGCTGCTTCAGCTGTATATAGACTCTGTTATCTGGACTGTTGTTACTGCTGCATGTTACAGAAAATCTTCAGTAAAGTTTCTACAAGTTTTCAGCTAAGCACTGGTTGTGGACAATCCGTTATTCTGCACTCACCTATCGCTCTTGGGAAGGGTGGCGATAGGCCCAACGTTACCTTAGCATTTAATCCTCACCCTGGTATCACGAGTGACAAGGGTTAATAAACCCCTGATACCTACTCAGCAACACCCCAGCTACCCTACACCCCGCGAGGCGTAACACACATAGGTATTGTCTGCCTGTATCCATAGGTATCATCTGCCTGTATTCCGCCTTCTGAAGCCTTTGTACATCTCTTCGGTCAACGTAGAAAATCTGTACTGTACTGTCTTATTCCGCACAGAACCCTTATCTATGCAGGTTGGAGTTCTGCATAAGGGAAAATTGTCCTTCCACATTGTAAAAATGTTCTTCCACATTGTACCTCCACTCTTCTACTTGGCCTTCCTTGGTTACAACTACATGCCCCACATCTTAATTGGAAGACTGGAGAAGTACTTCGTTGGGGAACCTACTGCTATAACAACAATTTTCATACCCTACCGTCCAAGTTGGTGTCTCCGTCTACTCCTCCATTTTTTCTTCAGGACTTTGCTGACATCTTCAGCGAGAAACAAGCTGAAGTTTTACCACCGCATCGTCCCTACGATTGTCCTATCGACTTGTTGCCCGGGACCACACCTCCTCGGGGCAGAATTTACCCTTTGTCTGTTCCCGAAACCCAGGCCATGTCGTAATACATCCAAGAAAATCTTCAGAAAGGATTTATACCGTGGCTTGAATAAAATTACTGTCAAGAACCGCTACCCACTTCCTTTGATCTCAGAATTATTTGATTGTCTGCGTGGAGCGAGGAACTATTCAAAACTTGACCTTCGTGGGGCCTATAATTTGATCCGCATACGTGAAGGAGATGAATGGAAGACAGCGTTCAATACTAGTGATCAACATTTCGAGTCATGCCTTTCGGACTCTTTAATGCTCCAGCAGTCTTCCAGGAGTTCGTCAATGACATATTTCGTGACCTCCTATACTCCTGTACATGGTTTATTTAGATGACATTCTCATCTACTCACCCAATGTGCAGACTCATCACTCTCACCTCCGCCAAGTTTTACAGCATCTCCAAGACAATCAACTCATATGCTAAATTTGAGAAGTGTACTTTCGAAAAAAACAGCCTTCCATTTCTGGGGTATATCGTTACCAGTCAAGGTCTTCAAATGAATCCTAGCAAGTTGTCCGCAGTACTGGACTGGCCACGACCTTCTGGCTTGAAAGCTATTCAGCGCCTTCTCAGCTTTGCCACTTATTATCGGAAATTTATTCCTCACTACTCCATCTTGGTAGCCCCCATCGTTTCTCTCACCAAGAAGACTGCTAATCCGAAGGTCTGGACTCCAGAGGCTGAAGAAGCTTTCAAACAGTTAAAGTCCACCTTTGCCTCTGCTCCTGTTTAATCTAGATCCAAGCAAGCCATTTATTTTGGAAGTGGATGCTTCTTCAGTTGGAGCAGGTGCAGTTTTAACGCCAAAGTCCTCTAAAGGAAGAATTGTAACCTGCGTTTTTTTTCTCTAAGACCTTCTCTCAAGCAGAGAAAAACTATACCATTGGAGATCGCGAACTCTCGGCAATAAAGCTGGCTTTGGAAGAAAGGCGTAATTTCTTGGAAGACTCTTTACATCCGCTTACTATTTACTCAGACCACAAGAACTTGCTCTATCTTCAGACTGCCCATCGTCTCAATCCCTGGCATGCTCGTTGGTCTCTGTTCTTCTCCAGATTTGACTACTTTTTTATTCATTTCCGTCCAGCAGAGAAGAATCTTCGAGCTGATGCTCTATCTAGAGCCTCAGATGTTCAAGACCAGGAATCTCACCCTCAACATATTATTCCTCCTGATCGACTCATCTCTGCAGTGCCTGCAAGTCTACAGTATCTGCCTCCTGGAAATACTTACGTATCTCCCTGTTTAAGACTCCGAGTCTTGATATGGGGTCATTCCTCTCTTCTGGCCGGTCATGCCGGAATATGTAAGTCCTTGCAGCTCATCTCCCGACAGTATTGGTGGCCTACTTTAAAACAGGATGTCGTTGATTTTGTCCGTTCCTGTTCAGTCTGTGCTCGGGACAAGTACCCCTGTTCCAAACCTGCAGGTCTTCTACATCCCTTGCCAGTTCCAGAGCTGCCCTGGACTGATATTGCAATGGACTTCCCCCTTCTGGCGGCAATGTGGTCATTTGGGTTGCATTAGACCAATTCTCTAAAATGGCTCATTTTGTACCTCTGCCAGGATTACCATCTGCACCGCAGCTTGCTAAGCTTTTCCTATTCCATATCCTTCGCTTTCATGGATTGCCCTCTCATATTGTATCTGACCGTGGAGTCCAGTTCGTCTCTAAGTTCTGGAGGACCCTCTGCTCACGTTTCCAAGTTAAACTGGACTTTTCCTCAGTTTATCACCCCCAATCCAATGGACAAGTCGAAAGGGTGAACCAGGTCTTGGGAGATTATCTTCCCCATTTTGTTTCTGTTCATCAAGACGACTGGGCCGATTTACTTCCCTGGGCGGAGTTTTCTTACAATCATAGGGATTCTGAATCCACTGGGACTTCACCTTTCTTTGTGGTCTATGGACTCCATCCTCGTCCTCCTCTTCCCTTGTCTTCTTCCTCCGGAGTTCCCATTGCTGATGAACAAGTGCGGAATTTCGCCTCCATCTGGCAGAAGACTCGTCACTCCTTTTTATATGCCACGTCCCGTATGAAGTCTCAAGCGGACAAGAAAAGACGTTCTCCTCCTGAATTTTCTCCAGGATACAGAGTATGGTTGTCATCCAAATATATCCACTTTAGGGTCTATTCACAGTATACAGTATTCTGCGCAGATTTGATGCGCAGATTTGATGTGCAGGATTTCAAGCTGTGTTCAGTCATTCAGTTTACATTGAAATCTGCAGCAGAAAATCATGCGCATCAAATCTGCGCATTAAATCTGCGCAGTATACTGAATAGACCATTAAGGTATCTTAAGGTGTCTCCCTCTTGAAATCTGTTATCCATAACCGCTTCTCTAAAAAAGACATTTCTCCTACTCCCATCTCAGTTACCTTTGATGTTTATATCGTCAAGGAAATTCTGGACTCCAAGTTTATCAGAGGAAAATGTTTTTATCCTTGTGGATTGGGAAGGATTTGGGCCAGAGGAGAGGTCTTGGGAGCCACAGGACAACATTGTAGACCGTGACCTCATTCAGAAGTTCTTGTCCTCCAAAAAGAGGGGGAGACCAAAAAGGGGGGGGGGGGAGAGTACTGTTATGGCGAGCGCTCTGGTCCGGCGCTCTGACCGTGATCGCTCACCTCCCCGCTTCTCGCCTGCCTATGGCCCCGTCTCCTGCTGCAGCCGGCGGGCTGGGTTTTGCATCGTGGGATGCACTCGCATGCGAATCCCAGCTTGTCACTCACCACATGCTCCTTCTGCCTCCTCCTCTGCTTCTCTGCTCTGGCGCATGTGTCCCCGCTCCCTAGGGCACGCGCGCGCCAAAGCATGGAAAATTAAAGGGGCAAAACGCCCAATAATTAAGTAATCACTGTCACGATGCCGGCTGGCAGGAGGTGGATCCTCTGTGCCAGAGAGGGATAGCGAGGACCGTGCTAGTGGACCGGTTCTAAGACACTACAGGTTTTCACCAGAGCCCGCCGCAAAGCGGGATGGTCTTGCTGCGGCGGTAGTGACCAGGTCGTATCTACTAGCAACGGCTCACCTCTCTGGCTGCTGAAGATAGGCGAGGTACAAGGGAGTAGGCAGAAGCAAAGTCGGACGTAGCAGAAGGTCGGGGGCAGGCGGCAAGGTACGTAGTCAGGGGAGATAACAGAAGGTCTGGTACACAGGGTATAAACACACAAAAACGCTTTCACTAGGCTCAAGGCAACAAGATCCGGCAAGGGAGTGCAAGGGAGGAGACTAGATATAGCCAGGGAACAGGTGGGAAGCAATTAAGCTAATTGGGCCAGGCACCAATCATTGGTGCACTGGCCCTTTAAGTCTCAGGGAGCTGGCGCGCGCGCGCCCTAGAGAGCGGAGCCGCGCGCGCCAGCACATGACCGCAGGAGACGGGAACGGGTAAGTGACCTGGGATGCGATTCGCGAGCGGGCGCGTCCCGCTGTGCGAATCGCATCCCCAACGGGCATGGCAGAGCAGCGCTCCCGGTCAGCGCTGACCGGGGAGCTGCAGGGAGAAAGACGCCGTGAGCGCTCCGGGGAGGAGCGGGGACCCGGAGCGCTAGGCGTAACAGTACCCCCCCCCTTAGGTCTCCCCTTCTCTTTATCGGGTAACTGCCTCCCCTGGGATGAGGACACCGGGAAAGGATGGAGGGATTCCTCAACGGCAGGCAGAACCACAGGAGTAGGAATGGGGAGAGAGGGCAGAGGGCGAGACCTGGCACGGGGCAGTGTGACACCAGGACGAGGGCCATGAGGAGACACAGAAGCTTGCCTGATGGAACTGGGAGGGGGGGAGGGGCATTTCCTGTGGCAGGCAGAGTCCTTAATGACCTTAGGGGGACCGGATACAGGAGGAACCACAGGGTCACGGCAGGGAGTACTGGGAACCGGTAGAAGGCAGTCCTTGGAACAAGAGGGACCCCAACTCTTGATCTCTCCAGTGGACCAATCCAGGGTTGGGGAATGGTGTTGAAGCCAGGGTAGTCCAAGGAGAACTTCAGAAGAGCAATTAGGAAGGACAAAAAATATAATCTCCTCGTGATGAGGTCCGATGCACATTAGGAGGGGCTCCGTGCGGTAACGCACGGTGCAATCCAACCTGGCTCCGTTGACCGCGGAAATGTGGAGTGGCTTGACAAGACGGGTCACCGGAATGCGGAATTTATTCACCAAGGACTCCCGAATAAAATTCCCAGAAGCTCCAGAGTCCAGGCAGGCCACGGCTGAGAGGGGAGAGCTGGCTGAAGTGGAAATCCGAACAGGTACCGTGAGACGTGGAGAAGCCGACTTGGCATCAAGAGACGCCACACCCACGAGAGCTGAGTGCGAGCGTGCGTTTCCCAGACGTGGAGGACGGATTGGGCAATCCACCAAAAAATGTTCAGTACTGGCACAGTACAGACAAAGATTCTCTTCCTTACGGCGATTCCTCTCTTCCAGGGTCAGGCGAGACCGATCCACTTGCATGGCCTCCTCGGCGGGAGGCCTAGGCGCAGATTGCAGTGGAGACTGTGGGAGAGGTGTCCAGAGATCTAAGTCCTTTTCCTGGCGGAGCTCTTGATGCCTCTCAGAAAAACGCATGTCAATGCGAGTGGCTAGATGAATGAGTTCATGCAGGTTAGCAGGAGTCTCTCGTGCGGCCAGAACATCTTTAATGTTGCTGGATAGGCCTTTTTTAAAGGTCGCGCAGAGGGCCTCATTATTCCAGGATAGTTCAGAAGCAAGAGTACGGAATTGAATGGCGTACTCGCCAACGGAAGAATTACCCTGGACCAGGTTCAGCAGGGCAGTCTCAGCAGAAGAGGCTCGGGCAGGTTCCTCAAAGACACTTCGAATTTCCAAGAAGAAGGAGTGTACAGAGGCAGTGACGGGGTCATCGCGGTCCCAGAGCGGTGTGGCCCATGAGAGGGCTTTTCCAGACAGAAGGCTGACTACGAAAGCCACCTTAGACCTTTCAGTAGGAAACTGATCCGACATCATCTCTAAGTGCAAGGAACATTGCGAAAGAAAGCCACGGCAAAACTTAGAGTCCCCATTAAATTTGTCCGGCAAGGACAGGCGGAGGCTAGGAGCGGCCACTCGCCGCGGAAGGGGTGCTGGAGCTGGCGGAGGAGATGATTGTTGCTGCTGTAGCTGCGACTGTACTTGCTGTAGTTGTGACTGGAGTTGCTGTGTCATGGTGGTCAAGTACGACAGCTGGTGATCTTGTTGCGCTATCTGTTGCGACTGCTGGGCGATCTGACGAGCTTGCTGGGCGACCAGCGTAGGGAGGTCAGCGACCACTGGCAGAGGAACTTCAGCGGGATCCATGGCCGGATCTACTGTCACGATGCCGGCTGGCAGGAGGTGGATCCTCTGTGCCAGAGAGGGATAGCGAGGACCGTGCTAGTGGACCGGTTCTAAGACACTACAGGTTTTCACCAGAGCCCGCCGCAAAGCGGGATGGTCTTGCTGCGGCGGTAGTGACCAGGTCGTATCTACTAGCAACGGCTCACCTCTCTGGCTGCTGAAGATAGGCGAGGTACAAGGGAGTAGGCAGAAGCAAAGTCGGACGTAGCAGAAGGTCGGGGGCAGGCGGCAAGGTACGTAGTCAGGGGAGATAACAGAAGGTCTGGTACACAGGGTATAAACACACAAAAACGCTTTCACTAGGCTCAAGGCAACAAGATCCGGCAAGGGAGTGCAAGGGAGGAGACTAGATATAGCCAGGGAACAGGTGGGAAGCAATTAAGCTAATTGGGCCAGGCACCAATCATTGGTGCACTGGCCCTTTAAGTCTCAGGGAGCTGGCGCGCGCGCGCCCTAGAGAGCGGAGCCGCGCGCGCCAGCACATGACCGCAGGAGACGGGAACGGGTAAGTGACCTGGGATGCGATTCGCGAGCGGGCGCGTCCCGCTGTGCGAATCGCATCCCCAACGGGCATGGCAGAGCAGCGCTCCCGGTCAGCGCTGACCGGGGAGCTGCAGGGAGAAAGACGCCGTGAGCGCTCCGGGGAGGAGCGGGGACCCGGAGCGCTAGGCGTAACAATCACCTATGCCTCAGTTATAAGTTCCTCCACCTCCCAAACTTCCCTGCCGGACTTCAGTGCCCCTAGCCTGAGATTAAGCATTCCTATTGTCTGTTTGCCTTGCTCGTGTATTTTGACCCTTCAGCTACATTATGTGACTACGCACCTTTTCCGCCTGCCCTGACCTTCTGCTAAGTCTGACTACGCCTGTGCCTCATCCTTCTGTACCTTGTCTTGCTCAGTTACCTGTGTGGTCGAGTCATATCGGGGGGTAGTGACCTGTGTGTCGCCTGCCGCAGCAAGCCCATCCTGCCTTGCGGTGGGCTCTGGTGAAGACCAGCGGCACCTTAGACTCTGCTCCCCGATATGGCCCATGTCATCTGCCACACAGGTTGGAGGATCCACAACCAGCAGCGCTACTACTACTACCGTGAGCGTCACACCATGTCAATTGTACCGCACAGTGAACAGCGTATAAACGAAAATTGCATTCGTTTTTCAAGTTCACCTTAGATATAATTATTTTTTTCTGTTTTGCAGTGTATTAAAGGTGTTATCCACCATAAGGTAATTTTAGTACTTACCTGCCAGAACTGGGTATTTCCTGTTGGATTTAGTTCTCTAAACTACACATCCCACAGTTCCATACTTGTAAGTTTGAGGTCACTTCCCTTCCTCGCATACATCAGTCACCCCACCCATTGAAACACAGTGTTTTCTAATCAGGGGGCCTACAGCTGTTGGGAGCCTGAAGCAGGACAGGCTCCCTCTGATCATCTGACTAGTGATGTCAGGTCTCGACACACTGCAACCCGGGAAATCCTGAGACATGAGTAATTTTGTATGCTGTTAAAAATAAATATTAGGGCGATAATCACATAAGAATTGTGAGAACACTTTCACACACAGGTACAGACACTATATTATGAACTACACTAACTTTACAGCCCCTGTAGCATAGTCAAATAAAAGAAATTCCTGGAATACGCCTTCAAATGCTAACCTGAAGGATATCATTACAAAGTATTTGGTCATGGTAAAAGACAAGCCCTCATATGGCCTTGTGGAAGAAAAAATAAAGGTATTATGGCTCTTAGAAGAAAAGGAATGAAAACCCAAAAATGTAAATTTCCTGCTTCATAAGGGTTAAGGTTCGTTCTTATTCCCTGACATGTTTTTGCTGTTGTCTTGTAACTGGGATAGAAGGAGAAGTCCACAGTGTTCACACATCTAGAATGTCCAGAGACTTCAGCTGCATTCCTTGTACCACATGGCAATCTCTGTCATCAATGCTAAGAAGAAACTAGATTCTTTACTAGTGACTGTCAGAAAGAGGTCAGGCAACAGAAAGGCACAAAGTATGTAGTAATACCATCATAGGCTAAAAATAACACCTATTGTTTCATGTGAAAACAACATTACATTCACATGGAAACATGTAGAAAGATTCTCATAGTTCACGGTGGACTTTAAGCTGGCCTTACGCATTAAATGTCTGCTGAAGTTACTGATGTCATTGGTCCAGTCAACCCTCCAATCTGTATGGGGGCCTCCTAACCCTCCAATCTGTATGGGGGCCTCCTGACTGCTATCTGATGGGAGATGTCAGGGAAGTGTCAGGAATTCAACTTGCTCAATCTTTCTATTCTCAGGAGAGATACGCTGCTGCCAACATGTATCTGAAGTGTATGGCTCGGCTGAGCATATAGATGTTCTAAATAAGGAGAGGGCAGAAGGCTGCTGCCAGACACCTCTGGTGGCGGCTTATCTCCCTGAAAACAAAAGGAGTGAGCATGTTGAAATCCGACATGCCTGACTGCCCAGTCCTCTGACATATACAAGGCTTAAAGGGGTACTCTGGTGGAAAACTTTTTATTTTTTAAATCAACTGGTGCCAGAAAGTTGAACAGATTTGTAAATTACTTCTATTAAAAAATCTTAATCCTTCCAGTACTTAGCTGCTGAATATTACAGAGGAAATTATTTTCTTTTCGGAACACAGAGCTCTCTGCTGACATCACAAGCACAGTGCTCTCTGCTGACATCTCTGTCCATTTTAAGAACTGTCCAGAGTAGGAGAAAATCCCCATAGCTAACATATACTGCTCTGGACAATTCCTAAAATGGACAGAGATTTGAGCAGAGAGCACTGTCGTGATGTCAGCAGAGAGCACTGTGTTCCAAAAAGAAAATAATCTCCTCTGTAGTATTCAGCAGCTAATAAGTACTGGAAGGATTAAGATTTTTTAATAGAAGTAATTTACAAATTTGTTTAACTTTCTGGCACCAGCTGATTTAAAAAAAAAAAAAGTTTTCCACCGGAGTACCCCTTTAAGTATTTAGCTTGCGTATTTTGTTTAAGTTTATGGTGTGGTTATTGCTATTGAATCTGTACCAGGCTTTAACCCCTTAACGACGCAGGACGTATATTTACGTCCTGCGCCGGCTCCCGCAATTTGAAGCGGGATCGCGCCGCGATCCCGCATCATATCGCGTCGGTCCCGGCGCTCAACGGCCGGGACCCGCGGCTAATACCACACATCGCCGATCGCAGCGATGTGCGGTATTAACCCTTTAGAAGCGGCGGTCAAAGCTGACTACCGCTTCTAAAGTGAAAGTGACCCGGCTGCTCAGTCGGGCTGTTCGGGACCGCCGCGGTGAAATCACGGCGTCCCGAAGAGCTGACAGGACACCGGGAGGGCCCCTACCTGCCTCCTCGGTGTCCGATCGGTGAATGACTGCTCCGTGCCTGAGATCCAGGCAGGAGCAGTCAAGCGCCGATAACACTGATCACAGGCGTGTTAATACACGCCTGTGATCTGTGTAGAAGATCAGTGTGTGCAGTGTTATAGGTCCCTATGGGACCTATAACACTGCAAAAAAAAGTAAAAAAAAAGTGTTAATAAAGGTAATTTAACCCCTTCCCTAATAAAAGTTTGAATCACCCCCCTTTTCCCATAAAAAAAATAAAACAGTGTAAAAAAAAAATGAAAATAAACATATGTGGTATCGCCGCGTGTGTAAATGTCCAAACTATAAAAATATATAATGAATTAAACCACACGGTCAATGGGGTACGCGCAAAAAAATTCCAAAGTAAAAAAAGCGCATTTTTGGTCACTTTTTATACCATTAAAAAAGGAATAAAAAATGATCAAAAAGTCTGATCAAAACAAAAATCATACCGATAAAAACTTCAGATCACGGCGCAAAAAATGAGTCCTCATACCTCCCTGTACGTGGAAAAATAAAAAAAAATTATAGGGTCAGAAGATGACATTTTTAAACGTATAAATTTTCCTGCATGTAGTTATGATTTTTTCCAGAAGTGCGACAAAATCAAACCTATATAAGTAGGGTATCATTTTAACCGTATGGACCTACAGAATAATGATAAGGTGTAATTTTTACCAAAATATGCACTGCGTAGAAACTGAAGCCCCCAAAAGTTACAAAATGGCGTTTTTTCTTCGATTTTTTTTCCGTTTCGCCGTGCATTTTTGGGTAAAATGACTAATGTCACTGCAAAGTAGAATTGGCGACGCAAAAAATAAGCCATAATATGGATTTTTAGGTGGAAAATTGAAAGGGTTATGATTTTTAAAAGGTAAGGAGGAAAAAACGAAAGTGCAAAAACGGAAAAACCCTGAGTCCTTAAGGGGTTAAACCAGGTCATGGATGGTGAGGCCCTTAGGCATGTGAGTGTGGCCTGTGTTGAAGTTTTGTTTAGCTAACAAGTGTAACTTAATTGCTGGGGCTTTAAGATGTAAAAAAGTAAATATGTAGCTTAAATGGGCACTGTCATGAAATAAAAAAATTGATATGTTGTAGTACTTAAGTACTACAACATATCTCTAATATAGTTTAATTAAAAAAAGTGATTTTAAACCAGTTTAAAATCACTTTTAAATTCGGCCACTAGGGGTCGCCCTCCTAGTGGCCGAATGCATTCGGCAGTGACGTCACTACAGAATTTCGTCTCATTTGAGCCTGGCAAATGAGTCGAAATTCCAGTCACTGCGGTGCTCGCTCCCGCCTGTCAATCAAACAGGCGAGAGCGAGCACAGTGAAATCCAGGGCTGCGCATTGGCTCCCTGGACTCTCACACTGGCCGCCTCCCTGCTGCATATTCTCCCTGCAGCAGGGAGGCACATGGCTCTTACCTCTGCTTACAGCCCCGGCTCCAGTGGGGATACGCCGCCTCCTCACTGCTCCTTGCAGCTGTGTCCTGTCATTGCCGGGGGGAGCACGTTATATGGAGCAACAAGTGTAAGTGCAAGTGTATGCCCGGCTTCCTGTCATGCTCCTACACTCTGGTAACTCTCTCTATGGTTCTGGAGGACTTTCAATCCTCCAGAAACATAGAGACAGTTTCCAGAGTGTACGGGCATGACAGGAAGCCGGGCATACACTTGTTGCTTGCTACGGACCACAGCTCATGGTCCGGCACAGGTGAGGGGGGAGGGGGGGATGCGATATTGGTCGGGGGCTGGGTGTCTTCCAACACAGGGTGCCTCCAGTTGTTTCCCCACTACAACTCCCAGCATGCCCTGACAGCAAATAGATGTCAGGGCATGCTGGGAGTTGTGGTGGTGAAACAGCTGGAGGCACCCTGTCCTGAGAACTATGGGCGGAACTCGGCCCCCAGCAGGCATCAGTGACGTGGTGCCTGCTGGGGAAGTCTGCCTGGTAGTGAGCACACTACCAGGCAGACAAAATGCCATTTTTAAGATAATAAAAAAAAAAAATAAAGGCAGGGAGGGGGTTAGGGATAGATGGGCAATAGGCAGGGACAGAAAAAAAAAAAAGAGGATGGTGGGAGCTACCCTTTAATGTATTGCATGGCACTCACTGAAACTTTTTAGAAGTTTTTTATAAGTTCATTGGTGCTGTCGCTCGCTCTGCTAACTAGTGGTTGTTAACAGCTGTTTCGATTACAAGCCACACTTTCTTAAAGGGGCACTCTGCCCCTAGACATGTGTTCCCCTATCCGAAGGATAGGGGTTAAAGGGGTACTCTGCTGGCAAACATTTTTTTTCAATCAACTGATGCCAGAAAGTCATTTGTAAATGACTTCTATAAAGAAATCTTAATCCTTCCAGTACTTATCAGCTGCTGTATACTACAGAGGAAGTTCTTTTCTTTTTGAATTTCCTTTCTGTCTGACCACAGTGCTCTCCGCTGACACCTCTGTCCATGTCAGGAACTGTCCTGAGCCGGAGAGGTTTGCTATGGGGATTTGCTCCTACTATGGACAGTTCCTATAATGGACTGAGGTGTCAGCAGAGAGCACTGTGGTCAGACAGAATAGAAATTATAAAAGAAAAGAACTTCCTGTGGAGCATACAGCAGTTGATAAGTACTGGAAGGATTAAGATTTTTATATAGAAGTCATTTACAAATCTGTATAACTGCACAGGGATCGCGGGGGTCCCATTGGCCAGACCCCCGCGATCAGACATCTTATGTCTGGGTGGAGTACCCCTTTAAACCTGTAACAGAGTGGGACCCAGTTATTCACCCTCACTGCTCAAGCTGGGGAGTTTCATTTCTATGCAGTGCACTGTACATTTACAATGAAATGTTTATTATATATGATAACAACAATACCCACTTTATATTTGTTTTGTTTTATTTTACTACTTACTACTTTAAATGCTTACTTTTTATTTTTTTTTTTAAGAAAATAAGTATGCTTAAATGTTTCTATATACAGGGATGTTTGATTGGACTTTTTGATCACTTTTAATTCATTTTTTCTGGTTTATAAAGTGATTAAAAATCAGCAATATGACTTTAACGCCATTTACCATGCGGTTTCATTAACATTATATTTTAATAGTTTGGACATTTCTACACATGGTGAAACCAAATATGTTTATGTTTATTTTTATTTACATGTTTTTATTGTAAAAAAAATTGGGAAAAGTGGGGTGATTTAAACTTTTATGGGGGATGAGAGGACGTTTATTCACATTTTCTATAACCCCTCCCCCCCATAGAGGACTATGACATACAATGTTACAATTGCTTACACTGTTCTCTGCCATAGGCATAGTACTGATTTGTGTTATCCACTTATCTAGGCTGCTGAGGCAGGTAGGGGACTCATTGGCCTTCATCCCAGCTGATCAGGACACCCAAACTCATCAGCACCAGAAATGTATCCTTTTAGAACCTGTAATCCAATTTTATTGAAGGATTTAAAGGGTTATTGCTGGCCATGGGCATGATCGCTGCTGTCTGGCATTAGAGGTGAGTCCTGGCTGCTGATAGCAGCCATTTATTACCATCTATACGAGTGCAGCTCCTGTGATTGGTTCATAGACTGTTAATCCTAAATACTGTAAATATATGTCATTGCATGGAACTTCATTCTCACCCATGACATAACTATACGTCATAGGGCAGGAAAGGTTAAAGTCATCCTCTCTGCTGTTAATCTGTGCTAACCATATGGGATAACTTTAGTAACATGTCGTAGGTGGTAACTCTAATGCAAAAGCATACGCTGTCATGGTTGCTGTCAGCTTACGATAGCCTGTGCACAGGGAGTGCTCCTTTTCTATCACTTCCATGTCACTAAATTCTATAGTACTTAGACATGAAGTTCATATATTCTTTTCTGTATTCAAATACTGTACGAATTCTCTAATTCCCTCCCAGATTATGAAAATGTCAACCACAAAGCAGACGTGTAGCTTCAGGCACTGTAAAAATGGATTTTTGTTTAATACTGTAGACGCAGTTGGCTGAGGGTGGCCAAGAACAGGTTGGCAAAAGTACATGTGATTGTGTCCAGTACCAGATACATGATTATACCATTCTTCTTCAAACTGGAAGCAGTTAATAGTCAGGACAAGCTCCACTTACAATCTGGGCTATTGCCTGCAGTGATAACAAATTCATGTACAGTGGCAAATCCCTTCTCTTGAGGTAGATATAGTTTCAAAGTCTATAGTAAGGAGAAAAAAGTGTTTTTTTTTGCCCATGGAGCTTCATTCAGAGCCCTCATGAAATTGTCTGTATGTTTAATATAGGTGTTGCTGGTAAGGAATGGTTGTGATAGCCAGTCTATATAGTTAGAGATGGGTTCTGAAACTGACCCGATGCCCAAGACAACTGGGTGTCCTGGAGGTGATGTAAGGCTTTTGTGTGTTTTAGGTAAAAAATACCAGTGGGGGCAATGCAGGAATGATGGAAGAAGTTTATCAGCTTGTTTTCAGTCAGCCTTTGACTCCAGAAACTTCACAGCTTCCCACCCAAGCTCTTTGGTCACTCCTAAATCCCAAATTCCCCTTTAATACAGCAACCACTCCATAACCTATTGTTATAGCTGTATAACTTTCCCAGGAATTACATCACTGAAACGAGCAGCCTCAGTGACATATATGCATGATTTCCATATATGTTTAGATCCTCATATCTGTCTATCTATCTAGATATATATATATATATATATATATATATATATATATATATATATTATTTTTTATTTTTTTTTGAGACAGTTACAGGAGTGGTGGTCGGGGATCACAATATTTCCCCAGGGTACCTCTCATATGTGGATACCAGGATTGAGAAGGGTGTATCTCATCCAGAGAAGCTGAGTGAGATATGGGAAATGCAGATAAAGTTCAAACCCTGGCAAGATTTAGCTTGCTAGGACTTTTGGTGAGTACTGTTATGGGGTATGAATTTTATGGGATAAAAAGCAGGTTTTGTCATAGCTGCGTTTTTTTTTTTGTGCTGGAAAATAAAAACAGGAAAAGCCTTTTAAAATTCACACGTTTTTTCCCGTCTCTGACTGCTATTTTCAGTGGCTCTTTGGAGCTAATCTCCCTCAATAATGCTTAGTGGGGTTCTCCACCCCTAGACATCTTAGGGGATATTTATCAAAGTTGTCTATGTCCCGCATCAATATGGACCAACCTACAGAGGGTTAGTCTGGTCTATTGTGCGCCTAATTTTTCAAAAGGCACATGGCTCTTGATAAATTTTGTGCACAGACTTCGTGATCTATGCTTTAGACTGTATTTAAACCTGCTCCAACATGGTCTGACATTTTGGCGTACTTTCAGCCTATGCGACTTGTCGCTGAAAAGTCGCTTTTGATAAATTCAGCACCAATGCATTTTCCAATGCATTTCAGTCTAAAATAGACTAGAATGCATCATGTTCTAAAAATCCTCTAGAGCAGAAAAGTCGCACATATTTAGACTGCGACTTTCTGTGCGACAAATTTAGACAGGAAAAAACAGTCTAAATCCTTTGATAAATATTCCCCCGTATCTCCTATCAAAAGAATAAGGGATAAGATGTCGGATCGCTGGGGTCGCACCACTGGGGACTCATGCGATCTCGACTGCGGCACCTCAGACATTCAGTGCACGGAGCGAACCTCGCTCCATGCCGGATGATTGGCGATGCGGGGCAGAGACTCGTGACCTCCCATAGACTTGCATTGAGGGGGGCATGGCCGTGACATCACGAGCAGGCGCGGCCATGACATCAAGAGTCTCCGGTGCTGCACCCGATGCTCTAAAAAAACACCGGGTGCAGCAGGGAGATGGTGGGGGTCCCCAGCGGCAGGACCCCGGCCATCAGACATCTTATCCCCTATCCTTTGGATAGGGGATAAGATGTCTAGGGGCAGAGTACCCCTTTAAGTGACTCCACCAACTTTAATCTAGTTTTGATAACTGTGTCAGACCTATTATACTTCGTCTGCACAGAGCAGTGTCCTAAGCTACATGTTGAAGTCTTATGATGAAAAGTCAAATAAATTGCAAAATGTTGTCCCTTCACTGTTTCGTGCTCTCGAATGACTTTAAAAGGTAAACAAAAAATCCCACTCTGGACTGATTCTTTTATTTCTTTATTTCTTCTGTCCACATGTTATTCTGATCCTTTCTGATCTCTCTTGGAGCCATCACCTGCAGTTTTTTTCTATGAAGACGCTCATAATTCCTTCCTAGGAAGGTCTCTAAACCAAATGGGCTCGCTAGTAGGCAGCTTGGTAGACCTTTGCTAGTTCAGTTATCATAAATCTCTGTAGACCAAAAGAACCTACCAGGATTTATAGCAGAAGACATATCTGCATTAAATAGATCTACACTCACTGGCCAATGGCTCTTCTTGACACACTTTGGGTCGCTTGGTGCTAATTAAGCATTATTTAAACATACCGGCCTACCTGAGTATTATTGCTTTCCATGTCCATCTATTTATGATCACAGTGAACCTATCTTCTGATGGCTACTTCCAACAGGTAAATGCACCATGTCACAAAGCTCAAATCATCTCAAACTGGTTTTTTTGAACATGACAATGAGGTCACTGCACTCCAATGGCCTCTACAGTCACCAGATCCCATACAATAGAGCACATTTTGGATGTGTTGGAGTGCAAGATTTACATCAAGGATGTGAAACCAACAAATCTGCAGCAAGTGATGCTATCATGTCCATATGGACCAAAATCTCTGAGGAATGTATCCAGCACCTTGTAGAAAGTATTCCATGAAGAATGAAAGCAGTTCCGAGGGCAAAAGTCATTTCATCCCGGTACTAGAAAAGTGTAACTAATAAAGTAAAAAATACTTTTAATAGAGTCAATCAGGACTGTATCCAGGTACAGCAAGAATATTATACTGCACGTCTGGTAAAAAAAAATACCATAACCTCAATAGGACAAAATGTGATGGCAGTATGATCAGAGCCTTATAGGATTCCTTAGCTCAAACTATAGGGGGGATTAATTAAGAAAAAGTATAAGGGAATGTCTTTTTTGTAGTTGCTGATTGATTTGGCTAATACAGATAAGTCAACAAAAACTGCACTGTGTGAACTTGACCTTATTATAACTGCATTTAGGGCACATTTTTATGTGTTTTCCATGCACAGAAAGTAACAATGGCAAGAACAAAAAATGTATTTTTATCTACCAAACATGAGAACTGTGAAGCCCTTACTGGCACATTCCTAAATCCCATTAGACTAGGAAAGCCTGGTATTAAAGGAACAGTAACATCATTAATTAATTAAGTCCCCCATGAATAGAGTTTGCATGAGTTTCTCTTAGCTGAATGGCGCTATGTAATTACGGAGGCTGACGTCTATTGTTTTCAAAGCAAACAGCTGAACTCAGTTACTGGTGCAGTAAAAGAACCATTCATTAACCCCTACTGAGACGTTCAGTTTAGTCTTCATAGACCTAAGACCAGCATTCTGAGGTGCTGAATAATTGAGACACTTTAACAAGGGCATTTACAAATGTTGTCAATAACCATAGTACTGCCAAGTGAAATACAGTTTAGGCTTTAAAGAATGCTGATATAGAGCCAAAAAGGCATGCAAACTGGTAAAACGGTCAAAACATTAAAACCAGGTGAATTGAATACATTGAATATTTCCTTATAATGGTACCAGTAAGGGACAAACTATTCAGCAAGTGAACAGTCAGTTCCTGCCATTCATGTTGATGTTGCTTTGTCACAGAACACCTACCTTAACATTGTTGCAAACCAAGTACAGCTCTTCATGACAACATCACTCTCCAATGGCCTTGGCCTCTTTCAGCAAGATAATGTGCCCTGCCACACTGCACAAATTGTTTAGGAATGATGTGAATAACAGAACATATTGAACTTCCCAAAACTGACTAAAAACTGTGGTCTCTGCTGGTAAAACAAATACGACTCCACCTTGCAACTTATAGTACTTAAAGGGGTTGGCCACAGATTTTTGAGAAAATATTTCCCTGAGTACAATGTAACTATAGTGCAACTCATACAGTCAGTATAGTGTGCAACTTACTCATACAGCCAGTATAGTGTGCAACTTACTCATACAGTCAGTATAGTGTGCAACTTACTCATACAGACAGTAAAGTGTGCAACTTACTCATACAGTCAGTATAGTGTGCAACTTACTCATACAGACAGTAAAGTGTGCAACTTACTCATACAGACAGTAAAGTGTGCAACTTACTCATACAGTCAGTATAGTGTGCAACTTACTCATACAGTCAGTATAGTGTGCAACTTACTCATACAGTCAGTATAGTGTGCAACTTACTCATACAGACAGTAAAGTGTGCAACTTACTCATACAGACAGTAAAGTGTGCAACTTACTCATGCAGTCAGTATAGTGTGCAACTTACTCATACAGTCAGTATAGTGTGCAACTTACTCATACAGTCAGTATAGTGTGCAACTTACTCATACAGACAGTACAGTGTGCAACTTACTCATACAGTCAGTATAGTGTGCAACTTACTCATACAGACAGTAAAGTGTGCAACTTACTCATACAGTCAGTATAGTGTGCAACTTACTCATACAGTCAGTATAGTGTGCAACTTACTCATACAGACAGTAAAGTGTGCAACTTACTCATACAGACAGTAAAGTGTGCAACTTACTCATACAGACAGTACAGTGTGCAACTTACTCATACAGTCAGTATAGTTGCAACTTACTCATAAAGTCAGTATAGTGTGCATCTTACTCATACAGTCAGTATAGTGTGCAACTTACTCATACAGTCAGTATAGTGTGCAACTTACTCATACAGTCAGTATAGTGTGCAACTTACTCATACAGACAGTAAAGTGTGCAACTTACTCATACAGTCAGTATAGTGTGCAACTTACTCATACAGTCAGTATAGTGTGCATCTTACTCATACAGTCAGTATAGTGTGCATCTTACTCATACAGTCAGTATAGTGTGCTACTTACTCATACAGTCAGTATAGTGTGCATCTTACTCATACAGTCAGTATAGTGTGCAACTTACTCATACAGACAGTAAAGTGTGCAACTTACTCATACAGTCAGTATAGTGTGCAACTTACTCATACAGTCAGTATAGTGTGCAACTTACTCATACAGTCAGTATAGTGTGCAACTTACTCATACAGTCAGTATAGTGTGCAACTTACTCATACAGTCAGTATAGTGTGCAACTTACTCATACAGTCAGCTTTCTCTGCGGCCCATAGAGGAGCATTTGATGATACATATCTCCATGCTTCCTCCATAGGAGTACAGTGCATACAAACACAGAGCGCAGGCGCAGCGGAGGAGGCACAGTGATGTGTACTGTCACATGCTTCTCCATGTATGGACGATGAGCTGTCTGGCTGCATACAGGGACAGAAGACTGATGGGGGATGGAGCCACATCACTAAAAAGAATAGGGCTGTAGAGAAGCTAACTGTATAAGTAAGGTGCACATTATACTCAGGACAATGATTTCTCAAAAATATGTTTAAAAGTGGCCAACCCCTTTAATGGATCTGCTGTCAAGCTCTTGTCCTAGATACCACAAGGCACCTTCATAGTTCTTGGCTTCTCAATGTTTTAGTGGCATGAAGGGGACCTAACAATATTTCACAGGTTGTTTAAATGTTATAGCTGATAATTGTATATAAATGCTTCATTGCCTTCAAAAAAAGTAATCACATGTATGGACACACAGACAATTAAAGTAAGCATCACTAAGATGTGACTGGTTAATATGGGGGACATTTTTGTCTCATGTAGATTGATAACTCTGGGCCAGTGTCTACTTCCAGAAAAAAGTCCTTGAGAAACTCCAATAATGAAATTATCCATCTATACTCACTGTCCACTTTATTAGGTATGCATGTTCAATTGCATGTTAACACAAATCGCTTATCAGTCAATCACATGGAAGCAACTCAATGCGTTTAGACATGCAGATGTGGTTGGGACAACAAACCGAGCATCAGGATGATGAAGAAAAGGGATTTAACACCTTAAAAAGTACCTGTCACCAAATAAACTGTTCTGAACTAACTCAGGCTATGTTCACTAACTATTCCTAACTCACCCTTTAAACAATTTCAGAGCTTTAAAAAGCTTGGTACCATACCTTTATTCTTGCTCATATAGTGCAATTTCCCAGCAGGAGAAAGTGGGCATTTCCCAGCAGGCATGACATCACTGAAGCCTGCTGGATGACCACTTCTGCCCTCACACGGTTGCAGTGTTGTGATGAATGGAAGACCTCAAGCTCTGTGCATCCTTCAGTGAGGATCTTTGCAGCTTTCAGTGAGACTCTGTGCAGCTGTCAATCAAGCTCAGTGCAGAGAAACACTTCCTGAGTTTGGTCTCCTGCCAGGCCAAGAAGAGACCAAAGTCACTGTATTAATTGTGACAGGGAACAGAACAGAGCCACCTAGTGGCCATTTTTTCTATTACATTTTAAACATATTTATGTTGATAATATTAAAAGCAAGTGAATGGGAAAGTGTCTGCTAATTACACAAGGAACACTATATAAAAAGTTTTATTTGGTGACATGTACTCTTTAAGGACCAAGGGGGTACCAGTACGCACTTTGTCTCTAGTGCTTAAAGACCAAAGGCGCACCTGTTACTCGTTACCAATGTTTGAAGCGTGCTCGCGAGCTGAGCACGCTTCATACCCGGTGGTTCCCGGTTGCTATCAGCAGCAAGAACCCACGGTTAATAACGGGCATTAATGATCAGGCCGATGCCTGGCATTAACGATCAGCTGAGCTGATCAGGACCATTGCGGTAATATCGTGATATTACGATCAGCTGAGTGGATGGCGGGAGGGCCCTTACCTGACTCCATGCTGTCTGAATGGTCCTATGCTGCTCCAGGAAGCTCCAGCAGGCTGGAGCAGCAGAACACCGATAACACTGATCATTGCCGAGCTCGTTATCCCCTGTGTTGGGGTCATGGAGTCCCAGTAGTGTTTTGTACACATTGGTCAGATTGGTCAGCACCCCAGCAGTTCTGCTTTCATTACACATATTTTGTACACGTGTATGCATATAGCACTTTGGGTAAACATAGACACTTTATTATTTATAGTGGTATTCTTTGCCATTTGCACTTTGCATGGTTTATATGTATTCATATAGTATTATTATAAGATTTTTACTTCTGTGTGTGTAGCTGCAATTAATTATTGTATTGTATTGGGACTCTTTCCCCTTTGGTTATTATACCTAACACAGGGCAGAGTGTAGTAGGAGTGCATTCCTCCACTTTGGTCATACATATTTTAAGTGATTTTAATTGTCTTTGTACTCATTTTTTGTGTCTAATAACATTGTATCATTATTTCTAATTATTGGATGTGCATCATTATATAGTTGCTAGCTTTCTTGTTGGTTTGTATCTTAAAGGGTTAAGGGACATTGAACGTAGCATGGTTGCCAGATGGGTTGGTCTGGGTAGTTCAGAAACTGCTGATATACTGGAAATTTTATACAGAGCAGTCCCTAGAGTTTACAGTGAATGGTCCAAAAAAAGAAAATATCAGGTTAACAGCAGTTGTGTAGACAAAAATGCCTTGTTGATGTCATAGGAGAATGGGCAGACTGGTTCAAGATAGAAGAAATTCAACAGTAACTCAAATAACCACTCATTACAGCCAAGGTGTGCAGAACACCATATCTGAATGGACAATGCTGCCTCGTCTGATGAGTCTCGATTCCATATACGACATTCAGATGGTACGGTCAGAATGATGGCCAGTGTTGCTAATGACCATGTCCATCCCTTTGTGACCACAGTGTATCTTCTGATGGCTACTTCCTAAAGGAGAGTGCACCATGTCACAAAACTCACATCATCTCAAACTTGCTTCATGAACATGACAGTGATGTCACTGTACTCCAATGGCTTCCACAGTCAACAGATCTTGATCCAATAAAGCACCTTTGGGGTGTGGTGGAAGGGGAAAATCACATCATGGATGTGCAGCCAATAAATCTGCAGCAACCACGTGATGCCTTCATGTCCATATGGACCAAAATCTCTGAGGACTGTTTCCATCACCTTGTAGAAAGTATACCATGAACAATGTGAGTGTATATCATCAAAGCTTCCTTCGGGAGATCAGCTCTGTAGTAACCCTTCCTTTCCTTCTCCTGAACAGAGGATTGTTACTGCTGACAACCTCATAATACCATTTTAATGGCTATCTGCAGTGCCAACATCCTGGAAGGGAGCACAGGAGGAGACTTAGGAGTGACCAGCATCTCTGCCTCAGGAAGCTCATGAGTCCATAAATGACCAGAGTATCCATTTCTAAAGGATCTTGTTGGCTGGAATAGTGTAGTCATAGTCTACTATGCTATTCCATCCTTTATTTTTACAGTATTTTGACAATTAACAGCCCAGTGAATGCCAATAGGACAATCTTAGCTCTGACTGACAATGGATGCTTATGGATATTTATAGCATGTATGTTTGGCGCTTTCCTGGCATATATGCTAAACATATGGAACAAACGTAGCGTAAACCCAACCCCACCATTTTAATAATGAAGTGATGAAGGGCCAGTAAGTTGTTTTCTATGTTTCAACATATTTTTAGGGTGGCCAGAAGTGTATAACACTCTACTGTAGTTTTCATCCAAAACTGAAAATGAAAAACGTGATAAAAAGCCTATTTAACTTTCACTCCTACGGTGTCATGTGGTCCAAAGACAAACAGGCTATGCTATAAAATGGAAACAAAAAATGTTTAGTGTTAAGAAACGAAAACACTGAAGAGCCTTTCTGTGAGATACCAGTATTCCCAGGTGTCTGCTATTCACAAGACATGTTAATGTTTCTGGTAGCAGCTGTGAGCAGTAATGACGGCTACATTCTATGTGTTAACCATATCACTACCAGTTACTTGCTTTGCACGTCATAAAAAAAGTGCACCTCAGTGGACAGTGACATATGCCAGGTGTGTAAGTCGTGGCCAGAAAAAAAGCCTCCATTTTCAGCTCAGCTTGGAATATGTGGCCAAAATAATAAAAGTATGGCTTGTAGATCTTTTTTTTTATTTTATCTGATAATGGGGGGCGTTTTTTTCTTAGCTGCTGATAACAACAGTTCAATGATATGTTTTACATCGTGCAAATGGACCATAGGAACCTGAAGTTTGGATATGACTTATTAACTTCCATGTGAAACTGTTCCAGGCTTGTTCGGAGTGCAGAGGTTATTGGAAAGCAGAGGAACTCTTAGTACTCAGATACCCCCAGGACTTACAGTATGGCTGTGTACATTTGAAAGAGTAAAAATTTGTTGTTTATTGAAAAACAAAACCCATAATAAAATAAAATTGTAATCCCCCCTCTTTTCCATAATTAGATGCGCTTTATAATGGTTTGAATGAACTCACTGGTAAGAAGAGAAACTTCCAATAGTCTTTCACAGTTGATAGCAGGAAAAGGGAAAAATTATCAAGGAAGCTGCCATGAGCTATAACGCACATGCAGGCACAGTAGGGGTTAATAGGTTTCTAAGGCCACTGTATGTGTAATCCATAGAATAGGCTTCCTGATTACAGCTATATGCATTGGACTTTGGTGACAAAGCCTAAATAGCTGTTGTAGTAGTGATTTTTCCAGATTGCTATTGGACTTGGCATTGGCTAGACTAAGGATCGGAGTTTAAGAAGCCCTCTTGTCTTCACCCTTTAATCCCTGCTACAGGGATCTGAACTTCTTAGATCACTACCATAGAACACCTCTTTATTTGAAATTGGTCCATAATTCTGTGCTGTCTATAAAGTAGTAAAAGCTTTACTCTTATGCTTTTATACAATACTCTGAATCCCCTGCAGATTAGGGCCCTATTACAGGGAGAAATCATGGGCCGAATAGGACAACATCACCCTGTCTGATTGTGGCAAAGGGCCAGGAGAAGGATAGATTATTTTGTCCCTACCTGCCCAACACTAGAACCGTGAACAGGCTCTGTAAACAAGCACCAGTCTATAATATAGAGCTTCGGGCTTTGTGTTATAGGGCATAATGTTCTGGCTGCCTGTAGCCACCACAAGGAGGAGCTGTAGAGCTTACTGCATACTATTTATATATTGAACTTAATAATAAAATAGAATGTGTTAATATCCTAAGCTCAGGGCCAACTCTGCCTATAGGCAAAATAGGGAGCCGCCACAACTTAGCCAGCCAGTATCCGAAGCACCCACTCACAGCCAGCACCACTCCCCCTGATGCACTCCAGCATTTGTTACAGTGTGTCACCCAGGTTGTAAGGAGATTACATGAGGAGGGGGTTTGTTACAGTGTGTCAGTCATCCCAGTAGTAAGGTGATTACATGAGGAGGAAGTTTGTTATAGTGTGTCACCCAGTAGTAAGGAGATTACATGAGAAGCAGGTTTGTTACAGTGTGTTACCCCAGTAGTAAGGAGATTACATGAGGAGGGGGTTTGTTTCAGTGTGTCACACCAATAGTAAGGAGATTACATGAGGAGGGGGTTTGTTATAGTGTTTGACCCCAGTAGTAAGGTGATTACATGAGGAGGTTTGTTACAGTGTCTCACCCCAGTAGTAAGGTGGGGCTTGTCAAAGGACGGAGACAATGGGCAGGGTCAAGGGGGTGGCAAAATTAGCTTTCGCCTAGGGTGGCAAAAATCCTTGCACCAGCCCTGCCTAAGCTTCCTTTTGAAGTAGATGCAGACAGGACAAAGTATATAGTTTTATTCTATAACTATGCAGGAGATTTCACACTTTAACCCTTATGAAGATACGTTGAAGAATTAATCCACAGGGATATTTGGACCTAAAAATGACATGGTGTTAAAAGGTGGACATTGAAGGTGCTGCAAGGAGTTCTTGGAGGAACAAGATAGCATATAGAACCAAATGAATTTTCCTTTAATTTGTATTGTATGAAAAAATCTAAAATTAATTTCACTTTAACCTATTTATTTCATTTTTCTTTTCTTATGGAAAGATTAGAAAAACATCTGCTTCCCTTATACGCATGCCAAGACTTTCCCACAGATGAAATTTATTGTAATGTTTTCAATTGAATAAATAGTTATGTTTTATGAGAAAAAAAAAAGTTGGATGTTACAGAATAGTTAATTTTAGTTAATTGTGTGTCAAACTATGCATTGTACTAAATGGCAATTTTTTTTTATATTAAACTGGATAGTAAAATTGTTCTTCTAAGGACACAGTGAAAAGAAGACAGTGGAAAGTACATTAATAGCTGCATACAAGAGTAGCACACATTCTAGTATTTCAAATGGCCAAGTGTAAATGCTTAAAGGGGTTATCCAGGAATCGAGAAATAGAGATAATTTCTTTCCAAAACCGCTCCCTGTCTGCCTCCAGGTTGGGTGTGGGTCCTGCAGCTCAGTTCAATTGAAGTGAATTGAGCCAAGTTGTAAAACCACACCCAACCTGGAGACAGGCAAGGAGCGGTTTTTGAAAGAAATTAGGTATGCTTTACGATTCCTGGATAACCCCCTTTTAAGATTCAATGTAGGATAAATGTTCCGTGCGTTTTCTTCATTTTATTTACATAGGACCATTCGTATCAGTGTATGTATGGTAACATTGTAACATGGTAACATTTCAATGCACACGCACACATGCATGTAGAAGACACGCTCTCTAGCACAGTGGCTCCCAACGTGGGCGCCTCCAAATGGTGCAAAACTACAACTCCCAGCATGCCCGGACATCCATTGGGAAACACTGCTGTAGTCTAATGGAGCAGCGCTGGTTCTCTTACCCCAGTAGGACTGTCTGAGTTGCACTGCATAATATCTGGATGCTGTGAACAGGCTGCATTTCAAGTGACATTTTAGCATTTGCCTGCAGTAGTAGTGATAAATCTCTCTGTCTAGCTCCCCGCAGTCCACTGAGAAATCACTTCTCTAGTTCAAATAGGTGTATTTGGGAAACAAAGAAGTAACTTATAACTGCTATAAAATAACCTTCTAGTTGTTAAATGTATGTTCTTTGTAGAAAATAAGAGCAGGGCAATCTGTAACTGACTGAGGACAATATCTGCATGTATATTTTTTTTTCATTAAACAGGTATTCCGGATAGCAAAGATTTCTTACTTTATGTAAGGTAGGGTCATACGTAGCGTATACACAGCATATTTGACCCAGCGTATTTCTGTGCTAGCAAAGTCTATGGGAGTAATAATAAACACCCAAGACCCATAGACTTTTGCTAACACCTAAAAAGGAGCGTAAAATAGGCAGTGTCAAACAAGCGGTGTGTATTCACTACATGTCCCTACCCTTAAAGGGGTTGTCTGTCCATAACATTTTTTTTTTAATCTGGTCAGGAAGTGGGTAAGGTCACGTTCACACGGGGGAATTTCCGTGTGGAATTCCGACGAAAATAACTGCCCATTGATTTCCATGGGATTCCGCAGTGCCATTCAGACAGTGGAATTTACACAGCGGAATTCCATTTTCTGCACTTTCTGAAGTCTTATATTTTGAGGAATTCCATGGCGGAATCCTATTGAAGTCAGTGAATTTCAGCACAATTCTGTGTTTTGAGAACACAGAAATACGTCCGGAATTCTGAAATTCCATTCAGCAATCTTTGCTGAAAGGAAGTTGTGCAGAATTACGGAAATTCTGTCCTTAATTTATTAATATTCTATTATCTTCCTCACACCTGTGTCACCATTGGTATAAAAAAGCTTCACTCCTTGCTGTCTGGAGCTTCTTGGTTTAGGGATGTTACATCAAGATATAAGAAGGCCCTGGGGGGGGGGGGGGGGGGAAATGGTAAAGATTGGGGGAAAAAAACTTACAGTAGTTGATTGTTTCTGTCCTCTTAGAAAGACCTTAATGGACATTTATCTATCTGATTCCTATTAATGTTCTCCCCCATCACAAATAAAGTTCTCCCGATCACAGATAATGTTCTCCCCATCACAGATAATCTTCTCCCCCATCACAGATAATGTTTTCCCCCTCCACAGATAATGTTCTCCCTCCTCTACAGATAATGTTCTCCCTCATCACAGATAATGTTCCCTCTTATCACAGATAATGCTTTCCCCATCACAGATAATGTTCTCCCTCATCACAGATAATGTTCTCCCCCATCACAGATATTGTTCTTCCCCATCACAGATATTGTTCTCCCCATCACAGATAATGTTCTCACCCATTACAGATAATGTTTTCCCTCATCACAGATAAGGTTCTCCCCCCATCACAAATTATGTTGTCCCCATCGCAAATAATGTTCTCCCTCATCACAGATAATGTTCTCACTCATCACAGATAATGTTCTCACTCATCACAGATAATGTTCTCCCCATCACAGATAATGTTCTCCCCCATCACAGATAATGTTCTCCCTCATCACACATAATGTTTTCCTCTCTGTAAAATGATTAGACCAACATCCAGCATTGAAATGACTTTCAATGTAAAAAACTACTCCACTTTGCATGTTTATAAAATTTGTCCCAAAATTGTAATTATTTGTGGAAAAAATGGCTTTAAAATTTCTGAAAATTTTACAATTCCAGTGATGTCACATGTTAACTTGTCTATTCAGTGGCCACAGCCATGTCCCGCGAGCAGGTGTGTGACATCATATCCATAAACCTAGAGGTACCGGTCAGCGGGGAGCAAAGTTCTGTGATAATGGAATGGAAAGTTCTGTGATAATGGATAAGAGAATGTGTTTTTTTTACTTACCCCTCCCTCACTAGATTTTAAAATAAACTTTTAAGATCAGACAAACTGTATTCTAATATACACTTATTACTTGTACTGCACCATTTTCACAGCTTGAATATGCTATGACAGCCATCCTCTGTCCTCTTTGTCTCCTACTCACATAATCCACTAGTGTAGACCTATTTATATTGAAAGAGAAAATCCTTCTAACTAGCTCTCTATGGAATGTCCATAGCGTGTTTTTGAGATAGGGAAATTGGGCAAAAGGGACTGCTATGAATGGTGGTGACTTTTGTACATTGCTGCAATACATGTTGTTGTTATACTGTATAAGCAACACAGAATAAACAGAAATGTAAAGGAAGTAACTGGGTATATTGTATTAAGGTAACAAACTTTCAAAACTAGTGTGAAGCTAAACTGCATGTGGTTATTTCTTAAATATATCCAGTATGAATAGAAAAATCAATGCTTTGTTCCTTTCTAGTTCAGTTAGTAAATAAACATTATGGTTCTTATGGTAATGCATGTGTTAGGAGAAGAAGCATGTCCTATGAAGAAAAGGGCAGGGATTGTCCGCCTATGACTCTGACTCCACTTGAACTGACAGATGCAGCAGAGCAGTCAAACACATTTGTAGTGTGAGAAGCTATTTCTGTCACATGGCAGTACACATGGAAAAATGGTTCCTCTTGGCCTGGAAGACACAAATGACATTTACTAGGAGATTAACGAAAACAGATGAATGTAAGATGCTCAAAGAGGATTCCAGCCAGGCAGCTTTCCATTGTTATAAATGAGTCAAGGAAAAGGACCAGATGAACAAAATCATCTGTGGGGAGGAACTGTCACCTGTACAAGAGACAACATAAAGTGTTACAATCATAGGGTAGATAAATATAGAAATGTTATATAAAAAATACTAAATCTTATAAACTCCATACAATGCAGCTGCATGTTGCTCAGTGCTATATCTTGCTCATGTTAAAGGGGTATTCCAGGATTTTTTTTTTAAATTTGAGTATGCTACAGGGGATGTAAAGTTAGTGTTGATGGCTGGTCTCACAATTCTTATGTTATCTTTACCCTAATTTTCATTGTTAGCAGCATACAAAATCAGTGTTGTATCAGCTTTTCCCAGGTTTCAGTGCAGTCCGAGACATTACATCACTATTCAGGTGTTGAAAGGGAGCCGGTCTGTGCTTCAATGTGTGGAGTGACCTCTGAGTAGGAGGGAGATCATTTTCCTCAGGGCTGCAGGGAATTGTAGTTTACATCACAGTACCCATGGAAGGAAGCTCAGCTCTGCTGCAAGGGGTGGGGTGGTTGAAGTTTGGGAGAAAGGTGACCTCACACTTACAAACAAGGGATCCTGGGGCTTGTAGTTGGAGGAAAGGAACTCCAACAGGAAATAGCCACTATCCAAAAAGAAAGCAGCAGTGTTATGGTGGACTCACAACACAGCCATTTAGTCCCAAGACAAACACTGATCCTCCTTTAGCATGTCCATTACTGTCTGGCAGGTAAGTACTAAAGTCACCTTATGGTGGACAAACCCTTTATAGGGGTACTCCGGTGGAAAACAATTTTTTTTAAATCAATTGGTGCCAGAAAGTTAAACAGATTTGTAAATTACTTCTATGATCCAGAGGAAGTTCATTTCCTTTTGAGTTTCTTTCTGTCTGACCACAGTGCTCTCTGATGACACTTCTGTCCATGTCAGGAACTGTCCAGAGCAGGAACAAATCTCCATAGCAAACCTCTCCTGCTCTGGACAGTTCCTGACACAGACAGAGGTGGCAGCAGAGAGTACTGTGGCCAGACAGAAAAGAAATTCAAAAGGAAAAGAACTTCCTTTGGAGCATACAGCAGCTGATAAGTACAGGAAGGATTACGATTTTTAAATAGAAGTAATTTACAAACCTGTTTAACTTGCTGGCACCAGTTAATTAAAAAGAAAAAAAAATGTTTTCCACCAGAGTAACCCTTTAAGGATGGACAACTCATTGTACAATATATGCAACCCAAGAGGAGTGCAGGTTGTACAAAACGGAAGAAGCCTGTGGGACGGCTAAGGCTTGTACTCCCCCCACAAATCACGGTTTAGATCTCAGGGGTCATTATGGCTGAAGTACTTCCACAGGGACATCATATATTTCTTAGGGAGGCACAGTGATGGGGAAGCTGCAATAGTAATTGTGGGACAGTTGTAGTGCAGTGTGGAATAGGGAATATGCAGTTGGTGATACCAGGGCCAGCTGGAATGTGTAGTACTTGTGGTCACCAGTATTAGTATACCGGCAGCAGTAGTGGGATCTCTGGAACTGGAGGAACTTATTGCCACAGCAGTGATAAAGGAAGTTTATCTGACCCCTATAACTTTTTTATTTTTCCATATACAGGGATGTGAAAGGGCTCCTTTTTTTGCACCGTGATCTGTAATTTTTATCCGTACAATTTTTGTTTTGATGTGACTTTTCGATCACTTTTTATACATTTTGTCATGGTATACAAAGTGACCAAAAATACGCAATTCTGGACTTTGGTATTTTTTTTTACGTATAGGGCATTGACGTATACGGCGGTTAAAGTACTTTTTTTTTAGTTTGGACATTTACGCAAGCGGCGTGTTTATGTTTATTTTTTTGTTCATCCTGCTATGTGCGTGCTTCATAGAAGGGGAGCTGGACAGGTACACCATTGGTGCTCAAGAGGTTAATCTGTATGGGAGAGGTGCATGCACAGCATTCACGGGGATACATTTCTTACCTCTGGACATCTTCTTTAATTAAAATTTAAGTGTACTTGTCGTGAACAATTTTTTTAATATAATGTAGATAATATCATTATATGTATATTTGTAATCTACACTGGTTAAAAAATTTGTATATTTTTGTCCCTATAAGCTATTGTCTGTGTGTCTTTGTGAGGGGTCTAAATACAGGAAGTGTGGGTGGACAAGCAGGACTCTGTACACTGAGGACAAGCAGGGCTCTGTACAGTGAGGACAAGCAGGGCTCTGTACACTGAGGACAAGCAGGGCTCTGTACACTGAGGACAAGCAGGGCTCTGTACACTGAGGACAAGTAGGGCTCCGTACACTGAGGACAAGCAGGGATTTGTACACTGAGGACAAGCAGGGCTCGGTACACTGAGGACAAGCGTTGCTCTGTACACTGAGGACAAGCAGGGCTCTGTACACTGAGGACAAGCAGGGCTCTGTACACTGAGGAAAAGCAGGACTCTGTACACTGAGGACAAGCAGGGCTCTGTACACTGAGGACAAGCAGGGCTCTGTGCACTGAGGACAAGCAGGGCTCTGTACACTGAGGACAAGCAGGGCTCTGTACACTGAGGACAAGCGCGGCTCTGTACACTGAGGACAAGCGCGGCTCTGTACACTGAGGACAAGCAGGGCTCTGTACACTGAGGACAAGCAGGGCTCTGTACACTGAGGACAAGCGGGGCTCTGTACACTGAGGACAAGCGGGGCTCTGTACACTGAGGACAAGCAGGGCTCTGTACACTGAGGACAAGCATGGCTCGGTACACTGAGGACAAGCAGGGCTCTGTACACTGAGGACAAGCAGGGCTCTGTACACTGAGGACAAGCAGGGCTCTGTACACTGAGGAAAAGCAGGGCTCTGTACAGTGAGGACAAGCAGGGCTCTGTACACTGAGGACAAGCAGGGCTCTGTGCACTGAGGACAAGCAGGGCTCTGTACACTGAGGACAAGCAGGGCTCTGTACACTGAGGACAAGCAGGGCTCTGTACACTGAGGACAAGCAGGGCTCTGTACACTGAGGACAAGCAGGGCTCTGTACACTGAGGACAAGCGGGGCTCTGTACACTGAGGACAAGCAGGGCTCTGTACACTGAGGACAAGCGGGGCTCTGTACACTGAGGACAAGCAGGGCTCTGTACACTGAGGACAAGCATGGCTCTGTACAGTGAGGACAAGCAGGGCTCTGTACATTGAGGACAAGCAGGGCTCTGTACACTGAGGACAAGCGGGGCTCTGTACACTGAGGACAAGCGGGGCTCTGTACACTGAGGACAAGCGGGGCTCTGTACACTGAGGACAAGCGGGGCTCTGTACACTGAGGACAAGCGGGGCTCTGTACACTGAGGACAAGCAGGGCTCTGTGCAGTGAGGCTCTATGACATGCCCCTGGCTCACACAGCAGGATGATTGACAAGCCAGGAGCCTTCACAAAGCCCTGCTTGTCCTGCACTGACTTCCTGTATCTGGTCTCCTCATAGAAACACACAGACAATAGCTGCAGGGACAGCATTTTTTTCACCCAAAAATATACAAATTTTTAAATCAATGTATATTACAAATATACACACAAGAATATTATCTACATTATATCAAAAGTTTTTGTTAATGACAGGTACACTTTTAGTTCAGGCCCATCTGACTGATTCCCTAAATTGTCGGGCATATTATAGACCCTTATATCTTGGGAATGGAGTGGCATATCAAGTCACTGAAAAAAGGTGTATGATTGGGGTACCGTAAGCTATTTAATGTTAATGCAATATCATTTTATGGGGGTTGGCCACAGGTACTCTTTAAGAATTTCATTCCTCTAGTCTTTGAAAAGGAAAGGGTCATGAAAATATTTAGTTAAGGGTATCTTCATTGGTTAGATCCCAGTGGGTGAATTATGTAAGAATACGCAACTCACAAAGAATAAGTTGCAGTTTTACTATCGCAGAATTCAGGCCTGTAGGTTGATGTGAGCTGGAAACCATGATTACCTGCAAGGCATTACTTAAAACCCTTGAAGGTACCAGGAGAAACAAAGACGCCCTTCTGAACTTATTTTCTTGGACTAGTTAACCTAAGATGTATAACTCCTTCTCAAAGGCGGTAAAGGGTTCATCAGGAACAGTTACTTCACTGGAGTCTATAAGTTAACTCTATATGGTCCCAGGGTAAGGTTGTGAAGCTGCTTCTTTGTGGTACAGAGGTCACAGATGAAGCTTGGATGGAGAGCTAGCAGCCACATGTCCCTCCAGCCTGGAAGGTTGGCTAAGATGAAAGGGGTCTAAATCAGTTCATTTCCCTGTAGCTAAGAGGGAGACAGGACTAGTAAGGTAACACTCACACTCTAACAACTTCTATATATTTATGAATGTAAATGTATTGTAAAAGAGATCCTATCTCACTTGCACCAACATAAATCTGCCACTAGATGTCAGTAGTGTTTTGTCATATGTTCTGCATATGTTAATACTGTGACTATTGTAACACAAAATTCACGTATACAGAACATATGATAAAGTGAATAAACATGTACAATATAGGATCAAAACTATATTACATTGTGACGATACTGCATCCAGACTACAATAAAAAAATGTTTTGGAAACAGGAGCTGTACTGCACTGCAATAGCCCCCCCCCCCCCCCCCCCCCCCAGGGCACATCCTGTAGTTTGTCTGGGTTATTAATGGCATTTAGGGGTTCCCTTAGTGATTATGTGCAAGGAAGAGGCCAGACACTGTAATATACTTGAACATTGGATTGGAGAAGGAGGCATTCAGGTGCACAATACACAAATACAACTTTATTGTTCTGTGTGACTAAAAACAACAGCAAAACATACAAAACAAATACAAATGAAAAACAGCAGAACATATTGTAGTGTAATATTTGGTCAGTCCTATTGTTATGAGCATGTGGCTGTATACTGTTTAGAAGATACTGTATATCCACATTGTCTCCTTATTCCGGAGATATTGCACAAGGTCACCACCCTTTCTGGATGGTGTTACCCTCTTGATCCCTGACACCATCCAAAAGGGGTGGTGACCTTGTGCAATATCTCCGGAATAAGGAGACAATGTGGATATACAGTATCTTTTAAACAGCATACAGCCACATGGTCTGGTTAGGACTGACCTAATATTACACTACTTTTTTCTTCTCTTTTTCATTTGTATTTGTTTCGTATGTTTTGTTGTTGTTTTTAGTCACACAGAACAATAAAGTTGTATTTGTGTATTGTGCACCTAAGTGCCTCCCCCCCCCCCCCCCCCCCGGGCGGGGTGGAGTAGCAGGTTCTACGGTTAGTACAAAAAGGAAGACTAATGTGCAAACAAGTATGCAATGACTAAAGGGTATTGGGCCTGAAACATGTCGGCTATGAAATAATTCTTCAAGCTACTTTTTGGATTTTTTTGTTCTTCCGTTTTCCCTCACTGCTGTCTATATGGACTTTTAAGGATTACAATAAATCTGAAGTTTTAAGAGGTGCTGGCTGTTGTTCTACTTGTATGGTATTCATATTGAGGATTGCCGCGCACCGCAGATGCAGATGAGCTGATACTTCTGGTTTTTACATTTCCAGATTGCTAAAACGTAGTGTAAATGTAGCCTTACACAGTAAATATATTTTTTACCTTTTCTTTAGTGAATTTCATTGTATATACAGTGTCTTGTTTTAAACTTGCTAGAGAGACACTGAGGTAATATACACTTGTGACGACCCAGGGGGTTGTATGCTGGGACCAGTAGTACCTTTTAGTTCCCAATAGTGCCGTGAGTGGTATGGAAGTCCCATGAAACGCGACCTATGTGCAAACAATCTTTTGTCAATGGAGAGGCTGCACGTGGTGGCACTATAGCGGGGCTCTCATTGCGCGTCTCATTGTAGTGTACTGGAAGTGTTGGTCTGGATCCCCTTGGTGTTATTGGGGTGTGTAGATAACCAGACACAGGAAAACGAGGACAAGGTGCAACACAATTTTACTTGCAAAACTTCAGACGTAAGCAGCAGTAACTGTTAGTTTTTACATAGTCCTAGCCTGTAGGGGCTGCAAGGGATTTACTTAGTGTGCAGAGGAGAAGTGTTCTTTGCAGCGTATCTGTGACTAAATAAACACTGCTTAGAATAAGGACTTTCTTCACATTCTGGACTTAGAGGTTGGGTCTATCCCAGGACATGAATTGTTTCCTATGTAGAGTATAGCCTGACTTTTTTTTTACTTTGAAGATATATGACTATGACTTGTGTGACTTCTTTTATGACTTTGAAGATATATGACTATATCTTGTGACCTCCCACGAGCAATCCAATATTGCACTCACTGAAGCAAGGTCTTCTCCGGGGTGTAACTGAGGTAGCTTGTAGACTTCTGTACAGAATCCCATATCAACAGTGTTGACGTTACTGATGCACAATCCAGCTGACGAATCTCCCAATTCGGAAATCGGTCATGTTAACTGGACCATAACCTCGAAGCATCAGACATCTGGCTTTCTCTGTTTGCTATCAGACCCTTTGTTGTGGACAGTAGACACCCCGTCAGCATGGAAGAGGCTAGGTGATGAACTTGGTTCCTCTCTCTGGTTCTCCTTGCTTCCCCCTCTCAGTCACTAAGGACAGGTGAACAGGGTCTTTCATTGACCTCCCTAACTTCACCTTCCATGTGCTTTGACCTTTTTACATCTCAAAGCGACAGTAATGTAATAAACTCCGAACCGAATACTAATTCCACATAACTCCCATGCAGGCCATACTTTCATCTAGAACGGTCTCACCATCAACACCTTGAATCGAGGCTTAATACGGTGGTATGGTGTGTGAGATGCAGGGCAGATAGAATTACCCTAGGAGCAGATGGCATTAACCCCTTGTATTCTTGATGCCAGGGCGTAGTTTATCCTCATTACCACCCGAAGATATACCGCTTGATCTAGCGTCAAACCACTTATGCCCTATCCTGTGGAGAGGATAAGTTGTTTTTCACCAAACTACCCCTTTAAGCCTTGAATGAACACAAAAATCGTGTAATCAGTTAGGCTATGTTCCCACGGTGGAATTTCCGTGCACAGAGATTCCATTTTCAACATTCCGCATAAATAAGTGTTACATTTTGTGGAAAACCATTGAAGTCAATGGAGCTTGAATTTTGGCAGAATTTTGTGTTTTGAGAACACAGAAATTGTGCTGCAATTCTGCCAGAATTCCAGAGGAATTTCACGAATTCGTGAGAAATTCTGCCGTATGAACATAGCCTTATTGTATGAAAAATATCAGATATAAGTAGAAAATAATTATTTCGCAGGCATCTTGTGATGTGAAACCCTTTATTGACCATTATGTAAATATTGTAACTGATCAAAATAAAGGTGGAATAGTTTCCAAAATTATATTTTCATGGTAAACACATGAGCACAGTTTTTAGAACACCGTTACTTAAGATTTGTAAAACACAGATAAATCTGTCCAGTACTCTTATTGGTGCTTTCCTTTGCATTTTTGACAGAATAGAGAATGTTAACTCTTCTCAAAGGAAGACTTTTCCTCAGGAAATATTTGTGCTTCTGTGTTTTAAATATGAACAGCCCTCAAGTTACCGTAAATGTATTTCTTCCTGCGTTCTTTGGCAGTTGCCGCAAAAGGGAACAGTTATTTTGTAGATCACTAGAGGGCGGTAAAACATTTCTAAAAATGCCGGACGGAATGGAAGGAGTTGAATCCAGTGTTTTCAAACCAAGGAAAGAATTTGGAGAAAAAAAAATCAAGATGAAGATTCTACACAGAGTGTGATAAAAAAAAGTTTGGTATTGAGCTACACTGTTTCCGTAACTAGTGAACTGGCAAGCAGGTATCTTGTGGTAATGTGCTGTTTACAGTGAGAATTATGCAAACTGCTCAAAACATGCCTCTTTGCTTTCTCTTAGCTGATTGACACCTTCTAGCTGCTACAAATAGGCCAGATGGGGCTGGGGACCCCTCATTTTGAGATACCGCATATACTCGAGTATAAGCTGAGTTTTTCAGCACGATTTTTCGTGCTGAAAACACCCCCCTCGGCTTATACTCGAGTGAACTCTCCGCCCTCAGTGGTCTTCAACCTACGGACCTCCAGATGTGTCAAAACTACAACTCCCAGCATGACCGGACAGCCATCGGCTGTCCAGGCATGCTGGGAGTTGTAGTTTTGAAACATCTGGAGGTCCGCAGGTTGAAGACCACTGCGGCCTTCGTCATCATCCAGCCCCCACCCCACCCCGTTTAGTTTTGTACTCACCTCCCCTCGGCGGGACGTTAGGGTGAGCTGGTCCGGGCCATCTGTGCTGCAGGGACCGTCCAGTGGGGAGGGATAGTCGGTCCGGGCTGTCCATCTTCACCAGAGGGGGGCCTCTTCTCCGTGCTTCGGGCCCGGAATAGTGACATTGCCTTGATGACGATGCACAGGGACGTTACGCATGAACGTCCCTGTGCGTCGTCAAGGCAACGGCACTATTTCGGGCCCGAAGCGCGGAGAAGAGGCCCCCCGGTGAAGATGGACAGCCCGGACCGACTATCCCTCCCCACTGGACGGTCCCTGCAGCACAGATGGCCCGGACCAGCTCCCCCTAACGTCCCGCCGAGGGGAGGTGAGTACAAAACTAAACGGGGTGGGGTGGGGGCTGGATGATGACGAAGGCCGCAGTGGTCTTCAACCTGCGGACCTCCAGATGTTTCAAAACTACAACTCCCAGCATGCCTGCACGGCCATCGGCTGTCCGGGCATGCTGGGAGTTGTAGTTTTGAAACATCTGGAGGTCCGCAGGTTGAAGACCACTGTTCAGACATTGACAGGCGGTGATGATGAAGGGGGGGGGGGTGTGGGCTGATGACAGGCGGATGATGACAGGCGGTGATGATGAAGGGGGGGTGGGATGATGACAGGGGGATGATGACAGGCGGTGATGATGAAGGGGGGGGGTGTGGGATGATGACAGGGGGGGGGATGATGCATTTCCCACCCTAGGCTTATAGTCGAGTCAATAACTTTTCCTGGGTTTTTGGGGTGAGATTAGGGGCCTCGGCTTATATTTGAGTCGGCTTATATTCGAGTATATACGGTAGGTACAGGTCCCAGGGTTAGGACATGTATCTATCAGACATTTATAGCATATCAAATGTCCACATGAGAACACTACTTAAGGGTAAAATCCCAAGTGCTGTATTTTATTTGCCTTGGCATTCCATTATTGTAAAAAATCGAAAATATGTACATTAAAAATTATATTTTATTAAAGAATGTGTTTTGTGTGAATTTCTTTAAGTAATTTATTTATTTAAAGAAAACTGTTTATTTTAAATTTTATGCCACATAGATGGACTTTAACTTTATATTTTAGATTTTTTTTTAATTACAAATATGCTGGCATAATTCTACATGCCAACATTTTGCACATAAGCATAGCTATGCACACAAGTGCAAAATACATAAGACAGCTCTAGGGCTCTTTGTCTTTGGCTGTTTGCACTACAGAAGGGGTTAACCACTGGGATCGGAGTCATCTCTGATTGTAGCCCCTCTCTTAGTGCTGATATGGTGGGTGCACTGGCAGCATTCCTGAAATCATCCACCCACTGCAGACATTTTTTCTTTAGGTGGCAAAAGGTTAAAACATGACATATAGAAATAAAGTGTCTTGGAGCCTATGAAAACAACACTGCATTTTTGGCTCTGTTTCATCATTGTTTAATTTTGCTGTATACAAAAACCTAGTCAATTATGCATTTGTGTAAATGCACCCTTAGCTGTTTTCACAGATAATTTCAATGTACAACACATAACAAAAATGCTTTAGCTACTACACTCATGTGACACTACGGAGGACAGGCTGTGTCAAGCATTCTTTACTAAAAATAGCTAGAAATTTATCACCATTTATTGTCAGTTTAAGCTACTTAAAGTATAAATAATTTATTATGTAATAAGAGCATTGTAATATGTAGAGATGAGCGAACTTTTGAAAAATTAGTACGGCCGATTCCCAGACTTTTCCGAAAAAAATAGTTTTGGGGCAAATCGTTGCGAGTCTGTATTAAAAACGGCTATTTCTGGCCTACAGAGAGCCTCAATAGAGCTGTAGAACAGTTTGCTTTGTTCTAACACGCAAAGGGAGTGTGCTGTGTTAGTGAAATAATACTGTTATTCAGTAAGACATGCAGATTACAGGCATTGCTATTAGAATCACTGCTGCAGAGCGTCGATGTAGCAGCATGGAGACCATATGGTGTCAAAATTGAAGAGGATGAAGAGATTTTTTCATGTAATTTTTATTTAATTTAATTAATTGCTTCTCAGTGCCCCCCAGACTATGAAAGGGCGAATGTTTCATTTAATCAGTTATGGTTCATTGTTATCGCTCCAAGCTGTTTCATTGGATTCTTGTGATAATTCCACAGGTAATATGACGTCGACGACCATAGGGCCTCAGTCTTGAAAAGATTACATTGAGTTTTTAAAATGTAAATTTAAGATTTATATTAGAATCCAAAGTTTACAGGGGTATTCTGGGCAAAAACATTTTATAGAGGATAGAATAAGGGGATAAGATGTCTGATCGTGGGGGGCCCACCGCTGGGACCCCCGCAATCTCCCTGCAGCACCTGCATTCTATGCGGGAGCTGCGTCTCCAGTTTCGAACACCTCCGGGTTTCTGGGACTGGGGATGTGATGTCACGCCACGCCCCCTCCATTCATGTCTATGGGAGGGGGCGTGACTGCTTTCACGCCCCCTCCCATAGACATGAATGGAGGGGGCGTGGATGACGTCACGTCAGGAGACCATAATGACGTCAGGAGACCATAATCTGGCAGAATGACACAGCCTGGAATTGGAATTTAAGGTAATGTCCCAGGCCCAGCAGCATCACTAAACCATGTAGAGGGGCATTTACTAATCTTTTACTATGTAGTCTGGTTTTTACCCTGTTTTTTTCTACTTCATTTTTGACTATGTGCGACACATTTACTAAATTGTTGCACGGTGTTAATAAATTTGGCACACATAGGCAAAAGTGGGAAATTTACTTCATGTAGTAGAAAAAATTGTCTGTTCCTTTTTCCTGCTGTATGAATAGGTTTGGCTTCTAGGTTTCCTTCTGGATCTTTAGTTTTTGAGTTTTTTTTTTTTGTTTTTTTTTTAGCTTTTTCACTTCATCTAAATAATTCAATAACTAAATTGTAGTCATGGCTCAGAATAGTGGTAAATGGCGTTTAGTATGTGTGTGTGTGTGTTTATTAAATTTTTTTTAACACTGTTTTTTCTCCCTAAATGTGCTTACTTTTTTTGTTTTTTTTGTTACTTCTTCTACAGATCCGTGTATCCTGTGGACTCCTTCGGATTCGGTGGACTACTTCAACGACCAGCGTTTTTCTTTGCTTGATGTTAATAAAATGGTTAACGAGGGCTTGTGGGGGAGTGTAGTTTTGTAATAACTTTTTTTTAAACCTATTGTGTTTTTTTTTTTTACTTTACTTTGGTTGGTATTTGGTTGAGAATAAAAATAGGGGGGACCCTATGTGTTTTTTTTTCAATATTTAATTATTTATTAAAAAAAAAACGCATAGGGTCCCCCCTATTTTCATTCTCAGCCAAATAACAACCAAACAGTAACAGCCTGACATTACCTGGATGGGCGAGGACCATTGTTACTGGCCCTCCCCAGCCTAAATAACACCAGCCTGTTAAAGCCTAGGCCCAGGAGTGCCATTTTTGACGCTCTGGGCCTGTTGGTACCGGCTCTTCCAGGCACCCATGTAGCGTTGGGTACCGGGGTAATAATTGGGGTTTTTTGTGGCTAACGCTAAGCCCAGCTTAGTAATGGACTCCGTCTATAAGACAGCTTCCACTACTAAGCCTGTCAAGTAAAGTAAGGAAAAAACATAACAGGTTTAAAAAAAAATTTTATTACAAAAAACACTCCCCCACAAGCCCTCGTTAACCATTTTATTAAAATCAAACAAAGAAAAACGCTGGTCATCGAAGTAGTCCACTGAATCCGAAGGAGTCCACAGGATACACGGATCTGAAATGAGAAGAAAAAAATAAAAAATGGGTTAGTACATTTATTATCACCTGCTCACACATCTCCCGCCCCGCATGACTGCAACTGCCAGCATGCCCTTACAGTAAGGACATGCTGGGAGTTGTAGTTGTGTGGTGCAGGAGATGTGTGGGCAAGTGACAAGCTTGTCCCCTGCCCCCAGCTGCAGGACTACAACTCCCAGCATGCCCTTACAGTAAGGTGGGGTGGAGGCCGGGCACAGTGTTTCCCAACCTGGGAGTTGTAGTTTTGCAACATCTGGAGGCACCCTGGTTGGGAAACACTGTTTTAGGCCAGTGTTTCCCAACCAGGGTGCCTCCAGATGTTGCAAAACTACAACTCCCAGGATGCCTGGACAGCAAAAGGCTGTTCAGGCATGCTGGGAGTTGTAGTCTTGAAACATCTGGAGGCACCCTGGTTGGGAAACACTGTTTTGGGGCTTGGGCAACTTACCGGCTTCCGTAGGATCCAGCGCCACACGACATTGTCGCCCGACGATGTCCATCACCGATCGTCGCTGGAGCCTCGGAAGGGTAAGTGAACGTCTTCGCCGGTCCCCTTTAGCTGTTTAGTTTTGCAACAGCTGGAGGACTACAGTTTACAGACCACAAACCAGTGGTCTGCAAACTGTGGACCTCCAGCTGTTGCAAAACTACAACACCCAGCATGCCCTGACAGCCAAAGCCTTGGCTGTCAGGGCAGGAGCCCGGGCTGACATTACAGTGCAGCCGCCCGGGCTCCTCATACTGCCTCCCCGCTACCCTCACTTATGGGGACACTCCGCTCAGCTCCCGCTGCTACAAGACTACAACTCCCAGCGTGTCCTCACTGTAAGGGCATGCTGGGACTTGTAGTCTTGCAACAGTTAGCCGACAGAGGGGAGTTGTGTGGCGCTGGCAGGTGAGAGGGGTGGGATGTAAATCACTGCAGTGTCCCTGTAGCGCAGTGAGGGTAGCGGGGAGAAAGTATGTCGGAGCCTGGGCGGCAGTAGCTTTTCCTGCTCCATGTTGGAGCTGGAGTAAATTTAGTAAATTTTTACAGCCGTTGCGACTGTTTATCACGCAGCTGCGACTGTCGCAGTTAGTAAATACCTGACCACTGCAAGTCAAAAATGCAAACTAGCTTAAATCAAGCGGGAAATTTTTTTTTGACTTTCTAGCTCTTGCTAGAGAAAGTCGCACGAAAAATAGGGTAGGCGCAATTGCGAAAATTTAGCGCCAAAAATTGTCAGAAAAAAAATGACTAAACCCCTTAGTAAATGCCCCTCATGGTTGCTAAACATCACAGCCTGGAGGTGGCTGAAGCATGAGTAGACAATAGGGCTTCACAAACCCTAAGATTAAAAGATGAATTTTTAAATTGAAGCTGAAGAATTATGTTAGCTAATGCTACCATAAAATATTTGTAGGTAATGTCCCAGGCCCAGCAGCATCATTAAACCATATATTGGCTGAATGACACAGCCTGGAGGTGCCGAAAGCATGAGAAGACCATATACTGTCTGAATGGCACAGCCTGGAGGTGACTGAAGCATGAGGAGACCATTGAAATTTAAGATTTTGAAATTGAAATTTAGGACTTGGAAATTGAAATTTTAGCTAACACTCCCACATTTTAGTGTCCCGGGCCCCCGGCATGTGAGTACAAAGGACCAAATCTAACAATTAGTCACATGTCATATGGTGGCACAATGACAGAGCCTGGAGGTGGCATCAGTATGAGGAGACATTATAGTGGCTGAATGGCACAGCCTGGAGTTTGTGGCAGTATGACAAGACCATATAGTGTCTGAATGGTGCAGCCTGGAGGTGGCTGAACCATGAGGAGACCATGTAGTGGCTGAATGGCACAGCCTGGAAGTGGCATCAGTATGAGGAGACCATATAGTGGCTGAATGGCATAGCCTGGAGTTTGTGGCAGCATGAGGAGACCATATAGTGTCTGAATGGTACAGCCTGGAGGTGGCTGAAGCATGAGGAGACCATATAGTGGCTGAATGGCACAGCCTGGAGGTGGCTGAAGCATGAGAATATCATATAGTGGCAGAATGGCACAGCCTGGAGTTTGTAGCAGCATGAGGAGACCATATAGTGGCTGAATTGCACAGCCTGGAGGGGGCTGAAGCATGAGAAGGCCAAATAGTGTCTGAATGGCACAGCCTGGAGGTGGCTGAAGCATGAGGAGACAATATAGTAGCTGAATGGCACAGCCTGGAGTTTGTGGCAGCATGAGGAGACCATATGGTGTCTGAATGGCACAGCCTGGAGGTGGCTGAAGCATGAGTAGACAATAGGGCTTCACAATCCCTAAGATTAAAAGATTAATTTTAAAATTGAAACTGAAGATTTATGGTAGCTAGTGCTGCCATAATTTTTTTTTAGGTAATGTCCTAGGCCCAGCTGCATCAGTAAACCATATAGTGTCTATCACAGCCTGGAGGTGGCTGAAGCATGAATAAACAATATGTTTAAAAGATGAATTTTAAAATTGAAGTTGAAGATTTATGGTAGCTAGTGCTACTATAAAATATTTTTAGGTAATGTCCTAGGCCCAACTGCATCAGTAAACCATATAGTGGCTGAATGGCACAGCCTGGAGTTGGCTGAAGCATGAGGATACCATATAGTGGCTGAATAGCACAACCTGGAGTTTGTGGCAGCATGAGGAGACCATATAGTGTCTTAATGGCACAGCCTGGAGGTGGCTGAAGCATGAGGAGACCATATAGTGGCTGAATTGCATAGCTTGGAGGTGGCTGAAGCATGAGGAGACCATATAGTGTCTGAATGGCACAGCCTGGAGGTGGCTGAAGCAGGAGGAAACCATATAGTGGCTGAATTGCACAGCCTGGAGGTGGCTGAAGCATGAGGAGACCATATAGTGGCTGAATGGCACAGCCTGGAGTTTGTGTCAGCATAAAGAGACCATATAGTGTCTGAATGGCACAGCCTGGAGGTGGCAGCAGCATCAGGAGTCCTGAAAGGGACCCAGTGATAGAGTGGTGTGGTGGGTGGCAATACCAGTACCCAGTGATGAAGGTGGGTGATAAAAGGTCTGATGCGGAGGAATGTTTGTAACTGGGGAGCAGCGCCTTAAATCTGTTAAAGTATTGGTATGGCACCATGGTCAATCTACTCCGATGCATCAAGCATTGGTGGGTGGAAATCTTGGCTGATCCATGCCTGATTCATCTTCACAAATGTCAGTCTCTACATTTTTCGTGGACAGATGAGTTCTCCTTGGGGTGACTATGGCTCCCCCGGCACTAAACACCCACTCTGATAGCACACTACTGGCTGGGCAGGACAGCTTTTTCAGGGCAAACTCTGGTAGTTGCAGCCACAAATCAAGTTTGGCTGCCCAGAAGGTGTGTTGGCATGGGCATGTCAAGGTATGCCACCATCTGCTGGTTCAAGTCCTGCTCCAGGTCTACCTGCTGCTAATGAGTTGCTTCACTATGCGGGTGAAGAAAACTACTCATCGGCGACTGTAGACTCAGGCTGCTGCTGATGGAGCTGGTACTGCTCTTGCCACCCCACCCCTCCCCAGCAGCCATGGCAGAGGAAGGTGAGCGCAGGGGTCCCCCTGATTCAGACCTGCGAGAGGATGGACAATGTCACCAATAGGCATCGGCCAATTGACTACATAGGATGCCTCTGTAGTAGGTCAGTTTGTCCTCCCTCTCAGTGGGTGTAAAAAAGGCCCCTATTTTGTGGTGGTAGCAAGGGTCCAATAAGGTGGAGAGCCAGAAGTCACCCCACTGCCGAATGGTGACAATTCCGCTTGGATCATCAAGAAATCAGTGATGGCTTTCCTCTGTTCGTACAGTCGGTCCAACATATGGAGGGTGGAATTCCAACGTGTGGCAACGTAAAAAATCAGACTATGTTGGGGGATACCGTTCTGACGCTGCAGCTCAAAGAGGGTGTGCTTTGCGGTGTACGAGTGGCTGAAGTGCATGCAAAGTTTCCTTCCCATTGTTAGGATGTCTTACAAATGGGGGGAACACTTCAGGAACCGCTTCACAATCAGATTGAACACGTGTGCCATGCAAGATATTCTTCCCGTTGTCAGTCACCATGGTTGCCATTTTCAGTTTTCGTGGAGTAAGCCATCCTCCGATTTCTTTATTAATGACTTTTAGCAGTTCCTCCCCTGTGTGACTTTGTTCGCCAAGGACAACCATGTGAAGAACAGTGTGACTTGTCTGGGCAGTGGAGGCTGAGGACACGGTGGAGGATGAGGAGGCGGAGTTGCACACTGTCAGAGCGTGGAGGAGGAAGCGGCGTGACCATTCCAAGTTGGTGTTGTAAGACCTATTAAAGAAATAAAAACAAAGGGAGGACAGCGCCTCGTGTATTACCCAAGGTACCGTAGTCCCTGCAGGGGACAGGACAAGGTCGCCACTCACCTGACTACGGAGAAAAATGCGCATATCACCCCTATGGGGTATGGATGATCCTCTGGAGCTGAACTGCTAGGCCCAAGGTGGAGATGGGACTGAAGGAAACTTCTCCCAAAAGAGGGGTCAGAATAGTAGAAAAATGAAACCTTTTTAGCAGGCGCTGCTCAGAGTTCCAGAAGCTTCAAAATGGAAGTCAGGATAGGGTTAAAGTGCTATGGAGCACTATGTTTATTGAAGTACATAACCAATTTGACGCGCTTTGGAGGGTCAGTCCTTCCTCAGACTTGCATGAAACGCATCAAATTGGTTATGTACTTCAATAAACATAGTGCTCCATAGCACTTTAACCTTATCTTGGCTTCCATTTTGATGCTTCTGGAACTCTGAGCAGCGCCCGATAAAAAAGTTTCATTTTTCCACTATTCTGCAAGTTGGTGTTGTGGCTGTGCAGAAACCACATTCACCCAGTGAGCCGTAAAGGACATGTATTGTCCCTGACCATAGTTATAGCTCTAGACATCGGCGCTGCTGTGCACTTTGGTACACACCGACAGGCTAAAGGACTGGCCCACCTTCTCTTCCACAAAATTGTGCAGGGCTGGTACTGCCTTCTTCGCAAAGAAATGACGGCTTGGCACTCTCCACCTCGGCTCGGCACAAACCATCAGTTCTCTGAAAGTCGCAGAGTCCACCACTTGAAAAGGGAGGGACTGCAGCACCAGCAACTTAGACAGGAGCACATTCAGCTTCTGTGCCGTTGGATGAGTGGGCACATACGGTTGTCTCTTGGACATGGCTTCGCCGATGGATTGTTGGTGGAATGAATGACTAAAAGTAGGAGGAGAGTATGACACACAGCTCCCTTCGGCTGAGGTGGTGGAGCCTTGGCTGGCTGAAAGAGGGAGCGGTGTGCCACTGGGTGATGCAGCAGGCTGGACCACTACATCGGAGCCACGGTTCTCCCAGGCCGCTTTATGGTGGCACAGCATATGTTGACGCAGGGCCATGGTGCCAACATTGGGACCCTGGTCACGCTTCACCTTCTGCTGACTTATCTTGCATGTGGCTATGTTAACCTCCTCCGAGTAGCTGATTTTCCCTTCAACAGTCCGCACTAATTGACTGCTACTGCCACCGTCTCCAGGAACCCCTGTTCCACTACCTCCCGGGAAGATAGGCTGCCGCGAAGCAGGTGGTCTCTCCCGGGCAAATTTGGCTCAAGAAGTTCCACTTCTGCACGTCACTGATGTCCTCATCAGGTTCCTCAACAGTGTCTGCTTCAGTACCCTGAATGCTGGCAACACCGCCTCCAAAGTCACTCTCCTCATCACTACTTGTCCACCTAGCAGGGGAAGCGACTGATGTCTCCTCCACTTCTTGGCTGGGCAGTAGCTGCTGACTGTCCTCTATTAGATCGTCCTCACTGAATAGTGGAGCTGAACCCACAGCATAAGATTCTTCTTTAGGAGAGGGAACAGCATAGGACAGAGGCAATGGGAGGAGAGGGACTGCGACTGGGCCATGCCAACTGAGGGTTGTGTCTGAGGAACCCACTGACTGTTGACTGGGGGTATCAGATGTCACTAAGTGGATGACCGACCATTGACGGCAGATGAGTTGTAAAACACCAGCCGGTAATTACTTTTGCCTTGACTTTCACAGTATCTTGGCCCTTGACAGATTAACAGGTAAAAAATAGTACACTACTTAGATGTAGGTATGCACTTATGACGGAAGAAAAATGCGCTTCAGTACACTTAAAAAAGTATCTGAGTACAACACCAGCCGGTAATTACTTTTGGCTGTCCTTTCACAGTATGTGGGCCCTTGACAGATTAACAGGTACAAAATAGTACACCACTTAGAAGTAGGTATGTGGTATGCACTTATGAAGGCAGAAGAATGCGCTACTGTACGCTTAAATTTTTTTTTTAGTAAAACACCAGCCGGTGATTACTTTTGGCTGTCCTTTCACAGTATGTAGGCCCTTGACAGATTAACAAGTACAAAATAGTACACCACTTAGATGTAGGTATATGGTATGCACTTATGACGGCAGAAAAATGCACTACAGTACGCTTAAAAATACGTATTTTTGCACAACACCAGCAGTACACAGTCGCTGTGTACTAAACCCAAAATTGCACTCTCTCACAGACTATTAGGAATGGACTGCTGGGTATTATGCCTTCTACAGATTAGTATAACCAGCAGATTTGTTGTGGAGCAAAGACACAGAATTGTGCTGAAAAATTATTCCTGCCTCCTCTGCTAAGGTTTATGAAGTTGAGGCAGCTTGTTGAAATGTATGAGGCAACACACAGCTCTCTGCCCCTCTCTGTAATACAATGCTGTAGAAAGTGACTGGGAGGTTACTGGCTGCAGTAAAAATCCTTTTCAGTGAAAAAAAGCACTCTGTCCACCAGAACGCTGATGTGACTAGGAGGTGAAATGCTGCTGTAATAAGCTTTTCTGTGTAACACACACACAGGCTGTCCATCCTATTACTCTGTAGTGTAATGAATGAAGTGATGAGCCGCAATATGGCTGCCGATTATATAGGGCTGTGACATCACAGGCATGACTGGCTGCTGATATGCTGCATCCTGCATGTGATTCAGGGTCATCTCACCTACTTCCCATCTTGCCTTCCAGCCTTCCCAATGTTCCTTGCCCCATGTACTGACATGTGGATCCACCATCCACTAAATAGAGTTTAATGAAGCTATAGAATCGCGGCGATATTAGCATTCATTGCGAATCGAATTTTTCTTGAAATTCGTAACGAATTCCGGTTTGTCAGCTTCGATTCGCTAATCTCTAGTAATATGCATAGTGAAAATGTGTTACATCAAGATGGACATTACGTAGAGAAGAGTGTCTGGCTTGCTTTATTGTTATAATCAAGGACAGACGTCACATACAGAGGAGCATGTCTGACGTTTTTCGCACCTGCCGGTACTTAATCTTAGACTGACATGCTTTACAAATCACACTCATGGAAATACATGGAAATAGGGTCACATGGCCCATTACATCATCAATTTAAAATGACAAGGCAACAGGAAAACCTGGAGCGCAGGTATCGGTTGCAGTTTTCTTGGTAGCTGTTCACATTTGTTATTGTGACAATTAACATATCCAAACCCCCTTGGGGTATTAAGTAATCCAAATGACATGAACGCTACATCATGTGAACTGCAACATACAGATCCCCTTTAGTATCATATTCAAAAAGTGTGTACTAAGAAAAATAATGAAATAAAAGGAAACAAACAAAGAAATAGGACATCAAAAAAATGCTCCACGTTATTATGCACTGTTAGCAACATGAAATTCTAGGGGCATGTTATTATCATATATAACCTTCTATTAAGACCTAGGGGGTACCTGTTTTCCAGAAGGAACATCCAATATGTTTCCCTGTTGTACAGTTTTTTCCTTAGATCCCCCCCCCCCCTTGGTCCTAATTTTACTTTTTTGATGCCCGATATCCGCAAGTGAATGACATCATCCGTATGGATGTCCCTGAAATGCCTCGAAAGCATAGTAAACAAAATTAAGTTAGCATGTCATTTTACTGTATGATGAGCCCAAAAAAGTCATTGCCTTACAAAATTGCACATTTGCATTGTTTTCAATTTTGTAAGGGTGTTATAATAGGTGAGTAGGAATATGACGTAAGCTGCAAATCAAAATTCAAGGGGGGGGGGGGGGGGGCGGGGGAGGTGTGGGTTAAATTACATCCTATGATGAATATGATTATAATGAGCAGAATGCAGTGTACTGCTAGTGTGCCCAAGCAATCAGGATTAGGGAAATGGCTAAAATCTCTGTCCATTTAACCCTTTGAATGCCATGATCAATTTTGTTTGCGGCAGATAAAAAGAGCCTCCAAGAGGAAAACCCCTTTTAATCACGTCATAAGGTCAGATGAGAGCACATACCTAATATGGGCTGATAGACAAGGGCCCATTGAAAGAGCCCAGGTCTGCCTGACTATATTCCCTGTTTGTAGGGCATGCTTAGGTATTCCCCTAACAGCTGCCTGTGTGCTAAGAGTACACAACCTATAAGTAAAACATAAATAAAAAAAAATCCCTCTTTGGAACAAATAAAAGTAAAATACGGTAGGTTAAAAAAAAAAATTAAGAAAAAATCTGATAATCCACCTGGGAACAGAAACTAGTGTTTGATGCCCTCTGTGCATTGGGCTCTGCAATATGTTGGTGCTATTGTTATATAAAAAGAATTTTTATGTATGAGGCTAGGTTTCCACACAGATTTTTTCTTTTTGGAATACTGCCACTACAATTTTTGAGCCCAAATCAGAAGTGGATCCAATAGGAAGGAGAAGTCTGCTTCCTTTATATTTCCTATTCCTTTTGAATCCACTTCTAGCTTTGGCAATTTTCCAAAAAATGCCAGAAAAAACCTGTGTGGAAACCTAGCCTGAACTTACCTTTTGAAAAGAGAGTTTGCACTGGAACAGAAAGGAATAAGACATTTTATTAGATTATATTGTATTTTCCCTTTCCTTTGGCTTCAAGGAAAAGCAGGATTTTACTTTGTTTGGACACTTTCTCAATTCTTTTTAGACTTTGGCTTCTTCACAGCTTTATTGTTTGATTGATTTGACTGAGAACAGAGGAGCTCAGCTACAAAGGGCACATCAAGCTGCAGCACAAGTTGTGTGTATTTGTCTTGATTTGTACTAATGTGCTATATTCTTATCAAGTGATTGAGCTTATGCTGCAAAGTGATTATATTCACAGTCACATAAATTACCTTGAAGATGAGGAGAGAATTTATGAAGTCTGACATTGAAATTTCCTTATGAAAATGAAGAATATTAAAATCTGATAAAGAAGTATATTACTCCTTGATACATGGAAAAATATCTTGCAGGCGACAGTTCATGGATTTATTTGTTGCATTTGGTTTCCATTGTGATGGAAAGATTCTGCTGTACTTTGTGTGAGCTAGATCATGCCACATTTACTATATAAACACAAGAAAAGACAAAATGATATCATGAATACATCTCTAGTTACTGGAGGCACCTACTTACCTACTGGAAGATCTATCTACCTATTGGACAAAACCTTTCTACTTACTGAGAAAAACTACCCACCTACCGGGGAGACCTATCTGCCTACTGGAGGGCCTTCCTACTAGTGGAGCACACCTACCTTTCCAACCCACTTAATTACCCAAGCATATTGTGCTGGGCACCAAGATGGGAATTATTATTCTTTTGGGCACTATGGGGAAAATGTAAGAAAGGAGCTGCTGCTACTATCATGAAGCACAGGGCTGCTGCTGCTACCTATACTGGGCCTGATCAAATGGATGGTTCCCACAGTGCTGCGACTGTCTCCAACATGCTTATTGACGCAGGGCATGGCAGGGGCAGGGGCTCTTTCCTCTGCCAACTATTTCTTTAAGATACTTTTTTTTAATTGAAAAAGATTTTTAGGTTACTGGTATGTTTTGGGGTGATTTTTCACTAACCAAGGACCAACTTTCACTCTCAAAACTTTTAATGTTATTTTAAACACAGAAAATACACATAACTTGGCCTTAGATGCCTATTCTGCATTCACTCTCAATGCTTTCAATGTGTATTTATGTTAAACCCAAGCATAAATACTATATGTCTGATTAAACCCAGATTTGATAACATAGCATTTGTAGACCTAAAAATTACGTAGACAAATTACAGGAATAATGTATGTATACCCATAGCTAGAAAATAATTTATATTACATGCCAGTTGCCATTGCCAAAGTGACTAATAAATGTTCCTTAAAGGGGTTATCCAGTAATCGAAAAACAGACCTAATTTGTGCCTCCACTTTGGGTGTGCTATTACAACTTTGCTTCATTCACTTCAATGGTACTGAGCTGCAGAACCCCACCCAACCTGGAGACAGACAGGGAGCTGTCTGAAAGAAAATATCTCTGTTTTTGGATTCCTTGATAACCCCTTTAAGACAATTTAGATGTCTCAAATGTACGGGGGGCAACATTTTAGATGTCTCAAGTGTACGGGGGGAGGCGCAACATTTTTTTTTATCAGGAAAAACATTAGATGTAGTTAGGAGCTTAAAGGACATCTGCAGCAAAAGACAACTTATCCCCTATCCACAGGATAGGGGCTAATTGTCTGATCACAGGGGGTCTGACTGTTGAGACCCCCCGCGATCTCCTGCACAGGGCCACGGCTCTGCCGCGGCTCTCCCATACAGGAAGCATGCCGGCCGCAGCGTGATGTCGCGGCCGGCACTCCTCCTCCATGTATCTCTATGGGAGAGGCGGGGAGGCAGCGTTCGTGCCTCCCCGCCTCTCCCATAGAACTGTATGGGAAGGGAGCATGACCTTGGAGAGGTCGACGCTACGCGCTTTAGCCGATCACATAGAGCGGCAATGTGGGGGCCCGTTTGGGAGATCGCTGGGGGCCCCAGCGGTCGGACCCCCCGCGATCAGACACTTATCCTCTTTTGCTGCAGATGTCCTTTAAACAGAACAGAGTTCTTTAGTAAAACTACAACTATGGTAGGAATAGTAATAAAACATAGAGGTTCTGGCCATTACTTTTGGAGATAAAACTCTAGCTCCACTTTTACCAGCAAAGCCCCAATAGAGTACACTAGGGCACTGAATTTAGAGTTCAAAGTGGCATCAATGGTAAAGAAGTCTGAAGTTGTAAACAAATCCACAACGTGACTACACCTCAACAATAAAATGGGATTAGAAAAATATATGCTATTGGCCCATTTCAAATTCTGCCATCAAAACTCTGCAAGTTCAAAATATGTGGCTCTCTTTTTAGTAAGAAAAATTGAAGGGGTGGTGAACATGTGGCAAGAATGTCTAGAGGAAGATTTACAGTTGTTTATGACCTCGACACTTTATTACCAAAGGGTTTGAATTCAGACTTGGATTTATTTTTTAAGTTAGAAGGCCAGCATGAATGCAGGTTTAGCTCTTAGTTTTTTTTTTTTTGTTTTTTTTTTATTCCTTTTTTAATTTAGTTAAATTTTTTTAGTTTATGTTCAAACCCATTCTGTTCACTTCCGTTTTTTATATGATCCATAACATTTAAGGGTTATCATTCTCATCAATTATCCCAACATCTATTTATTTTAGCTCATACATACAAATGTTACACTAGTGGAGATATAGGGGGAGATTTATCAAAACCTGTCCAGGGGAAAAGTTACCCAGTTGCCCATAACAACCAATCACCTTGCTTGTTTCATTTTTAATAAGGCCTCTGCAAAATGACAGAAGCAATTTGATTGGCTGCTATGAGCAACCTTTCCTTTGCACAGGTTTTGATAAATCTCCCCCATAAATCCTTCACACTTTTTCTCTTTATCTATTCAGTACATTTTTAGTAGATGACCAATATATATATATATATATATATATATATATATATATATATATATATATATATATATATATATATATATATATAGTCCAAACAGGAAGTGGCACTCCAGAATATGAAAAATAAGTGACTTTATTCACCCATTAAGAATGGGGGAATAAAGTCGCTAGTTTTTCATATTCTGGAGTACCGCTTCCTGTTTGGACTATACTGAAGGAGGGTTTTGGAGTTTGAACCCGTTGAAGCGCAGCACCCACACAGGACTTAAAGTCCTTGCTATACAGTGCCGGCCCTCTTCCATATTTTTGTACATATATATATATATATATATATATATATATATATATATATATATATAAAAGACTGGATGTCCAGCGCCAGGATTCGTTCAAAAGAAGAATATCTTTATTGCTAAAACGCCATAACAGGGGTCAGAAAGTGACGCGTTTCAGGTGCGTTAGCACCCTTAATCGTACATAAGATAAAACCACAATTGTCTGAAATATACAGTATATATACGTATATATATACATTTATGTTTTTATGTTTTGTTTGTAAACATTTATTGAACCCCTTAAGGATGAAGCCCATTATGACTAGAGATGAGCGAACTTCCAGTAATTCGATTCGTCACGAACTTCCAGGCTCAGCAGTTGCTGACTTTAGCCTGCAGTTCAGGTTCAGGTTCCTGAGTTCAGCTTTCAGGTGCTCTGGTGGGCTGGAAACGGTGGATACAGTCCAAGGAGAGAGTCTCCAGCCCACCGGAGCACCTGAAAGCTGAACTAATTTATGCAGGCTAAAGTCAGCAAACACTGAGCCGGGAAGTTCGTGACGAATCGAATTACTGTAAGTTCGCTCATCTCTAATTATGACCTAAAGGACCAGAGCATTTTTTTAACTGACCGCTGTCACTTTAAGCATTAATAACTCTGGGAGGCTTTTACTTATGAATTTGATACCGAGATTGTTTTTTTGTGACATATTCTACTTTAACATAATGGTAAATTTTTGTCTATACTTGCATTATTTCTTGGTGAAAAATTCCAAAATTTCATGAAATTTTTTTATATTTTGCCTTTTTCTAACTTTGAAGCTCTCTGCTTGTAAGGAAAATAGACATACCAAATAAATAATATATTGATTCACAAATACAAGAAAATGCCCCCAAAATGTGTAACCCCACTGTCAAAGGCCAGTGGGGTGTAAAAGCTCACTGCACCCCTTATTACATTTCGTGAGGGGTGTAGTTTCTGAAATAGGGGCACATGTGGGGGGATCCACTGTTCTGGCCCCATGGGGGCTTTGTAAACGCACATGACCCTTTGACTTCCATTCCAAACAAATTCTCTCTTCAAAAGCCCAATGGCGCTCCTTCTCTTCTGAGCCCTGTAGTGCGCCAGCAGAGCACTTTACGTCCACACATGGGGTATTTATATACTCAGAAGAAATGGGGTTACAAATTAAGGGGGGCTTTTTTCCTATTAGCCCTTGTGAAAATGAAAACTTTGTGGTAACACCAGCATTTTAGTGAAAAAAACAAACATTATTTTTCAAGTCCAACTTTAACGAAAATTCTTCAAACAGCTGTTGTGTATAAATGCTCACTATACCCCTTCTATTTGTTTTTTTTTTTTGCGTTTATGTCAAAACCGCTGTAACGATCAGCCATCACTGTGCAAATCACCTCAAATGTACATGGTGCTCTCACTCCTGAGCATTGTTGTGCATATGGGGTATTTCCGTACTCAAGAGAAATTGCATAACAAATTTTGGGGGTCTTTTTTTCCCTTTTACCTCTTGTGAAAATGAAAAGTATGGGGCAACACTAGCATGTTAGTGTAAAAAATAAAACATTTTTACAATAACATGCTGGAGTGGACCCCAACTTTACCATTTCATAAGGGGTAAAAGTGTGTTAGGCAATTTCTCCCGAGTATGGAAATACCCCATATGTGACCCTAAACTGTTTCTTTGAAATACGACAGGGTCCGAAGTGAGAGAGTGTCATGCACATTTGAGGGGATTTGAATAGGGACGGACTCGGATGCAAGAATTACAATTGCCTCCATTACCAAAATTACCCTATGGCAGTGTTTCCCAAACAGGGTGCCTCCAGCTGTTGCAAAACTCCCAGCATGCCTGGACAGTCAATGGCTGTCCGGCAATACTGGGAGTTGTTGTTTTGCAACAGCTGGAGGCTCCGTCTTGGAAACAGTGCCATACCAGACGTTTTTCATTTTTATTAGGAGGGGGCGGGGGATGGGGGGTAACTGTGTAGGGGTATGTGTATATGTAGTGTTCTACTTTTTATTTTGTGTAGGTGTAGTGTAGTGTAGTGTTTTTAGGCTACATTCACATGGGCGGGGGCAGTGAGTTTTCTGCTGGGAGTTTGAGCTGCATCGGAAAATTTGCTGCATCTCAAACTTGCAGTGAGAAACTGGATGTAAACCCCCACCCGTGTGAATGTAGCCTACATTCACATGGGGGGGCATACCTCCAGCTGGTGCAAAACTACAACTCCCAACATGCCCTTTGACTGTCCGTGCATGCTGGGGGTTGAAGTTATGCAACAGCTGGAGGCACACTGGTTGCAAAACACAGAGTTTTTTTTTTACTTAACTCAGTGTTTCACAACCAATGTGCCTCCAGCTGTTGCAAAACTACAACTCCCAGCATGTAAGGTCTATCTGTGCATGCTTGGAGTTGTAGTTTGCAAAAGCTGGAGGCACACTGGTTGTGAAACACAGAATAAGATAACAAACTCTTAGTGTTTGGCAACCAGTGTGCCTTCAGTTTTTGGAAAAACTACAACTCTCAGCATGCAGTGACAGCCGAAGGGCATGCTGGGACTCGTAGTTATGCAACAGCTGGAGGCATACTACTACAACTTTCAGAATGCCGTTTGGCTGTCCGTGCATAGTGGGAGTTGTAGTTATGGAGGCACACTTTTTCATAACTACATAATTACAACTCCCAGCATGCCCAGACAACCAAAGGGCATGCTGGTAGTTGCAGTTGTGCCTCCATCTGTTGCAAAATTACAACTCCCAGCATGCCCTTTGGCTTTGCATACTGGGAGTGTTTGCTAAGAAACAGCAGGAGGCAAACAGCACTTACTTCCTGCTGTTGGATCCATCAACCACAGACCGCCGGGATCGCCACCTCAGGAGACCACCGCCGCCACTTGGGACCGCTGTCACACTGGACCCCGGGTGAGCCTAGGCACACCCCCCACCGCCGGTCACCCCCTCCCTCCACCGCTGATCACCCGCTGATGCCGCCCAGCAGGACAGGTGATTGGTCGGCCGGTCCGGCCAACTAATCACGCCGATCGTGAGGTGGCACCGGTGCCACCTCACTCCTGCTGGGCAAGGGTGATTGGTGCCGACTCAGACTGCACCAATCACCTTTTTCTGGGTCACTGGTGACCCGATTGACCTGGAATCGCTGCAAATCACTGATCTGAATTGATGGGGGTTGCCTGCTGAATGATTTCAGCAGGCATCCTGGTCCGGTCCCCACCCGGCGAGTGGCGGGGACTAGAATTCCCATGGGCATACAGGTATGCCCTTGGTCCTTAACCCCTTCCCGACCTATGACATACCTGTACGTCATGGGTGGCAAGGTGTTCCCGACCCATGACATACAGGTACGTCATGAACATTTTTGCCGCTACTCGCGGCATCCCGCAGCGCCCGGTAAGATGGTGGCTATCACTGATAGCCAGCCATCTTACCATGCGACCACGGGGGGTTTCATCCCCCACCCCCCCCCAGCGATCGCTGCTATCAGCTGGTCAAATCTGACTAGCTGATAGCAGCGTTTCGCTGTGAGAATACTTAGCAGTGCGGTGTGTGAGTCCCGATCACGGGGATCGGGACACACACTGCTCTGCTAAGTGTCCCTGACCCGTCCCCCGGCGTCACTTACCCGTCCCGGCGGCGCTGCGTCCCGGGGGTGAGTTTCCGGCAGCAGGGCGACATCTTCATTGGCAACAGTGAGATCGCCGTAAAGCGATCTCACTGCTGCCTCTGGGAGTTTTAAAACGGCAACTCCCAGCATGCCCAGGCAGCCTTTGGCTTTCTGGGCATGCTGGGAGTTGTAGTTTTGCAACATCTGGAGGTCCACAGTTTGGAGACCACTGTATAATGGTCTCCAATCTGTGGTCTCCAATCTGTGCTCTTCCAGATGTTGCAAAACTACAACTCCCAGCATGCTCAGTCTGTCCAGGCATGCTGGGAGTTGTAGTTCTCTAACATCTGGAAGAGCACATATTGGAGACCAATATACAGTGGTCTCCAAACTGTGGACCCCCAGATGTTGCAAAACTACAACTCCCAGCATGCCCAGACTGCCCAAGCATGCTGGAAGTTGTAGTTCGGCAACATCTGATCCTTCAGATATTGCTGAACTACAACTTCCAAATAGTTTTGCAACAACTGGAGGCACACTAGTTGGGAAACATTGTCCATTTCCTACCTCAGTGCCTCCAGCTGTTGCAATTGTTGCAAAACTATAACTCCCAGCATGCACTGACAGACCATGCATGCTAGGAGTTGTAGTTTTGCAACAGCTGGAGGCACACTGGTTTGGAAACACTAAGTTTGGTTGCAAAACACTTGAAAGTTTATTACTTAACTTAGTGTTTCCAAACCAGTGTGCATCCAGCTGTTGCAAAACTACAACTCCCAGCATGCACGGACAGCCAAAGGGCATGCTCGGAGTTTGCAACAGCTGGATGTTTGCCCCCTCCCCCCAATGTGAATGTACAGGGTACACTCACATGGGCGGAGGTTTACAGTGAGTGCTGCAAGTTTGAGATGGCGCAAATTTTGCGCTGCAGCTCAAACTCCCAGCGGCAAACTTGCTGTGAACCTCTGCCCATGTGACTGTACCCTAAAAACACTACACTACACTAACACTAACCTAAATTTACACTACACTAACACTAACCTAAATTAAAAAGTAAAAAACACTACATATACACATACCCCTACACAGCCCCCCTCCCCCCAAAAAATGAAAAACGTCTGGTACGCTACTGTTTCCAAAACGGAGCCTCCAGCTGTTGCAAAATAATAATTCCCAGTATTGCCGGACAGCAATCGACTGTCCAGGCATGCTGGGAGTTTTGCAACAGCTGGAGGCACCCTGTTTGGGAATCATTGGCATAGAATACCCCTATGTCCACCCCTATGCAAATCCCTAATTCAGGCCTCAAATGCGCATGGCGCTCTCTCACTTTGGAGCCCTGTCGTATTTCAGGGCAACAGTTTTGGGACACATATGGGGTATAGCCGTACTCGGGAGAAATTGCCTTACAAATTTTGGGGGGCTTTTTCTTCTTTAACCCCTTATGAAAAGGTGAAGTTCGGGTCTACACAAGCATGTTAGTGTAAAAAAAATACATTTTTTACACTGACATGCTGGTGTTGCCCTATACTTTTCATTTTCACAAGAGGTAAAAGGGGAAAAAAGACCCTCTCAATTTGTAATGCAATTCCTCCCGAGTACGGAGATACCCCATATGTGGGCGCAAAGTGCTCTGGGGGCGCACAACAAGGCCCAGAAGGGAGAGTGCACCATGTACATTTGAGGCGATTTGCACAGGGGTGGCTGATTGTTACAGCAGTTCTGACAAACGCAAAACAATAAATACCCATATTTGACCCCATTTTGGAAACTACACCCCTCACGGAATGTAATAAGGGGTGCAGTGAGAATTTACACCCCACTGGTGTATGACAGATTTTTGGAACAGTGGTCTGTGAAAATGAAAAATAAAATTTTTTATTTGCACAGTCCACTGTTTCAAATATCTGTCAAACGCCAGTGGGGTGTAAATGCTCACTGCACCCCTTATTGAATCCCATGAGGGGTGTAGTTTCCAAAATGGGGCCACATGTGGGGGGTCCACTGTTCTGGCACCATAGGGGCTTCCTAAATGGGACATGCCCCCCAAAAACCCTTTCAGAAAAACTCACTCTCCAAAATCCCATTGTCGCTCCTTCCCTTCTGAGCCCTCTACTGCGCCTGCCGAACACTTTACATACGCATATGAGGTATTTCCTTACTCGGTAGAAATTGGGTTACAAATTTTAGGGTGATTTCTCTCCTTTTACACCTTGTAAAAATTCAAAAATTGGGTCTACAAGAACATGCGAGTGTAAAAAATGAAGATTTAGAATTTTCTCCTTCACTTTGCTGCTATTCCTGTGAAACACCTAAAGGGTTAAAACACTTACTTAATGTCATTTTGAATACTTTGGGGGGTGCAGTTTTTATAATGGGGTAATTTATGGGGTATTTCTAATATGAAGACCCTTAAAATCCACTTCCAACCTGAACTAGGCCCTGAAAAATTACAATTTTGAAAATCTTGAGAAAAATTGGAAAATTGCTGCGGAACTTTGAAGCCCTCTGGTGTCTTCCAAAAGTAGACATATTGTATATGTGAATCAATATGTAATTTATTTGGAATATCCATTTTCCTTTCAAGCAGAGACTTTCAAAGTTAGAAAAATGCTAAATTTTCAAAATTTTCATGAAATTTTTAGATTTTTTACCAAGAAAGGATGCAAATATCAGTGAAATTTTACCAATAACATAAAGAAGAATATGTCACGAAAAAACTATCTCGGAATCAGAATGATAAGTAAAAGCATTCCAGAGTTATTAATGTTTAAAGTGACAGTGGTCAGATTTTCAAAAAATGCCCAGGTCCTGAAGGTGAAAATGGGCTGGGTCATGAAGGGCTTAAAGAGGCACTGTCATTGTTAAAAACTTTTCATATTTTGCAGGACTCATTATAATATGACATTTCACAATATACACCTGTTAAAAAAAATTTAAATTTTCACCTGAAATTCAAGCTCAAAATAGCCACCACTAGGGGTCGCCTGTCTTTTAGTCTAGATTTTACAGCATACTGGATACTGGCTGTAAAGCATACCGGTATCCAGTATAGGAGATTTCTATTGTGTATGCAAAACTACAGATAAAGGATGTGTGGACATGCTGGAAGCTGTGGTTTTAAAACAGCTGGAGGCAACACTGCTCTAACACAGTTATTTACAAACATTGCAGCTTCAGTTGTTACTTTGGAATTTTTTTGCATGTACGCCATTGACCGTGCAGTTTAATTAATGATATATTTTTACAGTTCGGACATTTACGCACGCGGCGATACCACATATGTTTAATATTTTTTTAATTTACACTGTTTTTTTTTTTTTATGGGAAAAGGGGGGTGATTCAAACTTTTATTAGGGAAGGGGTTAAATGACCTATATTAACACTTTTTTTAAACTTTTTTTTGCAGTGTTATAGGTCCCATAGGGACCTATAACACTGCACACACTGATCTCTCATGCTGATCACTGGCGTGTATTAACACGCCTGTGATCAGTGTTATCAGCGCTTGACTGCTCCTGCCTGGATCTCAGGCACGGAGCAGTCATTCATCGATCGGACACCAAGGAGGCAGGTAAGGGCCCTCCCGTTGTCCTGTAAGCTGTTCGGGACGCCACGATTTCACCGCGGCGGTCCCGAACAGCCTGACTGACTAGCCGGGATAGTTTCAGTTTCACTTTAGAAGCGGCGGTCAGCTTTGACCGACGCTTCTAAAGGGTTAATACCGCACATTGCCGCTATCGACGATGTGTGGTATTAGCCGCGGGTCCCGGCCATTGATGAGCGCTGGGACCGACGCGATGTGATGCGGGGTGGCAGCGCGACCCCGCTTCATATCGCGGGAGCAGGCGCAGGACGTAAATATACGTCCTGCGTCGTTAAGGGGTTAAGTACCAGGACGTCAGGGCGTACCTGTACGCCCTTGGTCCTTAAGTGGTTAAAAGCCATCCTTACAAGACTCTGACAAATGCCTAACTGGGTTTTGAGTAATTAAGGAAAAAGAACCGATCGAAATCCAGTAATCTAATTTACTACTATAGCAAACTAACAAGCCATAAGTCATAGTTTTTACTATGTACCGTAATTGTTCACGAGGTTGCAACCTTTTGTATTTGCACATGTTTATGTGTTTATTTATAATGCTTTTTTTTTTTTCAATTTCAATACAGCGGTCATCCTAGATTTCTTAGAGCATCTTATATAGAATACCAAACCCTCTACATATCTTTTTTCGTTGTGTTCTACTAACAGTGGTTTGTTGGGATAGTCTTGAGGAGCCAACCCATTTTATTCTGTGTTTTCTTGTGGATATTATGTAATACAAGGCTACTGAAGGGGAGGTAAGCCATTTTGGGGGACATATTCAAAACTCTTCCATAATTTTGGGGCAAAAAAGTTTCCATCATACATTCAAAGTGTTTTACATGAGAATCATCCAACGTTTACACTAGTCACGCCAGTTTTGCAAAAGTGGGCATGGTTATGTAAATTTCATGTTTTACATGATATTTGCAAAGGGGGAGAGCTCATTTTACATCAAAAATTTCCCACCAGCTCTTTGCTGTGTAGAAATCACAAAAATGTTTTTTTTGTTTTTGATTTTTTCTTTTGCTATCTAATCAATTATTGAAGTACAAATATTAATTACTGGCAAATGTTAATAAAAAAAAATATATATATATATTTTTATGTTCATTGCACCTGCACTTGCATTTAACCCCTGGACATTTTTTATCTACACAGTTATCACTTGTTTGGGCACTAGTAATGATGGACTATTACATGAGATGCTTCTAGTAGAATATTCCGTGATTTCCAATTTGGTGGCAAGATTGGAAATTTTGCCCCAAAAAAAATAAAACAAAAAAGGCACTTAAATGGACTATCACATATTTTCAGATTTTAAAACAGCCCAAGAGACCCAAGAGCCCAATAAAAATGGGTGCGGGGTTGTAAGGTTTTCTAGCTTTATAGTTCTCAAGTCTAAATATGGAAACTACTGGACAAGAATTTTCATGGGTGTTAAACCACAGTATAAGAGGCAATATAAAGGACTCCATTTTACTTACTCTTTTGGTGGCAGTCTGTGAGACAACATTAATAGAAGCGTATCCAGGGAAGTCCTCCTAGACTTGGCAGACAGGCTGGCACTGATCTGACCAGTGAAAAACCAGTGAAATTCAGAACGGTAATTTTCAGCACTACCCTTTCTGGAAATATTTTTCTCTTGGAGGTTTAAAGGACTAATCCAGGATTAGAAAAACAAAGGAGAGGAGAGTGGGCTTTGGACTCAGCCGCACATTGCAATGTAAGTCATGAAACATGAACCCTCTCCACTCTTTAAGTCCAAGTGTATGCATTAGACTTGTGGTGAAAGACAGAAAATACATTTATAATGCAAAAAAATACTTTTTGCATGACCATAAAATACTTAAAGGGGTATTCCAGGCAAAACCTTTTTTATATATATCAACTGGCTCCGGAAAGTTAAACAGATTTGTAAATTACTTCTATTAAAAAATCTTAATCCGTCCAATAGTTATTAGCTTCTGAAGTTTTCTGTCTAACTGCTCAATGATGATGTCACATCCCGGGAGCTGTGCATGATGGGAGAATATCCCCATAGGAACTGCACAGCTCCCGGGACGTGAGTCATCAGAGAGCAGTTAGACAGAAAACAACAACTCAACTTCAGAAGGTAATAACTATTGGAAGGATTAAGATTTTTTAATAGAAGTAATTACAAATCTGTTTAACTTTCCGGAGCCAGTTGATATATAAAAAAAAGTTTTGGCCTGGAATACCCCTTTAAGAGATACCTTATGCATCCAGCAAACCTCTTTTTAATCAGCCACCTGACAATTCCAAAGGGTATCCTCTGGAAATGCTGTACTAGGCTATCACATATGCCTGTACAATTGAAAGGAATGCAAAGGGACACTTTTGAGACACTGCTCAGTCATACTTCTGCCTATTCAAACTGCCTATTGTATATATGTTAATATATTTGAGGTATACAATGTGTTGGCTCTACTTTGTTGGGGTTGCAGGGTGTTGGGCTGAGACACCTTGTGGCGATCACCATATTGGATTGCTGTGGCTGGCAACAAAAATGTGAGCCTTCCCGTCATAGATCCTGGAGATGGCCCTTTTGCTGATGGGAGGATTCACATGGGAATGCAAATGTGCTGTACTCCACACTAAGTGCGAGAAGCCTTGGTGATGTGTTAAAAGGCTTAGATTTTGTAGCAATAATAGAACCCATTGCTTAAACCCAATTGCTGTTGGCAAGTGTTGTGGCCTGTGTAAGAAACAAATAGGCCTGGGGCCAGTATCTCGGGAGCCAAGCTTGTCTTTCTGCAGGAGGGACAAGAAAGCTGGGGGCTGGCAGACATGGCATGGGTCTGTGTGACATTGCATAAGATGGTCACCTATTCTATAAGAAGTGAGTCTCTGAGGGACCGGTTGTTGCAGAGCAGACAGTGAGCTAACAGAGTAACTGCTAAAATGGGAGTGTATCTATGGGAAAAAGGGTAGCTTGCAGTGTTCCATGTGGGCCACCTGTGAAGTAAAAGAGGTTTACTGCCCTGCCACTTGGAGTGGTTAACTCTGGGAAGTTTGCTGTTGCTGTAGAACTGAATTCAGACCAGGGCAACCCTGTTAGGTCTGAGAAGTAGCCTAAATTGGTGGGCCTAATTTGTGGTCTAGCTGGGACAGTCCTGATAGCAGTCGGCTGGGCCTGATAGATAGTGGGTGGAGTAGTAAGATGGGGTGCCTGACAATGGGGTCCATATCAGGCTGTTTCACTTGTTTTTTTACTGGCAGTTTTTGGAAAACTGCCACTGCAGTTTTTGAGCTAAAGCCAGAAGTGTATTCAAAAGGAATAGGACATATAAAGGAAGGACTTACACTTTTCCTCCAATATGGATTCACTTCTGACTTTGGCTCAAAAACTGCAGTGGCAGTTTTCCAAAAACTGCAGTGGCAGTTTTCCAAAAACTGCCAGAAAAAAAATAAGTGGAAACTTAGCCTAACTGTGACTTACAGCCATTACAGTTTTAAGAGATCCAGTGCTGCCAGTAGAGAGATATAGTGTAACCCAAGCAGTTGATAGCTGTTCGCATGCAGCACATCCCGCTGCTTATCTCGGCCGCACTTTGGACTCCTACCTCTCTACTGTCGCAGGTGGCGACAGTTTCTGGTGCACCTTGTAGGAGCCATGCATGTGCTGCCTTTTTAAGGGTTTATACATATCCCTGATTCCTTCCTTCTTCCAATCCCTGCCAAGCACCACCATTATAACCCTGTCCCACCTGTTCTCTGGTGCCTTAGGAACATTGTAATTTTCTATAGCTAAGATTTCTGTCTGCATTGTTCCTGCATTTCTGTGTTCATGACAAAGCCTGTTTCCTGACTTCATCTCTACCTGATCCTCCTGTACTTCGCTGCCCTTCTGTGTATGACCTGGACTGTAGACCATGCATCTGTATTCTTAGCAAGCTAACACCACCTGGCTACTTCTAAACTACTCAGCTCTGCTATAAAATAGAGAGAAAATGTTGTCAGATAGACACTGGTAACTGAGATAGATGTAGATTTTTGTGAACAAATACAGGCTTGGGAGGAGCTCCTATTGTGAGAACAGGGACCAGAGACTTATTCCATACTGGTAAATACTGTTCTGTAAAGCTTGTATTTAGTCAAATATTCGAGACATAGTACCAGCTAGTGTGAATCTAACTAGATAATATTAAGAGTAAAGATTACCATGCTACTGTATGGGAAGTCAAGTAGCTTTGTTTGAATGACAGTGGTCTGTGATTACCTTCTTTTAAAGTGGAAGCATGCGAGAACTGCATATTACATGTTACTAGGGTTCAGTATTCTCATAAAAAAAGAGCTATACGGACGCACCATGCAGCAACATACTGCTTCAATATTTCTGAGTGGCCACTTAATTAACCTTTTATGGTCTAAGATTTGCGACCACCATGAATGCTAATGACAGACGGGTTCTGACACTTGCCTAGAAACCTTTGTCTCAACGTTCACTTAAAAAGTACCTGCCACCAAATAAACTGTTCTCAACTACCTCGGACTATGTTCCCTAACTACTCCTAACACTTTTCCTGCCATTAAAAACTATTTCAGAGCTTTAAAAACCTGTGGATGATACCTTTCTTCTTGCTCGCAATTTCCCAGCAGGAGAAAGTCAGTGAAGCCTGCTGGGGACAACTTCCACCCACACATTGTTGCAGCATTGTGATGAATAGAAGACCTCAAGCTCTGTGCATGTTTCAGTCTGCATGGAGAATCTGTGGAACTCCATGCAGAGAAACACTCCAGGAACACACTGCCAGGCCGGGAGGAGACCAAACTCACTGTATTAATTGGGGCAGGGAACAGAACAGAGCCACCTAGTGGCCGTTTTTTATATTATATTTTAAACATATTTATGTTGATGATTTTAAAAGCAAGTGAATGGGAAAGTGTCTGCTAATTAGTCAAGGGACACTATATTAAAATTTTTATTTGGTGACAGGTACTCTTTATGTGTGAACACACACAAGAACCATTGATTTGAAGGGAACTATTTTTTGCCTGCTTTTCTTGGAGAAGACTTTATTGGAGCATTTGCAGAGTCAACAGCAGACAGTAATTAGGACAGTTCTAAGTGGTTAATTTATCAATGTAGCTGTTTACCACTCAGCATAAATTCTAATATCCCATTTACTCTGCCACCAGAACACTTAATCACAGTCAATGGCTACACACCTTCTTAAGTCCCAACTTGGGATAACTTTAGATTTCTCCCTGTCCTTCATATCACATATCTAAGCCCCTACCTGCTGCCAATAAAAAAACATATATCAAATCCACTTTTTCTTCCCACTTTGTCACAGTTGCTGTTTAGAGGCTTTTCACTTTTGCTTTAGATGTTTTTTCTAACTTTTTTTGTATAGCTATGCCATAGTTTAGTTACCATTTTGCAGTGGTCATGAAAAATCGTTCATCTACACCAACCTTGATAAATTCCCCCAAATATGTGGACATGTAGATCTGATAACACCCATAGCATTAATATTAAATCATACCTTTAAAACATGATGATGTATAGATGTGCTTATCAAAGTCACAGTCCAATGTGTATGTGTGCAGAACATCTGTTATCCTTTGGCAAGCATTGGTGAAAAGTGGGGATTTTATTACAGGATGGAGGCGAACATTATGCTTAACTCTTCTTTACTACTTTAGTCATAGCAGCAAGAAAAAAGAACAGGTATACAGAAGAAAAAAATGGATGATACAGGTAATATGCAAATGAGGTATACAGGTAATATGAAAATGAGGCATACAGAACAACCAATCAGCATCAGGTACATAGGTGATATAAGGAGAGTGCAGATAACATACTTCCTCTTCTTTGCTGCTACTTACCAAGATAAGTACTGTTATTTTTTCCTCCATTTTCTAGTGTTTAATTAATTATTTCCCCCTTTTATTTGTATATACACTGATATATATATATATATATATATATATATATATATATATATATATATATATATATATATATATATATATATGTGTGTGTGTGTATATATATATTTTTTTTCTTTCTTTCTTAATAAAGAATTTCAATTCTCTTTATTATTTATTCATTTCTGCCCCCTTTTTATCCTTATATTTATTCTGTTTATCCTATTTCCTTTCAGGTGAGTATACATGTCTCCCTTTATTTCCCTCTTGTCTCTTTAAACCTTCAAATCATATTTTCATGTATATTTTCCATTTTATTTGCCATATTCCTACCTATTTTCTCTCTTTATTTTTCCTGAGTCATTATCTCGCGCTCTCATCCTTGTTTCTCGCTGGCCTCAACAGTTGCTGTGTCTCGCGATATCACGTGCCACCGCTGACGATCAGCTGTGGCGCGCATTCAAATTACTTCACAAGTCTGTCACTCATCATTCCTGTCAGAGCTCTCACCATGTGTGGACCCTGTCAGCGCGTTGTTCGCTTCATTTCTCCACTCCAATGCATATATATATTTCAGATTATTATACCATTACCTGTGTTACAGGGCCATCCAGTGGCTGTTGTATAATATATATTCTTATACCATTCTTATCCCGTCCTTATATCTCGTCCTCCTGTCTCGACCTCCAATCTCGACCTCCTATCCCAACCTCCTATCCCGACCTCCTATCCTGACCTCCTATCCCGACCCGTAATATGTGAACCAGGTATTGAAATATCTCCAGCCGTACGGAAGTTATGTGGAAACATACATTTCCCATTGATTTGCATGGGACTTTAAACAAATACCCCAACCCTCACAAATGGGGGTAGTTAAGGGTTAAATTAACTATCCTATATTTTAAGTGGACATATATGTAACATGTGACCAAGTATTATCAAAATATCTCCAGAAGTTATGCAGTAACATATATTTCCCATAGACTTGTATGGGACTTTAAACAAAAACCCAGACCCTAGCAAATGGGGGTGGGTAAGGGTTAAATTTCCTATCCTATGTTTGTTGTTGACATATAAGTAATATGTGTGCCAAGTTTCATGTTCTTTAGCCGTTTGGACGTGATGCTGGAACATACACACATACACACACACACACACACACACACACACACACACACACACACACATACACAGACATTGACCCTTATTTACTAAGAGTGGAGTGTAGGTTTCTTTGTGGGTTTTAATTCCCTACAATTTATTTTCCATGGTATTTACTAAGGTTTCCTTATATTTTCCACTTTCCCTACACTTTGCTTTTTTTTTACACATGGTCTGATCTGTCTGGTTTTTCATTAGCTCATATCCACCACATTTTATGTGGAAACCTTAGTAAATATGTTGTTTTTTTGTGAAAATGTTGGGAACACGCCCCTTTTCGGAGACCACGCTCCCTTTTCCAAACGGCCACGCCCCCTTTTCGGGTTTTCTTAGCAAAATGAAGAGTTAGTCGTTTTTTTCTCAATTCTGGCGCAAACAGAATTTCTGGCGTAATGCGACAGAATCTGGCGCACAATCCCACAAAACATGTTGGGTTTGCAATAGTAAATGAGGGCCATTGAGTTTTATATATATAGATTAGCAGCAAAGTGGCTTACTGTTTAAAGCATAACAGTTGGACTATACCACTATGGACTAAGTTATATATGTTATATATTTAAAGAACTTTTTCTGTTAATTATACGTTAATCCTTTGTTTGCTGATAAAATTTCAGTAAAGAAAGAATTAGCATAATGTGAGTCTCCGTCCTGTAATGAAATAAGAGTCTGAAGAGAGTCAGAAGAGTCTGTTTCTCAACTTAAATAAACATGTAACAAACTTTAACTTAACTTACGCTGCATCACAAACTATAATCAGGAGCGTATCTAGAGTCATGTGACCCCAGGACAAATTTTGGACAAATAATACTGATCCACTACTGTACAAAGACCAATATTCCCACATACAGTGACCATATAGAAGTACCAGTTGTGTGTGAGCACTCTGCCGACCTCATAAGTGATAACAGTTACATTCAGTGACGTACAGGTGACATCTTATCTGACCAGAGTTTTACACTTTTCTTTTTCTTTTCCATCTGGCCTGGGTTATCCTGACTTCTCCTGGTCACGACTTGTTTCAGAGGAATCTGTCAAATATTTTACTCTTCTCATCCACATTTCAATAAAAACTCCCCATTTGTTCCACACAGCTCCACATAGTAATACTATCCACTTTGTGCCCCTTCCATAGTAGTTAGGCTCCTCTGTGTCCCAGTATAGTAGTTAGGTCCCTTTGTGCCCCTATATAGTATTAGGCCCCTCTGTGCCTTCATACAGCAGTTAGGCTCTTCTGTGCCCTAATATAGTATTTATACTCCCTCTGTTCCCCTATATAGTTTTATCCCCATCTGTTCCCTCATACAGCAGTTAATCCCTGTACTGTAGTTAGGGAGGGACCCCACTGTGCCCCAATAATTTGTCATTTGGTATATTCCCCCAGGAATATCATCTCTATTGCAAATCTTTGTGTCATCACAAAACAAGACCTACCTTAACATTTACCACTCCATTGTTCCCTCGCATTTTCTGGTGCTCTGTTCCCCACGTCTCCTCTTTGAGCTCCCAGTGCGGGCAGCATTATACAAAAATGCTGGCCACGCCAGAAGCCCCAGCTGAAGTCACAGGATGGAGCCGCCTGCTCTGTCCTGTCACAAGTGTGCTTTCCTTTAACTGTGTGTTTGTCTTGTCGGTGCATACACAGTTGAAAGCCACACTTGTCTGGGCCCCACTTTCCCTCCAGCCCTTTCAGAGTCTTACCCCCTGTGACCGCGATCATTAGGCCCCTGATTAACATACAACAAACTCAACAGGTGATGTGTTGAATGTCAACTAAAGTTTGCTTCATCAAGATATCTACACATTAAATGTCAAGCTAAAGTTGTCTTGGTCTTCAACTGCTATCTGCCTGTACCTGCTACTTTTGTATCACGGGTGGCCTTTAAAAAAAAAATAAAAAAAATAAAGACTTTCTAACACATAGCATAAAAAAAAGTGTTTGTGTATGTATATACTGTACATATATATATATATATATATATATATATATATATTCAAAGGCATGGACCAGCACTAATTCTTTCTTGTTAATTGTATCTTTACTGTCATCATCAAAGTAAAATGATTGTCTGCTTAGAATTCACTTTTTATGCTTTCCTTTGGAATAGTTTTAGAGCATTTGCTTCATTGTTCCATATAAACAGGTATGAATTTCCCATTGTCATGGGAACAAGTGCCCACAGTTTATTATGTCCTTGAAGTAGAGTGAAAATGAGATTTGGTCTCTTTGATCTTTATTTAATTACCTTTTAATATCAGACATATATTTAAGCCATAAATATGAGACATTGTCCATAAATATAAGATAGGTGCTATTAAATATTTTATATCTAAAGTAAAGTCAGCAGAGACGCTTTCAGTTTTCCTGTCATGTTGTAAATTGTGAATAATGATCATTGCTCAATATGTGTTGTTGTGTGGCTGTAAGCTAACTTATTTTTATCCACATAGTCATTAGCTCCCACACCAGTACTTTATACCGCTACCTTCAGCCACTTTAGAATTGGTCTTAATAATTCCAAAGCACAATTTCCTTTATTAATATTCACTCATAATATCAATGAAAAGAATGAAAATATTTTGCATAAATACTAGAATAACTGATGAAGCCAGACAAAAGATGAATGGTAGCTGATAAAGTCAAGATAAAGTTTTCTAACTGCACCTTCCTTTCTGTGAAAGTACCCTGTATGTAATTCTGTTTACTGTAAGGAAACTTTCAAGTAGCTAAAGTGTCCCTGTAACTTAAAAAAAACAAAACTTTAGACATATCCTAGAGTCATGTGAAAAGTTTTGATCGGCCGGGGTCTGAGTGTTCAGACCCCCACCGATCTTATTAAAGATGCAAACCCCAGCACTGATCACCTGATCTAACAGCATATTAAAGGGCCTTTAAAATTGATGACCTATCTAGAGGATAGGCAACCAATATCATATTAGCGGTGGTCCTAGAATTTGTCACCCTTGTCCATCAACTGTATGGAGAGACTGCAGCCTCTTCAGTGTGGGGCCTGTGGTTGAATGTCACATTCTATATGCCCCGTTCCAGATGTTCCTGTAATATTTAATGCAGAAAATTTATCAAAACTTGTGCAGAAGAAGAGTGGTGCAGTTGCCCATAGCAACCAATCAGATGGCTCCTTATCTTTAAAGAGGACTGTGGAAATTAAAAGAGACAATCTGATGGGTTGCTATGGGCAACTGCACCACCCTTATTCTATGCAGGTTTGGATAAATCCCCCCAGTAATGTTGTATTCTGATTTGCATTGTTCTGTAGTATAATATACAGTTTTTTAGTTCATGACGTAAGGTACTAGTCAAGGAATAGAGCTATGTAAGGGTTAACTTACACACACACACACACACACACACACACGAACCTTTCAAAGAAAGAGAGGAGTTTACTTTAGGCCAGCCTCTATGGTGAGAGGAAGAGTGGTGCTAACATAATGGCCCTTATTTACTAAGAGTGTTGTATAGTTTTTTTGTGGGTTTTAAGTCCCTACAATTTTTTTCCACGGTATTTCCTAAGGTTTCCCTACATTTTCCATTTTCCCTACATTTTGCTTTTTTTACACATGCTCTGATCTGTCTGGTTTTCCTCAGCTCAAATCCACCACATTTTCTGTGGAAACCTTAGTATATATGTTGTTTTTTTGTGAAAATGTTGGGAACACACCTCTTTTAGGAGACCATGCCCCCTTTCCCCAACAGTCATGCCCCTTTTTCAGGTTTTCTTAGCAAAATGAAGAGTTAGTCTGGGTTTTTTCAATTCTGGCGCAAATTCTGGCGCAAATTCTGGCGCAATGTTGGGTTTGCAATAGTAAATGAGGGCCAATGTGTTAAGGACAGTCCAGCCTCTCTTTTCAAGGGGATGTCAGAGGAAAGTTGTCTAGGACAGCCTGAGACAAATATGTATTTGCTATATAGAACTACATAAGGAACATGTATATGGGTGAGAAAATAAGTTTAAAAAAAAAAATTATTTTACCATTCCCTGGCTACCGTCACGCTCCCTCCCATAGACTTGCATTGAGGGGCGGGGCGATACATCACATGGGGGCGGAGTGGTGACATGACGACACTCTGGCCCCATGGTCGTCACGCTGCCCACTCAGAGCTCGCAAAGGTGGGTGCTGAATGACGGATTGCGGAACCCCCGCGATCAGACATCTTATACCCTATCATTTGGATAGGAGATAAGATGTATTAGGGCGCAGTACCCCTTTAATGAAGCCAGAAGCCTCCTTTAAAAATACACCTTGTACCACTGGAAAATGGACTTAAGCTACATACAATTACCACCACTTAATATACATATGAATTATTTAAGCATTTCTCTTGGCTCAGTATTTCCTAGACCCTATTGTAATATGTGTTGATGAGTGTCCTTGGGAATCACATTTTCTTGGCACATACACTGGGGCAAAAAAAGTATTTAGTTGGCCACCAATTGTGCAAGTTCTCTCACTTAAAAATATGAGGGAAGCCTGTAATTTTCATTATAGGTATACCTCAACTATGAGAGACATATTGAGAAAAAAAAATCCATAAAATCACGTTGTCTGATTTCTAAAGAATTTATTTGCAAATTATGGTGGAAAACAAGTATTTGGTCATTAGCAAAAGTTCATCTCAATACTTTGTTATACGTGTTAAGCCTATCAGGCTGTGTTTGTGCAAGGGGCTGGAGTATTCTGCCCCTAAACAAATAGGCAGGGCATATAGGGGTTGTGGCAGGGGGGGGGGGCAGGTGTATATAACACCCCCTGCTCTCACTAGCGGGGCGTGTGTGATATTTTTGGGGATCCCTCCCAACCCTCCCTATATTATTTATTCAATTTCATTCATTTATTACAGGGTATGCCCTCTTAAGGTGTGCCTTCGGTCGTGGTTATGGGCACAGTTCAACTGCTGTTTGTAGGTTTAATGTTTTCCATGCAGGTATGTAAAACATTTGTGACACGAGCACGAGTGTAAGCCCTGAGCACAAACCCTTTGTTGGCAATGACAGAGGTCAAACGTTTTCTGTAAGTCTTCACAAGGTTTTCACACACTGTTGCTGGTATTTTGGCCGATTCCTCCATGCAGATCTCCTCTAAAGCAGTGATATTTTGGGGCTGTCGCTGGGCAACACGGACTTTCAACTCCCTCCAAAGGTTTTCTATGGGGTTGAGATCTGGAGACTGGCTAGGCCACTCCAGGACTGTTACGCCGAGCGCTCCGGGTCCCCGCTCCTCCCCGGAGCGCTCGCTACACTCTCCTCACTGCAGCGCTCCGGTCAGATCCACTGACCCGGAGCGCTGCGATACCGCCTCCAGCCGGGATGCGATTCGCGATGCGGGTAGCGCCCGCTCGCGATGCGCACCCCGGCTCCCGTACCTTACTCGCTCTCCGTCAGTCCTGTCCCGGCGCGCGCGGCCCCGCTCCCTAGGGCGCGCGCGCGCCGGGTCTTTGCGATTTAAAGGGCCACTGCGCCGCTGATTGGCGCAGTGGTTCCAATTAGTCTTATCACCTGTGCACTTCCCTATATCACCTCACTTCCCCTGCACTTCCTTGCCGGATCTTGTTGCCATCGTGCCAGTGAAAGCGTTTCCTTGTGTGTTCCTAGCCTGTGTTCCAGACCTCCTGCCGTTGCCCCTGACTACGATCCTTGCTGCCTGCCCCGACCTTCTGCTACGTCCGACCTTGCTTCTGTCTACTCCCTTGTACCGCGCCTATCTTCAGCAGCCAGAGAGGTTGAGCCGTTGCTAGTGGATACGACCTGGTCACTACCGCCGCAGCAAGACCATCCCGCTTTGCGGCGGGCTCTGGTGAAAACCAGTAGTGACTTAGAACCGATCCACTAGCACGGTCCACGCCAATCCCTCTCTGGCACAGAGGATCCACTACCTGCCAGCCGGCATCGTGACAGTAGATCCGGCCATGGATCCCGCTGAAGTTCCTCTGCCAGTTGTCGCTGACCTCACCACGGTGGTCGCCCAGCAGTCACAACAGATAGCGCAACAAGGCCAACAGCTGTCTCAACTGACCGTTATGCTACAGCAGTTACTACCACAGCTTCAGCAATCATCTCCTCCGCCAGCTCCTGCACCTCCTCCGCAGCGAGTGGCCGCTTCTGGACTACGACTATCCTTGCCGGATAAATTTGATGGGGACTCTAAGTTTTGCCGTGGCTTTCTTTCCCAATGTTCATTGCACTTGGAGATGATGTCGGACCAGTTTCCCACTGAAAGGTCTAAGGTGGCTTTCGTAGTCAGCCTTCTGTCTGGAAAAGCCCTGTCTTGGGCCACACCGCTCTGGGACCGCAATGACCCCGTCACTGCCTCTGTACACTCCTTCTTCTCGGAAATTCGAAGTGTCTTTGAGGAACCTGCCCGAGCCTCTTCTGCTGAGACTGCCCTGTTGAACCTGGTCCAGGGTAATTCTTCCGTTGGCGAGTATGCCGTACAATTCCGTACTCTTGCTTCAGAATTATCCTGGAATAATGAGGCCCTCTGCGCGACCTTTAAAAAAGGCCTATCCAGCAACATTAAAGATGTTCTGGCCGCACGAGAAATCCCTGCTAATCTACATGAACTCATTCACCTAGCCACTCGCATTGACATGCGTTTTTCCGAAAGGCGTCAGGAGCTCCGCCAGGATATGGACTCTGTTCGCACGAGGCGTTTCTTCTCCCCGGCTCCTCTCTCCTCTGGTCCCCTGCAATCTGTTCCTGTGCCTCCCGCCGTGGAGGCTATGCAGGTCGACCGGTCTCGCCTGACACCTCAAGAGAGGACACGACGCCGCATGGAGAATCTCTGCCTGTACTGTGCTAGTACCGAACACTTCCTGAAGGATTGTCCTATCCGTCCTCCCCGCCTGGAAAGACGTACGCTGACTCCGCACAAAGGTGAGACAGTCCTTGATGTCTACTCTGCTTCTCCACGTCTTACTGTGCCTGTGCGGATATCTGCCTCTGCCTTCTCCTTCTCTACTATGGCCTTCTTGGACTCCGGATCTGCAGGAAATTTTATTTTGGCCTCTCTCGTCAACAGGTTCAACATCCCGGTGACCAGTCTCGCCAGACCCCTCTACATCAATTGTGTAAACAATGAAAGATTGGACTGTACCATACGTTTCCGCACGGAGCCCCTTCTAATGTGCATCGGATCTCATCACGAGAGGATTGAACTTTTGGTCCTCCCCAATTGCACTTCTGAAATTCTCCTTGGACTTCCCTGGCTTCAACTTCATTCCCCAACCCTGGATTGGTCCACTGGGGAGATCAAGAGTTGGGGGCCCTCTTGTTCCAAGGACTGCCTAAAACCGGTTCCCAGTAACCCTTGCCGTGACTCTGTGGTTCCTCCTGTAACCGGTCTCCCTAAGGCCTATATGGACTTTGCGGATGTTTTTTGCAAAAAACAAGCTGAGACTCTACCTCCTCACAGGCCTTATGATTGTCCTATCGACCTCCTCCCGGGCACTACTCCACCCCGGGGCAGAATCTATCCTCTGTCCGTCCCAGAGACTCTTGCCATGTCTGAATACGTCCAGGAAAATTTAAAAAAGGGCTTTATCCGTAAATCCTCCTCTCCTGCCGGAGCCGGATTTTTCTTTGTGTCCAAAAAAGATGGCTCTCTACGTCCTTGCATTGACTACCGCGGTCTTAATAAAATCACGGTTAAGAACCGCTACCCCCTACCTCTTATCTCTGAACTCTTTGATCGCCTCCAAGGTGCCCACATCTTTACCAAACTGGATTTAAGAGGTGCTTATAATCTCATCCGCATCAGAGAGGGGGATGAATGGAAAACGGCATTTAACACCAGAGATGGACACTTTGAGTATCTGGTCATGCCCTTTGGCCTGTGCAACGCCCCTGCCGTCTTCCAAGACTTTGTTAATGAAATTTTTCGTGATCTCCTATACTCCTGTGTTGTTGTATATCTGGACGATATCCTGATTTTTTCTGCCAATCTAGAAGAACACCGCCAGCATGTCCGTATGGTTCTTCAGAGACTTCGTGACAATCAACTCTATGCCAAAATAGAGAAATGTCTGTTTGAATGCCAATCTCTTCCTTTCCTAGGATACTTGGTCTCTGGCCAGGGACTACAAATGGATCCAGACAAACTCTCTGCCGTCTTAGATTGGCCACGCCCCTCCGGACTCCGTGCCATCCAACGTTTTTTGGGGTTCGCCAATTATTACAGGCAATTTATTCCACATTTTTCTACCGTTGTGGCTCCTATCGTGGCTTTAACCAAAAAAAATGCCGATCCCAAGTCTTGGCCTCCTCAAGCGGAAGACGCCTTTAAACGGCTCAAGTCTGCCTTTTCTTCGGCTCCCGTGCTCTCCAGACCTGACCCATCTAAACCCTTCCTATTGGAGGTTGATGCCTCCTCAGTGGGAGCTGGAGCTGTCCTTCTACAAAAAAATTCTTCCGGGCATGCTGTTACTTGTGGTTTTTTTTCTAGGACCTTCTCTCCGGCGGAGAGGAACTACTCCATCGGGGATCGAGAGCTTCTAGCCATTAAATTAGCACTTGAGGAATGGAGGCATCTGCTGGAGGGATCAAGATTTCCAGTTATTATTTACACCGATCACAAGAACCTCTCCTACCTCCAGTCTGCCCAACGGCTGAATCCTCGCCAGGCCAGGTGGTCTCTGTTCTTTGCCCGATTTAATTTTGAAATTCACTTTCGGCCTGCCGATAAGAACATTAGGGCCGATGCTCTCTCTCGTTCCTCAGATGCTTCTGAAGTTGAACTCTCTCCTCAACACATCATTCCTCCTGACTGCCTGATTTCCACTTCTCCAGCCTCCATCAGGCAAACTCCTCCAGGAAAGACCTTTGTTTCTCCACGCCAACGCCTCGGAATCCTCAAATGGGGTCACTCCTCCCATCTCGCAGGTCATGCGGGCATCAAGAAATCTGTGCAACTCATCTCTCGCTTCTATTGGTGGCCGACTCTAGAGACAGATGTGGTGGACTTTGTGCGAGCCTGCACTATCTGTGCCCGGGATAAGACTCCTCGCCAGAAGCCCGCTGGTTTTCTTCATCCTCTGCCTGTCCCCGAACAGCCTTGGTCTCTGATTGGTATGGATTTTATTACTGACTTACCCCCATCCCGTGGCAACACTGTTATTTGGGTGGTCGTTGATCGATTCTCCAAAATGGCACATTTCATCCCTCTTCCTGGTCTTCCTTCAGCGCCTCAGTTGGCTAAACAATTTTTTGTACACATTTTTCGTCTTCACGGGTTGCCTACGCAGATCGTCTCGGATAGAGGCGTCCAATTCGTGTCTAAATTCTGGAGGGCTCTCTGTAAACAACTCAAGATTAAATTAAATTTTTCTTCTGCATATCATCCTCAATCCAATGGACAAGTAGAAAGAATTAACCAGGTCTTGGGTGATTATTTACGACATTTTGTTTCCTCCCGCCAGGATGACTGGGCAGATCTTCTACCTTGGGCCGAATTCTCGTATAATTTCAGAGTCTCTGAATCTTCCTCCAAATCCCCATTTTTCGTGGTGTACGGCCGTCACCCTCTTCCCCCCCTCCCTACCCCCTTGCCCTCTGGTCTGCCCGCTGTGGATGAAATTTCTCGTGATCTTTCCATCATATGGAGAGAGACCCAAAATTCTCTCTTACAGGCTTCATCACGCATGAAGAAGTTCGCGGATAAGAAAAGAAGAGCTCCTCCCATTTTTTCCCCTGGAGACAAGGTATGGCTCTCCGCTAAATATGTCCGCTTCCGTGTCCCTAGCTATAAGTTGGGACCACGCTATCTTGGTCCTTTCAAAATTTTGTGCCAGATTAATCCTGTCTCTTACAAACTTCTTCTTCCTCCTTCTCTTCGTATTCCTAATGCCTTTCACGTTTCTCTTCTTAAACCACTTATCATTAACCGTTTCTCTCCCAAATCTGTTCCTCCCACTCCTGTTTCCGGCTCCTCGGACATCTTCTCCGTCAAAGAGATTTTGGCATCCAAAAAGGTCAGAGGGAAAACCTTTTTTTTAGTGGATTGGGAGGGTTGTGGTCCAGAAGAGAGATCCTGGGAACCTGAGGACAATATCCTAGACAAAAGTCTGCTCCTCAGGTTCTCAGGCTCTAAGAAGAGGGGGAGACCCAAGGGGGGGGGGGGGTACTGTTACGCCGAGCACTCCGGGTCCCCGCTCCTCCCCGGAGCGCTCGCTACACTCTCCTCACTGCAGCGCTCCGGTCAGATCCACTGACCCGGAGCGCTGCGATACCGCCTCCAGCCGGGATGCGATTCGCGATGCGGGTAGCGCCCGCTCGCGATGCGCACCCCGGCTCCCGTACCTTACTCGCTCTCCGTCAGTCCTGTCCCGGCGCGCGCGGCCCCGCTCCCTAGGGCGCGCGCGCGCCGGGTCTTTGCGATTTAAAGGGCCACTGCGCCGCTGATTGGCGCAGTGGTTCCAATTAGTCTTATCACCTGTGCACTTCCCTATATCACCTCACTTCCCCTGCACTTCCTTGCCGGATCTTGTTGCCATCGTGCCAGTGAAAGCGTTTCCTTGTGTGTTCCTAGCCTGTGTTCCAGACCTCCTGCCGTTGCCCCTGACTACGATCCTTGCTGCCTGCCCCGACCTTCTGCTACGTCCGACCTTGCTTCTGTCTACTCCCTTGTACCGCGCCTATCTTCAGCAGCCAGAGAGGTTGAGCCGTTGCTAGTGGATACGACCTGGTCACTACCGCCGCAGCAAGACCATCCCGCTTTGCGGCGGGCTCTGGTGAAAACCAGTAGTGACTTAGAACCGATCCACTAGCACGGTCCACGCCAATCCCTCTCTGGCACAGAGGATCCACTACCTGCCAGCCGGCATCGTGACAAGGACCTTGAAATGCTTCTTACGAAGCCACTCCTTCATTGCCCAGACGGTGTGTTTGGGATGATTGTAATGCTGAAAGACCGAGCAACATTTCATATTCAATGCCCTTGCTGATGGTTTTCACTTAAAATCTCACCATACATGGCCCCATTCTGTCCTCCTGGTCCCTTTGCTGAAAAACAGCCCCAAAGCATGCTGTTTCCACCCCATGCTTCACAGTAGGTATGGTGTTCTTTGGATGCAACTCAGCGTTCTTTCTCCTCCAAACGCAATGAGTTGAGTTTTTACCAAAAAATTCTACTTTGGTTTAAGGGGAAGAACTTGCACAATTGGTGGCTGACTAAATACATTTTTGCCCCACTGTATATAGTGTTTAAAACACAAATGAGATATAAATCTGTTACCAGCTTCTTAAAGTAAATGCTTATGTTACAAAGCTGAAGTATTTGGAGGGGTAATAGTAACAATGTCAGTCAATTAAGTGAGAAAGGTGCTGTTAGAAAAATGTTAAACCGGCGATGTCTTTTCTGGATAATACAGATGTCAAAAACAGGGCTGGCAGATGAACAGATTCATAATTATCCATGATTTACCAAGCAAGATTTATTACTGTGATGAATAAATACTTTGAGGGTGTATTCATACATGAAAACACGGAAAAAGCTAATCCAGCAAATGCAAATGTAAAATCTTCATTTTTTATTTATAACCTTATGAAATAGCATATTGCTTAGTGGCCGACGCATTTCAGGTGTTTTGCACACCTTTATTCATGATAGAGCATGTATTGCCACATACAGCATCTGCTGCAGATTTGAAGCTGCAGATTTTAGGCTACAGATTTAAATGTGAACTAAATAAATAAACACAGCTTCAACTCTACAGCATTATATCCTGTATGTGTAAATACACCCTTAGGGTCTGTTCACACAGGCGGATTTTCCACAGCATATTTGCAGATTTTCTGCTTTTGCATTGAAGTCTATAGTAGAAAAATTTGCTTCAAATCTGCACGTGTGAATTGACCCCTGAAGTCAAAGTGGTCTGCCATGGTTTTTTTTGCAGAGGAAATGCTGCTGCTGAAAATCTGCCATGGAGAGCACACCAGATTCAAACTTGCAGTGCGAAACACAACAATTTTAATATAATGTTGGCGTTAAAAGTGTTAGTTTAGAGGATTGTATATGGGACATATTTTATAAAGTTTTGGGTTCGCTTATTGCCAGCAAAACGTATGCAAGTCCATAAAAGTGTGGAGTAATGGTATGGCATTGTCTATGAGCAGATTAGTCTGATGACTACAGGGGGTTCATTGACCAATACATTTCTAGGGCAAAGGACTGGTTCCACCAACAACCATAAGAAATGGGAATGCAGATTAAGGCTATAATACACATTGTAACTCCAGATCAATACAATATAACTGAAATCAATGTATTTCAAAATTTCATCTCTTAATTTAGTCATTTTCTCTAGACTATATTTATACCAAAATTGAAAATATTTTGTACGGTAAACATCTGCTTTTAATGAAGAAGGATAGTAAAACAGCAATGCCAAGACATTATTTTAACTAAATAAGAGGACCCAGAGCTAAAATTGAAATCAGTGCCAGTCCATTTTGCTTGAGTCACTCTTTCCTGGTCAGTGTCTTTCTTCCTGACAACAATAGTAATTTGTAATGCTAAAAACCTGTCGCCTTCTTCTATATCTTCTAATTTGGTTAGAGTCACTCTTTCTAACAGTTAACTGTAAACATAGTCTATATAGAGAGTCCGTGACTAAACAAAGATGCTAACATATTTGTTTACTACTGAAAACAATTGCCTGCGGGAACGAGTCACATGGACTTTTTGTACCAGAGTATGTTCGATGGTTAGGCTTATGGCACACATTTAGGTTGTCCATTAAAATAACCTTCAGTTCTAGTGGGCCCATGAATGGACTCCAAACTGGTATAATATAACAGAGGAAAAAAAGATAAATGCCAGATATGCATCACCATTAGACATCCCCTAGGATGGGGCTCTACATTGTAACAGTAGATGAGTGAGAGATCACCTTGTCAAATACCCTTTTTTCCTGTTTATCTGAAGCTAGTAGACTCTGGCAACTGTTTCTGCTTAAAAGAGTTTATAAAACCTGTACTTATTCTCTTGCATAAACATGGCTTATATCTGGACTTCTCATGCACTAGGTATAGTGGTGTAAATGCGCACTTTAATATGATATGTGAATGCTGTTCGTGCTGTTCTGGAGATTGTTCACCAAGTATATTACCCTCCCATAGCAACAGAGCTTGTTACCAGGGAGGGGCATCTATGAGAAATGTAAAATTTTGAGGAAGTTTAACTTGGTGTTGGTACCTTGGTTTCGTATGACAATATGGATAGGTTGAGGCTCTAAATGTGTCACTCCGTTTCCATGTGTAAAGTCTATCCCCCTTCACAAGTGCAATCAATCTCATAGGCAGCAGACCAGGGAAGAGAGGTCACTAGGGGACTGCCTGGGACGACTGTATGTTTTTGTTGAGTGGGAAAAGGAGGTAAGTTAAAAGGGAAAGTTACCTACTGGGGCATCTACTTAATGGGGTGAAATTACCTATTAGGGACATCAAACTAATGGGGGAAATTTCCTTCTGTAGACACCTACCTAATGGGGGAAATTACCTACTAGGGGCATCTACCTATTGGGTGAAATTACGTATTAAAGGGGTACTCCCCTACCCCAGCCTTCGGAACATTTTGTTCCAAATGCTGGGTGCAGGCTGCAGGGGTCATGACATCACAGCCACGCCACTTCGTGACATCAAGCCACACCCCTGTAATGCAAGTTTATAGGAGGGGCCTTGTGGCTGCCACACCCCCTTCCATAGACTTGCATTGAGGGGGCATGGTGTTACATCAAGAGGGGGCGTGGTGTGATGTCAAGACCCCACAGCCCGCACCCAGCATTCGGAAAAAAATGTTCCGAACACTGGGGCAGTGGAGTTCCCCTTTAAAGGCACTTATCTAATAGGGGAAATTACCTACTTAAGGCACTTACCTAATGGTAAAAATTACCTTCCGGGACACCTACCTAAAGGGGGCAAACTACCTACTATGGACATCTACCTAATGGGGCACCTGTTTATCTAATGGGGAAAACTACCTACCTCCTAGGGCACCAGTCTACCTAATGGGGGGACACTATAGCTTAAAATGTTTGTCAAACAGATTCTGCGGAGACAAGATGTGGCTGGAAGGAATTGTCAAATGGAGAAGAAAAGGAAAAGTAAATGACTCAGATCAGAGAATATGTCACTGGATTTAATTGTATGATAATCACTTACATGATCTGTAGTAATAGTGATAGCAGTCATAGTATGGGGGTTTAGTTCATATTGTTCAGTAGCAATTTGGATATAATAATTTATCACTGTGTGTTGGTAATTTGCCCTTGGTATATAAAAATTTTATGTGAAAAATCTTTTTGGGGGAGGAAGTGATGGGTCTTGGGGCTTGTGCACCTGATCTTTTAACCCCTTAAGGACCAGGCCATTTTACACCTTAGGACCAGAGCGTTTTTTGAACATCTGACCACTGTCACTTTAAACATTAATAACTCTGGAATGCTTTTAGCTATCATTCTGATTCCAAGATTGTTTTTTCGTGACATATTCTACTTTAACATGGGGGTAAATTTTTGTCGATACTTGCATCCTTTCTTGGTGAAAAATCCCAAAATTTGAGGAAGAAATAGAAAATTTAGAATTTTTCTAACTTTGAAGCTCTCTGCTTGTAAGGAAAATGGATATTCCAAATAAAAAAAAATTGTATTCAAATTTCCAATATGTCTACTTTATGTTTGCATCATAAAATTGATGTGTTTTTACTTTTGGAAGACACCAGAGGGCTTCAAATTTCAGCAGCAATTTTCCAATTTTTCAAACTCACTATTTTTCAGGGACCAGTTCAGGTTTGAAGTGGATTTGAAGGGTCTTTATATTAGAAATACCCCATAAATGACCCCATTATAAAAACTGCACCCCCAAAGTATTCAAAATGACATTCAGTCAGCGTTTAAGCCTTTAGGTGTTTCACAGGAATAGCAGCAAAGTGAAGGAGAAAATTCACAATCTTCATTTTTTACACTTGCATGTTCTTGTAGACCCAATTTTAGAATTTTTACAAGGGGTAAAAGGAGAAAATTTATACTTGTATTTGTAGACCAATTTCTCTCGAGTAAGCGCATACCTCATATGTCTATGTAAAGTGTTCGGCGGGTGCAGTAGAGGGCTCAGAAGCGAAGGAGCGACAAGGGGATTTTGGAGAGTACTTTTTTCTGAAATGGTTTTTGGGGGGCATGTCGCATTTAGGAAGCCCCTATGGGGCCAGAACAGCAAAAAAAAAAAAACACATGGCATACCATTTTGGAAACTAGACCCCTTGAGGAACGTAACAAGGAATTAAGTGAGCCTTAATACCCCACAGGGGTTTCACGACTTTTGCATATGTAAAAAAAAAATTTTTTTCACTAAAATGTGTGTTTCCCCCCCAAATTTCACATTTTTGCAAGGGTTAATAGCAGAAAATACCCCCCAAAATTTGTAACCCCATCTCTTCTGAGTATGGAGGTACCCCATAAGTTGACCTGAAGTGCAATACGGGCGAACTACAATGCTCAGAACAGAAGAAGTCATATTTGGCTTTTTGAGAGCAAATTTTGCTCGGGGGGGGGGGCATGTCGCATTTAGGAAGCCCCTATGGTGCCAGAACAGCAAAAAAAACACATGGCATACCATTTTGGAAACTAGACCCCTTGAGGAACGTAACAAGGAATAAAGTGAGCCTTAATACCCCACAGGGGTTTCACGACTTTTGCATATGTAAAAAAAAAAAAAATTTCACTAAAATGTGTGTTTCCCCCCAAATTTCACATTTTTGCAAGGGTTAATAGCAGAAAATACGCCCAAAAATTTGTAACCCCATCTCTTCTGAGAATGGAAGTACCCCATAAGTGGACATCAAATGCACTACGGGAACGCTACAATGCTCAGAAGAGAAGGAGTCACATTTGCAAATTTTGCTGAAATGGGGGGGGGGGGGGGGGGGGACATGTCGCATTTAGGAAGCCCCTATGGTGCCAGGACAGCAAAAAAATAAACACATGGCATACTATTTTGGAAACTGCACCCCTCAAGGAACATAACAAGGGGAACAGAGAGCCTTAACACCCCACAGGTGTTTGATAAATATTCATGAAGTGGGATGTGAAAATGAAAAATTAGATTTTTTTTACACTAAAATGCTGGGGTTACCCCAAATTTTTCATTTTCACAAGTGGTAAAAGGAGAACATGTCATTGTAAATGTGTAAATACATTTCTTTGGAGTAAGGACATACCTCAAGTCTGGGCGTAAACAGCGTGCACACCGGTCTCTTGAGCTTTGGCTTTCTCCTATGGAGCCAGAACAATGGGACCCCCCCTCAAGGGGCATTACATGGGGTAAATAACTGGGGTACGCTAAGCAACTAAAATGGGGTACAGTGGGACATAAAATTATAAAACAGATTATGTTCCCAGAATAATGACCCAGAGCATAGCCAAAACAAAAAAATATGACTGCCCCAAACCCTATGCTCTGAATCATCATTTTGGAATGTGATGTGTTTGGCCGTCCCTAACTTGCTGCCACAAATGTGCACCCCGCTCAGGTGGAGAGAGAGCGCTGCGCATTTGAGGCAACATAAAAAGTCCCCGATGATAGTGACAGAGGTCTTATCAGTTTTTTTGGGGGGGGGATTAAATATTTTTTGGGGCAATTTAGTGGTTTTATGGGGTTAAAACTTGGAATGTACTCTGGACTTGGTACATTTGGGTCAAATTGTGGAAAATTAAAATGAAGAGGGAAAATTTAGAACTCCATGGAAGTGTGATACTCCCTGAAGCAATCCTTAATGCAGAGGCCCGGATTATCTGGGCAAGTGTCACATTGAGTGGTGGTGTCCTTCCGAATCCCCCTCTTGTAACACACTCTGCATCTTTTCTGGGCTCGTCCCTTCTTTCCAGTGTGGGGGACTTTACCTGGAAAGTGTTGGCCTGGGACGATCCTGGCACCTATTATTTCAGTTCCTTGGGAAGTCCGGCCTGCTCTTTCCCGGTCGCCAAAGATCAGGACCTTTAGGACTTCTTCTTGGAACTGGAGGAATGTCCCTGTGTTGCCAGCGTACTGGGACAGTACTAAAGGGTTGTACATGGCAACCTGTACCATGTAGACCGCAACTTTCTTGTACCATACCCGTGTTTTCCGCATGGCGTTATATGGCTTGAGGACTTCATCAGAAAGATCAACTCCCCCATATACCATATTCATAGTTTAGAATACAATGGGGCTTGAGGACCGGTGTTGTGGTACCTCGCACAGGGACAGGTGAGCTGCCGTTGCCATGAATAGTGGTTAGCATAAGGACATCCCTCTTATCCTTATACTTGACCAGCAACAGGTTTTCATGGGCAAGGGCACGGGACTCAACCTTGGGAATAGGTATCTTAACAAAATTTAGAGGGAGGCCTCTCTGGTTTTTCCGCACGGTCCCACAAGCGGACGTGGATCTGGCGGCAAGGGATGTGAACAGAGGGATGCTGGTATAAAAGTTGTCCACGTACATGTGGTAACCCTTATCCAGCAATGGGGGCACAAGCTCCCAAACGATTTTCCCACTAACATCCAGAGTGGGGGAACAATCTGGGGGTTCAATACGGGAATCTCGTCCCTCATACACTGTAAACTTGAGAGTGTATCCAGAGGTACTCTCACAAAGTTTATAGAGCTTCACACCATACCGCGCCCGCTTCGAGGGAATATACTGGCGGAAGATGAGTCTCCCCTTAAAACTGATAAGAGACTCATCAACCGAGAGCTCCCTGAGGGGTATATAGGCCTCCAAAAATTTGGCCCCTAAGTGATCGATGACCGGCCTCACTTTGTAAAGCCGGTCATAGGCGGGATCACCTCGGGGTGGACATGCCTAATTATCTGCATAATGCAGGCATTTCCAAATGGCCTCGAACCGCCTCCATGTCATGACCATACTGTAAAGCGGGGTCTGGTATAGGATGTCCCCGCTCCAGTACTGTCTGACACTGGGCTTTTTGACCAGGCCCATATGCAGCAAGTGGCCCCAAAATGTCCTCATTTCTGCTGTATCAATGGCGCACCATTCATTGGACCTGGCCAAAAAAGAACCAGGGTGGTGGGCGATGAACTGCCTGGCGTACAGATTCATCTGCTCCACCATGTGACTGACAAAACTGTTACTGAAAAAATAACTGAAATAGTCAATTTCAGTGAATCCAGAATTGTCAATCCGGATTCCGGAGTCGCCAACAAACTCCGGAACCTGTGGCTGATAACCCTCTGGGGGTCTCCAGACAGGTTCACCGGAAGGGAGCTCCGGTAAACTTGTCTGGGGGGTCGGACTCCTAGTACGAGCGGCATCACCACTTGCACTAGTGCTGGCCACTGGGCCACTATCATGGGGGGTGCGTGGCCTCGCCTGGCCACGCAGGGGGCTCATCATCACTACTAGATGAGGAGGAGGACGATGAAGAACACAGAAATGTTGGATCTTCATCGTCCTCACTGACAGATTCGGAGTCGGAGGCAAGAAAAGCGTATGCCTCCGCTACCGAAAATGCCCGGCGAGCCATCTACTTTTTTCTACGGTGGTGGAGGGGGGGGGGGGGGGGGAGGGAGTGTGTGTGTGTGTGGGGGGTTATGTACTTTGTGTGTGCTTGGTGTATACTATATATAACGGTGTGTGATTAGAAATCACACACCGTTATATGGGGGGGGGGGGGGAAATGCTGCAGGCAAAAAAAAAAATGGGGGGGCTAATGCAGCGCCCTGAACCCCTAATAGGGCATGGGTCACACTGAAAAACTGCAGAAGACCCTTGGGGACCTATTAGGGGGTCAGGGGGGGGGGGGAATTTTTTTTCCCTTTTTATAACTTTATTTTTAACTATTTAGCCTACCTTTCCCTGGGCTGTATGCGTTCCCTGATCTATAGGGGGCTTCTTTTCTTCTCTGGGGGCTCTGATCTCGGCAGAGGGGGGGGGGGGGGGTCCCCGGCTTCCTCCAGCAGCTCTGACCGCTGACTGAACCCAGCCAGCTGCGGGAGCTGCAGGAGGATGCTAACTCCTCCCCTGCCGGCTGCTATTGGCTGGACGATCGTCCAGCCAATAGCAGCGATCCTTGGGGGGTGGTGAAATCGCCACCTCCCCATAGATACAGTGGGTGATAGGGGGTGTATCATACACCCCCGATCACCTTGTATCTCCGGGTCAGCGGGTCACACGTGACCCGCATCGCCGGAACAGCCGCAAATCGCATGTGCGTCCTTGGTCCTTAAGACCCAGGGTGTCGGGACGTAACGTTACGTCATGGGTCCTGTCGGGGTTAAAGGGGTACTCCGGTGGAAAACTTTTTTTTTTTTTTTATCAACTGGTTCCAGGAAGTTAAACAGATTTGTAAATTACTTCTATTAAAAAATCGTAATCCTTCCAGTACTTATTAGCTGCTGAATACTACAGAGGAAATTATTTTATTTTTGGAACACAGTGCTCTCTTCTGACATCATGAGCACAGTGCTCTCTGCTGACATCTCTGTCCATTTTAGGAACTGTCCAGAGCAGCATATGTTTTCTATAGGGATTTTCACCTACTCTGGACAGTCCTGTGTTCCTGCCACAAGGGCCCTGTGACAGGAGGTGCAATTTCTATGCATATTCAAGTTTTAATATAATAAAATCTAGTAATTGAAGCACGGTCTCTTATACTAATATTTACATCTATCCATCATTTACCAGTAACCCTGGTATTCCCCTTGAGGTATATGGTTACTTTTGTTTCACCATATATTCTGTGTTACTACTGAGGCTCTGGTCTCTCCCTTACTAGCTAAAATTTAATTTGGCCTCTCTTTATTACAAAGAGGATCACCACACATAGACCTAGCTCTGGGGAGAGATGGCGCTGTGGTGAGACACGGTGAATGGCGGGACCACGGGGTGTAGCGGTGCAGGTGGATGGGGCAGATGGTATAAATCCCAGGGGCAAGGTGTTATTAACCCCTAATGTTCGTTACGCCAGAGTGGTTTTTGGGTATCGGGAACCACCCAACGATATCTCCGCTATCCCAATGGCTAGGCAATGAAGTGAGAGACCACAACCAGGTTATGGTTTAACGGAGGCTTTACCGAGGTCAGACAGGTGTTATTATCTTCACAGCTAGGCCAGGATCCCAGAGAGGTAGCCAGGAACACAGAAGGACCTCACAGCTTGCTGGGACCAATTATACTTGTAACAGACTTTAGATAATTGACTTTAGGCTTGACTGGACTATAGGCAGTGACAGCATACATAGACTTGACTTACTGGAAGTGATTGTAGATTTGAGGCCTTCCAGGTAGCTGGACACTTGCACTGAGATGTCTATGCTTTGCTGTTCCTCAGCATGAGTGATGGTGTAAGAGAGAGATTGCAGCACCTCCCTTCCTTATAAAGGGGGGCTGAACTAGAAGCCCATAGGTCAAGCTGCGGGTCATGTGTTAAGCTGGTGCTCTCTGGTTAACATGTAACATCTCACAGGTCCTTTTGACAATTACATTAGTCCTCCAAAGGTCCTTTATACTGTCTATACATTAACATACTGACTATACATCAGGGGTCCTCAAACTTTTTAAACAGGGTACAGTTCACGGTCCCTCAGACCGTTGGAGGGCGGGAGTAAAAAAAAAAAAAAACTATGAACAAATTCCTATGCACACTGCATATATTTTATTTTGAAGTGAAGAAACAAAATGGGAATAAATACAATATTTAAAATGAAGAACAAGTTAAATCAACCAACTTACCAGTATTTCAATGGGAACTGGGTAGTTCCCCCCACATTAGGTGCAATATAGTCCCCCACATTAGGCTGGCAGTACGTTCCCCCACATTAGGTGCAATATAGTCCCCCACATTAGGCTAGCAGTATAGTCCCCCACATTAGGTGCAATATAGTCCCCCAAATTACGTTGGCAGTATGTTCCCCCACAGGCATACAGCCTCCAGCGATACAGTATGGCTGGAGGCTGTACGCCTGTGTACTGCCCCATTTCAGCGTTCTGACCACCGCTCCGGCCATAGCAGGACCGGAGGAATGGTGGTCAGAACATCGAAGGGTCGCGCCGCTGGTAAACACTTACCTCCAGCGCGCGTCCTTGCTTCTCTGCTTCTCCGCTCGGTTGCCATGGGCGCACGCATGGGACGTCAGTGACGTTGCTGCGTGCGCCTGTTCCCGGCGGTCCCCGCTTTATTAAAGTAAACGCGGCCCGCAGGGACTTAACAGAGGCATCCTTGTGTTCCGAAAGCATATTTCAGAACACATGGATGTCCTGAGTCAAAAACGCCCGGCGGGCCGGGTAAATGCGCTCCGCAGGCCGCATGTGGCCCGCGGGCCGTAGTTTGAGGACCCCTGCTATACATAGAGAGCACCCAGGTCACTGAGGGACTCAACCTGACAGGGCCTAAGTTTAGCGCAGGACCATGTCCTGTACTGGGACATTACAGTGCCATACTATGTATGCAAATATTATGGGGGAGATTTATCAAAACCTGTCCAGAGGAAAAGTTGCTGAGTTGCCCATAGCAACCAATCAGATCGCTTCTTTCATTCCCTCAGAGGCCTCTTCAAAAATGAAAGAAGTGATCTGATTGGTTGCTATGGGCAACTCAGCAATTTTTCCTCTGGACAGGTTTTGATAAATCTCCCCCTATATCTTTTCATTGAATGATTTTAATGAGTTTAAATACAAAATGTGTTTATAATTTGGTGCTTTATTTAAATAAAGGATTGAATACGGAATACTGAACTGAGTATGTCATGCTGGGGAGGCTGGAATCATTGCTTCATCACATAGAATACTTCACGGTAGATCAAAGTGAGTATTACATTATTACTGGTAAGGCTCTGTTCACATTAGTGTCATTACTTCCATTCTTTTTAAAGCCAAATCAGCTAATCCTAAATGAGAACAGAGCCTAGCTCATATGATTACATTTAGACATTTTAATATAGATTTTACTGCCATTACCAATGGATCAATCTAGAGGATTACTGTATACAGTGAAGTTTACACAAGCTATTTTATAATTCTGTTCATTCACAAACTCCAACAGTATGAGATATTCTCCCTGCAAAAGATACCGGAAGAGAAAATCAACAGTTAAATTACAATTACAAAAGGCTCCAACTTTTTGCTGCTGTAACTATTATATCTTAGTTAAGTTATGTTCTACAAGGACCTGCAGCCTTTTAAATATTTTATTACAGTCAGGTTTTTATGCAGTTTTTTTTAATGCATTTTGTAAGAAGCACGATTAGTAATCTTTAAAGGGGTACTCCGCCCCTGGCATCTTATCCCCTATCCAAAGGATAGGGGATAAGATGTTAGATTGCCGCAGTCCCGCTGCTGGGGACCCCGGGGATCGCCGCTGTGGCACCCCGCCATCATTACTACACAGAGCGAGTTTGCTCTGTGCGTAATGACGGGCGATACAGGGGCCGGAGCAGCGTGACGTCATGGCCCCGCCCCTCATGACATCACAGCCCGTCCCCTTAATGCAAGTCTATGGGAGGGGGCGGGCCGTGACATCACGAGGGGAGGAGCCGTGATGTAACGATGCTCCGGCCCCTGTATTGCCCGTCACTACGTGCAGAGAGATCTCACAGTAATGATAGCGGGGTGCCGCAGCGGGGATCCCCGGGGTCCCCAGCAGCGGGACCGCGGCGATCTGACATCTTATCCCCTATCCTTTGGATAGAGGATAAGATATCTAGGGGCGGAGTACCCCTTTAAGGCTCCATGGTAAAACTAAGAAACTGAGCCATGCAACTGTTAACCCCCACCCCAACATTTGACATACATCTATGTTAAAGTGATAGGGAGATTGTATGGAACAGGCCAAGGATTTGAGCCTTCGCTATACTTGTTTAGTGACACCCACCTATATTGGCAGCGATCAGAGATATATTTTATCAAGGCTGTTTTACCCTGTTTTTCTTGCTTTCCAAAAATGTGCGCCCTCAAAATGGAACCAGGAAAAATGACAGCTATAGGTATCAGAATATGGCTATTAAAGTAGTAAAACATACCAAAAGTATTATATTTGCATAACTGTCCAGATCTGCAAAATAAAGAAGGAAGTCATATAGTTTTTTTCCAATCCAAAACAATACTCCCTGCTGCCATCTCTGTCTGTGTTAGGAAGTGTCCGAAGCAGGAGAATGAAAAAGTTTGCTCTATGGGCTTACTCCTGCATTGGACACTTTCTGCTATGAGCATGAGCATGGGTATCAACATGGAGCACTGTGACATATTGGAAAGATCACCACAACTTCCTCCAGGACCAGAGTCTGCATTAGGGGGGCAGGCCCCATCCTTAAGAGGTTCCCCAGAACACCTAAAGAACTACAGATATATATATATATATATATATATATATATATATATTTTTTTACATTTTGCAAAATCATGGTAAAATCGCCACAAAATGGCATGGATTTCTATTATTTTTTCATATACTAGGCTGAATGAGTGTTAACTGTTTTGCACCTTGAACTGTAGTTTTTATTCAATTTGTTTTACTGCTTTTTATTAATTTCTTCTGACATAGGATATGACCAAAAATGTAATAAAGTACAGTGGTCCCTCAAGTTACAATATTAATCAGTTCCAGGATGACCATTGTATGTTGAAACCATTGTATGCTGAGACCATACCTCTATGGAAACCTGGTAATTGGTTCTGAAGCCACCAAAATTCATCCAAAAATAGGAAAAAGTCAGGACTAAACAAAAATAAGTAGATAACTAATATAGATAAAGCAAGTCCTTTACATATAAAAGTAAGAAAGAGCTGCTGAGAGCTGTAAATCACTGTCTATGTTAGCGTTTCCCAACCGGGGTGCCTCCAGCTGTTGCAAAACTACAACTCCCAGCATGCCCAGACAGCCAAAGGCTGTCCGGGCATGCTAGGAGTTGTAGTTTTGCAACAGCTGGAGGCACCCCGGTTGGGAAACGCTGGTCTATGTAGAGGACAGGAGCTTCTTCAGGGTCCTTTACAGTACATGCAATGTCCTAAATATGTAAAATGGAGCCTCCCTCACCTGGTGTCCAAAGGAGCAGCTAACCCTGCACAGGTAAAGAGTACAGAACATGTAATACCTCCCTGTACTGTAGGGGGTGCTACCAGACACCAGTCAGTGCATGCACTTCAGTAATACAGGTGTTTACCAGTGAATGCCCATTTTGATTGGTCGGTTCTTCCAGCCATTGACATGTTTCACAGATCTGGACTGTCTGTAGCATTGTATGTTGAGTCTGGTTTCAAGTTACAATGGTCCAGAAAAGACCATTGTATGTTGAGAATACTGTAACCTGAGGCCATTGTAAGTTGAGGGATCACTGTATTGATCAGTACTGTTGGCAATCTTCTTGTACAGCTTGCATTGACAGCTTGTGCAAAGCTAATCGAACCGCCTTGATTGCAATCGAACCGCCTTGATCCCCCCCCCCCCCCCCCCGAAGGCACCTTCATTTTCCTTTTAGATGCCATTACATTAATCAAGGCATCTAGTAGGTTAACTCACCAACTGTGAAGCAAGTGCATTTCCTGTAAATGTACTTCTCTGTGTGCAAAGTATAAGCCCGCAGTGCCGTAAATTTATGGCGTGTGTCCTTAAGAGGTTAGAGGTTATCAATGTTATCAACTATCCACAGGATTCAAACTACTTACTAATTCACTGAACTAAGGATACTGTAAGTATCTGATTGCTGGGATCTGACCCCTGGGACCCTCACTGATCTTCGGAACGGAGGTCCCCAAGTTAATGGAGCAGTAGCACATGGGTGGCTGCTGCTCCATACATTTTCTATGGGATTATAAACATTGCTATGCGTGAACTTGTCAATATGAAACCCCTAAAAACTTCATAAGACCTAATAGAACTTAGTGGAAAATTTTGAACATTATGGTGAGAAGGAAGAAAACCTTAGCCATGAATCAGAATGCAAGGGTTGGAAACAGGTTAAAGTTTCTCAATGCATTATATGGTATAATAAATGGTACTGTTAAAAAATAACTCCTCCTACAAAAAAAAATGTTTACAGAAAACAAAAAAGTTATGATGCTTTGAGGGAGCAGATGAAAAACACTGCTGCCAAAAGTTAAAAGGATTTAAAGAGGATTTCTGATTTTAAATAAAAATAAAAACTTAATGAGGGTACTCTGGAGGAAAAAGAAATGTTTTCAAATACATTGGTGCCAGAAAGTTATACAGATTTGTAAATTACTTCTATTTAAAAATCTTAAGCCATTCAGTACTTATCAGCTGCTGTATACTACAGAGGAAGTTGTGTAGTTATTTCCAGTCTGATCACAGTGCTCTCTGCTGCCACCACTGTCAATTTCAGGAACTGTCCAGAACATAAACAAATCCCCATAGCAAACCATTCCTGCTCTGGACAGTTCCTGACATGAACAGAGGTGGTAGCGGAGAGCACTGTGATCAGACTGGAAAGAACTACTCAACTTCCTCTGTAGTATCACCTGATAAGTACTGGAAGGATTAAGATTTTCAAATCTGGACAATTTTCTGGCACCAGTATTTAACTTATAGTTTACATATATTTGTGTTTCCATTTTATACTCATCTCTAGATCTTTATTTCTCACCATTTTGAAGATATAAATTTGCTGTTGGGGAAAGGAGTTATTAATTATCTAGGCAATATTCTGCAGCAGTTGCACAATCTTTTATTATTCTAATATATTAGTGATAATTCCAGACTTAGCTCAGAGAGCATTGTCTACAACAGGTTTTCCCTACCACGGTGCCTCCAGTTGTTGCAAAAAACACACCAAGCATGCCCAGGCAGCCTTTCGCTATACGGTCATGATGGAAGTTGTAATTATGCATTTTTACTATATTAAAGTTATTTAATTGATAAATATACATACATAAATAAACAAACAAAAAATCTTACTTTGGGTAGAGATGAAATTCCAAATCTTACTGAATGATTGTAAAATATAAATTCTAGAAAAAAAAAGTAAATGTTAGATCACATCATGTAAACAATCACTTGTAGCAAACACCATGTAGCATCAGGATGTTTGGTGCATCTACACATCCATATGAGGCTAGCTTTCAGTGTCTATAGGGTCCTGATGCTGGCAGATATCAGGGACTTGAGTAAGACACAGACGGGAAGTCGGTGCTAGGGCCACACATATAGACGCTGTCTCCATTGACGGTATTGTATGTCCTGGTGGATTCCACTAAAAAAATGGACATGTTTATTATTTCAGCAGAGATCCAAACTTGAATTTCTGCTACAGAATTTTATGCTGCAGAAACTCTGCCATGTGTATGGTGCAGCAGAATCCAGTTGAAAACAATGGGAGGCTGCTGCACCGAAATTTCCAAGCTGAATTTTTCTGGGTTTTGCTAAGAAATTCCTCTGTGTGAATGGGCCCTTAAGGTGGCCCGTGAGTATATATTCTGTATGCAGAAAATACAGAACCTACTAGAGTGTTTGCTAAAATAAATTCTCAGTATTTTTAAGCAATACAACCTTTTATTTGTCTACATAATTATGTAAGTAAATATATGTAATTGTGTGATACTGTTTTATACATTCTCTAATCTTCAATTTTTTTATGTTTTTTTTCTATTTAAATTATATAATAAAAGCATTTTCTACTATTTCTCTCAATTCTAGTATTATTTATATAATACTGATTTATATATATATATATATATATATATATATATATATATATATATTTATATGTGTTAATTCAAATAGAGACAAAAGCAGACATGGTTGCCCATCTAACAACATGCACAGTAATCTAAGGCTTCTCAGCAAAATGTATTAAACTCACAGTTAGTTAGTGTACTTTATGATCATGAAGTCCAAGCCTGCTGGCCACGTCATGGCCAACTGTAAGTAGTGGGTCCCTAACATCCCTAACATAAAATGGTGCTGCACTGAGTGGTGACCATGACATCCGCCACACTAGTGCCCACAGGGGGAACAGCCAATTGGTAGAGCAGCCCCAATGCGTCTGATCAGACCCTGGGCCGCGCCTCCCCACAGAAGCCTTAGATCACTGTGCATGTTGTAGATGTGCAACCATGTCTGTTTTTTTCTATTTGAATACACACATACATTACACACATATATAATTAATATAGTATATTATTCTTTTAGTTGGTAGGGTAAAGAAGGTGATGGTTGCAACCACTACTATCTGCAGGTACTGACATGTTCTATACTAGTGCTTTTACCCTGTCCCAAGGATGCTCTATAAGATCTAAGGGGTTATCTAGGAAAAAAAACTTTTATTTATATATCAACTGGCTCCAGAAAGTTAAACAGATTTGTAAATTACTTCTATTAAAAAAAATCTTAATCCTTTCAGTACTTATGAGCTGAAGTTGAGTTGTTCTTTTAGGTCTAAGTGCTCTGTGATAACACGTGTCTCGGGAACTGTCCAGAGTAGAAGAAAATCCCCATCATAGGCGTGCGCAGCCTATTGCATTAGGGTGTGCACCCTAAAGAACAAACTCACGCCGCACGCGTATATGTCGGCCATTACCGGCGGGTCCCTGGCTGCGATCAACAGCCGGGACCTGCCGCACATGATCCGGGCATCGCTCCGATGCCCGTGGTTATGCTTAGGACGTAAATGTACGTCCTGGTGCATCAAGTACCACGTCATCAGGACGTACATTTACGTCCTTCATCGTTAAGGGGTTAAATGGAACTTAATAAAAGGTATATTTTATCATATGGAAGGTCCCTATTCAAATCAGTGCCTATAAAAGGTATGTAGGTTGGTTTTTAGCTAGCTAGGTCAGTTGGTAGCTAAGTGGATTGGTAGTTGATAGCTAGGTAGATAGCATGTAGGCAAAGTCAGATCACAATACACAGTGTTACTTCACACTTTGTATGTTTAGTTCACAAATAGAGCAACTGATAGAGTCACTTCGTACAATCATAGATGCAGAGCCTCTAGTGTTATTCAAAGTGCATATATAATTAGGTGTTACTGTTTCACATTTTGTGTAAACTGCGCATTCATAAACATAAGATGCATAACTTTGCCTTGATGTCAGGACCCTTGTATAATTGCACAAAGTCCTGTGTATTACATCGGGTCCCTATATTAGCACCAGGTAATGTATTCACTGTTCACGTCCCAACACTGCGCTATTGCATTAGTGCCCGTCACTGGTGGCCGTGAAGCGATATTAGAAGAATACACGCTACAACGTGATCCCTGATTAATTAAAGCATGTAGGATCACCTATGGCAATGTGAACAGAGCCCAAATACTTGAAACCAGCTACCACTACCTAGGAAACAGCGAAGTGCAATGGCCTAGTGTTATACGATCTGCAGCCAATGCATAACAAAGGAAGCTGTGTAGTGTGTACATATGTGGATTAGGAAATGGAGTGACGGGCACCAGTGCAATAGCGCAGTGTTGGGACATCTGCAAGAAAGTGAACAGTGAATACATTACCTGGTGCTAATATAGGGACCCCATGTAATACACAGGACTTTGTGCAATTATACAAGAAGGGTCCTGACATCAAGGCAAAGTTATGCATCTTATGTTTATGAATGCGCAGTTTACACAAAAAAACAGTAACACCTAATTATATATGCACTTTGAATAACACTAGAGCAGTGGTCTTCAACCTACGGACCTCCAGATGTTGCAAAACTACAACTCCCAGCATGCCCTGACAGCCGTTGGCTGTCCGGGCATGCTAGGAGTTGTAGTTTTGCAACATCTGGAGGTCCGCAGGTTGGAGACCACTGCACTAGAGGCTCTGCATCTATGATTGTATGAAGTGGACTCCATCAGTTGCTCTATTTGTGAACTAAACATACAAAAGGACATTAATTCACATATAATTGGACTGCAAAATAAAGAGCAGTAATAAAAATTCATAGAAGTAACTGCATAATAGCGTGTCTATGTGAAAAGGGTCCAGTACAGCAGTGTTTCCCAACCAGGGTGCCTCCAGGTGTTGCAAAACTACAACTCCCAGCATGCCTGGACAGCCAAAGGCTGTCCAGGCATGCTGGGAGTTGTAGTTTTGCAACATCTGGAGGCACCCTGGTTGGGAAAAACTGCTGTAGAGTAAGTGTGAAGTAACACTGTGTATTGTGACTAAAAGCCCCCCCCCAGGTCACCCCCCCCCCCACCGGGTCACCACCCCACACGATTCCCCATCCCAAAGTACCGAAGAAAATAACAAAAAAAACTCACCTAGTCCCACGCAGCGATCTCCCGAAGAGCCGGGCCGCGTTCTTTCTTCTCCACAGTACAGGCGCTGATGATTGACGTCATCAGCGCCTGCGTCTGGGAAGGGGTCACGGCCTTCTCTGAACTCTGTGCGCACACAGTTCAGAAGCTCCGGCTGTGAGTGACCAGCTATAAATGCCTCCCTGGGTTAAATAGACTCAGGGAGCATATAATACAGCAAAGTCTGCGGGCAGAACTGGGGAGGATTCCCCCATGATCTGTCCCCCTGCATGATTTTCTGGGTGGGATGTGTCCCCCCGATTCCTACGCTCCCTGGATATCCCGAATTTGACGGGAGCCTGGGCTTGATTAGGGTGTGCCCAGGCACACCCGGCACACCCCGTGCGCACGCCTATGATCCCCATAGCAAACCTCTTCTACTATGTGCAGTTCCCGAGACAAGCAGAGATGTCAGCAGAGAGCACTGTTGCCAGACAGAAAAGAACAACTCAATTTCAGCAGCTGATAATTATTGGAAGGATTAAGATTTTTAAATAGAAGTAATTTACAAATCTGTTTAACTTCCTGGAGCCTGTTGATTTATATATATATAAATCTGTAAATATGTAATTTATGTTACCTCCTTTTTTCTTTCCACAGAATGAAAACTGAGGGGCTGTTTTCTCACATAAGGGTTTTTCCTCATGGAATAGGTATGTTCCTTTGTAATAAATCTTTGTATTTGAGTAAAGCAAATTTACATCTTGCCCTGAAATGGCAAAAAAAAGTTTGTTAAATATTTTTCCTTTTCTTAAAGTTTGTTAACCTTCTTAGCGGTTATCCCGAGCGTGACTCGGGGCTAATTTTCCCTGCCAGGAGCAGTAACCCCGAGTCCCAGAGTTCCCGGCCGGGCTGCACTATATATCGCAAAAGCAATGGAATCGCGATTTTTGCTTTCTGCAATATAGCGATACAGCCCCCAGGAAAACATGCGATTATCTGCTCGGGTCGGCTCCCGTGGTGGGGGGCCAGCCAGAGCAGGTAAAGACAAAATACTAAAAGTCAGTGTTTCCCTACCAGGGGGCCTCCAGCTGTTATAAAACTACAACTCTCAGCATGCCCGAACAGCCAAAGGCTGTCCGGGCATGCTGGGAGTGATAGTTTCACAACAGCTGGAGGCACCCTGGTAGAAAAAACACAAAAAACTTCTGCTCACCTAGTCCCGGTCCCTGCAGATGCCCTTCCCCTCCGTACAGTCCGGGGTGTCCTCTCTTCAGTATTCATCTTGTAGGACCTTTCCCTTTTCAGCCAATCATAGGTCGCAGTGGTGTAAAGCCTGTGATTGGCTGAAGGGGAAAGGACTTGTTCTACAACAAATACACTAGGTTTGAAATATAACCGGCAAACCTAGTGTATGTTACTACCGAACAAGAAAAGGTGACATGGTGGGATGAAAAGGGGGGGGGGGGGGAGAATGTGACAAAGGGGGGGAGGGGGGAATGTGATAAGGGGAGGGGGAATGTGACAGGGGGAAATGTGACAAAGGGGGGGGGGGAGAATGTGACATAGGGGGGGAGGGGGGAATGTGATAAGGGGAGGGGGAATGTGACAGGGGGAAATGTGACAAAGGGGGGGAAAGAATGTGTCAAAGGGGGGGAAGGATGTGACAAAGGGGGGGAGAATGTGACAAAGGGGGGGGGGGAGGGGGGAATGTGATAAGGGGGGGTATGTGACAGGGGGAAATGTGACAAAGGGGGGGGGAACGTGACAAAGGGGGGGAGGGGGAATGTGAAAAGGGGGGAAATGTAATAAGGGGGGAATGTGATAAGGGGGGAATGTGATAAGGGGGGGAATATGACAGGGGGAAATGTGACAAGGGGGGGGGGACGTAACAAAGGGGGGAGGGGAGAATGTGATAAGGGGGGGGGGATGTGATAAGGGGGAGGAAGAATGTGACAGAGGGGGGAATGTGACAAGGGGGAAGAATGTGACAAGGGGCAGATGTGACAGGGGGAGGAGAATGTGACAAGGGGGGGATGTGACACGGGGGGATGTGAAAAAAGGGGAGGAGAATGTGATAAGGGGGGGGGAATGTGGCAAGGGAGGGGGAATGTGACAGGGGGAGATGTGAAGTGGGCGGGGGGAGATGTGAAATTTCAATGCAAAAAATGGTACCAAGTTGAGTTGTTCTTTTCTGTCTGACCACAGTGCTCTCTGCTGACACCGCTGTCTGTGTCAGGAACTGTCCAGAGCAGGAGAGGTTTACTACGGGGATTTGCTTCTGCTCTGGACAGTTTCTGACATGGGCAGAGGTGTCAGATGAGCACACTGTGGTCAGACAGAAAAGACTATACAACTTCCTCTGGAGCATACAGCATCTGATAAATACAGTAAGCATTAGGGTGGGTTCACACTACGTTTTTACCATATGGGAACCGCACCCTGTCTGTCTCCACTTTGGGTGTGGTTTTAAAACTTGGCTCCTTCCACTTCAATGGAACTGAGCTGCAGAACCACAGCCAAACTGGAGACAGACAGGGAGAGGTCTTTGAAAAAAAAATGCCTGATATTTGATTCCTGGTATGCCCCTTTAAGATTTTTTAATAGAAGAAATTAAATAACTTTAACTTTCTGGAACCAGTTGATTTGGAAAAAAAATTATAATAACTTTTTCCACCAGAGTACTCCTTTAAAGGCCAAGTGATATACATTGTTTTATTTGTTTGCATAACTTAGAATAAACATTTCACAATCAATATGGAAGAAATATTCTACATATACTTACTTAAAATTAATCCAACTTTGGCTATTATATTTTGTTTAAGATTTCTGGAACAAGGATTAAAGCTGATTCCTACATCTTGCAAAGGATCTGTAATAAAAAAAAGTGTTTAAGCTGGATTAAAAAAAAACAACAACTATACTATATATCAAACCAATAGCTGAAAGGAAAACAAAATTGTCTTATTTTCATCTTCTTTAAGAAATAGTAGAAATCTCCTGGTGTGTTTGTTTGCATATAGACACTGACCTGATGAAGGAAGTTAATGAGTAAAGGATCCAACTGATGCTCCTTGACGTGTGGAATGCCTCTGCAAACCTATGACTTTTCCTGTTTCACCTCATACTATTCCACTTCATACAAATACATAGGATTAAAATAATCTATTGTGGAATATAGGTGCACTACTGTGGTAGATGTAAACAATGACATTGGCTAACCCTCAAAACTGATATTAAAATTGAGACATTAGCCAGTATATCCTTAGATGAAGGACATACCTGAGCCCACACACCAACGCCAAGGTTTCTCAAGTGGCATGGGACCTAACACTAACCTACCTGTGCATGATAAGCAAAACCAGGGGCCAGTGGGCAATTACAGCAGTAATAGGTCCCTTGGTGTTGGTGTGAGGGATCTAGTATGTCCTTCATATAAGGATATACTGGCTAATGTCTAAATTTTAATATCAGTTTTGAGGGTTAGCCAATGTCATTGTTACATCTACCACAGTAGTGCACCTATATTCCACATAGATTATTTTGATTGTTTTACATCCACACCTATTTATTTTGTGCAGGATGCCATTGTGGTACTTGTGGTCATTTGCAGGCATCCTCCATTGTATGCATTTTTTGCTGGGGATTGCCCATAGCAACTGACCACAAGTGCAGGCTCTGCCCCCCAGTATCTATGCATAACTGCATTCAGGGGTGAGCACCTTCTGCTATCTGATACCACGTCAATGTATTTCTTCAAATACATGGGATTAGACACAAACTCCATAGCCACATGGCTAACATTCAAGGTGCAGCATACCTTTTAGGATCCTTTGGACCTGTAACACTCACGTTTCTAAAGACAGGAACTCCTGTGTATGTGGATCCGCTGGACCTGTGTGGCAGATGACTCGGACCGTACCAGGGAGCGGAGTCTAAGATGCCGCTGGTCTTCACCAGAGCCTGCCGCAAAGCAGGATGGGCTTGCAGCTGCAGGCAACACCCAGGTCGCTACCCCTGGCACGGCTCGACCACACAGGAGGCTGAGGAGATGCGAGGCACAGGAGGGATTAGACAACTCGTAGTCAGGATAGCAGTAGGTCAGGGCAGGAGGCACAGTAGCGTAGTTGGGACGTAGCAGGAGTTCAGTAGTCAGGCAGCAGAGGAGCAAGGTCAAGTCACAAGAGCAGGAGATCTGGTACACGGGAAGGCAATGCAATACAATACAATGAAACGCTTTCTCTGGGGCACAAGGCAACAAAGATCTGGCAGAGAACTGAGGAGGGTGGAGGAATTTATGAATAAGCAACAGGGGGTTACATTAATGAGCGTACTGGCCCTTTAAATCTTAAAGCTCCGGCGTGCACACGCCCTAAGGGACAGGGACACGTGCGCCGGAGCAGAGAGGCAGAGGCAGGAGAAACACCCGGAGAGTGACAGACTGGGGTTGCATGCATGTGCGTCCTGCGATGCGAGTCCCAGCCCTGTCGGCAGCAGAAGGTAAGGGGACCATGCGCTCACGGCCAGTGTGAGGCCAGAGCGCATAGCCTAACAGGACCTTTAAGGCTGTACAAAGGAAACCGGGTCCAAAATTTCACTATACCCACTTTCTGATGCGTTCTTTCAGATTTTACAGTTAATTCTTAATTATTCAACATCTTCACATTTCCTCAGTAACTGGCACAGAAAGAGAAACAAAGCTCCCTATAGCGATGTAAAGAGCTCTTAAATAAATTAAGGAAGTATAAAAATGATCCTTTCCTGTTATATGTAAAGTATAATTATAAAAATGCAAGGTGATAGGTAGAAGAAGTGAGAAGAACATTAGACAAAGGAAAGAAAGAAAGACAAAAAAGGGGGTGACGGTACAACTTACCAATGGGTCATAACACCCCACCAAGGTGTATGGCTTTCATAGGTAAATATGTAAAAAATTGAAGGTAAGTTGTATCATTAACCCCTTAACAACACAGGACGTATATTTACCGAGATATAACGCAGGGTCACACGGTGACCTCTTGTCATACCGGGTAGGTCCTGGTGGCTAATTGTTGCCGGGACCCATGGCTAATAACGGACATCACTAATCGCATTGATGCCTGTATTAACCCTTTAGACGCGGGGATCAAAGTTGATTGCCGCATCTAAAGTTTAAAAAAAATTCCGGCAGCTAAGTCGGGTGATCGGGTACAGACACGAGGAGCTGTATGGATGCGAGGAGGGTCACTACCTGCCTCCTCGTTGTCCGATCACCAAATGACTGCTCCGTGCCTGAGATCCAGGCAGGAGCAGTCGCTCGCCGGAAACACTGATCAATTCTATGCAATGGCATAGCATTGATCAGTGTAATGCATGTTATAGTCCCCTATGGGGCTATAACTTTGCGAAAAAAAAGTTTAAAAAGAATATTTAATAAATGATTTAACCCCTTTCCTAATAAAAGTTTGAATCACCCCCCCATTCCCATTTAAAAAAAACTGTGTATATAAAAATAAATGTAAACATATGTGGTATCGCCGCATGCGTAATTATCCGAGCTATAAAAATATATAATTAATTAAACTGCACGTTCAATGGCGTACATGTAAAAAAAAAATTGCGTATTTTTGGTCACTTTTTATACCATAAAAAATTAATAAAAAGTGATCAAAAAGTCCGATCAAAACAAAAATGGGAATTTCAGATAACGGTGCAAAAAATGAGCCCTCATACATCCCCGTATGCGGAAAAATAAATATAGGGGTCAGAAGAGGAAATTTTAAATGTATTAATATTCGTGCATGTAGTCATGATTTCTTCCAGAAGTAAAACATTTTTTACCGAAAAATGCACTACGTAGAAACGGAACCCCCCAAAAGTTTCAAAATTTTGTTTTTTTTCACTGTAGATTTTTGGGTAAAATGACTGATGTCATTACAAAGTAGAATTGGTGGCGCAAAAAAAAAAAAAAAGCCATCAAATTCTGTAGGTGCAAAATTGAAACCCTGAGTCCTTAATGGGTTACAGAGGTAGGTGGGTATAATAATTTTACCACCTCTTACATAATTCATTTTGATGGTCTGTTTTAATATAATGACTATATTTGATATCACAATAAACTAGGCTGAATTTCTTTATTGTGTCTAACCCTCAATATATATTAGATATAGGTTTCCCAAATTCACCAGTTTGATTTCTCAAGCCTGCAAGCAAGACCTGTGTTAAAGTACTACTAAAGAATAACATACCATGGGTCAGCTCGTAGAGAGAGAAGGCCCAGTTTTGGTTGGTCCTCCAAACCCCTTTGCTGTTCGGTGGCAATAACTGTTTCAGGTCTTTCTTCTTCAGAGGTATTGCATTGTTAGTAAGCAAAATGATAAAGACCTGGAAAAGAGTGGTGGACTGGCTTGATAGTATAATATACACCAACCATCCTGTCTTGGGGGACAAAATGCATTACCTTGTTTCGATTGTTACTATGAGGCCCCCTCTCTTTTATGTACACCACCTGGCCATGGCAGACTAGTTATATTTTATCAATCAAAATATTCCCATTTACAATGATACAGACTATACTCAAATTATTCCCATTGTGGTCGGTTAACTTTCCTGTAGCCTACCCATATCTTTATGCCTGTAAATAAGTCACAGTCAGAACTGCATCACATACCAGTAAAGCTTCACCCTGAAATGTCATTGCAAATAAACTTTTAAGCTTTCAATTACATTAAACTTTAACTCATAAAATATTCCCCTGGGAGAAGAATGAAGGTCTTTAAGCATTCTTATTTATATCTCTTGTCTCCTTTGATATTGAAGTGCCGCTAAGTATGGAATGTGTCCAAAGAACATTATTTTGTTGATATATTTTTAAAGAAAAAACAGTTTTGAATAGCAATACTACAGAATATAAAAACCAATAATTACTTACAATTATTATTATAGCGCCTACCTATTCTGCAACACTGCATACTAATAGTATCTTTAAAATCCAATGTTCTAATAAATGTATATATCTTGACAAACGTATGTGAAATGTCATAGGATGTAAAGTGTGATACAACAAAGGAATGGCGTATCAGACTAAAATTCTTGAAGAGGAAAGTCAGAAGGACCTTCTGTTGTGTCATAGATACACATGGAGGATCCCATTGGTGAGGTCTGTGATCTTAGCTCAGCAAAGAACTGTGCAATACAGTAGTGATCATAAAGGCAAATGTGAATATTTTGTTGATGGGTTGCAGAGGTCAGCTCTGCAGGGAGGGAAGGTTTGAAATAACATGTTTAGGATATTCCAGTATCAAGGTATTGCCATACAAACAATATATACGTGCAGAGGTAACATAGTAACATAGTTCATAAGGTTGAAAAAAGACCACGGTCCATCAAGTTCAACCTATAACCCTAATAAGTCCCTACTGAGTTGATCCAGAGGAAGGCAAAAAACCCTCATACTAGAGGTAAAAATTCCTTCCCGACTCGTAATATGGCAGTCAGAATAAACCCCTGGATCAACGTTCTGTCCCTATAGATCTAGTATACATAACCAGCGATGTTATTATTCTCCAAAAGTGCATTCAGACCCCTGTTGAACTCTTTTACAGAGTTCCCCATGACAACTTCCTCCGGGAGAGAATTCCAAAGTCTCACTGCTCTTACAGTAAAGAACCCCCGTCTGTGTTGGTGTAGAAACCTTCTTTCCTCTAGTTGTAAAGGATGCCCCCTTGTTATAGATACAGTCCTGGGTATAAATACTGTAGATCATGGGAGAGATCTCTGTACGGTCCCCTGATATGTGGTGTCCCGGTACCGTATTGCATACCGTACCTTGTATGGTGGTGCCCAAAATCAGTAACTACGCCCAGGTGGGACAGCCCCTAGTCGCCTCTCTTCTATGCTAATTTTGTAATGTTTATACATGTATATATTTAATAATGTATATTTAATATAATGTATAACACAAAAAGAGAATCACAGCTGCACATTCACCATTTGTAATTTGATCTACTTGCTTCTCAGCATAGTTTCAAAAACTAACAGGTACTAGCCCACTCGCCACGTCAAAGCCACCTCATTAGAGTGGGTCCCTAACCTCACACTGGCGTAGCCCCGGGCGGCGGCCACTGCCTCCGAGACCCCATGCCCAATGGGGGGAGCGACCCAGTGGCCAGGCAGCCCCACTACTGCCCGACCAAGCCCCTGGCTCTGGGCCACTCCACCCCACAGACAAAGCATCACAGAAACAATGGCTGCCACAGAGAACCACACCAGTATGAAACCTACCATGTGCTCACTGCCAGAGGGCTGGGAGAATGGTAGGAGGAAACCCTTATGCAGTTTCCTGCTAATTAAAAACGCCTGGGCCAAATGGGTGGAGTGGAGTGCTGGCTAAGGGAGAAGGGAGAGACTACAAATGTGCAACACAAAAAGAGAAACACAGCCACCACACATCCACCATTTGTAATTTGATCTACTTGCTTCTCAGCATAATTTCAAAATCTAACAGGTTGTTAGTATACATTTTGATCAAAAAGTAGGAGCCCACTCGCCACATCAAGGCTATCTCATTAGAGTGGGTCCCTAACCTGACAATGGCGTAGCCCCCAGGGGCGGCCACTGCCTTCGAGACCCCATGCCCAACTGGGGGAGCGACCCAGTGGCCAGGCAGCCCCACTACTGCCCGACCAAGCCCCTGGCTCTGGGCCACTCCAACCCACAGACAAAGCATCACAGAAACAATGGCCGCCACAGAGAACCACACCAGTATGAAACCTACCATGTGCTCACTGCCAGAGGGCTGGGAGAATGGTAGGAGGAAACCCTTATGCAGGTTCCTGCTAATTAAAAACGCCTGGGCCAAATGGGTGTTCCGTTCTGGCAGATGTCCGGCATTAACTCTTTAGACCCGGCGATGAAAGTTGATCGCCATGTATAAAAGTGAAATTAAAAGCATCAGTTGGGCTGATCGGGACATAGTGATAAAATCGCGATGTCCCGATCAGCTAGGACGTGCCTTACCTGCCTCCTGTGCGTCCAAACGGTGATTAATTGCTGCAAGCCTGAAATGCATGTGGCTCTCAGCTGTTGGCAGCAGTAAATACTATTGTGTGCTGGTGGAACCAAAAATGTGATAGCATAGTTAAAATATGGTACCAAAATAAAATCTAAATTAATGTTTGTAACCATATCTCTGTTAGGCTTTGTATCTTTAAACATTGTAGGTCAACACCACCTGTCACTTTTGGAAGTAGATTGTGACCTACAAAAAGTATAGGATCTTGATCTTAGATTAGAATATTATGCATGCTTTACATATCATCACCATGATCATGACCCCTACTAACTAAAATAATTAACAGCCCACTTAATAAATAAATTAAGAGTAATACAGTAATATCTTGGGAAAAAATTGGAAATGCGCCAGAATTTAGCAAAATTTGTGCCAAAATAACAGTTGTAAATGACTTTTGCAACAAGTTTTTAACACTTTTCCACTACATCTTACAAAAAGTGGCGGGTTGCACCCTTTCTTGCCAAAAAATACTGGCCATTTTAATTTGCATAATTAATTATATATGCTTGACATCACAGGAAGCTCCACCCATGCCCACACATATCGCGTAATGGCACTGGGGGATCAGAAGGGGATTAAAATGGCAAGGGGTGTTCAGAGGGGGGCAATTCCCTGGAAGTATTTGTTGGGGTACCCCTTGAAATATAACCCCACAAAAACATGGCAGAAGAGATTATGCTGCTCCATCATAAGAGAAAAACAACAAATATTACAGGTTCACCATACATCTGTGGCGTCACTGCAGACCCCCAAAAGTCTGCTGGGTTTCCGTCACAGTCTCCACCTTTTTACTAAACAAAATAGAGCTGCAGGCTGTGTTTTTAGCCCTGAATTTTGGGCAGAATTGCAATACAGATCAACATTGATGGGAGTTAGGCAAAGTGCGTAAAATAGCTGGCGGTTTTTGATTTTAGGGGGGACCCTTTATTTTAACATAGGGTGAGATCAGCATGTATGGGACATTTATGGCATAACCCATTGTTCTCCAAACTGTGGCTCTCTAGCTTATGCAAAACTACAACTTCCAGCATTCCCGGACAGCCAAGGACTTGAGGGCCCTAGTTTGGAGACCACTGTTAGCCTATGGATATTAGAATACCTCTTTAAAGGGGTACTCCGGTGGAAAACTTTTTTTTTTTTTTTAATCAACTGGTGCCAGAAAGTTAAACAGATTTGTAAATTACTTCTATTAAAAAAAATCTTAATCCTTCCAGTACTTATTAGCTGCTGAATACTACAGAGGAAAGTCTTTTCTTTTTGGAACACAGAGCTCTCATCACGAGCTGACATTTCGAGCACAGTGCTCTCTGCTGACACTTCTGTCCATTTTAAGAACTGTCCAGAGTAGGAGAAAATCCCCATAGAAAACATATCCTGCTCTTGACAGTTCCTAAAATGGACAGAGATGTTACCATAGAGCACTGTGCTCGTGAGTCATTAGAGAGCACTGTGTTTCAAAAAGAAAAGAATTTCCTCTGTAGTATTCAGCAGCTAATAAGTACTGGAAGGATTAAGATTTTTTAATAGAAGTAATTTACAAATCTGTTTAACTTTCTGGCACCAGTTGATTTAAAAAAAAAAAGTTTTCCACCGCAGTGCCAGGAAGCAGGTGTGAACAGAGCTTTAGCGTGCCACTGCAAATAGGTAAATGACTATTGTATGAACTGTTTGGCTCTGGATCCCTGGTGTGTGAACAGTGGCACTATGCATAATACAAGATGTAGCAGCACTCCACTACCTGCTCGAGCCCCTGCAGGGTATCACTACTCTCCACATTCTTGTCTTGTTCCCTCCTCCCACTTCTCATTCTCAGGCTTGTCTGCCTCACTTTCTTTCAGCATCCCAGAAAAAAAAGGAGCCAGAAAGACAGGCTCGTACTCCCCTGCGTTCCTCTCTGTAGGGGTCACAGAACGTCAGTCAAGTCACTGATATTTGCTTTCCAGGCAGACCCTGTGGCAATGTTTAAGGACCCGCCTCTCATCTGGTGTAGTGCCATAGAATGTGTTTTGCCATAGAATGTGATATGGTGACTCAGCACTTTTCTGTGCTTGAGCATCACAGCCCCATCACATTCAATTGGCTGACACTCGCACACCAGCCCCCTGCCATTGGTTACTGCAGGGGATGTGCGCGTGTCACGTGACATATATATTCATCCCCAAACAACGTTCACTGCAGTGCGACTTTGGCTACCACAGCAAGAGGCTCTCTCTTGCTGTGATAGCCGAAGCTTCATGGGGGATCACGCTTGCAGTGGACAAGATGACAGCCGGAGGATGGAGCATGTCTCCTCCCACTGTCAGCCCTGTGCCCGCAGGGGGAAGCAGCGCTTGAGGCTGACATTTAACTCGTTGCCCGCCATGGGGACCGCGCGCCCGCGGAGGAATTAGCACACCGGCTGACATATAACTGTATCTCCGCCATGGGGATCATGCGCCCGCAGGGGGAATCAGCGCTTTCGGCTGACATTTAATTCGTCCCCCGCCATGGGGATCAGCCACTGTGCTAATTCCCCAATGGGCACACGGCGGGGAACGGGTTAAATGTCAACCACAAGCGTTGATTCCCCCCAAGGGCACAGGGCTGACAGCGGGAGGATACATGCTCCATCCTCCTGCTGTCATCTTCTCCACCGCAAGCACACAAGCACGGTCCCCCATGAAGCTTCAGCTATCACAGCAAGAGACATCCTCTTGCTGTGGAAGCCGAAGTTGCATTGCAGTGAACGGTGTTTGAGGATGAATATACAGTCATGGCCGTAAATGTTGGCACACCTTAAATTTTTCTAGAAAATGAAGTATTTCTTACAGAAAAGGATTGCAGTAACACAATGTTATGCTATACACATGTTTCTTCCCTTTGTGTGTATTGGAACTAAACCAAAAAAGGGAGGAAAAAAAGCTAATTGGACATAATGTCACACCAAACTCCATAAATGGGCTGGAAAAAATTATTGGCAGCCTTAACTTAATATTTGGTTGCACACCCTTTGGAAAAAATAACTGAAATCAGTCGCTTCCTATAACCATCAATAAGCTTCTTATACCTCTCAGCCGGAATGTTGGATCACTCTTCCTTTGCCAACTGCACCAGATCTCTCTTATTGGAAGGGCACCTTTTCCCAACAGCAATTTTAAGATCTCTCCACAGGGGTTCAATGGGATTTAGATCTGGACTCATTGCTGGCCACTTCAGAACTCTCCAGCGCTTTGTTGTCATGCATTTCTGGGTGCTTTTTGAGTTATGTTTAGGGTCATTGTCCTGCTGGAAGACCCAAGATCTCGGATGCAAACTCAGCTTTCTGACACTGGGCTGTAGAATGCGAACCCAAAATCCGTTGGTAATCCTCAGATTTCATGATGCCTTGCACACATTCAAGGCACCCAGTGCCAGAGGCAGCAAAACAACCCCAAAACATAATTGAACCACCACCATATTTCACTGTAGGTACTGTGTTCTTTTATTTGTAGGCCTCATTCCATTTTCGGTAAACAGTAGAATGATGTGCTTCACCAAAAAGCTCTATCTTTGTCTCATCTGTCTACAAGATGTTTTCCCAGAAGGATTTTGGCTTACTCAAGTTAATTTTGTCAAAATGTAGTCCTGCTTTTTATGTCTCTGTGTCAGCAGTGGGGTCCTCCTAGGTCTCCTGCCATAGCAATTCATTTTATTTATAAGTCGACATATAGTTTGTGCTGACACTGATGCTCCCTGAGCCTGCAGGACAGCTTGAATATATTTGGAACTTGTTTGGGGCTGCTTATCCACCATCGGACTATCCTGCGTTGACACCTTTCATCAATTTTTCTCTTCCGTCCATGCCCAGGGAGATTAGCTACAGTGCCATGAGTTGCAAACATCTTGATAATGTTGCTCACTGTGGACAAAGGCAAATGTAGATTTCTGGAGATGGACTTGTAACCTTGAGATTGTTGATATTTTTCCACAATTTTGGTTCTCAAGTCCTCAGACAGTTCTCTTCTCCTCTTTCTGTTGTCCATGCTTATTATGGCACACACAGACACACAATGCAAAGACTAAGTGAACTTCTCTCCTTTTTATCTGCTTTCAGGTGTCATTTTTATATTACCCACACCTGTTACTTGCCCCAGGTGAGTTTAAAGGAGCATCACATGCTGGAAACAATCTTATTTTTCCACAATTTTGAAAGGGTGCTAATAATTTTGTCCAGCCCATTTTTGGAGTTTGGTGTGACGTTATGTCCAATTTGCTTTTTTTCCTCCCTTTTTTGGTTTAGTTCCAATACACACAGGGGGAATAAACATGTGTATGGCTAAACATGTGTTACTGCAATCCTTTTCTGTGAGAAATTTGTTTTCTAGAAAAAATTCATGGGTGCCAACAGTTACGGCAATGACTGTATATGTCACGTGACACATGCACAGCCCCCCAGCGCCCGCAGCAACCAATGGTAGGGGGCAAGTGTGCGAGTGTCAGCCATTTGAATCTGTTGGGGCAGTGATGCTCAAGCACTGAAAAGTGAGTCACCATATCACATTGTATGGCAAAACACATTCTACGGCACTGCATAGGGGAAGGGGGTTGTTAAGTGGCTGGCAGCCTTGCTCTTAGCTGAAAAATACCGGCTATTGCATAGTCAGTAAAATACCGGCTGGGTGGCAACCCTACCCTGTAATGATTACAGAGTTTGACTATCACACACAATTGTACAGATATGCCATTCAGGTGCCTGGGGAAGCTAGGTGAGACATTCTTACCTAGTTTTTCTATGCTTCTAAATGGAATATCTGTGGTACGGTTTTCTCGGCAACCATGCCATTGTTTAAAGGGGTATTCCAGGCTAAAACTTTTTTTTATATATCAATTGGCTCCGGAAAGTTAAACAGATTTGTAAATTACTTCTATTAAAAAATCTTAATCCTTCCAATAGTTATTAGCTTCTGAAGTTGAGTTATTGTTTTCTGTCTAACTGCTCTCTGATGACTCACATCCCGGGAGCTATGCAGTTCCTATGGGGATATTCTCCCATCATGCACAGCTCCCGGGACGTGACATCATCATTGAGCAGTTAGACAGAAAACTTCAGAAGCTAATAACTATTGGAAGGATTAAGATTTTTTAATAGAAGTAATTTACAAATCTGTTTAACTTTCCGGAGCAGTTGATATGTGTAAAAAAAGGTTTTGCCTGGAATACCCCTTTAAGATCGCAAGGGCCGGAAACTTTAAACTCTCACTTTAAAATGACAGCTGAGCTGGGATGGGTTGCTATGGGTAAATCAGACAGTTTTTATTTATACCTCAAGTGTTATCAGTTTATGCTCTGTATGATCATTTAGTACTGTGCTTTTTATGTTTATTATTAGGGAGATGTTGTAGAGCATTAGAACTTCTTAAAATATGAGTCATGCAGGTGTGTAGCTGTTTTTTCTCTCTAAAATTGTAGGTGCATTTTTTGCCAAAACCACCTCCAATCACCTCTGCACCGTCCCATACCACCGGTTATATTAGGTATTCACCGGGGTGACTTATCACCAGCACATTTTTGAATAGTTCATATAAGGAAATGGGGGTGACATTTAGGCTTGCACTTGGAAAATTCTCTTTATGAAACCTGTTAAGTATGTAAACTTCAGTATCTAGTTGTGTTTATATAACTTGTGTAGAAATAAAAAAATAAATAGTGCAAAAATCATGTTTTTACAATGTTGTACTGCTCTGATGTTGTTTATAAGCAATGTGTTTATTCTTTATGGAAACACGTACCTCAATGAATATAAAAGATACGTCTGTGTCACAATGAATTACCACTGCTCTGCACTGTGACTGTCTCACCTTATACACAGGTTGTAGTTTTAATGAAAAATATCTAGTTCATGCTGAGCTGGCAAGCAGTGCTCTGTCATTGTATGCCCTTGGTAAAAGCAGGTATTGCTTATGTTATCCTCAGTATGACATGGAAGTTATTAAAACAGTCAGGACTATGCAGTGATCTTCAGCAAACAAGGAATCGCTTTTCCGTGAACTCACCACAACTCTTATAATAGGCTTCAAAGTCCTTTGTCTTGCACATTGTGTGTCTAGGCCATTCTTTCATTTCTCCTGGCCACAGCAACCATGAAATAGTCAGAACGATGGAAGAGATCTTCATTCTGCAAAGGTCTTTTCTTCTTAAGTAGTCAGTGTATGTTAGCCTGTTTCTTTACAAATATACTGTATGTTATTGTGTGGATTTGCAAAAATGCCGAAAGCAAAGGCAGTTTTACTTCCCCCAAAACGTCTTATTTCACTTCCTAATTTAGTGCTTTCACATTTATATGTTGTATTTACATTTTAAGGAAGTGTACAGTATGTCAATGTGAATGATGCAGACCAAAAAAAAAAAAAAACATTGAAACAAAATAAATTACTGATATTATAAGGGGCCCACTTTTTAGGTACTGTATGTTCTGGCAGATGTTTTCCATTCTTCCTTGTTTGTTCTGCTCAATTATTAATAGAGGTATAAGGGGGTAGATTTAAGGGTAGCACACATTCCTGCAGGTCTGAAGGGAGACTCTTAATAATGCTTGATTTAAAAAGAACCTTTCGGGTCTTACAAATGTGCCTTCATCATTCATGTGTTGCTGCTGCTTTATGAATTAAAGGGGCATTCCAGAATTTTTTTTTATTTGACTATGCCACAGGGGCTGAAAAGTTATTGTAGTGTACTGTACCTGTGTTTGATAGTGGTCTCGCAATACTTTCATGATTGTTTCCCCAATGTTTATTTTTAACAGCATACAAAATGACGTTGTCTCAGGTTTTCCTAGTTTACAGAGCAGCCCGAAATATTACAGCACTAGTCACTAGTCAGAGGGAGCTTGTCTTTGCGAGGGAGAAAAGTGACCTCAAGGTACAAACAAGGAATCATGGGACTTGTAGTTAGAGGGAGGGAACTCCATCAGGTAATAACCATTCCACAAAAAGATATCCACAGTGTTATGGTAATCCCACAACATAGCCATTTACCCCTAAGACAAGCACTGGAAGGTAAGTACTAAAATCACCTTATGGTGGATAAACCCTTTAAGGCACTTTTTTTACTAGCCCTCATCTGCATTGTGGGTAATTAGTTTTGGTCCCCAAGATGCTGATAAGAACCTAGACCATCAACCTTACCACTGCTTAGTTCTGAACAGGCAGAGCCTCAGGGTCATGCCCATTGAGAGCAGTGGTGACCACCCCCTTTACAATTCACAGACTGGAAAAATGCTTATAGCCTATCAAGGAGGCAACAGCAACTGTTCTAAAAGGGGGCATGAACCTGAGGTTCTCTCTCTTGAGTACTAAGCTGAGGCTCATGCTCTTGAGTACTTGAGTTGACATCTAGGCCTAAATCTATGAAATAGCATCTCCACATAATGATAATGGTCACTGAAACTTGTTTACATTGAACCAACTAAACAAATATTTATAGCGTAAAATTATTTTCCACCTAACATAGTCCATACCTTATAACACCACTTATGATAGATAAAACTTCTTTATTATATAGAAAGAAAAAAAGGCAATAAATGGGTGGAGAAAAAAGGAGGATTTCCCAATAGACACTGTATAGGCACAGATATACACAGATATGTGCTATTAAAGTACAAACATGCTACAAACGTACAATTGTAAACTATCAGACCCAATAAAGCTGCTTAGTATATTTCAAAAATAGTTAACAGCATTTCTCCATATGTAAAAAGGATTTAATAATATATGATGATTGGTTCCCTTTAAGGTACTTCTCAATGGACTCCAATAACACAGCTAACCTATACTGCAGTATTTCCACAGTTCTTCTCAGAACCTCGCTGCTCACTGGTATCTGGCAGTGGGCAACCGCGCTGTGATTGGTTGCTGTGGGAAAATTAAAAAAAATTTCTCTTATGCAGTTTGAAAAATCTGGTCCAATTACCTTATTTCTTGGTTTGCAATGTCATATTATGTATTAGGTTAAATAACTGCTTTTTTTTACACTTTATTATGCCATTATACTGTGTTTATTTGTGGTTTTATATTGTATGAACAGGGACTTGGGTTGTTTTCTGTCATCCCAGCTAGAGGGAGGAAACTTTCCCACCTTGACCCCTGGGTGACCAACTCCTGATATTTGGGTGTGGAACCCTGTGGCTAAGGAAAAAGTGTGTTTTCCTGTTATTTCTTCCGTAAGGAGGAGTGGAGTGTGTATACAAAGAGTCATGTGCCTGTGTTCCAGTGACCATGTGTCTAAGACACCGCAGGACATGCGGTTAAAATGTCATCACAAACCCATTCTCAAAGGGCTAAATAGGATGCAGGAGGAGAAACCATGCTGCAAGGTGAGTGGAGCCACAGTTGGGGCTAAGAAATAGAGGGAGCCATGCTGGTGTCCAAAAATGAAAGGGGAAGCCAAATTAGAGGGAGAGCCATGACGAGGGTCAGAAACAAGAGAAAAAGCCATGCTGAGGACTAGGAATAACGTGCATTTGGTAAAGGAAGGATTAGAAGCAATTCACATTGGAGATGTATATAGGTGGTCAAACAGGCATTTGAAAAGGCTGGACGCGTTTCAAGGCCATGGGCCTTTTCTTCAGTAGCTATATACAATGTAAATTGCTTCTAATCTCTCTTTGGCCAAATGCGCGTTCCCACCACGAAGACGCCAAAGTGATCTATTACTAATCCAAGCCTGTCATCCGATCCTCCGGACTGTGAACTGCACATGCACACTTTCAGAAGGTGCAAATCAGCTCCAGGTTAACCAGTGCACTCTGACCCCACCGGGACAAGCATCTGCCTGCACATAAGAGACGCGCACGCCTGCCACTCCACAAAGAGAAGGTACATACCTGCCGCTCCTGGACAAAGAAGTGGTGAAACACGTCAGAGGGGGATGTGATGTGGGGGAGCAGATTTTCTGCCACCATGTTTATTTTCTGCATTGGGTATATTATTATCTGTATGCACTTGCCATCTATTATGACTACCAGTATTCACTACACTTTATGAATCCATATGCTGCTATTAGAAGCTATGCTGTGTTTTTCCACTAGCCATTATGCTGCTATGAGGTCATACTTATGATCATCATGTTTACATATTATAGCTTTTAGCATATTATATTATAATTAATTCTTGGCTATAGTGGCACTTTTGAAATCAACCCCATTCATGCTGCTATCATGTTCTAATTGTTGATATGTAATTAATTATCTACATGAATTTCTGGCTCCCCCCACTGTTTTTAATCATGTGTTCTGGCTATATGTTTTTACGGGTAACTTTTTGGGTATATACATGATTATGTTCAATAAATTTTGATCTTATTTTGCATAAATCTTTTGCTTCTTTGATTTGTTAGCTTATAATTTTGGTCATATTACATACCTGCCGTTTACCTGCCCTGCACACAGGAGTTACGCAGACAGGAAGCACATACCCTCTGCTCATGTGGACATCCTAAGAAGCTGGACAGCTGCACCACAAAAGCGCAGCTCCTCTGCTAAACCTCCCAACATTGGTAGCCCGCCTCGCACATTGGGCCGGTCAGGAGGCTGGAGCCGTGCTTAGAGGCTTGAACACACCGCTAATGGGAACTGGTGAGCAGTGCAGTGCACCACAGTGTGTGTATTTACTAAGGATTTTACTCTATTGGCCACACAGTTAAAAACATTTATTCGACCATAAACGTACGTTCTTTTCCCCAGGGGATTATAACTTAATTTTAGGTGGTCTTAACTATGATGTATCTTGTTTTCTTCATATAATATTAAATTTTATTTTATTTTATTGAGCCTGCCGCAAGGGCCCTGCAACAGTTTTTTTTATATTATACAGATGTAATACATTATTTTTATTGTATTTCTACTGGATATATATCTATTTGTTCTAGTTTTCTTCTATATTTCTTTCTTCCTCTATCTTTCTTTCTTCCAAATGTACCTTTGAGGACTGGTTATTATATAATTTATTATATAATTAATTTCCTATCAAAAAGAGATAGATATGTGGTAACCACCGGTGTATATGGCGGGACCACGGGTGTTGCGCTGAGAGTGGTGGGATCAGATGTAATTAACCCCAGGGGTCGGATGGTATTAACCCCTATGTGTTTGTGACGCCAGTGTGGTTTTTGGGATCCGTTATCCCATGGGCTAGTAGTGAACAAAGAGTCCACAACCAGTTATGGTTTAACGGAGGCTTTACTGAGTAGAAGACAGGTGTAATTATCTTCACAACTAAGGCCAGAATTCCCAGAGAGGTGGCCAGTAACCAGAGGACCTCACAGCTTGCTGGACCAATATACTTGTAATAAACTTGACTTTGACTTGTAATTAGACTTGACTTGACTATGTGCAGGACTTGAATAACTTCAGTGACAGCAGACATAGACTTGTAGACTTACTGGAGAAACTTGTAGATCTGTGGCCTTCAGATGCTTGACACTTGTCCTGAGATCTCTGGTAGCTGCTTCAGCAAAGACTTAGATGTTACAGCTATGAGCACTTAACTCAAAGAGAAGAGACTGAATTAATATGGCCGCCCCTTTATATAGTGGGGGGCTGGACTAAAGCCTATTGGTCAAGCTGTGGGTCATGGGTTAAAGCTGGTGCTCTCTGGGAGTACATGTTACAACAAATCATGTAACTGCATAACATAACATGTGACAGGCTTACTCACAGGTCCTTGAGACCTCCACAGGTCCTGTATACTATCTAGACATAGGGATCCTGTCTAAGCATTAAAAAGAACATACACACATTTATTAAACCAACAGGGAGAAAACAGGGGGAGACCCTGCAGGGGAGTCTCCAGGTCACTGAGGGACTCAACCCGACAGGGCCTACAGGTAGTATAGGACCATGTACCTCTTATGGGACATTACAGGTAGCCATGCTAGAGATTTGGAATACACTGAGGAGCAGGGGCGGATTGACAGGTCGGGCATTGCCCGAGGGCCGGAACCTGAGGGGGCCCGCACAGCCTGCCCTTTTTTTTAAGTTTTCAGGCCAGGCCCAGGACCGGACTGGCACAGCAATCAGGCACACCTGACATTTGCCCAGTGAGCTGGGCCGTCCCCATAGAAGGCTGCTTCCGGTGATATTTCACCTGTAGGGCTGCCGGGGAGCTCTGTTCAGGAGTTTGACAGAGCGAAGAGTCATTGGCTCCTCGCCCTGTCGATCACTCCTCAAGAGGCAGAGGGTGTCATCCTCTAGGCTTTGGCACAGATGAGTGATGTCATCGTGCACTGTTGTGCAGAGGAGGGAATTGGAAAAGAGGGGACTCACTGTGGGTCTGGGCCAGAACCGCAATAAACGGTGACTATTGGTGTATTTTCTTTTTTTTTTAATCTGTATGAGGGGAATTGTGTACAGGGGTGAAGGGGGTGGGGGAGTGTGTACAGGGGTGAAGGGTGGGGAAGTGTGTACAGGGGTGAAGGTGGGGCAGAGTGTGTACAGGGGTGAAGGGGGCAGAGTGTGTACAGCAGGGAAGGGGGGAGGAGTGTGTACAGCGGTGAAGGGGGGTAGTGTGTGTACAGGGGTGAAGGGGGGGAAGTGTGTACAGGGGTGAAGGGGGGTCTTATTTGGGTCGACTTATTAACTACCTACTTCAACATTCAGCTGCTGTATTCAGGGGGCTACTTACTTAATACAAGGGGGAGGGGCTGCTTTATCCATGGGGGGCTTATTACTACCTACAAGTTGGGGGCTACTGTATACTGAGGGAGTGGCTGTATACAGGGGTCTACTATATACTGTACAGGAAGGGGGATACTTACTACCTTCAAAGGGGGGGGGCTACTATATACAGGAGTGACTCCTACTTTATAAAGGGGGGCTACTGTGTACGATGGACTACTTACTAGGGGTGGGGGGCTACCAATACTACCAAAAGATGGGAGGGCTGCTAATGTGAAGGGATCACCCTAACTATGTAATATATGGGTCCTACCTACTCCTCCCCAACCCCCTTATCTACCCACACTATTGTTTGGAACACCAAGGGGGTTATTATTACTGTTTGAAAGATAGATGCTGGAAAAGTGCGTGGCCTAAAATGTTTGTTTGGCAGGTTCTGTGGAGACAAGTTGTGGCTGGAAGAAATCGCCATGAAAAAAGGAAAGTAAGTGACTTCAATCAGAGAAGACGTCACTTTATGTAACTGTATGTAATCCCTTATATAGTCTGCAGAGCCTGTGTAGAGCTGATATCTACCACTACATGGCCCATTCGGGGCGTATGAGGGGCGGCATAAATACTGGTATTTATTGGTAATATAGTTCTCATTATACAGGATTTGGTCAGTAACAGTATGATGGTCATTAGAGATAAGCAAATTTTTAGAAAAATTCTATTTGGCTGATTCGAATAAATTCACACCAAATCGATATAATAAAGTGTGTATTTTTTACTTTTTTTAAACTTTTTTGGGATGGTTCCAGCCAATCACAACTCTTTGCAGGAAATATGAATAATAGGTATATATACATATATATATATACACACACTTACACGGCAGTGCAGGAGACCAGAGAAGAGCAGCCATGCCCCGCATCTATACATTATACAGGAGGATCGCGGTGGGTGTCAGGAGTGACACCCGCTGCAATCTTTCCTTTACTGCAGGTACTACTGCTCCTAACATGGAGCACACTCAGCTCCATGCTGGGAGCTGTAGTACCTGCATTGATAGACAGATTGCACTTCTGACACCTGTTGCGATCTGTCTATTAATGCAGGTACTACAGCTTTCAGCATGGAGCTGAGTGTGTTCCATGTTGGGAGCAGTAGTACCTGCAGTTAAAGCGCAACTGTCATGGATTTTAACCCCCATAAACTAGCCCCGGGATGACAAAGCTGTTAGAAATTTCAGTTCAAGCATACCTTTTTCTGCATTCTAGCAGCTTTAATTGGGCTATAAAATGCTTTTTATGAAAGTCAATACAATACAGGAATATGGGTGCACTACTGTGGTAGATGTATACAATGACATTGGCTATCCCTCAACACTGATGTTAAAATTGAGACATTCGCCAGTATATCCTTATATGAAGGACATACCAGAGCCCGCACACCAACAGCCGGGACCCGTGGCTAATAGCGTACGGCACTGATCGTGGTGTCACATGCTATTAACCCTTTTGACATGGTGTTCAAAGTTGGAACACACAAGGAGGGCCCCTACCTGCCTCCTGCGTGTCCGATCGCCGAATGATTGCTCAGTGCCTGAGATCCAGGCATGAGCAGTCAAGCGGCAGAATCATTGATCAATGTTATCCTATGGGATAACAATGATCAATGTAAAATATCAGTGTTTGCAGTGTTATAGCCCCCTATGGGGGCTATAGCATTGCAAAAAAAAAAAAGTAAAAAAAAAAGTTAATAAAGATCATTTAACCCCTTCCCTAATAAAAGTTTGAATCACACCCCTTTTCCCATTAAAAAAAAAACTGTGTAAATAAAAATATGTGATATCACAGCGTGCAGAAATGTCTGAATTATAAAAAAATATCATTAATTAAACCGCAGAGTCAATGGCGTACGCGCATACGATTAAAATGTTACCCTACCTATATAGGTTTGATTTTGTCGTACTTCTGGAAAAAATCATAACTACAAAAATGTATACATTTAAAATTGTCATCTTCTGACCCTTTTTTATTTTTCCGCGTAAGAGGGCGGTATAATTGTGTATTTTTGGTCACTTTTTATATCATGAAAAAATGAATAAAAAGCGATAAAAAAGTTCAATCAATACAAAAATTGTACCACTAAAAACTTCAGATCACGGCGCAAAAAATTTGCCCTCATACCGCCCCGTATATGGAAAAATAAAGGTTATAAGGGTCAGAAGATGACAATTTTAAACGTTTAAATTTTCGTGCATGTAGTTATGATTTTTTCCAGAAGTACGACAAAATCAAACCTATATAAGTAGGGTATCATTTTAATTGTATGGACCAACAGAACAACGATAAGGTGTCATTTTTACTGAAAAATGTACTGTGTAGAAACGGAAGCCCCCAAAAGTGACAAAATGGCTTTTTTTTTTCAATTTTGTGGCACAGTGATTTTTTTTTCCGTTTTGACGTAGATTTTAGGGTAAAATGACTGATGTCCTTACAAAGAATAATTGGTGGTGCAAAAATTAAGCCATCATATGGAATTTTAGGTGCAAAATTTAAAGAATTATGATTTTTTAAAGGTAAGGAGTAAAAAAACAAAGTTCAAAAGCGGAAAGTCCTTAAGGGGTTAATGTAGCTTTTCTCATTTGGACAAGTTTTACCTCTCATCCTAATTTGGACCCACACAGGTGACCTGTAAATGGATGATCTCCATATCATTCTCATCTGAGTTTCTGTAGTATCCTCGGGATCAGAGGAACTGGCAGAAATATGTAAAGAAATTTCCCCTTCCAGCTCAGTGACATCCCATCCAGTTGATATGTTTGAGCAGATTGTTGCTTCTTATGCTTCCATTTGTTCAAATAACATTCTGCCACCATGTTGTCTGTCTGCACAACCACCTTTTGACCTATCAATAGAAGCTGAAAATGAAATCGCGCTAGTTTTACTACCTTCAGTTTCTTTAAAATTTTACAAAAGGATCTTGTCCTTTTTGCTCCATTTCTTTTGTATCCAATGTTGCTTTGCATGGGCACCCCAGACCCTACTAGATGCATCCGATGTGATAAGTATTTAGGATGATCTACAGAGTCCGTCCCTGATAGTGGTGCTTGATCCACCATCATAAGTCCAGAACTGATGCAGGGCTGTTAACTGTTGATTCAGACCCTTGGGATGTTTCGTTCACTGTCTCATGATGTCCTTCTGACTGGTCTTTTGACGTTGCTGATCCTTTCTTGGGAGAGAAGCAAAGTCATCTTTACCTAGCCCACTGTATATCAAATATTTTATGTATTGGGAAGGAACCAGCTGAGATTTTTCATAGTTGCTCAGGAATCCATGTAGAGACAGAACCTGCAGAACCTCTTGGATTCTGGTCCCTCAAGGATGCCTTTAATAGCCAATTGTCTAGATAGGGCACCAGAAATATCCCCTTTTTGTGAAGAAAAGTTAATAGAATGATTGACACCTTGGTAAAGACCTTCAGGGCTGACAGCAGCCCAAAAGGTAGACACGTAAAATGGTAGTGGAGAACCAACCTTTGAACTCTTATGTTAAATCTCAGAAACTTTCTGTGTGTCACAGCCACTGGAATGTGCAGGTACGTTTCCTTAAGATCTATTGACTCAAGAAAAATTTATGGCTGAAAACCTTTACAGAGCAACACGGGGATTTAGAGCTGTATGATCCAGTCCTCACTTGCCTCCTGGTGTAGGCACAGGAAACATGAGTATACGCCCTGAGCCCTCTGCATATGTGGGACTGTCTCTATTGGTTTTATTAAGAAAGTCCTTCACAAGCTGAACTGCTACCGGTCTTGTTGACGACAAACCTTTCTTTGGGTTGAGAGGAAAATTCTATCCTGTATCCATTTTGGAAAATTAATTTCAGATCTTACCCAAGCGTCTTGACGTGTATCTATCCATATATGTTGTAAAATACAAAGCATTGTCTTCACACAAAGATCTCTGGCATAATTGATCGGAGTTCTTTGTTTGAGTCTTTTTTTTTGTTTTTGAACATGCTCCGGCATCAGATCTGCCTTTTCCTCAGCACTGTCCATCCTGGGAAATCTCTAAGCCTCTGGGAGATCTCTTGATATTCGAGAGAAATAAAGACTGCTTTTTTTGTAGAACGAAAATTAACACCTTTGTCCTGACTAGTATTCTGGAAAAAAAATGTCAAACTTCAAACTAAGGGCCAGACATACTGTCCAGCTGAAAAAGGTAAAGCACAAAGAGTGTCTTGAATGAAGTATCCCGAGACCACTGTGTGATCCAAGTGCTCTACTTGCCAAGTTTGTAGTGGTCAAATTCTTAGCTGATATCCTAAGGGGTCCAGCTGGACATCACATAAGTATTCCGCTACTGAATTTAAGACTGGTACACTTTTTAGAATTTCTTCCCTGCATACTCCTTTCTGCAGGTCTTGCATAAGTTGAGCCATATATATCTAGCACCCTGGCTACAGGAACCACTGACACTGAGACCTTACAGGCTGTAGAACAGAAAAAATAGGACTTCTTAATAAAAAAAATTTGCTTTGCAGTTCATTGCATAAATAGGGGCAGATGGCTTTTCAGATGGAAATACTGCCATCGTTACAAGTTTAGCCACTGGAAGGTCCCCCTTGGGAGGATTTTCCCCACTCTGGATGGCAGCAGGGTCAATGTGATACAAGGATTTGAATCTAATGCCCAGGTCCAGTCTCTTCTCTGGCTTCTCCTAGTCCTTGTTAGTGTTGCTCACGAATATTCACAATCCAAATATTCGTCGCGAATATCGCATATTCGCGAATATTACAAATTTCGCGATTAAAATTCGCTAATATTCGTCTTTTTTTCAAACTGTTTTAAAAACTGAGCACATTGTAGGGATCTCCTTCGACTGATAAATGCAATGCTTGTATCATTTCATTAAAGACCCAGGGATGACACTGTGAGGCGAAAGGTTTATGCTTGCGAATATTCGCATTACGAATATTCGCAATACGAATATTCGCAATGCGAATATTCGTGGAAATTCCGCCCTACTTATGCCTGTGAGCCAATGAGAGTTCTGCAAGCACAGTTGTCAGAGCTTAGCAACGTCCCTAGCAACGTCCCTCGCATGATGTTATAGCGCGCATGCGCAGACGAGCGAAATGTCACTATTAATTTCGCATTCACAATAGCGAAATTTCGCAATTCAAAAAAACGTCACGAATATAACGAATATTCGAATTTCACGAATATGGGACTAATATTCGTCCTCATATTCGCAAAATATCCCAAATTCGAATATGGCATATGCCGCTCATCACTAGTCCTTGGTCATTAGCTGGGTGATAACAGGGTGGTCGGGAAGGTTTTTATTATCTTTAGGTGGAAAATATAATTGATCCATAGCCAGACTGTGAGACACCTTTCTGGATTCCACTATTTCCTTAAAGGGGTACTCTGGTGAAAACCTTTTTTCTTTTAAATCAACTGGTGGCAGAAAGTTAAACATATTTGTAAATTACTTCTATTAAAAAATCTTAATCCTTCCTGTACTTATTAGCTGCTGAATACTACAGAGGAAATTCTTTTCTTTTTGGAATGCTCTCTGATGACATCACGAGCACAGTTCTCTCTGCTGATGTTATTATAATAATAATAATAACGCTTTATTTATTGTTGTCCTTAGTGTGATTTGATCCCAAGTCCCCAGCACTGCAAGGCAGCAGTGCTGACCACTGAGCCACCATGCTGCCCTCAGCATACCTCTGCTATGCATGGTTGCTAAAACGGACAGAGATGTCAGCAGAGAGCACTGTGCTCGTGATGTCATCAGTGTTCCAAAAAGAAAGGAATTTCCTCTGTAGCATTCAGCAGCTAATAAGTACTGGAAGGATTAAGATTTTTTAATAGAAGTAATTTACAAATGTGTTTAACTTTCTGCCACCAGTTGATTTAAAAGAAAAAAGGTTTTCACCGGAGTACCCCTTTAACTACTTTAATAAGAGGGGAAGCTTTGGTATGATCAAAGATACATGCATCATTATCATCATCATCATCATCAATGTTGGATGAAATTTTGCCCTGGAAGCTGCCAAAGGATGATACAGGAGAAGACCACCTCTTTCTTTTGCGCTTCTTAGAAGGTTGCCTGGAGGTTACTAGTTCATCAAATAAGGAGAATAACTGAGTTTTGAACCAAGAAAATAACATTTTAGCTTCTGATTTAAAGCCCTTTCTCCTTGTGAATAAATGCATGCGCTAAATAGATCCACCACATAGTCATCTGGTAGTGGCTATAGACAGGACAAGCAAAGTCTGCGATGAGACTTTCTGCGGTTCTTCCTCCTCTCATGATGGCTGGACATCTACAGGGAAAAGATATAGACATCTTTATCTAGAAATAGAAAGGAGGGGGATGGCGCAGAATACCACATTGGGATACCCACCTATCTCTTTGCACAGGACAATTGCCTGGCAGGTGCAGCACCTCTGCAGAGAAAAAGAGGATCTTTTCAAACTGGGGCCAGATTAAAGCTTCTTCCCCAACCTGGGCATCACGGTGAACCCAGGGAAGCTCTGCACACAGATCCTGGGCCAATGGAGATATAGGCCATAGTCAAGATCTCCCTGCTGTTTCACACAAATCAGAAGCATACAGCTGCTGAGGCACACTGGAATGGAGTGGACACTAGCCAAAATATCAGGGATGTTGCTCACCTTCCAGCAGCCCTGGTTCTCTAGGTGCAGGACAGTAGTCAGCTGATTGCACAGAGCCAGAGGCATATATGTCACGATGCCGGCTGGCAGGAGGTGGATCCTCTGTGCCAGAGAGGGATTGGCGTGGACCGTGCTAGTGGACCGGTTCTAAGTCACTACTGGTTTTCACCGGAGCCCGCCGCAAAGCGGGATGGTCTTGCTGCGGCGGTAGTGACCAGGTCGTATCCACTAGCAACGGCTCAACCTCTCTGGCTGCTGAAGATAGGCGCGGTACAAGGGAGTAGACAGAAGCAAGGTCGGATGTAGCAGAAGGTCGGGGCAGGCAGCAAGGATCGTAGTCAGGGGCAACGGCAGGAGGTCTGGAACACAGGCTAGGAACACACAAGGAAACGCTTTCACTGGCACAATGGCAACAAGATCCGGCGAGGGAGTGAAGGGGAAGTGAGGTATAAATAGGGAGTGCACAGGTGAACACACTAATTGGAACCACTGCGCCAATCAGCGGCGCAGTGGCCCTTTAAATCGCAGAGACCCGGCGCGCGCGCGCCCTAGGGAGCGGGGCCGCGCGCGCCGGGACAGGACAGATGGAGAGCGAGTCAGGTACGGGAGCCGGGATGCGCATCGCGAGCGGGCGCCACCCGCATCGCGAATCGCATCCCGGCTGGAGATGGTATCGCAGCGCACCGGGTCAGTGGAGCTGCCCGGAGCGCTGCGGTAGCGAGAGTGAAGCGAGCGCTCCGGGGAGGAGCGGGGACCCGGAGCGCTCGGCGTAACAGTACCCCCCCCTTGGGTCTCCCCCTCTTCTTAGAGCCTGAGAACCTGAGGAGCAGACTTTTGTCTAGGATATTGTCCTCAGGTTCCCAGGATCTCTCTTCAGGACCACAACCCTCCCAATCAACCAGAAAAAAGGTTTTCCCTCTGACCTTCTTGGAGGCCAGTATCTCTTTAACGGAGAAGATGTCCGAGGAGCCGGAAACAGGAGTGGGAGAAACAAACTTGGGAGAGAAACGGTTGATGATAAGTGGTTTAAGAAGAGAAACGTGAAAGGCATTAGGAATTCGAAGAGAAGGAGGAAGAAGAAGTTTATAAGAGACAGGATTAATCTGGCACAAGATTTTGAAAGGACCAAGATAGCGTGGTCCCAATTTGTAGCTAGGGACACGGAAGCGGACATATTTAGCGGAGAGCCATACCTTGTCTCCAGGAGAAAAAATGGGGGGAGCTCTTCTTTTTCTATCAGCAAACTTCTTCATGCGTGATGAAGCCTGTAAAAGAGAATTTTGGGTCTCTTTCCATATGGTGGAAAGATCACGAGATATTTCATCCACAGCGGGCAAACCAGAGGGCAAGGGAGTAGGGAGGGGGGAAAGAGGGTGACGGCCGTACACCACAAAAAATGGGGATTTGGAGGAAGATTCAGAGACTCTGAAGTTATACGAGAATTCGGCCCATGGTAGAAGATCTGCCCAGTCATCCTGGCGGGAGGAAACAAAATGGCGTAAATAATCACCCAGGACCTGGTTAATTCTTTCTACTTGCCCATTGGATTGAGGATGATATGCAGAGGAAAAGTTTAATTTAATCTTGAGTTGTTTACAGAGAGCCCTCCAGAATTTTGACACGAATTGGACGCCTCTATCCGAGACGATCTGCGTGGGCAACCCGTGAAGACGAAAAATGTGTACAAAAAATTGTTTTGCCAACTGAGGCGCTGAAGGAAGACCAGGAAGAGGGATGAAATGTGCCATCTTGGAGAATCGATCAACGACCACCCAAACAACAGTGTTGCCACGGGATGGGGGTAAGTCAGTAATAAAGTCCATACCAATCAGAGACCAAGGCTGTTCGGGGACAGGCAGAGGATGAAGAAGACCAGCGGGCTTCTGGCGAGGAGTCTTATCCCGGGCACAAACAGTGCAGGCTCGTACAAAATCCACAACATCCGTCTCCAGAGTCGGCCACCAATAGAAACGAGAGATGAGTTGCACGGATTTTTTGATACCCGCATGACCTGCGAGATGGGAGGAGTGACCCCATTTGAGGATTCCGAGGCGTTGGCGTGGAGAAACGAAGGTCTTCCCTGGAGGAGTTTGCCTGATGGAGGCTGGAGAAGTGGAGATCAGGCAGTCGGGGGGAATGATGTGTTGCGGAGAGAGCTCTACTTCCGAGGCATCCGAGGAACGAGAGAGGGCATCGGCCCTAATGTTCTTGTCGGCAGGCCGAAAGTGAATTTCAAAATTAAATCGGGCAAAGAACAGAGACCACCTGGCCTGGCGAGGATTCAGCCGTTGGGCAGACTGGAGATAGGAGAGGTTCTTGTGATCGGTGTAAATGATAACTGGAAATCTTGATCCCTCCAACAGATGCCTCCATTCCTCAAGTGCTAATTTAATGGCTAGAAGCTCTCGGTCCCCGATGGAGTAGTTCCTCTCAGCCGGAGAGAAGGTCCTAGAAAAAAAACCACAAGTAACAGCATGCCCGGAAGAATTTTTCTGTAGAAGGACCGCTCCAGCTCCTACAGAGGAGGCATCAACCTCCAATAGGAAGGGTTTAGATGGGTCAGGTCTGGAGAGCACGGGAGCCGAAGAAAAGGCAGACTTGAGCTGTTTAAAGGCGTCTTCCGCTTGAGGGGGCCATGACTTAGGATTGGCATTCTTTTTGGTTAAAGCCACGATAGGAGCCACAATGGTGGAAAAATGTGGAATGAATTGTCTGTAATAATTGGCGAACCCCAAAAAACGTTGGATAGCACGAAGTCCGGAGGGGCGTGGCCAATCTAAGACGGCAGAGAGTTTGTCTGGATCCATTTGTAGTCCCTGGCCAGAGACCAAGTATCCTAGGAAAGGGAGAGATTGACATTCAAACAGACATTTCTCCATTTTGGCATAAAGTTGATTGTCACGAAGTCTCTGAAGAACCATGCGGACATGCTGGCGGTGTTCTTCTAGGTTGGCAGAAAAAATCAGGATATCGTCCAGATATACAACAACACAGGAATATAAGAGATCACGAAAGATTTCATTAACAAAGTCTTGGAAGACGGCAGGGGCGTTGCACAGGCCAAAGGGCATGACCAGATACTCAAAGTGTCCATCTCTAGTGTTAAATGCCGTTTTCCATTCATCCCCCTCTCTGATGCGGATGAGATTATAGGCACCTCTTAAGTCCAGTTTGGTAAAGATGTGGGCACCTTGGAGGCGATCAAAGAGTTCAGAGATGAGAGGTAGGGGGTAGCGGTTTTTTACAGTGATTTTATTAAGACCGCGGTAGTCAATGCAAGGACGTAGAGAGCCATCTTTTTTGGACACAAAGAAAAATCCGGCTCCGGCAGGAGAGGAAGATTTGCGGATAAAGCCCTTCTTAAAATTTTCCTGGATATACTCAGACATAGCAAGAGTCTCTGGGACAGAGAGAGGATAAATTCTGCCCCGGGGTGGAGTAGTGCCCGGGAGGAGGTCAATGGGACAGTCATAAGGCCTGTGAGGAGGTAAAGTCTCAGCTTGTTTTTTGCAAAAGACATCCGCAAAGTCCATATAGGCCTTAGGGAGACCGGTTACAGGAGGCACCACAGGGTTACGGCAGGGAGTACTGGGAACCGGTTTAAGACAGTCCTTGGAACAAGAGGGGCCCCAACTCTTGATCTCCCCAGTGGACCAATCCAGGGTAGGGGAGTGGTGTTGAAGCCAGGGTAGACCAAGGAGAATTTCGGAAGTGCAATTGGGGAGGACCAAAAACTCAATTTTTTCATGGTGAGGTCCGATGCACATTAGGAGGGGCTCCGTGCGGAAACGTATGGTACAGTCCAATCTTTCATTGTTAACACAATTGATGTAGAGAGGTCTGGCGAGACTGGTCAGCGGGATGTTGAACCTGTTGATGAGAGAGGCCAAAATAAAATTTCCTGCAGATCCGGAATCCAAGAAGGCCATAGTGGAGAAGGAGAAGGTAGAGGCAGATACCCGCACAGGCACAGTAAGACGCGGAGAAGCAGAGTTGACATCAAGGGCTGTCTCACCTTTGTGCGGGGTCAGCGTACGTCTTTCCAGGCGGGGAGGACGGATAGGACAATCCTTCAGGAAGTGTTCGGTACCGGCACAGTACAGGCAGAGATTCTCCATGCGGCGTCGTGTCCTCTCTTGAGGTGTCAGGCGAGACCGGTCAACCTGCATAGCCTCCACGGCGGGAGGCACAGGAACGGATTGCAGGGGACCAGAGGAGAGAGGAGCCGGGGAGAAAAAACGCCTTGTGCGAACAAAGTCCATATCCTGGCGGAGCTCCTGACGCCTTTCGGAAAAACGCATGTCAATGCGAGTGGCTAGATGAATGAGTTCATGTAGGTTAGCAGGGATTTCTCGTGCGGCCAGAACATCTTTAATGTTGCTGGATAGGCCTTTTTTAAAGGTCGCGCAGAGGGCCTCATTATTCCAGGATAGTTCTGAAGCAAGAGTACGGAATTGTACGGCGTACTCGCCAACGGAAGAATTACCCTGGACCAGGTTCAACAGGGCAGTCTCAGCAGAAGAGGCTCGGGCAGGTTCCTCAAAGACACTTCGAATTTCCGAGAAGAAGGAGTGTACAGAGGCAGTGACGGGGTCATTGCGGTCCCAGAGCGGTGTAGCCCATGACAGAGCTTTTCCAGACAGAAGGCTGACTACGAAAGCCACCTTAGACCTTTCAGTAGGAAACTGGTCCGACATCATCTCCAAGTGCAGGGAACATTGAGAAAGGAAGCCACGGCAAAATTTAGAGTCCCCATCAAATTTATCCGGCAAGGATAGTCGTAGGCCTGAAGCGGCCACTCGCTGCGGAGGAGGTGCAGGAGCTGGCGGAGGAGATGATTGCTGAAGCTGTGGTAGTAGCTGCTGTAGCATCACGGTCAGTTGAGACAGCTGGTGGCCTTGTTGCGCTATCTGTTGTGACTGCTGGGCGACCACCGTGGTGAGGTCGGCGACAACTGGCAGAGGAACTTCAGCGGGATCCATGGCCGGATCTACTGTCACGATGCCGGCTGGCAGGAGGTGGATCCTCTGTGCCAGAGAGGGATTGGCGTGGACCGTGCTAGTGGACCGGTTCTAAGTCACTACTGGTTTTCACCAGAGCCCGCCGCAAAGCGGGATGGTCTTGCTGCGGCGGTAGTGACCAGGTCGTATCCACTAGCAACGGCTCAACCTCTCTGGCTGCTGAAGATAGGCGCGGTACAAGGAAGTAGACAGAAGCAAGGTCGGACGTAGCAGAAGGTCGGGGCAGGCAGCAAGGATCGTAGTCAGGGGCAACGGCAGGAGGTCTGGAACACAGGCTAGGAACACACAAGGAAACGCTTTCACTGGCACAATGGCAACAAGATCCGGCGAGGGAGTGAAGGGGAAGTGAGGTATAAATAGGGAGTGCACAGGTGAACACACTAATTGGAACCACTGCGCCAATCAGCGGCGCAGTGGCCCTTTAAATCGCAGAGACCCGGCGCGCGCGCGCCCTAGGGAGCGGGGCCGCGCGCGCCGGGACAGGACAGACGGAGAGCGAGTCAGGTACGGGAGCCGGGATGCGCATCGCGAGCGGGCACCACCCGCATCGCGAATCGCATCCCGGCTGGAGATGGTATCGCAGCGCACCGGGTCAGTGGAGCTGGGGACCCGGCCGGGGAGGAGCGGGGACCCGGAGCGCTCGACGTAACAATATAGAGGCGAATGGGGGACAGGAGCCCCCTGTATACCGGCCATATGTCATACAGGAGGCACAGCTTTCAGCTGCATTTACACTTGGCAGTTTTTTGGGAAAACTACCACTTAAAGGGGTAATCCGGTAGAAAACTTTTTTTTTTTTTTTTTAAATCAACTGGTGCCAGAAAGTCAAACAGATTTGTAAATTACTTCTATTCAAAAATCTTAATCCTTCCAGTACTTATTAGCTGATGAATACTACAGAAGAAATGGTTTTCTTTTTGGAACACAGAGCTCTCTGGTGACATCACGAGCACAGTGCTCTCTGCTGACATCTCTGTCCATTTTAAGAACTGTCCAGAGTAGGAGAAAATCCCCATGGCAAACATATGCTGCTTTGGACAGTTCCTAAAATGGACAGAGATGTCAGCAGAGAGCACTGTGCTTGTGATGTCAGCAGAGAGCACTGTGTTCCAAAAAAGAAAATAATTTCCTCTGTAGTGTTCAGCAGCTAATAAGTACTGGAAGGATTAAGATTTTTTTATAGAAGTAATTTACAAATCTGTTTAACTTTCTGGCACCAGTTGATAAAAAAAAAAAAAAAAAAGTTTTCCACCGGAGTACCCCTAAGGACGTACAGGTACGTCCTTGGTCCTGCTCCCGTGATATAACGCGGGGTTACACCGTAACCCCGCATCATATCATGGTGGGCCCAGCGTCATAGTGAAGCCGGGACCCGCCGCTAATAGCGCGTAGCGCCGATCGCGGCACCGCGCGCTATTAACCCTTTAGCCGCGCGCTCAGAGCTGAGCCGTGCGAATAAAAGCAAAAGTAAAAGCTGCCGGTTAACTCAGTGGGCTGTTCGGGATAGCCGCGGCGAAATCGCGGCATCCCGAACAGCTGACAGGACAGCGGGAGGGCCCTTACCTACCTCCTCGCTGTCTGATCGACGCATGACTGCTCAGTGCCTAAGATCCAGGCATGAGCAGTCAAGCGGCAGAATCGTCGATCACTGGTTTCCTATGAGAAACCAGTGATCAATGATAAAGATCAGTGTGTGCAGTGTTATAGGTCCCTATGGGAGCAATAAAACTGCAAAAAATAAGTGAAAAAAAAAGTGAAAAAAAAAGTGAATGAATATCATTTAACCCCTCCCCTATTAAAAGTTTGAATCACCCCCCTTTTCCCATAAAAAAAAACACAGTGTAAATAAAAATAAAAATAAACATATATGGTATCACCGCGTGCGGAAATGTCCGAATTATAAAAATATATTGTTAATTAAACCGCTCGGTCAATGGCGTGCGCGCAAAAAATTCCAAAGTCCAAAATAGTGCATTTTTGGTCACTTTTTATATCATTTAAAATGAATAAAAAGCGATCAATAAGTCCTATCAATGCAAAAATGGTACCGTTAAAAACTTCAGATCACGGCACAAAAAAATAGCCCTCATACCGCCCCATACACCAAAAAATAAAAAAGTTATAGGGGTCAGAATATGACAATTTTAAACTTATTAATTTTCCTGCATGTAGTTATGATTTTTTCCAGAAGTCTGACAAAATCAAACCTATATAAGTAGGGTATCATTTTAATCGTATGGACCTACAGAATAAAGATAAGGTGTCATTTTTACCGAAAAATGTACTATGTAGAAACGGAAGCCCCCAAAAGTTACAAAACAGCGTTTTTTTTTTTCAATTTTGTCGCACAATGATTTTTTTCCCCGTTTGACAGTAGATTTTTGGGCAAAATGACTGACTTCATTACAAAGTAGAATTGGTGGCACAAAAAATAAGCCATCATATGGATTTTTAGGTGCAAAATTGAAAGAGTTATGATTTTTTAAAGGCAAGGAGCAAAAAACGAAAATGCAAAAACGGAAAAACCCCCGGTCCTTAAGGGGTTAAGTTATAGAGACAAATCCAGAAGTGGATTCAAAAGGAATGGGAAAGATAAAAGAAGGAGTTCTACTTCTTCGTCCTATTGGATCCACTTTTGGCATTGGCTAAAAACTGCAGTGGTAGTTTCCCCAAAAATCTGCCAAGTGGAAACCCATCCTTCCATTGTATACTTTAGTAATACCCAGGTAAATAATTGTCACAGAGGGACAGGATTCCTCCGTTTCACAACAGTGCACTAAAGCTTTCAGGTATAGATGAAGACATCAGCCATATAGGGACAGAAAGAAAAAACACAATGGCCCTGATATACAATTGTAAACCCGACATGTTTTGTCGGGTTGTGCGCCAGATCCTGTCACATCGTCCCAAAAATTCTGTCTGCGCCAGAATGTGCGCCAGAATTGAAAAAAAAACCGACTAACTATCCATTTTACTGAGAAAACCCCAAAAGGGGCGTGGTCGCCTGGAGAAGTGGGCGTGTCCACCAAAAAAAGGGGCATGTCCCCAACATTTTCACAAAAACCCAACATATTTACTAAGGTTTCCACATAAAATGTGGTGGATTTGAGCTGAGAAAACCCTACAGATCAGAGCATGTGTAAAAAAAGCAAAATGTAGGGAAAGTGGAAAATGTAGGGAAACCTTAGTAAATACCGTGGAATAAATTGTAGGGGATTACAACCCACAAAAGGAAAACTACACTCCAATCTTACCAAATCAGGGCCAATATATTGGTAGCATTCTGGTACTTTTATAGGAGATTCTAATGAATTTATTAATTATGCTAATGTATTTGTTACTAATTATGGTCTGTCCGGTAGGGATGGGGAGTAAACTTAACCCTTTGTGTGCTGCCTTAGGACGTCCAGGAAATAAAAGTTTAGAAACTAAGATCTCTAGTTGTCAGGTTTGCACTGGAACAATACTGTATGGTGTCCACTAGGTGGAGCCATTTGCTAGCACTTGTAATGTAATCCTATAAAATAAAAAATTCTGTGGGAATTCACTGCAGCACAGTGTGACATATGAAATAAATAAACTGTGTGTTGTTTCCACAGTATCCATTTTTTTCAATTCAGTCAATATTGTTTTAATACTTGGAATGAATATTGAGATTCCCCACTAATGCACAGATTTGATAATGTAGCTCTCACGCTAACAGTTAAATCTGCTGCCATCTTTCCAGACACGAATGGTGTGAAAATTGTTTAACAAGTTAAAGGGGTATTCCAGGCAAAAACTTTTATATATATATATATATATATATATATATATATATATATATATATATATCAACTGACTCCGGAAAGTTAAACAGATTTGTAAATTACTTCTATTAAAAAATATTAATCCTTCCAATAGTTATTAGCTTCTGAAGTTTTCTGTCTAACTGCTCATTGATGATGTCACGTCCCGGGAGCTGTGCATGATGGGAAAATATCCCCATAGGAACTGCACAGCTCCCGGGACATGAGTCATCAGAGAGCAGTTAGACAGAAAACAACAACTCAACTTCAGAAGCTAATAACTATTGGAAGGATTAAGATTTTGGAAAGATTAAGTAATTTATAAATCTGTTAAACTTTCCGGAGCCAGTTGATATATAAAAAAAGTTTTGGCCTTGAATACCCATTTAAGCTTTATGAGGATCAGGTGTAGCCAGGGAGTGAAGTAGAGATCAGTACTGACCCCAACTGATGTAAACATTGCCAAAAACTTTTTTTTTTTCAGAAAGAAGTTTAAAAGGTTCTCAAAAATGTCCTCAAAAAGTCTAAATAAACCCTAATATCAAGTGCATGTTTAATGATTTTGCTTAGCTCCTTAAGGCCTGAGGGTGTACCTGTATGCCCTGAATCCGCTCCCGTTCAATAACGCTGGTCCGCGCACTATTAACCTTTTAGACGCGGGGTTCAAAGTTGATCACCGCGTCTAAAGTGAAACTAAAATGCTGCCGGTTAGCTCATCGGGCTGTTCTGGATCGCTGCGGCAAAATCGCGGTGTCCCGAACAGCTGTAGGACACGAGGAGGGTCCCCTTACCTGCCTTCTTGTGTCCAGGCATCCAGGCATGAGCATGAGATCCAGGCATGAGCAGTTAAGCGGCAGAATCATCGATCAATGGTTTCCGATGAGAAACCATTGATCAATGTAAAAGATCAGTTAGTGCAGTGTTATAGCCCCTATGGGAGCTATAACACTGCAAAAAAAAAAAAAGTGAATAAAAATCATTTAACACCTTCCTTAATAAAAGTTTGAATCAACCCCCTTTTCCCATAAAACAAAAAACAAAAAAAGTGTAAATAAAAAAAAAACATGTGGTATCGCCACGTGTGGAATTTCCGAATCACCGCACGATCAATGGCGTACGCGCAAAGAAATTCCAAAGTCCAAAATAGCGTATTTTTTATATCTTTTTATATCATGAAAAAATGAATAAAAGGCAATCAAAAAGTCCGATCAATACAAATTGTACCACTAAAAACTTCAGATCATGGTGCAAAAAATGATACCACCCCGAAGGCGGAAAAATTTAAAAGTTATAGGGGTCAGAAGATGACAGTTTTAAACGTATACATTTTTCCTGCATGTAGTTATGATTTTTCCAGAAGTACGACAAAATCAAACCTATATAAGTAGGGTATCATTTTAATTGTATGGACCTAAAGAATAAAGAAAAGGAGTCATATTTACTGAAAAATGTACTGCGTAGGAACGGGAGCCCCCAAAAGTTACAAAATGGCGTTTTTCTTCAATTTTGTCGCACAAGGATTTTTTTCTCCGTTTTTGCTGTAGATTTTTGGCTATAATGACTCATGTCTTTACAAAGTAGAATTAGTAGCGCAAACAATAAGCCATCATATGGATTTTTAGGTGCAAAATTAAAAGGGTTATTATTTTTAAAAGGTAAGAAGGAAAAAACGAAAGTGCAAAACATTAAGGGGTTAATGCAGCTTTTCTCATTTGGCCAAATTTTACCTCTCATCCTAATTTGGACCCACACAGGTGACCTGTAAATGGATGATCTCCATATCATTCTCATCTGAGTTTCTGTAGTATTCTCTAACGCTCAGTCCTTAAGGGTTTAGGCTCTGTTCACACTACTTCTCCTTTTGATCAAGAGCATAGATCAGTAGTATGCAGCCTCATGTATACTTTACCCAACAAGGATGAAGGGCATACAGGTACGCCCTTGCATCCTGGTACTTAAGGACCGAGGGTGTACCTATACGCCCTGGTCCCATTACCGGGGTTTAAACCGTTTTAACGAGAACAATTTAAACCTGGTGGGTCCCGCCAGGCACCACCGATCGGGCTGATGCCTGGCATTAAACCTTTAGACGCTGCAATCAAAGTTGATTGTGGTGTCTAAAATGTGGGTTAACCAGTGCCGGTGGCTTCTGGGAGCTGATCGGGACATCCGTGGCAACATCTTGGGAGGGTCCTTACCTGCCTCCTCACTGTCCAATTGGTCTCCTGTTGCTCCCAGCCAGCCTTGCAGGCTGGAGCAGCAGAGCACCGATAACACTGATCAGTACTATGCTATGAATCCAGGTTTTCTCTGTGCTAATCAGTCAATCAGAGGGCTATGCATCTATCAGACCCCAGTACATCATTTTAAGCTGCTGAAGAAGGTGCCTAAAGTGGACTTGAAATGTGTCCAGCCCCCCTTGTTTTTACCAGTTATACCTCTGCATACCTGTTTATACATCTGGTACACTACACTCAGGGCTCAGGATCCATTATCTGGCGACGCATTTTGTGCCACGAGAACGCCGCAGTGGACATCGTTGTAGTGCAAACATTTCTAAATGTGGTTTATCCACACTGCTAAGCTACCCAGCAATTACTAACATATTAAGCCTACGTACATCCGAACCCTGACAGGATTACGGCAGCCCTGTTTTTTCACTAGAAGACTATTCCGAATTGGTCCTGTGACAGATTGGTATGGGTGAGTAGTGTAGTGCACCGATACTGACTGTGTCTAACACTAACTATACCTGCCGATAACCTTGCCTGGGTCCGATACAGACTGTGCTACAATGAACATATGCTACCAAAAGATGCTACTATCAGTTGATATAATCTGCTACCTTACTGATACTCAGTATATATAGACTATCAAGCGGATACACTACCTAACAGCAATTATAATTGCAACAGCTACTGTGCCGCTTATACCCTAAAGCGGTATTCCAGTGGAATTTTTTTTTTTTTTTAGGTCTTTCTAAGTCAACTGGCCCCAGAAAGTTAAACAGATTTGTAAATTACTTCTATTGAAAAATGTGAATCCTTTCAGTACTTATTAGCAGCTGTATACTACAGAGGAAATTCTTTTCTTTTTGGATTTCTTTTCTGTCTGTTCACAGCGCTCTCTGCTGACACCTCTGTCCACGTCAGGACAGAGGTATCAGCAGAGAGCACTGTGGTGAGACAGAAAAGGAATTCAAAAAGAAAAGAATTTCCTCTGTAGAATACAACTGCTAAGAGGTACTGGAAAGATTAAGAATTTTTAATAGAAGTAATTTACAAATCTGTTACACTTTCTGGCACCAGTTCATAAAAAAAAAAAAAAAAAAGAATGTTTTCCACCGGAGTACCCCTTTAACAGCTTATGCTGCATCTCTGGTTTTACAACCTGGCCCTTGCCTTTTACTTTTTCTTTATTTTCCCTCTGCTCTATGAATGTAGCAGCTGCAGATGTCCCCCATGGTTTCCCTTGTTTCCCGTTTCCTTTGGTTTGAATTTTACAGCACCGTAGTGACAACCAATGGTTATCTCATTTTGCTTCTATTGACTGTTTTGATTATCTCTCCTTAATGCCATTAATGGTTATTGAGACTTTGACCTGAACACTTATGTGCCTTCATTATATTTTTTTTTGGTCGGTTTGTAAAGATATTTCTGTCTTTAATTAAGGAACAAGCAAAAACAATTGTAACCGTAAATGTCAAATATTTTTTGATGTATCTATATCTGCATACAGCTTTACTAATGTCACTAAGCATACACACATTCATACCTATAGAATATTTATATTTCATTGTGTTCATTTACATTCCTGTGATTTGTTTCCTGTGCTTTACCTTCTATGTCATAGTAATGAAGAAATCTCCTTGGGGATCAATTATGACTCATTAACTACTTCACCTCTCCTGTTGCAGAGATGGACACCATTAAATCAATGGTACAAATATGTTTCTCTTTGCTGACATGAGAAAAAAAGCAATTTGCAGTACAAGCCATGACTCTACAATTATGCAAATGTGTCACGTGGCGCCAGGTGCATCAGATATAGCTGGGCCAGGCATCTACACACCAATGATTTTAGGACAATCTATAATAGCCATATTATAAAAAGAGGACAGTTCTATAATGTCAGTAATAAAATGTACCTCCACACCTAGCCTTCCTATGTAACAAAGCCTCTTGTAAGTACGTGTTTGGTTGTGACCCTATAACTATGCCTACTACACACATTTAGTTAGCAAACCTATCCTTATTTTACAACCCAACATGCAACTGTATAGTGGCATCAATATTTGTAGAATTACATATTTACTAAAATAATAATTTCATAGAAAGTCTTGTATTGTAGTCTTGTATTTTATCAATTAGCTTTTGCATGTTGATTTTATAATTTATCACCTAAAATGCCAGAAAGTTATATCCATGGGGACCTCCAGGCCTGTCCCAAAGTGATCTCTCACTGGAATGCCACTTTTACACAGGAGTATTTTGGTGAGCATTTTGCATAAGTATTTGTAAGTCAAAACCAGTAACTGGTCCAAAATACAGAACAATAATAATGGGAAAATTTACACATCTTCCATTTTTTGGATCAATTTGTGGTTCTGGCTCTGAAGTACTGATACAAAATATTGACCAAAGGTAAATGTAGCTATAAATGAAGGTAATAATGGTTGGTATCAAGATGGCAGAACTACACCTCCCCTTTAGCAGTCCCTTTTTTTAAAGGGGTTATCGAGGAAAAAAAGTTTTTTTTTTTTTTTTTTATAAATCAACTGGCTCCAGAAAGTTAAACAGATTTGTAAATTACTTCTATTAAAAAATCTTAATCCTTTCAGTACTTATGAGCTGATGAAGTTGAATTGCTCTTTTCTGTCTAAGTGCTCTCTGATAACACGTGTCTCGGGAACCGCCCAGTTTAGAAGCAAATCCCCATAGCAAACCTCTTCTACTCTGTGCAGTTCCTGAGACAAGCAGAGATGTCAGCAGAGAGCACTGTTGCCAGACAGAAAACAACAACTTAACTTCAGCAGCTGATAATTATTGAAAGGATTAAGATTTTTTAATAGAAGTAATTTACAAATCTGTTTAACTTTGTGGAGCCAGTGGATATATATATATATATATATATATATATATATATATATACTTTTTTCCCCCTGGAATACCCCTTTAAAAAACATGCCTGATAAAATGGTCAGGCCAAGAAATGCATCACAATTAAAGGGGTATTCCAGGCCAAAACTTTTTTTTTTATATATCAACTGGCTCCGGAAAGTTAAACAGATTTGTAAATTACTTCTATTAAAAAATCTTAATCCTTCCAATAGTTATTAGCTTCTGAAGTTGAGTTGCTGTTTTCTGTCTAACTGCTCTCTGATGACTCACGTCCCGGGAGCTGTGCAGTTCCTATGGGGATATTCTCCCATCATGCACAGCTCCCGGGATGTGACATCATCATTGAGCAGTTAGACAGAAAACTTCAGAAGCTAATAACTATTGGAAGGATTAAGATTTTTTAATAGAAGTGATTTACAAATCTGTTTAACTTTCCGGAGCCAGTTGATATATATAAAAAAGTTTTTGCCTGGAATACCCCTTTAAATACATTTTATTTATGTTCCACTGTAACAAATTCCCTATCCAGTCAACGTCGATAGTATCCTGGGTGACGGAGGGTTGAAGTTACCCTTTTTCTAATCAGATACCTTCAGATCGCCAGGTACTTAAAGAAGGTCTGAATGATATGACAACCAGATAGTTGCAAGAATACATTTAGAAAAGCACATTTCAGTGCAACCAGGTAACAAACAACAAGTATGGAAAATGACAAATAGATGATAGAAACTGCATGATGATGGGACAAAACATGGCACAAATGAAGCAGACGATGAACAGACGTTGCATAGATCATGCACCATAGGGAATGAGCTGATTGCAAACAAAGACGACCATTGTATGTTGAAACCATTGTATGTTGAGACCATAACTCTATGGAAACCTGGTAATTGGTTCTGAAGCCCCAAAATGTCATCCAAAAAATAGGAAAAAGTGAGGATTAAAGATAAATAAGTAGATAACTAATATAGATAAAGCAAATCCTTACATATAAAAGTAATAAAGATCTGCTGGGAGCTGTAATCACTGTCTATTTCATTGTTTCCCAAAGAGGGTGCCTCCAGCTGTTGCAAAACTTCAACTCCCAGCATGCCCGGACAGCCGAAGGCTGTCCGGGCATGCTGGGAGTTGTAGTTTTGCAACAGCTGGAGGCACATTGGTTGGGAAACACTGGTCTATGTAGAGTAAAGAAGCTTCTTCAGGGTCCTGTACAGAACACGCAGTGTCCTAAAAAAAAGTAAAATGGTGCCGCCCTCACCTGATGTCCAAAGGAGCAGCTAACTCTGGTACAGGTAAAGAGTACAGAACATGTAATACCTCCCTGTACTGTAGGGGGCGCTACCAGACACCAGTCAGTGCATGCACTTTAGGAATACACAGGTTTTACCAGTGAAATGTCCATTCTGATTGATCAGTTCTTCCAGCCCTTGACACGTTTCACAGATTCCATAGCATTGTATGTTGAGTCTGGTTTCAAGTTACATTGTTCCAGAAAAGACCATTGTATGTTGAAACTATTGTATGTTGAGGCCATTGTAAGTTGAGGGATCACTGTATACCACAGTGAATCAGGCTGATAGACAATCTGGCATATTTGAAGACTGTCTGGTCTAAGTTTAGAACAAACATTAGTGGGCTTACTTTTTTGTAAGTGGGCACATTTTTGGGGCATTTAAACCACTCCCCTTTTTCTCAAAGCCACACCCTTTTAAGAGGTAAGAGATTGGCACTGTGCATAGCTTGATCGGCAGGGGTACTACGAGTCAGACTCTCACTGATCAGAAATGAATGGCCTATCCTGCAGACAGACCATCAATATTAAACTCCTTTAGTTTAGTAGCCTTTATGAGTAGAAGCAGTTTATTTTGTGCTATTCGGTCCTGGATAATATCTCTTTCACCTTGAGCAAATCAATACTGGAAAGCTATGCTTTATTTCATGCATAAAAAAACAGGTAAGCTTTTTATTTATTTTACCAGAAGTTGAACATTCAAGGTTACATGAGGATAAAGATAGTGATTCTAAGGGTACGTTCACACGCGCGAATTTACATAGTATTTTACGGAGCAAATACGGTGGTGAAGGCCCTCTCTATGCTGGCTTTACATGTGCCTGCTGATAGCGGCAATACGCGGCTACCAGCAGGCACACTGTGATGTACGAGTCGCAGTAGACTCGCACATCGCGGGAGCTCTCTGCCTAGCTCAGAGCAGGGAGAGCGGCACATCGCTGCACTGTGTCTGCTGGTAGCGGCGTATTGCATGTAAAGACAGCATAGAGCGGGGCCTTCACCAGTGGATCCGCAGCTTAATACGCTGCGAAAATCCGCGCGTGTGAACGTACCCTAAGGCAGGGTTCACAAAACTTCACATTGTGGATTCTTTAGCTGGAAATATTCTGGTCGGAGAATTCAGGGGCAGCCAGCGCTGACTGAATCAGTTGGCGCTAGCACCGCGCAGAAATTGCCGTCCCCATAGACCAAGATCATTCACTGTTAGAATTACAGAGTGTGCACTGTGCAGCGGAATTATGCTCAGAAATTCCTCAGTATGAACCCTGTATAATAGTGTCAAGGCATACTTTATTCCCTAGGTGACGATTCCATGTTTTTCAGAATCACAGCTGAAGTTATGCCATTTAGCCAACTGTTTCCTCCAAGAACTTACACAGGGGCAGGCAAATAAAAACTAAGACTTAGACAGTATAAACTTAAACTAGACAGTCTAAGAATGCACCAGATGTATTACAGTGGCTCATGCTGTTCGAAAAAATAGGACACACATTTAGGCTGCCTTGTATTAGTTAAAGGGGTACTCCGCCCCTGGCATCTTATCCCCTATCCAAAGGATAGGGGATAAGATGTTAGATCGCCGCGGTCCCGCTGCTGGGGACCAGAAATGCCAGAAAAAACCTACAGCCTTTAGCAGCAAATACAAATTCCCTTTAAACCTTATTTAATAGATCTGTGTCTATTTAAGTATCCAAAAGGAATCATAAAATGCACCAACATATTAAAGGAGAACAATAGATGCAACATGTATTTCCTTATATAGAGAGATTCTGGCCACATGAATGTCTGCTCTACCCGAGTATCCACTCAGTAAATGACTTTTATCTATTTAGTGCAAATGCTCAGTTGAGTGTTAGTACATTTACTTAAAAACGTATCTAATTCACACAACATTGAGTAATAAACCTAATTTGTGCCTGTGCCTATTAGCAGCCATCTGTAATAAAATATATACTTTTTTTCAAGAATTGTACTAAAATGTAAAATAAACTGCAAGTCATGCACATTGGGGTAACTTTACAAATTGTGTAAAAGAAAGCATATTGTTACATATATAGTGTGTGTTGCTCTAAATTTAGCAGAATGTCACATGTGGCATGATAATGTGTCAGCAACTTCCTAGACCCGCTGGAGACTTCTTTTATTTTACACTTACGAATTGCATAAAAAAAAAAAAATTGTGTGTGTGGTTAAAGGAGAACTTCAGAATAGGAAAATTATGGTCCATACTGCCGGCAGTAAAAAATTAAACAGGTACATACCTTCCTTTGCTCCCCCGGTGCCTCCGCCGCGATCCTCTTCCTGGTTGCCGGTGGTCGGCGAGTCATACTGCACTCAGCCAATCACTGACCGCAGCGAAGTCCCGACTCGGCCAGCGATAGGCTGAGCGGCAGTGTGACGTTTTTGGCCCCGGCAGCAGGTGCCGGTGTAGTGAAGAATTATGTGTCTTGAAGCTTTCTCACACTGCCGCTCAGCCTATCACTAAAGTATGACTAAAGTATGACTTGTCGACCACCGGCAACCAGGAAGAGGATCGCGGCAGAGGCCAGAGCCGGTTACCAGAGGCACCGGGGGAGCTAAGGAAGGCATGTACATCTTTATTTTTTTACTGCTGGCAGTATGGGTGATAATTTTCCTATTCCGGAGTTTTCCTTTAACCACACACAAATTTTTTTTTTTTAATGCAATTTGTATGTGTAAAATAAAAGAAGTCCCCAGCGGGTCTAGGAAGTTGCTGACACATTATCCTACCACATGTGACATTCTGCTAACTTTGGTGCAACCCACACTATTTTTGCAGGTACGGTATGTAACAATATGCTTTCTTTTACACAATTTGTAAATTTACCCCAATGTGCATGACTTGCAGTTTATTTTACATTTTAGTACAATTCTTGAAAAAAAAGTATATATTTTATTACAGATGGCTGCTAATAGGCACAGGCACAAATTAGGTTTATTCTTCAATGTTGTGTGAATTAGATACGTTTTTAAGTAAATGTACTAACACTCAACTGAGCATTTGCACTAAATAGATAAAAGTCATTTACTTAGAGGATACTCGGGTAGAGCAGACATTCATGTGGCCAGAATCTCTCTATATAAGGAAATACATGTTGCATCTTTTGTAATGCGGATAAAGACTAGTTCTTCCGTGGTGAAGCCTCTGCTGGCACACATGCTGACACATTGCTCTCTGCCCAACCCATTACACTGATCACTGCAGCATTACATTGTCAACACTGTGAACATCATTTTAAACGATTATCTGTAGAACATAATTAGTTAATATAAATGAAAAACAAATGCTCAGTGAAGCATAACGCTCAATTGTACCATCCATCCTGCCTGTGCAAGAACATGTTCAATTCGACACCATTATGGAGTATACTTTACAACACTAGCTGTCACTGTATTAGCGCAAATACTGTTTTATATGATTACAAAACTGATAATGCCAACCAGTCTTTCCAATTTAATAGCAACTAGTAACATCTCTAGCAGCATAAAAGGATTGTGTCATTAAGTTTATGGTGAAATATATATTTTTAATTCATGGTATTTTTTTTTTGTTTTCACATCACAGCCGAGTAAAAAAAAAAAAAAAAAACATCCTGAAATCTTGCAGTTTTTACTCTGGCCACTAAGCATAGCCACTTATAAGCCTAATATTAAGCTGACAGTTCCTTTTCTGTAGAAAATATTTATATTATGCTCCTGTACAAAGGCCAGACCAGCCATTGGGCACACCCAGCATTTGCCTGGTGGGCTGGCTCATCCACCAGGCTGACTGCCTGTCCAGATGCAATTTAAATTTTTTCCCCTAAAACTATATTGAGGGCTTTGGCAGCTCTGCCCACGCAGGGCTCCCTTTTTTTTAGATGTGCTGGTGGCAGCCTCACTATATGCCAGCCCCCCCGGCCCCAAGTACAATCAGCTGGAGCAGGCACACTGTCACTTTAATAGCAGCAGTGGCTGCTGGAAGCCACACACATGTCTACTACCACCTCCCCTGACATAAAGTTTCCCTGCCCTGACTGCTACACTTTGTGCAGGATTGCCACTATGAGGGGCCCCTGGACAGAGGGGTCTGTGGTGGGACAGAGGAGTCCGGAGTAGAAATCTTGGGGGGGACAGTGGAGCCTGAAGAAGGACTTACAGGTCGAGGGGGGGGGGGGCAAAGGAGCCTGAAGGTGCATTTAGGGGTCTGAAGGACAGCAGAGCCAGGAGGAGGGCTTAGGGGGTCTAGGTGGGATGTGTAGCCTACCATTGGGCTTAGGGGTCTGGGGAAGGTAGGAACATGGAGGAGGTTGACATGCCACGCATCTGTCTACTACCACCTCCCCTGACATAAAGTTTCCCTGCCCTGACTGCAACACTCTGTGCAGGATTGCCACTATGAGGGGCCCCTGGACAGAGGGGTCTGTGGTGTGACAGAGGAGTCTGGAGTAGAAATCTTGGGGAGACAGTAGAGCCTGAAGGAGGACTTACAGGTCGAGGGGGGGGGGGGGGTGGGAGCAAAGGAGCCTGAAGTCGCATTTAGGGATCTGAAGGACAGCGGAGCCAGGAGGAGGGCTTAGGGGGTCTAAGTGGGATGTGTAGTCTAGCATTAGGCTTAGGGGTCTGGGGAAGGTAGGAACATGGAGGAGGATGACAAAGAGGCCTGGAGGAAAGGACAAAGGGGTCTGATGGAAGAGGACAAAGGGTTCTAGAGAAAGGGAACAGAGAGGTCTGGGGGGAGAGGACAGAGGAGTCTGGAGGAAGAGGACATATAGTTCTGTTGGAGAGGACAGAGGGGTCTGGAGGAGATGACAGAGGGGTCTGGAGGAAGGGGATAGAAAGAGGATTCTAAAGGAGGATTGGTGGGTCTAGGGGGCACAGTGGTATGGAGGAGAACAGTACAGAGGTGGGATTTGGTGTGGCAGTATTATTATAAGGGGCACAGTGTGTGTCAGGATTATATTCAGGAGAAACAGTCTGTGGCAGGGTTATATTGAGGGGTACAGTTGTCTGACAGGGTTATATCCAAAGGATATAGTGTGTGTCAGGGTTATATTTAGAAGGTACAGTATATAGCAGGGTTGTATTCAGAGGGTACAGAGTGTGGCAGTAATTTTAGGGACACAGTGTGGGGCAGGGTTATATTCAGGGGGCACAGTGTCTGGCAGGGTTATTTTTTGGAGGGTACAGTGTCTTGCCAGGGTATAATGATTATTGTCTTAATATAGAGATTGAGGATCTTCTGGCAAAGGGAGGAGCCAATGATGCCTGGGTATCAAACTCAGCAAAGGAAACATGTAGCTGGAAGAAGTCACTGCGGTCTGGACCAGATGTAACCTGTGAGTCACTGATATCATAGCGTATTCTCCTGACTGTCCTGTTAGAGCTTTAGTCACTTTTAGGTTCTGCAGTAATGATTGGTAAAAGTGTACCCCTGTCTGTGGCTCTCCAACTGTTGCAAAACTACAACTCCCATAATGCTTGAGGCTCTACAGGCATGATGAGAGTTACAGCTTTGCAACAGGTAGAGAGACACCTGAACTGAAGTCTGTTTAGTCTACAATGAAGGAAGGAGGCGCACTGCCAGCTTCTCCGACTCTTCTGCTAAAGTACAAAACAGCGTGGATTTAAGTTTAAAAGCTGCGGGCTAAGTAAAAAAAAGGAAAGATACAGTCCGCTTTATCTCATTAAGCCCCAACTGTTGGTGTCTGCACCTCTGTACCTTGTACGGAGGTGACAGTTGTACTTCAGATTTATTTTTTTTCCTCAGGATTCTGGGCCATTTAATTAAAATAAATATTGTTCTTGGCATTCACATATTTACCAGCTTCACTAGGTTTTGGACTATAAAAGGCCTTAGTGAGAGAGGACTACAGTCTTGTAGAATTATGAAGAATTGGTGATCTGTAAGCAAATAATGAAAAAGCATAATTCTAATTGTTGGAGGATTATAGATGGGGCAGAAGAGAGGTATCAGTGGTTAACTTTGACTTGGATTGATGGATGGATGTGAGTAATGTAATGAAAAAAATTAATAAATTCAAGGTGTATGTTTATGAACCTGCAATAAAAATACGGCAAAATGCAGGTAAATGGGTCCTCTGAATCTGACCCAAGCTACCTGTGGTGTCCCGGTACCGTATTGCATACCGTACCTTGTATGGTGGTCCCCAAAGTCCGAGTTTCTAGGTTCAGGTAGGGTCCCCCAGGTGGGACAACCCCTAGTCGCCTCTTTTATTTTCTAATTTTGTAATGTTTAAATGTATATATTTAATATAATGTATATTAGTATGCTTACCTTGGTAGCGTCGCAGGATCTTCGGTCATGTGACTATATTAATTCCTCTATGGTATGTTGGAGGACCTTTGGAGGTCCTTGGGTATCATGATTACCCATAACTCTTTGTACAGAAGATTGACAGTTGTTATGGACCAGTTAGCTTTAGTCCAGCCCCTGCCCATATAAGGGAGCTGCAGCCAATGATCGCTCTCTTGGGTTGCTGCTCTCGTGGATACCAGACTATTAGGACGGATCTGCGCAACTCACAAAGATAAGCTAGGCCATAAGCCTGCCGGCCTCAGCCTGAAACTGAACCGTGAGTTAAAATCTCAATCTCCGCTAAAGCTAGCGTGATTACTGGACCGAATCTAAACCCCTAAATCCAGTGGATAAGCGCAACAATTACCTTCCTAAGCTCAATACTTGTCAAGCTTTAATAGACCTTGTTATATGGACTGTTCCTGTTCATTATTGTATAAAATCTTCAGTAAAAGTTCCGACAAGTTTCTGCAAATCTCTGGTTGTGGACAATCAATTATTTCTTATCTCCCTATCGCTCTTGGGACGAGTGGAGGTAGGACAGACAGAGAATAGTCGGCATCCTGGCGTCACAAATAGAAAGGGTTAAACAAGCACCCTTTAGTCACCGCACAGCTACACCCCATATACCCTACACTCCCAAGCTACCACATAGCCAGCAGCACAGTATGTTTCTGATATCTCTATATATAAACAATATAAAGCAATCTCAGTGTTTGGCAGAAATACTCTACAGAACTGGTCTGACATTAACACAATGAACTCAGGAGACCATGTTGGAAATTAAAGCTTTATATTAGAAAAATTGGATTTGGACTTCATTAAAACTTTACCGCAGTTACTGTGAAAGCTGCGTATTTGCAGGCCAAAAACTTTAAGATTGTTGAGGCTTTATAAGATACATTCTTGGGCAAACACTCCAAAGTAATGAGTAAATAAATGCACGCTATATTTCCATGTAGAAAGGCAGCAATTTGTAACAATAACTCCTGAAAGAATAAAGTAAAATCATATTTTAGTCAATTTGGCAGATTTTTGGGCTCCTGGAGACAGGCTGCCCAGGTTGTGCTGGTGTCCTCTCTTCACATGGTTAGCAAACAAAAGGTTAAATAGATCATATAAACTAGATAGGGGACAAACTGCACCATCAACTACATTGACTCATGGAAATGTAGCTGTCAACCAAATAATCTTATTTAACTCCTTAGGGACTCAGCCCATTTTCACCTTTAACCCCTTGGGGACCGAGCCCATTTTGACCCTAAGGACCAGAGCATTTTTTGCAATTCTGACCACTGTCACTTTAAGCATTAATAACTCTGGGATGCTTGTACTTATGAATTTGATTCATAGATAGTTTCTTCGTGACATATTCTACTTTATGTAAGTGGTAAATTTTTGTCGATACTTGCATCATTTCTTGGTGAAAAATTCCAAAATTTCATGAAAAATTTGAAAATGTTGCATTTTTCTAACTTTAAAGCTCTCTGCTTGTAAGGAAAATAGACATCCTAAATAACTTATATATTGATTCACATATACAATATGTCTTCTTGTATGTTTGCATCATAAATTTAACTTTTTTTAATCAGAGGGCTTCAAAGTTCAGCAGCAAATTTCCATTTTTTCAAGTTAATTTCAAAATCTGAATTTTTCATGGACCAGTTCAGTTTTGAAGTGAATTTGAGGGTCTTTATGTTAGAAATACCCCATTATGGACCCCATTATGAAAACTGCACCCCTCAAAGTATTCAAAATTAGTGTTGCTCACGAATATTCGCAATGCGAATTTTATTCGCGAATATCGCATATTCGCGAATTCGCGAATATTCGCGAATATAGCACTATATATTCGTAATTACGAATATTCGTGTTTTTTTTTGTTTTTTTTTTCACAGTACACATCACAGTGATCATCCCTCTCTGCTTCCAGCTTATGTGGTGTAAAGAAGGCTCTAATACTACTGTGTGAGACTGGGGCGCGAATTTTCGCATATACGAAAATTTGCACACGCTAATTTTCACATATGCGAATTTTCTCTTATACTAATTTTCGCATACGCGAATATTCGCATATGCGAAAATAAAACGAGAATGTTGCGAATATGCGAATATTCGCGAATATATGACGAATATTCGTCCATATATTCGCGAATATTCGCGAATTCGAATATGGCCTATGCCGCTCAACACTATTCAAAATGACATTCAGAAAGTTTGTTAACCCTTTAGGTGTTTCACAGGAATAGCAGCAAAGTGGAGGCGAAAATTCAAAATCTTCATTTTTTACACTAACATTTTAGACCCATATTTTTTATTTTTACAAGGGGTAAAAGGAGAAAAAGCCCCCCAAAATATGTAACCCAATTTCTATCGAGTAAGGAAATACCTCATATGTGGATGTAAAGTGCTTTGTGGGCACACTAGAGGGCTCAGAAGGGAAAGAGCAACAATGGGATTTTGGAGAGCGAATTTTGCTGAAATGGTTTTTGGGGGGCATGTCACATTTAGAAAGACCCTATGGTGCCAGAATAGCAAAAAACACCCCCCATGGAATACTATTTGGGAAACTACACCCCTCAAGGAACGTAACAAGGGGTGCAGTGAGCATTTACACCCCACTGGTGTTTGACAAATCTTTGTAACAGTGGGCTGTGCAAATGAAAAATTACATTCTTCATTTTCACGGACCACTGTTCCAAAAATCTGTCAGTCACCTGAGGGGTGTTAAGGCTCACTATATCCCTTGTTACGTTCCGTGAGGGGTGTAGTTTCCAAAATGGGGTCACATGTGGGTATTTATTTATTTTGCGTTTATGTCAGAACCGTTGTAACCAGCAGCCACCCATGTGCAAATCCCCAGTTTAGGCCTCAAATGTACCTGGTGCGATCTCACTCCTGAGCCTTGTTGTGCGCCCGCATAGCATTTTACGTCCACATATGGAGTATCTCCGTACTTGGGAGAAATTGTGTTACACATTTTGGGGGTCTTAATTTCCTCTTACCTCTTATGAAAATGAAAAGAATGGGGCAATACCAGCATGTTAGAGTAAAAAAAAAAAAATTTTTACACTAACATGCTGGTGTAGATCCCAACTTTACCTTTTCATAAGGGGTAAAAGGAGAAAAAGCCCCCCAAAATTTGTAGCACAATTTCCCCCGAGTACGGAGATATCCAGAGCGTGGCCCTAAACTATTGCCTTGAAATATGACAGGGCTCTGAAGTGAGAGAGTGCCATGCGCATTTGAGGCCTAATTTAGGGATTTTTATACGGGTGTACCCGGATACAAGCGTTACTCTTGCCTCCTCCACCAAAAATACTGTACGTCAGTTTTCTCCAAACAGGGTGCCTCCAGCTGTTGCAAAACTCCCAACATGCCTGGACAGTCAATGGCTGTCCGGCAATACTGGGAGTTGTTATTTTGCAACAGCTGGAGTCTCCGTTTTGGAAAAACTGACGTACAAGACGTTTTTTATTTTTATTGGGGGGGGGGGGGGGGGCGACAGTGTAAGGGTGTAGTGTATATGTAGTGTTTTACTCTTTATTTAGGGTCAGTGTAGTGCAGTGTAGTGTAGTGTAGTGTTTTAACGGGTACATTCACACGTGTGGGGGTTTACAGTGAGTTTCCCGCTACAGCTGAAAATTTGCCTCATCTAAAACTTGAAGCGGGAAACTTGCTGTAAACCCCCACCTGTGTGAATGTACCTTGTACATTCATGTGGGGGAGGGGGTGGGGGGGAAAACTACAACTCTAAGCATGCACTGAAAGACCATGCATGCTGGGAGTTGTAGTTATGCAACAGCTAGAGGCACACTGGTTGGGATTGGGAAACACTGAGTTAGGTAACAGATTACCGCAGTGTTTCCAAACCACTGTCTGTTTCCTAACTCAGTGTTTCCCAACCCATGTGCCTCCAGCTGTTGCAAAACTACAACTCCCAGAAGGCATGGTCTGTCAGTGCATGCTGGGAGTTATAGTTTGGCAACGCGTTGGCATGTTGGTTTTAGGGGCTTGCCCCCCCCCCCCCTTTTTCCCTCCCTCTTTTTTTTTGGCTTTGTGATCGATTTTGAATCATTTTAACATAAGTTATTAAAAGCTACGTCTTATCCACATCCTGAGAGCTGGATTCCCTTTGTCTGTATGAGAAACACTGAGTTAGGAAACAGACAATGTTTCCCAACAAGTGCGCCTCCAGTAGTTGCAATACTATAACTCCCAGCATGCCCAGACAGCCGAAGGGCATGTTGGGAGTTGTAGTTATGCAACAACTGGGGGAGAATAGTTTGGAGACCACTGTGTAGTGGTCTCCAAACTGTAGCCCTCCAGATGTTGCAAGACTTCAACTCTAAGCATGCCCAGACTGCCCAGGCATGCTGGGAGTTGTAGTTCAGCAACATCTGAAGGGCAAGATGTTGCCGAACTACAACTCCCAGCATGCCTGAACTGTCTCGGCATGCTTTGAATTGACGTCTGGAGCGCTACAGTTTGGACACCACTGTATAGACAGTGCCTGGACAGTCTGAGCATGCTGAGAGTTGTAGTTTTGCAACATCTGGAAAGACAGTGGTCTCCAAACTGTGACCCTTCAAATGTTGCAAAACTAAAACTCCGGTCCCCACCGCATCCACAGGCACATGGCCGCCATCTTCCCCCGCTCGGCCTTGACATCCAGGGCAGAGCAGGGGAAATGAACGTTCCCCCTGCCCCTGCCCTGCGATTTGCCGATTGGCCGCATCGGCATATCACAGGGGATAGGAGGAGGTGGCACCCATGCCACCTCACTCCTATCCTTTGGGATGATTGGGGCTGTCTCTGACAGCTCCGATCATCCCTATTTTTCGGGCTATTGGGTCATCAGAGACCAGATCATCCCTGAATAGCCGCAAATCGATGATCTGAATTGATCAGCGATTTGCGGCGATCGCCGACATCGGGGCCGGGGGGTTGGGGGTCTCAGCCCCCCCCCCAGGCAGGTACGCCCTTGGTCCTTAAGTACCAGGACACAAGGGCGTATCCATAGGCCCGTGGTCCCAAACAGGTTAAGGACTCAGCCCTTTTTTTGCAATTCTGACCACTGTCACTTTAAGCATTAATAACTCTGGGATGCTTTTACATTTTATTCTGATTCTTTAACAGAGTAGTACATTTTCATCATTACTTGCATCCTTTCCTGGTTAAAATTCCCAAAATGTCATGAAAAGAAACTCTCTGCTTGTAAGGAAAATGGATATTCCAAATAAATTATATATTTATTCACATATACAATATGTCTACTTTAGGTTGGCATCGTAAAGTTGACATGTTTTCACTTTTTGAAGACATTAGAGGGCTTCAAATTATAGCAGCAATTTTCCAAATTTTCACGAAAACTTAAAAATGTCAATTTTTCAGGGACCAGTTAAGTTTGAAGTGGATTTGAGGGGCATTTCTGTGAGAAATACTCCATAAATTACCCCATTATAGAAACTAAACCCATCAAATGACATTCAGAAAGTTTGTTAACCCAAGAATAGCAGCAAATTGCTGCATTTTTTTTTTACACTAACGTGTTCTTGTACCAATGTACCAAGAACATGCGAGTGTAAAAAATGAAAATTTTGAATTTTCTCCTTCACTTTGCTGCTATTCCTGTGAAACACCTAAAGGGTTAGCACACTTATTGAATTTCATTTTTAATACATTGAGAGGTGCAGTTTTTATATTGGGGTCATTTATGGGGTATTTCTAATATGAAGGCCCTTCAAATCCACTTAAAAAATGAATTGGTCCCTGAAAAATTGGAAAATTGCTGCTGAACTTTGAAGCCCTCTGATGTCTTCCAAAAGTAAAAACATGTCAACTTTATGATGAAAATATAAAGTAGACATATTGTATATGTGAATCAATATATAATTTATTTGGGATGTCCATTTTCCTTATAAGCAGAGAGTTTCAAAGTTAGGAAAATGCTAAAATTTCAAATTTTTCATAAAATTTGGGAATTTTTCACCAAGAAATGATGCAAGTATCGACTGAAATTTACCACTAACATAAAGTAGAATATGTTACGAAAAAACAAATCCAGGAATCAGAATGAAAAGTAAAAGCATCCCAGAGTTATTAATGCTTAAAGTGACAGTGGTCAGATTTGCAAAAAAGGGCTGCGTCCTTAAGGTGAAAATGAGCTTCGTCCTTAAAGACGTTAAAGACATTTTGCCCAGTTGACAGACTTTGTGAGGCAATTTAATAAAGCCATTTTGGCTGTACTCCTGCATTTTGAGACTATCTCTAAAAAGAAGCAAGTGTTATCGGTGGAGATCCTAGCAGTGCTCCAACACCTAGATTGGGTTCCTCCAACTGAAGTCCAGGTTGCTGGTTCAAAGCCAGACTTTCAGAGGGGCACATCACTGGACTGAGAAAAGCAGGGCGGTCATTTTTATGAATTTCCCACCATCTAGGCTGTTTTGACCTTGCTGTTAGGAGGTGTTGGGTGCAGTGGTTACATGGGGGCTAGCACACATGATGAACAGGCCCAGACCAGTAGAGAGGATAATTTGGTCTGCCGACAAGCACGAGCAGTTCCGTCAGTTTCCTTGTCCACCATCCAATCATAGGTGGCACCTTTATTACACACTCCTGTCTCTACACAAACCATTTACAAGCACTTAGCTGAAGGAAATTATGTGTCACAGCACCCATTAGAACAGGACACCCATTAGTACCGAGTAGTGCCATAAATAAGCAACTTGATTGGTACGGACTAGACTGTATAATCTTTAACAACATGTTTGTTTCTGTTAAGAATCCAACGACGATTGAGTTCAGAAGTAGAGGCCTTGTTGGGAGCGCATCAATCCTGCCTTTGCTGTGGAGCAACCAAGCTACTGATGTGATGATGATGATCCATCCTCGAGAAGAGCGCAAGTGATGGCCCGCTCAGCCAATCAGCGGCAGTAGTTAGACCTCCAGCCAGTGATTGGCTAAGTGGGCTGTCACTTGCACTTGTCTAAGGAGACAAAACTGAAATGTACTTTTGTAAACAAGCCCTTACAATACCAAAAGGAACCAATGTGTTTAGTTACATTTCTGTTGTGTCTGTGGAAAGATCAGACTGTAAGTGTCTTACTTTACCGACATCAAACGCCCCAGCACAGTAGAAATGGATGCAAGTAATCCATTATCCAAGAGACAGACAAGAAGATGAGGCAACCAAAGCCAGCCAAGTATCTGCAGTTGTCATCAATGAAAGGAGACTCCATTATAAGTCCATGTCTTTTATACATATGTTGTATAATAATTGTATTTACCTTTACACAGTGCTTCCCCCTTTTACTATAACCACTTTCAGTACAGAATGGTTTATCTTCAATGGCACAAATGGTTATTAGCTAAATGACCTATCTGAAAGCTTGACAAACAATGCTCAATTACGTCTCTTTATCTTTATCAGGGAGGGAAGGAGGATCAATATGAGAAGATTTGGTTTCATTGTGCTCCAGCTACTGTAATTAGCTTCATTTCACAAGGTGCCGAGGAGGGCAGGATTTTTGGCATGGTAAGTTTGATTAGAAATGGAGAGGAGCAAATTCTTCAGCATTTCCTTCAGTACAGATTAGAGAATACACTTTTCTTTATATTCATTCAGTAGCTCGGGGTAAGAAAGCTTAAAAACTTTGGACACACTTGTATATTTGTATAAAGTTAATGCGCCAAAGGTTGCCTTTATGTTGCAAATGACTTCACAATATCCTAATAATTGACAGTACATATAAATCATTTTCAAATATTTTCAAATTTCAGGTGTATTTATAGTTTCTACTGAGTAACAATTAGTATGTATAAAAGATACTTCTAACTTTACCATTAGGGCCATACAGCGTGATTTCAAGAGGGCCATTCTGTGCTGGTAAATTTGATGAAACTATAGGAATAAGAGCCATATTTTTTTTTCTTTTACTGCTTTCTGAATCTGAAACCATAAAGTTAAAGGAAGTCTGTCAGCAGGAGATTCCACTTCAATTTAGGTAGCAAATATATGTTGGTAATGCAGCACTCTTCAAAGGAGCAGGAAACATCAGGAACATGGGAATAAAACACAGCGAGCCCAGGGGTGCAGAGGTGGCTCCGTTTTGTGGTAAAGCTTGCTTGGTCATGTGTCAAAACTGAGCCATCGCTGCTCCTCTGGGCTCTCTGTGAGTCGTTGTGTTTTATTCCCATTTTTCTGATGTTTTCTGCACCTTTGATGTCTGAATAAAGTTTCTTTACTTGAGCCGTCTGGAGGGTGAGTGCTGCAATACAAAAGTCTATTTGTTACTGTAACTGAACTTCTTTTCTGATGCCGGCACTCCCGGCGGGCTCCACATCAGTATTAGTGACTCCTACTACCAACTGCAGTATATATCATTTTCAGTTTTCCTGCCATTCCAATAGCCACCCTGGTGCCGAGCACTTTTTGGGTCTCCATAGTCATGTTATACAACTTCAATTTAGGATGCCCTAAAAAAACAACTAGCAGGAGCTCTTGTATGTTAATGTAGCCTCCATACCTAATATATCACTGGCTAAGCAGGACAGTTGTAGATGCAGACAAGGAGTCCTGCTTAGACAATTAACTGTGTGGTTCTAGGGAGGAGAACTCATTTGGCATCCTACTACCCTCTGAGATATTTTAATGAGGACTTGCAGTACATTTCCCAAATTGCAAGGATCTGTACCAGCAATGCATTCCTTTTCAGATACTTGTTTAGCGTGGAAAAACTCTAGGCAGACCGTGAACACTTTAACTTTGGAGAATAGGGTTGGAGGCTGTGACTCGTGAAGCAACTGTAATTTGCTGCTTGGTCTTGTTTCTCCATCGTCTGTCAATGTTTTGCCCAAGTATGACTGGTTAGATTTAAAAATAAATTTAGCATGAGTTTGCTTGTTAAACAGTAAACAAGATGGTTATACTGAAGATTTGCCTTGGATTTAATGCAAACCCATAACTGATGGAACATCTAAACTTAAAGGGGTACTCTGGTACTTAAATTAGTGTTTGATTGCGGAGGGGGGGTTGTTGGGTCCAGGGTCCAATCACTGAGACCCTGCCAGAAGTCAAGTCCTTGGAAGAAAGTGTGGGAACTTACCCAAGATTTCCACACAAGGGCTGGTCCTGCAGGACTCCTGTTAATGCGAACAGTGCTTTTCTGTGGAACAAGTGCAGGAACTCAGTTCCCATGTGTTCCTGCAGGACTTGAGCCCTGGTCCCTGTGCGATCTCTTGCTCGACACCGCGATCAGATACTTATCCCCTATCCTGTGGAAAGGGTATAAATTATTAGGTACCAGAGTACACCTTTAACATAATACAATATAATCAGCTGTTATGAGTGCACATAAGGATCACCATACTGTATGTGCCTATGTATGTAATAAATGTTATTTCCACAAATATAATGAATTGAAATTAATTTCTTCCCTTTATTACAGCTTCACTTTACCTTGAAATATACATAGTTACATAGTTAGTATGATTAAAAAAAGACATACATCCATCAAGTCCAACCAGGGAATTGAAGGGAAGGGTGTAAGGGGATAAGAGAAAGGGATGTAGTTTTATAATTCTGCATAAGCATTACCTACATTAATGTTAGATTTCTCTCTCTTTTATCTATCTCACATTAATAGTAACTCTAAAAGATGTCATATTGATGGAGAAGTTCAATGCTTTTTATTGTCTACTGCTAGTCTGTAATATGGTAACCATCTGGTAGCCAAAACTTTAACGGGTTATCTCAAGATTAAAGGGGTACTCCACTGCCCCATCGTTCGGAACATTTTGTTCCGAACGCTTGGAGTGGGTGGCTGGGGTCAGGATGTCACGACCACACCCCTCGTGATATGAAATCACGCCCCCTCAATACACGTCTATGGGAGGGGGCGTGGTGACCTGTAGACTTGCATTGAGGGGGCATGGTGTGACGTCATGAGGGGCGTGGTCATGATGTCACGACCCTCGGAGTCGGCACCCAGCGTTCTAAACGAACACTGGGTGCTGCACAGAGATTGCGGGGGTCCCAGCTGCGGGACCCCCGCGATCAGACATCTTATCCCCTATCCTTTGGATAGGGGATGATATGTCTAGGGACAGAGTTCCCCTTTAAAATGCATCCCCTTTTTTATCCCTTAGCTGAATGGTTGGGGTCACATGCCTGGGACACCCCCCCCCCCCGCCCCACACATCACAAGAATAGAAGTTAATTGTCCTGAGTAAATGCATCGGCAGCACACATGCTCGGCTTCTCGGCCTTTTGGCTTAGATCAAGTGTAGTATCTGTTCTTATCAGTGTCAGAACAGGGGCACTGATGTAGGATGGATGCTGCATGGAGAGGGCAGGTGTACCAGGGCATTCAAGGGCTGGTTCTGAGGAATCAGCTTGACGGCTGCCCCGATGTGACCTGTTTCCTCCGGGTCTCGCCATGAGGCTGAGAGGGTCTAGAGCCGAGGTACTTTAGTGGCTCGGGGAGTCGTGACCGGCGGGATATCCGGGCAGTATACCTGCACACATTCACTTATTTATTTATTTTTGTCACTGTGTCACTTTTTGCATGTTGTGTGTTCACAGGATTGTTAGGATGCGATAGCCCTTCTGGGTATCTCTCCTAGCAGTCTAGGGGAGGTGTGTGTGGCCATCAGGTTCCACATCTCCCTGCAAAAACCCCAGGTACTCCTGCATGGGCAGGGACCCGACCGTTTACGGCTCTGCAAGCAGATACCTGGGCTAACACCAAGGAAGATGCCGGGAGCATTTGTAGTCCCTTAGTAGCTTCAACGAAAAGGGACATCGAACCTGGAACCTTGCAGGTACCTTTTGGTCCAGAGGCAAAGTGTAAGGTTTGTTGGGGGGCCTCTCTCCTGTCAGAGAAGGGCTTGTGATAGACCGCATCCTTTGTGCACTTTTTTGTGTGTAACACTTTGCACTTTTTCTTGCACTTTGGGTGATTAGAGAGCATGTTACTCGGCTCTTAGATAAAGAAAAAAACAAAAAAAATAACACATGCCCGGCCACCACTCCATTCACTGTCTAAAGGACTACCAAAAATTGTTGAGTTTACCACTCAGCAGCATTTAAAAGCCCCATAGACAATAAATGAAAATGAAATGAATCATAGCTGGCTGTTGTCTACTTTAGATTCTTGGGTTTTGAGTTGTGCATTTTCAGGTGGAAAGACAAAGAACCTTCAATTTACTGCCCTCCCTTTTTGGCTCTCTTTCCCTCCAGGAGTACTTTCTAAGATCTTTGTCGTTTTGATGGTGACTATATGTCTGCAAGAAATGTATCTTGTACCCTATGTAGATGGTTGGCTGGTAAATGCCTCTTGTTCAGAAGCCTACTTTAGTTGTGATCAGGTGGCTGAAGGACCACAAGTTTATCATGAATTTGGAAAAGTCACTTCTTTCACTCACAAGGTCTGTTAAATACCTGTGCCAAGGAGTGTTATCGATTCTGCATGGTCATGCTATGAAGGTGCTAGGTCTTTTAGAGGCTGCCATAGATGCTTTCCCTTGGGCCAGAGTCGAGTATGTATTGCACTGACCTGATAATTAAGCCTGTAATAGTTGATTCGTTATGGGAGTCACAGAGGGCTAGAGAAGGCCTTGGGCTGGCCTCCACGATCACATAGGGAAACTGTTTTGACCCCAAAACCCAACCACAATAGCTGTCTAGATACCGCTGTCAGCTTTGACAGAGGCATCAAAACAGTTAAGTAGCTAGTACAGTGGTCCCTCAACATACGATGGTAATTCGTTCCAAACGACCCATCGTATGTTGAGGGATTCGTGCAATGTAAAAAGTGCATTTAATACTCACCTGTTCCCGCCGCTCCGAACCGCGTCCTCACCGCTCCCGATGCTGTCCCAGGGGCTCCCGATGCTGTCCCGCTGCTCCGGCGTCTTCTTCGATATCCTCCGGCTTCTTCCGCATCTTCTCCAGGGTCCGGGCCTCGCTTTCTGGTGACGTTATTACGCTGCTGCGCCGGCACGGCGTGTGTAGCGAAGTAATAACGATGCCGTAAAGCGAGGCCCAGACCCTGGTGAAGATACAGAAGACGCCGGAGGATCCCGAAGTGGACCCGGAGCAGCGGGGATAGGTAAGCGAACCTGTCCGGATGCTTAATCTGCTATTCGACAGCAGCTTAAGCATTTTGCGCTGTCAGATAGCAGTTAATGCGATGGCCCCGACATATAAAAGCATCGTATGTCGATGCTGACATCGACATGCGATGGCCTCTGAGAGGCCATCGTATGTCGATTTGATCATATGTCGGGGCCATCGCATGTCGGGGGGTTACTGTATCAGAGATTGCTCTGTGGTAAATTATGTGATTTTCAAAGATGACCTCTTTGAGAAGACCATCTGCTTGTCCAGACCACATTTTCAGTTACCCATTTTTAATTACAACTCTGAAAACCATTTTTTGTGCAATTTTGGGTGGTCAACTCAAAGAGAATTCAATGTATGTTGAGAATCACATAGGCTGGAGGGAAGTGTTTGAAACAACAGAAAACATTTAAAGGGGTACTCTGCCCCCAGACATCTTAAGGATAGGGGATAGGATGTCTGATCACGGGGGGACCGCGGCTGGGAACCCCCGAAATCTCTCCTGCAGCACCCTAGTCATCTGGGTCACGGTGTTGCGTGCCTGATGACTGGTTATGCAGGGGACAGTGGATCATGACATCACGGCCCCGCCCCCTAGTGACATCACACCCCCTCCCATAGTGGCATGACATCTCTAATGCACCAAATAACTTCATTTGCATATTTAGATCTTCTTGACCATGTGAAAAAAAGCTAAACAGCTTTGGAAACATTGTCACCTGCACTATTACCCTGTACAAGCAGGTTAGTGCGGGTGACACTGGTGACAGATTCCTTTTAAACATGTGTGGTGTCCCGGTACCGCATCCTATACAGTACCTGTATATAGGTCCCCATAGCCAGAGTCCCTAGGACATCGGTGTCATTCTTATTTAGTCCACCCCTTGTCACCTCTCATCTAGATATTAGTTATCTTACAGTCTACTCAGGATTTATATAAATATAATTGTACAAATGTATATAAGTGGTTAATTACCTGTACGGAGCGTAACAGGACCTGCGGGTCAAGTGATCAGGTGGACTCTATGGTTTTTTGCTTAAGGACCTTTGGAGGTCCCTGGGACGTATTGCGCCCACAATTCCTTGAAACAGTGAGTGACAGATATTCGGACCAATTAAAACGGCCCAGCCCCTGCCCATATAAGGGAGTGTCGGCCATAGCTCGCTCTCTTGTTCCCGGGCTTTCATGAGAGAAGGATCTGCGATGCTGTCATCAGTGAGTTTAGGCCTGAGCCTTGCGGCAACGTCTGATCGTTACCAAACCGTGAGTGTATCAATCCCTAAGCACTCTGCAAGATCACCGGACCGTATCAATCCCCTAAATCCGGACGGATCTTCGCAATTAACCCTAAATCTAGAGACTTATAAAACAAGTCAAGGTCCGCAACAACTGCCAGTCACTGAAGTGTATAGAGACTGTTTTGATGAGACTGTTACTATTCATTGGATGTATCGCAAGCCTTTAAGTAAAGTTTATCCAAGTTCAAGTTCAACTATCTTGTGGACCTTCAGTCACACATGTAGTCACCAAGCATTCAGTTTTACTTATCCTATTCATTTATTGTAAAAGTAGTTATCGATATTAACAATGGGAAAGAAAACATAAGTTTAACCTGTAAGCAGAATAATACACTGCTCAGTCTGATTATACAAACAATACATTCTCTTGTATGTTCAAAATATTGAATGCATTTAAATGAATGTATATTTCATTGATACATTTCACACTGAGCACAGTTGTCAGTAACATATTTAATTTCCTCCATTGCCAATAAATGTAACATCTTTATTATAATGGATTAAAAGCTTATTCATATGATTCATGGAACTGGTCTTTCATAGTAATTACTGATCCAATTGGCATGCAGATAGTTATTTGATCTGAGCTTTAAGTGCCAAGGATATGGAACTGGCATAAAAGATGGCCCACCCGCCAGGAAAGAAACATGTGCATAGATTTTCAGACTGCTTGTTTAGTCCCATGACTGACTGTCACCTATACCCTTAGGCAAAGTGGAGCCATCTGAGAAATGGGCACAGTGCCACCCGAGCAGATGGATGAGAAGGAAAGCAGATTTCATGAATGTGTTTGAAAAGGGCAGGGATTAGTTTTGAATGTCCAAAGACTAATACTGTGGGTGTGTCAGAAAGTTTGTAGAAAAGCAGGATTTACTTTTTAGCACACATGGGGATATACATGTCCCTTACCATGTCCATAATACATCACTAGTAATGTGCAAATTGTAATTATTATATATTACCCATTAGTATCTGGTCTTATTTGTAAAGTTTTTTTAAAAAAAGTAACCCCCCTCCCTTCCTATTCTATTCTAGTTTCAATTGCAAAAAATGTTCTAAATTGTCATACATCGTATAAAGAATTTGCATATGTTTCTTAAAGGGTATCTCTCATCAAAAAAACTTTTGATATATTATAGATTAATGTATGCAGAATAACTTTACAATTGCATGTTATTAAAAAATATGCTTCTTTCTATTTAATTTTCCACTTTGAAGAAATGACCACTAGGGGTCTCCCTACCAGTCCTGGCAGCAAGCATTTCAGACTCATGCTGGAGTCCTAAACACTACAAGCTGCCAGTCTGCTTTGTTCACAAAGGAGAACACTCAGAGCTGCCAGTCTGCTTTGTTCACAAAGGAGAACACTCAGAGCTGCCAGCCTGCTTTGTTCACAGCCTGTTTGGCTGTGAACAAAGAAGGCTGGCAGCTCTGAGTGTTTAGGACTCCAGTCAGAAATGCTTGCTGACAGGACTGATCGGGAAAAATACAATAGAAAGAAGCATATTTTTCCTTAACATGCTATTGGAAAGTTATTCAACATTCATTAATCTAAAATATATCAAAAGTTTATTTGATGACAGGTACCCTTTAAACTGAATAAATACTTGTTTTTATGCCACATATTAAGTGGAATGACATTGCGCAAAAATTGTACGACTTTTTAAAAAGCTGAATAAAAAAAATTTGTCTAAAATCTCACTACACTTAAACTGCGCCCCTTTAATATTGAAGCCATACTACTTTGTCAGACAAGATGCAAATGTGCCTAAAACATAGAACATAACGCTTAGTTAAATGTATATATTGGCAACTTTGGTATAGCAATATTTGGTGCATGATAATGTGATAATACCATGTATCTAAATATTTGTCATACAGCTACCAAATAGCATAATAAATGCCGCAACAGCACAACACTATATAACTGACGCATACTGACTGGATAATACCACAATGCTATTACTGCATAAAATCCACTGTACAAAGATTAATATCTCTCCGACCCAACACTGTAACATATATAGTGAGTAATATATACCAGCTCTATAAAGGTTCTGCAGATCGTATAAGTGTTTACAGTACAGTATTTACAAGGGGCGTCTTCTCTGATCAGTCGTTTACTTTTCTTCTCCATTTTGCCTAGGACATCATAAAGACTTCTTCTAAAACATCTGTCAGACAAACATAGGCTCCTTGCTCCAGCACTTCTTTATAGCAGTTAGGCCCAAATTGTGCTCATATACTATAACTAGGCTCCCTCTGTGCCCCCATATAGTAGTTAGGCTCCTCTGTCCCCCCCAGTATAGAAGTTAGGCTCCTCTGTGCCCCCGTATAGTAGTTAGGCTCCTCTGTGCCCCCGTATAGTAGTTAGGCTCCTCTGTGCCCCCATTTAGAAGTTAGGCTCCTCTGTGCCCCATATAGTAGTTAGGCCCCCTCTGTGTGCCCATACAGTATTTAGGCCCCTCTGTGCCCACATACAGTAGTTAGGCAATAGGTCAGTGTAAAAGTGCCACATGTGCATTATATTGAGATAAGGGAGACATAGTATCAGATTTTAAGTGTGTGTACATTATCTAATAAAGCAAGTGGGGATTTATTGTAGTTTATGGAAAATACAGGGTCGTTAATATAGGCAGTCTATGGAAATGTAATGGAATTGACCCTCCATTAAACCGGTCTCTCCTTGTATGGGCAGGGAAAAGGTGAAGTCCTGCACTTGCCCTCAACCCTTGTCCCTTCCTATTGCGTATTTGCCCTTACTGACTGATCATGACACGTCCACCATCCCCCCTGTCACCCATGTCCACCCTCCTGTCATCCATGTCCGCCTTGTCCACCCCCCTATCCATCCCTGTCACCCAAGTTCACCTCCCCTGTCCACCCCTGTCACCCATGTTTACTTCCCCTGTCCACCCCCCTGTCCATCCCTGTCACCAATGTTTACCCCCCCCTGTCCACCCCTCTGTCCCTTTGTCACCCCTCTTTTACCCCCTTGTCATCCTTGTCCACCCCCTATCGATCCCTGTCACCCATGTTCACCTCCCCTGTCCACCCCCCTATTCACCCCTCTGTCACCCCATTGTCATCGTTGTTAACCCCCCTGTCAACCCTGTTCACCCCCCATCTCCCATGTCCACCCCCTGTCTCCCGTGTCCACCCTCCTGTCATCTATGTCCACCTTGGCCACCCCTCTGTCACCCCTGTCCATCCCCCTTTCTCCCATGTTCAACCCCCCCTGTCTACCCCTGTCACCCATGTACACCCCCTATTCACCCCTCTGTCCCTTTGACATTCCTTCCCACCCCTCTTTTACCCCCTTGTCACTCCTGTCCACCCCTCTGACCCCCTGTCCATCCCCCAGTCTACCCCCCAATCTACCCCCTGTCACGCTTATCCACCCCCTATTCACCCCATTGTCCCTTTGTCACTCTTTTATCCCCTTGTCATCCTTGTCCACCCCCTGTCACCCCTGTTCACCCCCCTGCCTCCCATGTCCACCCCCCCCTATCTCCCATGTCCACCACCCATCATCCATGTCGTCCTTTGGCCACCCCTCTGTCACCCCTGTCCATCCCCCTGTCACCCACATCCCCCCTGTTCACCCCCAGTCTTCCCCTCTGTCACCTGTGTCACTCCTGTCCATCCCCATCCCCCATGTTCATCCTCCATTGTCCACCCCTCTGATCACATGCTTGTCAACCATGTCCACCCACTGTTCACCCCTCTGTCCCTTTGTCACCCCTGTCCACCCCTCTGTTACCACCTTGTCACGCCTGTCCACCCTCTGCCACCCCCTACTCCCCTGTCACCCATGTACACTCCAATACACCCCTCTGTCACCTCTGTACACCCCTCTACACCCCTGTCACCCATGTACACCCCTCTGTCACCCATGTACACTCCTCTACATCCCTCTGTTCCCCATGGACACTCCTATACACCCCTCTGTCACCCCTGTACACCCCTATCACCCTACACCCATCTGTCACCCATGTACACCCCTCTGTCACCCATGTACACTCCTCTACATCCCTCTGTCCCCCATGTACACTCCTCTACACCCCTCTGCCACCCATGTACACCCCTCTGTCACCCTTGTACACCTTTCTGTCACCCATATACACTCCTCTGTCACCCATGTGCACTCCTCTACATCCCTCTGTCCCCCATGTACACTCCTCTACACCCCTCTGCCACCCATGTACACCCCTCTGTCACCCTTGTACACCTTTCTGTCACCCATATACACTCCTCTGTCACCCATATGCACTCCTCTACACTCCTGTCACTCTTGTACACCCCTTTGTGACCCATGTACACCCCTCTGTCACCCATGTACACTCCTCTACACCCCTTTGCTACCCATGTACACCTCTCTGTCACCCATGTACACTCCTCTACACTCCTCTGTCACCCATGTACACTCCTCTACACTCCTGTCACCCATGTACACTCCTCTACACCCGTTTGCCACCCATGTACACCTCTCTGTCCCCCATGTACACTCCTCTACACTCCTGTCACCCAAGTACACCTCTCTGTCACCCATGCAAACTCCTCGACACTCCTCTGTCACCCATGTACACTCCTTTGTCACCCATGTACACTCCTCTACACCCCTCTGTCACCCATGTACACTTAACTACAACCCTCTGTCACCCACGTACACCAATCTATCACCCATGTATACTCCTCCACACCCCTCTTCCACCCATTGTAAGGATTTCACCCTGGGGATAGCTCTGGGATCGTCCTGGACACAGCCACAGGGCACGTTTCTACTTCATTCAGAAGGAAAACAACCGTTCTTTATGCAGTCTTGCTCCTTGTCAGCTTTATTAGATAGGTTGCAGGATAAATAAAAACATAACACAGGAACAAACAAAACCCTAGACCGTCTAGTCACTGACTACACAACCCAGCATGCCCTGACTATCAACTGGAGGGCTTTTCCCTGCCAGTTAAAACACAAGTTTCCTGCAACCTTTTACTGACTGTTCACACACAGTGTTTGCAACCTCTTGTTGTGTGTACTAAGACCCATTGTCTTGTCCACGTCACTGTTTTGGGTGTTACTCACAGCCCTGGCTGTGTGTTCCTCACAAGGACCCCTGTCTCCCCCCCAAAACCACCTTGCTGTCTTCTGGGGAGAGCACACACACACTATTGTTTCCTTTTCTTATATCTACACTTCCCACCATTCTTCTGGTCTCATTAATTAGGCACCTGATGAGCATCTCTGCTAGTTCAGCTAGGATAAAGGACTGGGAAAAACACCCTTTAATTGCCCTCAAACCTGCCTCAATGCCACATTCCCCCCCCCCCCCCCCCCCGCTCAGACTACCAGGAAGGAGCACTTGACTTCAATAAGACAGTGGTGTCCAACTGCCTTTCCTTTTACTTGATCAACTTTGTCCAACAGGTTAAGGCACTTGACTTACTTCTTCAGCAGATTTTATATGCACCACTTCAATGGCGCACCCTTCTTTCATTCGCACTTTCACCAGCAACCGAGCACAAGACTTTTGGTCACCTTTGACAAATCCCTTGTAGAAGGCTCTATTCATGTCGTGCCTTTCCAACGCCTGGTTCTTCATCTTAGTCTGTGCAGTGCTCTTGACACTAGGTGTGGACAAGGTAGATGCTCCAGGCCTTTGTGTTCTGTCAACGGTACGATATGACCACCACCCGAACTTTGCTGGTGGCCAACCAAGCCTGTATTACCCATTTGCAGGACTTCTAAGACATTCTCCACAATTCCAGGAGGCTTCCCTTTATTGCACCTGTCCATCTTCTCCTTGAGAAGGACTCTTCTCCAAATTCTACTTTTGCAGACTTTCTTCTAGTGTTTTCTGGAACTAATCCATCACCTCTCAAGGTTTCTACCACGACCCCGATTTCTATCACAGTGACCTCTTTTTACGAACTTTGCTTTCTCATTAGCATTTTCTTTAGGGACACCAACCTTCACAGGCTCATCTGTGGGCTTAGAATTCTTGGCTCCTTTAGGACTCTCTTCACTGGCACCTTCAGATGTGTCACTTACTGTACTTGCAGCTTCTGCAGTTATCTCTGACTTCTCTGTTATTTCACCACGATCTCTCTGCTCACCGGCAGAAATGTCTAGGGCTCGTGGGTCTGCAACAACATCTGGTCCAGTGGTTCGACCTTCCTGGTCATGATCCATCTCTGGTCCAAACGTCACATCTCTTTCACTCAGGACTCTGTCTATGACAGTAAGCGTAGCACCCGGCTCCACATGTACTCTCTTCAGTACTTCTGCATTATCCACATACATCTCTGTAGCTTCTTTTCCGGTCACCTCTTCCAGATGACCGCGCAATTTCAACCCCCCTTTGGGCTTATCTTTATTCACAATGTTCATCATAGCTCCCTCTTTCTCGGTCTCAGTGACAGCGCAACTCTAGCCCCGCCTTGGGCTCATCTTCAGCTGGCGGATGAATCACATGTTCCTTTACCTGATCCGTTTCTGGTTTTACTGAAGATTCTATTTCAGTCAGAGGCACACTTGTCACTTGAGTCCCTGGATCCTCTTGGACTTGACTCGCAGTCTATTTTTCAGCTCTCCCAGCAGTCTGGCAGACCCCTATCTGACATATATCTAGTGACTGCTGACACTCCCTATCCTCAGCCTCTGTTGAGTAACTCTCAACTAGTGTGTGGTGCAAGTCAAGTGTTGTGGGCCTATCAGGTGTACCTGCACTAGTTACCTGACAGTCTTCCCATAATTGCAGAAAAAATTGGAAATCTGTCCCCAGTACTACATCATACTCCAAGGAGGGCTCTATTGCAACCTTGTGACTCACAATACCATAGGGAGTTGAAATACAGACATTAAAAGTTTTATAACCCCAAATACCTGCCTGTATAGACACTATGACACGGTCCGGCTTTCTGCTACTGGTCTTTACCAGACTTAATAGGACCCTAGGCTCTAGCAAAGTAATCATCTTTTTACCATCTACTATCAGCTCACACAGGTTTTCTATTGTCCTGTTTGAATTGGCAGCAGTACACATTACTTCAGTAAACATAGGCATGCCTTTTTCACACAAAACAGTATCACATTGCACATGTTCAAAATTTACAGGACAGTTCATAGCAATATGACCTAACTCATGCATTTTGTAAAATTTCCTCCCAGCCCTGCATTCAACATTTTCTGTTCACCAGACTTTTTTTAGTTCAACCTGCAGAGTGTGAACAGTCTCATCAGTCTTCAAGAGGGGTTCCCCACCCTCACATGATTTCACAACTAGACATTGGTTGGAGTCGCCTTGGACAGAGTTCACACAGTCAAGTAGTGACACACCACCCACCACTCCCTCAGGAACCTTTGTGTGCGATTTCTCTGGCACTCTCTCCCCCTCCCAAAACTGCCAAAAATATGGGAAGTCTCTGCCCAGTATAATCTCTATCTGAAGCTCGGCAGACACCTCCATAACACGGCTCACTGTCCCATAACAGGTTTCAAAGTCAATCAGAACAATCTTACCAGGCTCTGGTCGGGTCTTCAAAAAGGGTATTATGTCCGGCATGACTCTGGATAAAGCCTGGCAACAGTCCAAATCCACGAACAGTGGGATTCCACCCACCAGTAACTCACGGGTCCTCACCTCCATCTTTTCTGGTCTCCTGACCTGAGGATCATCAGGTGTGAAGACGTCCTCTTGCGGTGCTGCAGCTGATCTCTTTAAGGTGCTCACCATACCATCCATCTTAGCAAACTGGTTGCTGTCCACATCGGTTGCTCCTAGTAATGGCATTTCAATGTCGACCCATCAGCAAAACAAATAATCCCATACGGCTTACTGCTGTTGTGCCATTCTCTCCTCACCTGAGAGAGCGCTCACTCGCTTGATGCGATCCGTTGCCCCTAGCCATGCTTTCACCACAGGCTCATTCCTGCTCTTGTACTCCACAGCTGGGCTTGTCCCACTTGCAACATGCATGGTTGGTTGCTCCTGGCAACAACTTCACTGCAACTCGCCCGTTGGTTGCTCTTAGCAACGTGCTGCACGCATCCTCGACCAATTGTAAGGATTTCACCCTGGGGATAGCTCTGGGATCGTCCTTAACTCAGCCACAGGACAAGTTTCTACTTCATTCAGCAGGCAAACAACAGTTCTTTATGCAGCCTGGCTCCTCGCCAGCTTTTTTAGATAGGTTGCAGGATAAATAAAAACATAACACAAGAACAAGCAAAACTCTAGACCGTCCAGTCACTGACTAAACAACCCAGCATGCCCTGGCTATCAACTGGAGGGCTTTTCCCTGCCAGTGAAAACTCAAGTTTCCTGCAACCTTTTACTGACTGTTCACACACAGCGTTTGCAACCTCTTGCTGTGTGTGCTAAGACTCCTTGTCTTGTCCACTTCACTGTTGTGGGTGTCACTCACAGCCCTGGCTGTGTGCTTCTCACAAGGACCCCCCCCCCCCCCCCCCCCCCAAAGTCACCTTGCTGTCTTCTGGGGAGAGCACACACACTATTGTTTCCTTTCCATATATCTACGCTTCCCACCATTCTGCTGGTCTCATTAATTAGGCACCTGATGAGCATCTCTGCTAGCTCAGCTAGGATAAAGGACTGGGAAAAACACCCTTTCATTGCACTCAATCCTGCCTCAATGCCACACCATGTACACCCCTCTGTCACCCATGTAAAAAAAATTGCGGAGCATAATAGGTTTGTTTTGCATGTTTACCTGTGAAGAATTGTGGCTGGAAGAAATCGTCATGATGGCACGGACCAGATGGAGAAGAAACAACGCTGATTAGAGAAGACTTCATTTGTGAGCAGCTGTCTAAAGCAGCACTGTAATCTACATACCCACAGATAAATAGATACTGTGCATTGTGGCTTTGTCCCTTTTTTTTTTTTTTTTTGCTTGTCAACTTCGGTAGGGGTGTCCCGTGAAAAAAATTCCGAGGGGTGCCACGAGCCAAAAAAAGTTTTAAAACACTGGGCTAGAGTGTCACTCTACTAACTGACTAGACAACAAACAGACATTTAAAGAGACACCGCTCCAACAGTCTTGTATTTGATTTCCACATACATAAAGTAGGCCTCTCTGTGACTGAAAATAGTAGACATGGGCCCCCAGATATTAAAGACAGTGGGCGACATTATAGCCATCATGCACTTGATTTGCCATTATACAAATGAGGAACACTTCTCACATGCATTACGTCTTTTAGGAGTGACCTAACTGAGCGAGGCTTTGGCCATAGAACTTTGAGAACTGTCCTAATGCCTAAATGGTCAGTCCAACCCTATATATAATGGTGAGACTGAAAAGGAGACCCAACTGTATTGACATATTCTCTGAAAATGCATCTGCAAAGGGATTAAAAAATATTATAATGTAATATTGTGAACCAGTGTGAAGGAAACATGATCTGTAGTAGACGTATCAATATTTTATTGTTACAAATATCTAAGTACTAATATCCTAATAATTAGACGCCTTTGCTTACAACTGGAACATTCTGTTACAGCTCATTAGTTCTCAGTTCATTTCTTGCCAAGAATGTTATGTAACAACACCAGCAAATGTATTTTATATGGGAGTAGTTTTACTCAAGTGAATCAGCCTTTCTGGATATGTGCTTCTGGTGTTCTTTTTTTTATATTTTTACATTTTACCAATTAACCTGAAATAAATTCTGAATGAAGTCCTTTTTAATGTATGAAAGCTGTATGAACCATATGCACATATATACTGATATCCAGGACATGATCAGCTTCATAACATAGAACAGTTTAACCTAACAAATACATATAAACAGCTGAATAATGACAAGTCAGAAGAAATTCTCTAATAAAGTGTAGCTGTTAATACTGCCAGTAGGGTGTTTTCTTTATTTATGCAAGTTTATCCAAGCCTGCTCGTGGCTAATGCTGATTTACCAAAAGAGCCATCTGCTGTGCTAAGTTATGTAATGCTGGGTTCACACAGTGTTCGGAGGTATGCATCGGGTTAGGAGCATTCTCTTAAAGGGAATTATACCAATCTGAGTTTGTTACCTGTATAAAAGACTCCTGTCCACAGAAGAAATCAAACAATCAGATTCCAACTCTCCACCATGGCCAAGACCAAAGAGCTGTCCAAGGATGTCAGGGACAAGACTGAAGATCTACACAAGGCTGGAATGGGCTACAAGTTTTGTGAGCAGCAAACCCCCAGAAGTTCGGATTGATTCATGGGTTCGGGGGGCTTGGTTCACTTTAAGGGGTTATCCATTATAAGGTGATTTTAGTACGTACCTGGCAGGCAGTAATGGACATGCTTAGGAAGGATCTGCACTTGTCTTGGAGCTAAATGGCTATGTTGTGAGATTACCATAACCCTGTGCCTTGCTTTTTGTGAACTGGTATTGCCTGTTTCAGTTTTCTTTTTTTGACTACAAATCCCATAATTCCATTTTCCTCCCTCCCACACATCAGTCACCCCACCCATTGAAACATGAATGAGCTGAATCCATTCAAAAGACCTGTGGTTTTCAATCAGGGTGCCTACAGCTGTCGCATTAGTTGCAGATTGATCTCTCTCCCACCAAGCGATCCCTCCACCCATTGAAGCAGACAGGCTAACTGACATCAGCTGACTAGCGAGTCAGGTCGCGGCCGCATTGCAACCTGGGAAAAATCTGAGACAACAGTCCTTTTGTATGCTGTTAAAAATAATTATTGGGGTGAAAATCACAGAAGAATTGTGAGAAAACCGTCACACACAGGTACAGACACTATATTATGAACTACACTAACTTTACAGCCCCTGTAGCATAGTCAAATAAAAAAAAAAAATCCTGGACTACCCCTTTAACTCTAGTAACTCAGGAGCTTAGAGTGCTTAGGAGCACTCTCTAAAAGAGAATCATATTAATAATTCAGATGTTCATTGGCCAACTTTAGATGGGCCTGTACATATGCTAGGGGACCTTGAAGGTGGTGAAGGATTTCAAAGCGTAGAGTGTTACCAATTGTTTTCTTGGTTACTATGGTCCCAGCTGCTTTGAGATCATTGACATACATAGTTAGTACGGTTGAAAAAAGACATACGTCCAACCAGGGAAAGATCCTCCTGTGTAGTTCTGTGCTAATTCCTCACCGTATTCATGACCATTGAAACTCTACAGGGTGAGATCTTGTATAACCCCTTTAGGACACATGGCCTACCTGTATGCCCTGAGTCCATTCTCTTTCTATAATGCGGGGTCACGCCGTGAACCCGCATCATAGCAGGTCGGGGCTGGCTAATAGCGCACGTCACCGATGGTGGTGCTGTGGTGACCCACGGTGATGGTGGGACCACGGTGTGTAGCTGTGTAGGTGGATGGGGCAAGATGGTATTAACCCCAGGGGCAATATGTTATTAACCCCTAATGTTCGTGATGCCAGAGTGGTTTTTGGGTACTGGAGCCAACCAAATGGTATCTCCAGATTATGGTTTAACGGAGGCTTTACTAAGGTCAGATTGGTGTTATTATCCTCACAGCTAGGCCAGAATCCCAGCCTCGCCTCAGGTTGGACCTTAGGTTGTGAGATAAACCTGGGGTTGCGAGACTGGGCCCCTTGCATGGGGTCTACTTGAGTGTCCCAAGACACATGGGACAACCTGGAATTAGTATTGGTTGGACTGACTGTAACCACTACTTGTACTGCAGCAGCTTACCCCACTGAGGGAATATTTATTGGTGCCTGCTGTGGTGGGCCGAGGCACTTGAGTTGGTACCCGCGGGTTTGGCCACACCTCCTTGATAGCTGGAGTAGGCCTGGGTACCTTTGTTGGTGCCTGTTGGTTAGGCCAAACCTCCTCGCTCATAGGAGTAGGCCTGGGCACGTCTGTAGACTGGTACAAATACTTGGGAGCCATGGCAGGCGCCTCGGGCAGATGACGTTCCTCCTTTTGGACAGTATCTTCCACTGTAGGCAGGAATAGTCCAAAGGGATCTGCATCTCTTTTGGCCCTTTCAGACTGGGCCGGAGGAACTGGGGGGTGAGATTTCCCAGGCAGGGGAAGTACATGCTCTCTCATGTACCGGATCAATCCCGGTTTGTCGCCGAACAGCCACTTAGGGAGCGGTGGTGACCGGGGACGTGCTAGGGGCTGTTGGGCCTTGGGCGCTGACTCATGGCTGGAGGTTGATAAATGAGTAGAGAAGGCGGCCTCAGCCGGGGTACTCCCATCGGACTCCTCCGTTGGAATCTTGGCCCAGGAACCCCAGCTGCGATGGTGAGGCGACCACGATCACTTTACCACCAAAATTTACAAAATGGTGTTTTTTTTTAAATTTTTGTCGAACAATTATTTTTTTTCTGTTTCGCCGTAGATTTTTGGGTAAAATGACTGATGTCATTGCAAAGTAGAATTTGTGGCGCAAACAATAAGCCATCATATGGATTTTTAGGTGGAAAATTGAAAGTGTTCCGATTTTTAAAAGGTAAGGAGGAAAAAACAAAAGTGCAAAAACTGAAAAACGCTCGGTCCTTAAGGGGTTAAATCTCCCGACCGATGGAGAATGACAGTTATTTTGTGTTTCTTCTATTTGTCAATTATCTCACAAAGCTGCTTGGCGATGGTCTTGTGGCCCATTCCAGCCTTGTGTAGGTTTACAGTCTTGTCCCTGTCATCCTTGGACAGCTCTTTGGGCTTGGCCATGGTGGAGAGTTTGGAATCTGATTGTTTGATTGCTTCTGTGGACAGGTGACTTTTATACAGGTAACAAGCTCAGATTGGTGTCATTCCCTTTAAGAGAGTGTGCCTAATCTCAGCTGGTCACTGTACAAAAGACCCCTGGGAGCCAGAAATATTGCTGAATGATAGAGAATTGAACATTTGGGATCAAACATTTATCCATTATATTTCTTTTGCCATGCTGTACATCTGGCTAAGTTCTATTTCAGACTTAAAGGGGTATTCCAGGCAAAACCTTTTTTTATATATATCAACTGGCTCCGGAAAGTTAAACAGATTTGTAAAGTCTTTCTATAAAAAAATCTTAATCCTTCCAATAGTTATTAGCTTCTCAAGTTTTCTGTCTAACTGCTCAATGATGATGTCACGTCCCGGGAGCTGTGCATGATGGGAGAATATCCCCATAGGAACTGCACAGCTCCCTGGACGTGAGTCATCAGAGAGCAGTTAGACAGAAAACAACAACTCAACTTCAGAAGCTAATAACTATTGGAAGGATTAAGATTTTTTAATAGAAGTAATTTACAAATCTGTTTAACTTTCCGGAGCCAGTTGATATATAAAAAAAAGTTTTGGCCTGGAATACCCCTTTAACTCTGAGCTATTAGACCAAAGTTATCTATTCTGCATGCCAGTGTGACATCCAGTTAGACCTCTTTCTTTAACCCCTTAAGGACCGGGCGTTTTTCCGTTTTTGCTCTTTCGTTTTTTCCTCCTTACCTTTAAAAAATCATAACTCATATCTATCAGTCATTTTACCCAAGAATCTACAGCGAAACGGGAAAAAAAATCATTGTGCGACAAAATTGAAAAAATACAGCCATTTTGTAACTTTTGGGGCTTCCGTTTCTACGTAGTAAATTTTCGGTAAAAATGACACATTATCTTTGTCCTCTAGGTCCATACGGTTAAAATGATTCCCTACTTGTATAATTTTGATTTTGTATTACTTCAGAAAAAAATCATAACTACATGCAGGAAAATGTATACGTTTAAAATTGTCATCTTCTGACCCCTATAACTTTTTTATTTTTCCATGTTCAGGGTGCTATGAGGGTTCATTTTTCGCGCTGTGATCTGAGGTTTTTGTCAGTACCATTTGCATTGATCTGACTTTTTGATCGCTTTTATTCATCTTTTCATGATATAAAAAGTGACCAAAAATGCGCTATTTTGGACTTTGGAATTTTTTTCCGCGTACGCCATTAACCAGGCGGTTTAATTAGCAGTATAGTTTTTTAATTCGGACATTTACGCACGCGGCAATACCACATATGTTTATTTTTGTTTTTATTTATACAGTTTTTTTTTATTATTGGAAATGCCGGGTGATCCAAACTTTTATTAGGGGAAGGGATAATTCAAAGGGTTAATGATTTTTTTACACTTTTCTTTTGCAATACTATAGCCCCCAACATTGCATTTACTGATCTTTAACACTGTTCAATGCATCTCCATAGAGATGCAATGATCAGTGTTTTCGGCGATTGATTGCTCAAGCCTGGATCTCAGGCTTGAAGCATTCAATCGGCGATCGGACTGCAGGAAGGAAGGTAAGAGACCTTCCTCCTGTAGTACAGCTGTTCGGGATGCCGCGATTATACCGCGGCGATCCCGAACCGCTCCCTGAGCTAGCCGGGCACTTTTACTTTCACTTTTAGCCGCGTGGCTCAGCTTTGAGTGCGCGGCTGAAGGGTTAATCAGTGCAGCGCGCTATTAGAGGCGGGTCCTGTCTTCACTATGACACCAGGCCTGCCGTGATATGATGCGGGGTCACCGTGGGACCCCGCGTTATATCACGGGAGCGGGACCAAGAACGTTCTCATACGTCCTTGGTCCTTAAGGGGTTAAATGTTGTTTTTCCATGTTTGACACCAATGATTTTTTTTCCTCATGGAAACAGTTCTAGGAAATATTCCTAGAACTGCTTCTACGAAAACTCTATTTGTTCTGCATGTCAGATTTTCCTCTTCTATTTTTTTATGCATTGGCGGGGGAAAAAAATGATGTAATAGATAATGTATGCTATAGAAACATACAAAAAAAGTTCTAGGTAAGTATAAGTAATAATTGCATTTTCTATAAATATTTGCACACACATCTGAATACTGCAGATTTTCCACATTAAAAAAGCTTATGCATAATTGGGATTGCATAAGTGCAATGCATAAGTGTGAACTAAACCTTATAGTTTCGGCACATGACTGCATAAGAGCTCTGTTTTCCATGGATTTTTAATAAAGCTTCCAAAAGTGGTGCAAGGGCCCTCACATGTGCCTCTGTTTGCCTTCATATTCCTCTGTATAAATTCATAAATATCATGGCATGCTTAATTGGTCATTTATTTGAAAGAATTCTTTCCTAAAAGCATTACCTCTCAGGTAGAATATCCCTATGTACAGAGACTGCACTGTTCTCTACCACGTACATGAGCCATTTCTGTGGGTACATCTTTTCAGTAAGTGAACCATTCAAAATGTATTCACATTTGATTTACATCTGCCCATCTTGTAATCAGATACCAATAAAGGAATAGATGTGTGTCTGTTCAGCATCTATATCCTAACAGAAAAACAGTATATAGGCTGCTACTAGAGATGTTTCTTTTGAATGATACAGTATTTAGTCAGCCACAAATTGTGCAAGTTCTCCCACTTAACCCCTTAACAACCACGGACATAAATGTATGTCCTGGTGTGGCGGTACTTAGCGCACCAGGACGTCCATTTATGTCCTGTGTATGACCGCGAGCATCGGAGCAGTGCTCGCGTCATACATGGCAGGTTCCGGCTGCCAGGGACCCGCCAGTAATGGCTGACATCTGTGATCGCGCGGATGTCCGCCATTAACCCCTCAGATGCCGTGATCATCTGTAATGGTGGACAGAGGTCCCCTCACCTGCCTCCGTCCGTCTCCGGGGGTCTTCTGCTCTGGTCTGCAGACCAGAGCAGAAGATCACAAATAATACTGATTGGTGCTATGCTGTATGCATAGCACTGAACAGTATTAGCAATCAAATGATTGCTATAGAAAGTCCCCTATGTGGACATAAAAAGTGTTTAAAAAAATATGAAAAATGTAAAGATAAAAAGTAAAATAAAAAGTGAAAAATCCCCTCCCCCAATAAAAAGTGAAAATTGTCAGTTTTTCCCATTTTACCCCCAAAAAGCGTTTTTTTTAAAATAAACATATTTGGTATTGCCGGGTGCGTAAATGTCCGGACTATCAAAATATAATGTAGTGATCCCGTACGTTGAATGGCGTAAATGTAAAAAATAAAAAAGTCCAAAAATGCTGCTCTTTGTCAGATTTTATTCCCAAAAAAATGTATAAAAAATTATCTAAAAGTTTTATATATGCAAATGTGGTATCGATATAAAGTACAGATGATGGCACAAAAAATAATCCCTCATACTGCCCTATATACGGAAAAAATTTTAAAAGTTATAGGTGGTCAAAATAGGGCGATTTTAGATTACTGATTTTGTACAAAAAGTTTTAGATTTTTTTTTAAGCAGTAAAAAAATATAAAAATATCTAGCCATGGGTATAATTTTAATCATATTGACCCACAGAATAAAGGACACATGTAATTTTTACTGTAAAGTGTACAGTGTGAAAACGAAACCCTCCAAAATTAGCAAAATTGTGGTTTTCATTTAAATTTCCACACTAAATAAATAATTCTTTGGGTTCGCCGTATATTTTTTGTTCAAATAAATGGTTTCATCACAAAGTACAATTGGTCACACAAAAAACAAGCCCTTATATGGGTCTGTAGATGGAAATATAAAAGGGTTATGGATTTTAGAAGGCGAGGAGGAAAAAATGAAAACGCAAAAATAAAATTGGCCTGGTCCTTAAGGTTAAAATGGGCTTGGTCCGTAAGGTGTTAAAATGATGAAAGAGACCTGTAATTTTCATCATAGGTATACCTCAACTATGAGAGACATAATGAGAAAAAAAAAATCCATAAAATCACATTGTCTGATTTTGAAAGAATTTATTTGAAAATTATGGTGAAATATAAGTATTTGGTCACCTACAATCAAGCAAGATTTCTGGCTCTCACAGACCTGTAACTTCTTCTTTAGGAGTCTCCTCTGTCCTTCACTCGTTACCTGTATTAATGGCACCTGTTTGAACTTGTTATCAGTATAAAAGACAGCGGTCCACAACCTCAAACAGTCACACTCCATACTCTCTGGGCCAAGCCCAGAGAGCTGTCAAAGGATACCAGAAACAAAATTGTAGACCTGCACTAGGCTGGGAAGACTGAATCTGCAATAGGCAAGCAGCTTGGTGCGAATAAATCAACTGTGGGAGCAATTATTAGAAAATGGAAGACATACAAGACCACTGATAATGTCCCTCAATCTGGGGCTATACACAAGATCTCACCCCGTGGTGTCAAAATGATCACAAGTACTGTGAGCAAAAATCCCAGAACCACACGGAGGGACCTAGTGAATGACCCTTCAGAGAGCTGGGACCAAAGTAACAAAGGCTACCATCAGTAACACACAACTCTGCCAGGGACTGAAATCATGCAGTGCCAGACGTGTCTCCCTGTTAATCCGGTACATGTCCGGGTCTGTCTGAAGTTTACTAGAAAGCATTTGGATGATTTAGAAGAGTATTCGGGAAATGTAATATGGACACATGAAACCAAAGTAGAACTTTTTGGTAAAAACTCAACTCGTCATGTTTGGAGGAGAAAGAATTCTGAGTTGCATCCAAAGAACACCATACCTACTGTGAAGCATGAGCATGGAAACATCATGCTTTGGGGCTGTTTTTCTGCTAAGGGACCAGGACGACTGATCCGTGTTAGGGAAAACCTCCTTCCATTAGCAAGGGCATTGAAGATAAAACGTGGCTCGGTCTTTCAGCATGACAATGATCCCAAACACACCACACTGGCAACGAAAGAGTGGCTTTGTAAGAAGCATTTCATGGTCCTGGAGTGGCCAAGACAGTCTCCAGATCTTAACCCCATAGTGATCCTTTGGAGGGAGTTGAAAGTCCATTTTGCCCAGTGATAGCCCCAAAACATCACTGCTCTAGAGGAGATCTGCATTGAGGAATGGGTCATAATACCATCAACAGTGTGTGAAAACCTTGTGAAGACTTACAGGAAACATTTGAACATTTGAGATAAACGTTTATCATTGACCAAATACTTATTTTCCATCATAATTTTCTAATAAATTCTTAAAAAATCAGACAATGTGATTTTATGGATTTTCTTTTTCTCATTATGTCTCTCATAGTTGAGGTATATCTATGATGAAAATTATAGGCCTCTCTCATCTTTTTAAGTGGGAGAACTTGCACAATTGGTGGCTGACTAAATACTTTTTTGCCCCACTGTATTAATGGAGAATCACAGGGGTGGCCAAACCGCATCTTGAAAGCCCCATGCGGTTGTCAGCCAACAGGAACAACCCTCTCTCTGCCCACTGAAGAGGAGCAGTAGAAGAACACCCACTAGGTAACTTCAATGAGGGATACACAGGCTGTACCTACGGGGGGCTGTTACTACCTACAGGTGGGCTGCTGCTACTAACTACAGGGGGGCTGCTACTACCAACAGGGGACTGCTACAACTTACAAGTGGGCTGCTACTACCTACAGGGGGTGCTACTACCTACAAGGGTGGGCTGCTACTACCTACAGGGGGCTGTTACTACAGGGGGCTGATACTTCATACAAGGAACTTCTACTACCTACAGGGGGGCTGCTACTATCTACGGGAGTTGCTAATAGTATGGTATGTATGTAATATCTCCCTGTTCATGGGAGTTTTTTTTTAATTGATAGGGGATCCTGCATGTCACTCAGTCATATGCTATATGCCAAGCAGAGGTGAGCGGAATGAGCGTGTTAGGTTCCGTTCCGAAGTGAGGCCACCTTTGCATGGTGGATGTGGGACACGTTTTGATCAAAAAAGTGTGCTAAGAGCCTCCATTTTTTGACCAAGAGTGCTACTGCAATATTTTTTTGTATACTACGCTTATTAACATTTCTAATATTTATTAATATGAAGTTGCGTACTACATATGAATGAATACTACTACTTACATGTATTAATTAATTGTACATATGTGCATGTTTTGTGTCTCATTTGAAGGCTATCGAATGGGGCTCTTATGTTATGTCTGGCCAACCCTGTATATCATATATGATCTGTAGGGTATGTCTGGTGTATTCTATGCTAGAATTAAGTGCAAACACAACTACAATGGGCTGACCATATGCCTTCAATATCTGTCATCAGCAAGCAAGCAAGCATATGTTCCCATATTATGGCTGCAAGTCCCAGCCCAATCCTATGTCTAATAACCCAAACTAATAGCATTATAGTGATGCAATATGTTTGGGTCATTAGACTGACAGTAGGGTTGAGATTTACAGCTTCTACGAGAACCTGTTCTGCTGCCTTATCTGAGAAAAGCATAAGATAGAAGAAGAGATGCTGAGCGCTAAGATATAGAATATTGATTTATATGATTTACAGCAGAAGTTCTGGATAGAAAGCTGAGCAAATGCTGGCAGGACTCCTAGGAGAGATAGTGAGAGTCCTGATTACCCCACCCACATAGAATGATTGACAGGCTTCTCTGTACACACACTGATATAGGGAAAGCTGCCAATTACTAGATGTGGGTGCCCCTTACACAGTTCATGGCTTGGGCCCCCTAACCCTGTGGCCCTCCCCCTAGAGTCTGCCCCCCAGGGCCCACACACTATCTTCTCCATTGTATATGAAAAAAAATATTTTAAAAGACAGGACAAGAAAATCACGAGCCCTTAGTTCAGTGAGGTAGGAAGGAGAAAATATTACCATACATATTACCGCCATACTGTTACTGACCAAATCCTGTATACTGGAACCATTATTACCAATAATACCATTATACAAGGAGGAATATCATCACCATACAAATTACCATCATACAGTTACTGACCAAATCCCCTATACTGATACCAATATTACCAATAATACCAGTACACAAGGGAGAATAGTACCGCTATACCATGACCACTACCATTACCCCCACAAAGAGACTGTATACGAATCACTGAACATAGACCCATACAAAGCATATAGTGGTAACCCCGGTTCTACAAAGGCGCTGTAGACTATATGAGTGCAGTTACATCTACTGACTCACAAGAGGCACCTTCTTGGAATCGTTTTCTTTCCTTTTCTTCTCTGTCTTGCTCAGACCATCATTAAAGGGGTACTCAGGCGCTTAGACATCATATCCCCTAGCCAAAGAATAGGGGATAAGATGCCTGATCGCGGGGGTCCCGCCGCTGGGGACCCCCGTGATCTTGCACGCAGCACCCCAGTTAAAATCAGTCCCTGGAGCATGTTCGTTCCGGGTCTGATTACCGGCGACCACGGGGCAGGCGGCGTGTGACGTCAGGCATCCGCCCCCGTGTGATGTCACGCTCCACCCCTCAATGCAAGCCTATGGGAGGGGGTGTGACTTTTGGATAGGGGATAAGATGTCTAAGCGCCGGAGTACCCCTTTAAAGCTTCTTCCAACCATGACTCGTCTCCACAGAATCTGCCAGACAACAAACATATTAGGCTCTGCACTTTTTCAGCACATTACCCACATGTTCCCTACCCTCAGTGCCCAAGCAATGCCTCCTTGGTGCCCTGCATATTATGAGGGAGTAGTTAAGTGTGTTGGGGGGGAAAGGATAGGGGGACTGGGTGGTGGTGGGTAGGTAATTTTTCCTCACAAAGTGCTGGCAGCTGTGGGCATTTCATAGTCCCAGGCCTCAGGCTGTGCCCAGGTGCTTGACCTGTCAGTCTGCCCCTGGATATAAGATAAATATGAGATAGATAGATAGATAGATAGATATGAGATAGATAGATATATAGATATGAGATAGATAGATAGATATGAGATAGATAGATAGATAGATAGATAGATATGAGATAGATAGATAGATATATAGATAGATAGATATGAGATAGATAGATACATATGAGATAGATAGATATGAGATAGAAATATGAGAGATAGATACATAGATAGATACTGTAGATATGAGATAGATAGATATTATGATAGATATTAGATAGATAGATAGATAGATATGAGATAGATACTGTAGATATGAGATAGATAGATAGATATGAGATAGATATATGAGATAGATAGATACTGTAGATATGAGATAGATAGATAGATAATAGATAGATAGATCAGTGTTCCCCCAAACAGGGTGCCTACAGCTGTTGCAATACTACAACTCCCAGCATACCAACACAGCCAAAAGACGTGCTGGGAGTTGTAGTTTTGCAGCTGGGGGTACCCTGGTTGGGAAACACTGAAATAGTGCCCTTTTACCTCCCACTGACCACCAAACTGTAACATCCCCCTTTACCCCCACAGAAAGTAACTTAGTCTTATGGGTGGCCTCAGCAATGGGCAGGGGAAGGCTTCATGTTCCCAGCGGTGCGGTCGGCTGTCAGAATATGCTGTGGAGCAGGAAGAAAAGCACCCAACATCTCCACCAATAGGGCTGCACGTAATGGAATGCGGGGGGGGGGGGGGGGGGGGGTAGAAGCGTGTCTCCCTGCTTTCTCCCAGAGAGTCAGCGTGGCCATGGCCCCTAAACTGTTATTAAAGGCCCAGCAGGCTGAATGGTTTAAAACAAAAAAATTAAGGAAAATGGTGCTGGCAGCGTTGGGTCCCCTCTCCGACTCCAGTGCCCCTTCTGTTCTGCGGCTGCTGCAGGGTGGTGCAGTGGGGGCCCAGGCCTCCCTGGGAGCCTGTGCCCCTTACTGGAGTACTGTCTGTACCCCCCCGACACGGCCTTGCCCAGGAGATTTTTGCCACTCTAGGCGAAAGCTAATTTTACCGCCCCTTGACATCCCCCACCTTACTGGGGTGACATACTGTAACAAACCCACTTTTCATGTATTTACCTACTACTGGGGTGAGACACTGTAACAAACCCCCTCCTCACATGACGGTGGTTCTGGCTGGGGTGCTTCAGAAGCTGGCTGGTGATTAACTTTCTTGCAGCGGGCAGAGCGGCGCCCCAATCAAGAGGGTGCTCTTAGCGGCTGCCTATTTTGCCTATAGGCAGAACCAGCCCTGCCCAGGAGTCCAGTCAGGATTTAATTTAGTTTTTCCTCAGATGTCCTACAGCAAATAATGTAAAACAATGTTCAACTTCTTCTCCATCATACCCTGCTATTAAATGGGTAGCAAATATCACCTGACAACTTTAATTCAGTCAATCACAAAGATGGATTCAAATTATACTAGTGTAAATCCAGCGTTATATTGTCCATTAAAACAAACGTACAAACAAACAAACAAACTACATTTTGCCTTAGTTTGCCTTTTCTTCCAATAGCAAACCATAAAGCAGAAATGTGGTTTGACCAGGTTTTGTAACCAAAACAACAAGAAACATAGGGGAAGTTTATTATGTGATGATTTTCACACAAATTGAAAAATTACTCAGAAATGATTGTTTACAGATTGTTTTGCATGAAATTTACCTATGATTGTCTGTGGTTATCCAGTACAAAAGTGGCCCTTGTGTACAATATTGGTCCTATCAGGTGGACTCATTCCCAGTCCCCTGGCCTCCATACTCCTCAGGACTCTCATTGTTCCTTCTATGATACAAAGGGTTAATGTATTATATTCACGATAATGTGTCTTTAAGTGTGGTTACTAAGTCTATGAAACCAGGGAAGGTGTCAGTGACCAGGTGACTTGTGGGTGACCTATAGGATCCCTCCAAAATCTGCTCCTTTATATAGCAGGGAGGAGTCAGCTCAGGAGAGTTCTATGCATGCTGAGGTACAGTCAAGACCTGAGAGTGTCTGGTATCCTGAGGGAGACCAAGGCCTAACCATGCAGCCACGCTTCCATCATCAGTGAACCCCCTTCAGGTGAAAGTCAAAGCCTGGTAATTTGTGTCAGTCATTGCTGACTCGGCTCTGACTAACCTACTGCAATACCGTATTTGATCCAATACCGTCCCCTGGTATTTTATTCCATTCCTGGCATTTATAATATATATTTTTTCCTCAGGAAAAATCTTTTATCCCCTAATTGCTTTTTTTATTTATTTTTTTATTTCATATCAATTGAATCATTTTTAATTAACTTATTCTATTTATTATTACTTAATTTATCACTTAATTTATTATTAATTTATTAAGTCCTAATAATTAATTTATTTACATTGTATATATTTAATTATATACATTATTTATTTCCTATTACCTATATATTATATAATTATTTACATTACTCTAAAGAGGCATTTACATGAAGACGACCATACTTCCCATAAACTCAGGAAGTTAGTCCCTACATGGACTGGTCAAGATAATATTGAAGGCTCGCAACCATCATGCAGTCATGTGATCGGTCTTACACAAACACACCCGGTACTCCTATAGATGTTTTGCTTCTCCGTGGATGGGGTCAAAGAGCCATTTGCTTCTTCGGAAATACTAATGCAACACTCTGCGCTGAGAGACGCAGATCCATACTACTAAAATTAGAACCCCAGCTTATACATTTAGCTAATTTTAAACCCTCCACTACTACTGAGGGTATGCTCTTTGGTGAGCAATTTATTAAAGAAATCAGCAAATATGTTGGGCTGTTCTCTTCATTAGACAAAGCCCAGGCCTCTCTCAAATGAGTCTTTTCTAATAAGATTTTTGGACGGGCTGGGAAAAGAAGGGGTCATTTCCTCAGCCATTCCTACAATTCCAGAACCCAACATAGAGTTTCCTTACAAATGGATAGATCCTCTGCCCCAGCCCTTACATACCAACCTCTTCCATTCTTCCCCTATAGGGGACACCCCTGGAGGTCCAGAGGGCAATGTGGAAAACCTTTCTCCACCAGTTCCAGACCTGCACCAGGTAAGTCTTCCTCCACAACATTTTAACATCTTCCTGTGGGTGTAAGACTCATGCAATTTTCCACTATTGGAGTATGATTTCTTCCGATCACTGGATTCTGAACACCACTCAGGGTTATTTGATAGAATTTATATCCATCCCCATCCAATCTACCCTTCCCCATCCAATTCAGTTCTCATTGGAGGATCAATTCCTCATAGAGGAGGAGATAAAAGATATCCATGCAAAAAAAAAATGCTATTATACCAGTTCCCCTCCATTCCCAGGGTTTTATCAGCAATCTCTTTCTTGTAAAAAAGAAAGACGGAGGTTACCGACCAGTAATAGATTTAAAAATGTTGAACAACTATGTTCTTTACAGGCATTTCAAAATGGAAGGTATCAACCTTCTCTGAGATCTTCTTCTACAAGGAGACTGGTTAGTAAAAATCTACCTCAAAGACGCTTACCTAACAGTTCCCATACATCCGACCTCTCATATTTTTCTTCAGTTCATATGGAATAATCAAAGATGGCAATTCACATGCCTTCCATTGGTTCTCTCATCAGCCCCGTGGTGTTTCACCAAATTATTAAAACCAGTAGTAGCTATTCTACGAACCCAAGGTGTACGTCTGATAATATATCTAGACGACATGTTAATCATGGCCCATTCCATCCTAATGGCATATCTTCATATGGAATGGACCTTATCTCTTCTGTCCAATCTTGGATTTTTAATCAATTACAACAAATCCATTTTAACTCCTTCAAAATAAGTCACTTTTTTGGGATTCATTGTCAACACTCATTCAGCCATACTGAGTCTACCCCCAAAGAAATTGAAGACGATCAAGAAAGAAATCCGATCTCTTCTCAACAAAGCTCGCCTATCCCTGAGATCTATAGCTCGGATAGTCAGCCTCCATACAAGCGATTTTTCTAGCACCTCTACACTACAGAGCCTTTCACCGGTTAACAAATCCATCATTTAAGAGGAGGATTAGTGTATTCGGACGAAAATCACCTATCCCCAGAAATGAGAGAAGAACTTCTCTGGTGGTTACATCACATTCAAGACTGGAATGGCAAAACTATTTTCAATGCCAAACCAGATCTCATCTTTGAATCAAACGTGAGCCTCTTAGGTTGGGGTGCTCGTTGCGGACCCTTTCCATAGGAGGGAAATGGTCCTTTTCAGAAACCCTTCTCCATTTAAACTGCTTAGAACTGGTAGCAGGCTTTTTTGCCTTGAAGGCCTTTGCAAAGGACAATTGGAACTTGCATACAACTTGTTTCGGCAGTCCAATATCTCAATCGCCTCGGCGGCACAAAATCCAAACTCTTAGCCAACATCGTCAAAGATCTATGGCATTTTTGCCTAGACAAAGACATCCTTTCTCAGGCAGAATATCTTCCCGGTCTTATCAACACCATTGCAGATTGGAATTCCCGTAATATAACAGATTTCAGCGACTGTAAACTAGATTGGGTCATTTTTCTAAAAATCTATTCTCTTTAGGGCCCATTGCACATGGATCTTTTCGCATCCTGTCTCAATCGTCAGATTCCACTTTTTTTCAGCTGGTGCCCTGATCCAGAAGCTTCGGGTGTGGACGCACTTCTACAGACTTGGCCTCCGGGAATACTTTTTGCATTCCCACCTTTTGCTCTAATCCCCAGGGTTCTTCTATAGGTGTCCCTTCAGAGATCGACTATTGCCCTGATCACTCCTCTGGGGCCAGCACAATCTTGGTTTCCTCAGATCCTGGGCATGCTCTTGGACATTCCGATGATCATTCCATCCTTTCCAACTCTAATAACAGATCCTTCAGGGGACCCACATCCGTTGATTCTAGAGAATCAACTCTCCCTGGTTGCTTGACTGATTCCGGGTAATTTACAATAGACTCAGACATTTCTCAATCAGCTTGAGACATCCTTAATGACGACTGGGCTCCGGGTACCAGATCTGCTTACAGATCAGCCTGGAAACTTTGGGTTCATTGGTGCTCACAACGGGATCTGGATCCCGTTCAAGCACCTATTTCCCATATTTTAATCTATCTTTCAGCTTCTTTTGAAATGGGCAAAGCTTATAGGACTTTAAATCTATATCGATCAGTGATATCTTTTTATCATGCTCATTTAGATTATACTCCAATTGGAAAACATCCTTTGATATGTAAACTTCTTAAGGGTATTCATTTCAAACTTCCTCCACAACCTAAATATCTTGCTACCTGGAACGTTAATCTACTTTTATCTCTCTTTTCATCCTGGGATGACAACGAACCTCTATCTTTGAAACATCTGTCTTTTAAACTCACTTCTCTCTTATGTCTTATCTCTATTAAACGAATTTCTGACATTCGTGCCTTGGATATTTCTATACACAGATGCACCAAAACTAATATCCATCAAGTCTTTTACCCCGCTTTTCCTTTTCAAGATTGTCAAATGTCTTCAAGCTTACGAAACCAGAACTTCATCTCTTCATCACCCTTCCTTTCCTCAACTTCTCATCTCTTTCTGTAAACCTCATCTCCCTGTATCCTCTGCCACGCTAGCGAGGTGGCTCAGACAATCCATGTCACTTGCTGGTATAGACATCTCTTCTTTTGGTGCCCATTCTGCTAGTGGTGCCGTTTGAACAAAAATTCTTCAATCAGGTCATCTGCTTCCCCTTTCAAAACCTTCTATTTCAGACCTGAACCCCATGCCTCTATTTCTCTTCTATAACTTTTTTTTATTACACCATTGTTAGTATTTCATTATAATATTGTACATTTTTGTCTAAGCTTTATACCTGCAATAATGTGAAGTCACCTGTCTTGACATAAAATTGGAGATTTTCCTACCCTTGGTGATGGAAAATATAGATTTTATGAAAGACAGGAGACGAACATTATCCCTCCCATATGCTCCTCCCTATGCGTTAATTGTTCTTAAGTATTTTATTATAGCCTACTAGACAACTTTGGATGGATCCTGTTTGTCTCTTCTACCAGGTTTCCAGATGTCTACTGAGTTTTCACGGTTAAATCCCCTCGACTACCACAGATGAAGATTCCTCTTCAAGTCTTCACTCCTGTTCCAGTTCAAGTTGGATTCTTCCGATATCTACACTTTACTTACCTTTAATGGAAGTTATTTATGTACTGTTATCTTCCTGCTGATGATAGAAAGAAAGAGGAGGAGCTAACATTACACCTGCTTATATTATCCTGATTGGCTACCTATATATACAGCACACTTAGTTGCTTTTCAAGTTTTTTTAATCTTTACTTGTATTAACTATTTAGCTGCTGAGTCCAGTAAAGAAGGATTAATTGCAATAATGTTCGTCTCCTGTCTTTCATAAAATCTATATTTTCCGTCACCAAGGGTAGGAAAATCTCCAATTATATGTCATTACTTTCTGATTGGTGGGGTTCCTGCTTTTAACTCCTTGGGGACGGAGGACATACCTATACGCCCTCAGCCCGCTCCCTGTCTATAAAGCGTGGCCACGGCGGGCCCCGCCTCTAACAACGGACCCGTGGCTAATATCATGCGGCATTGTTCGCGGTGCCTTGCTCTATTAACCCTTTAGATACGGCATTCAAAGTTGAAAGTAAAGCACTGCTGGTAAGCTCAGGGGGCTGTTCGGGATCGCCGTGGTGAAATTGTGGCATCCCGAACAGCTTACAGGACAGCTGGAGGGTCCCTATCTGCCTCCTCGCTGTCCGATCGCCGAATGACTGCTCAGTGACTGAGATCCAGGCATGAGCAGTCAAGTGGCAGAATCATTGATCAATGGTTTCCTATGAGAAACCAGAAACCATCGAACAAAGCAAAAGATCAGTGTCAGGATCTGGACTGGTATGCAGCGAGGACACTGGAGGTGGATCCTCTGTGTCAGTGAGATGATGGCGTGGGCCGTATCAGGGGAACGGAATCTAAGGGGTTACTGGTTTTCACCAGAGCCCGCCGCAAAGCGGGATGGACTTGCAGCGGCAGGTAACCCCCAGGTCATTCCACCCGATAGCGACTCAACCCCACTGACAGCTGAGACAGGCGCGGTACACAGGGACAAGGCAAGAGCAAGGTCGGATGTAGCAGAAGGTCAGGGCAGGCAGCAAAGGGTCGTAGTCAGGGGCAACGGCAATGGTCTGGATACACAGGCTTGGGATACACAAAACGCTTTCTCAGGGCACTAGGGCAACAAGATCCGGCGAGGACAGGAAGGGGAAGTGGGTTTATATAGAATGGGAGTGATAACAACTGATTGGGCCAGGCACCAATTAATGGTGCACTGGCCCATTAAATTTCAGAAAGCCGGCGCGTGCGCGCCCTAGAGAGCGAGGCCGCGTGCCGGGACGTGACAGCCGGGGAACGGGACAGGTGAGAAGAACGGGAAACGACCCGCGGGCAGGCACGTCCTGCCGCGCGGATCGCATCCCCGCCGGGGGACTCAGAGCAGCGCTCCCGGTCAGCGAGTCTGACCGGGGTGCTGCTAATGGAAGATGAACGCCGCGAGCGCTCCGGGGAGGAGCAGGGACCCGGAGCGCTCAGCGTAACAATCAGTGTGTGCAGTGTTATAGTCCCCTATGGGAGCCATAACATTGCAAAAAAAAAAGTAAAAAAAAAAGTAAATAAAGATAATTTAACCCCTTCCCTAATAAAAGTTTGAATCACCCCCCTTTTCCCAATTAAAAAAAGAACTGTGTAAATAAAAATAAACATATGTGGTATCACCGTGTGTGGAAATGTCCGAATTATAAAAATATATTGTTAATTAAACCACACAGTCAATGGCGTACGCCATTGACATAATCGCCAATATCATGAATTCGAATATGGTAAGCCATAATAGTGATGGGGGGGGGGGGGTCGCCTTACTTGCTCAGACTTAGCCAGGCAATATCGGTGGTGTGCCGAACAGACTGTGCAATAGGTCCTCTATGATTTTAAAAGTGTAAAAAAAAAATGCTACTGAAATTATATAAAAGCCCATCCCTAAATAAAAAATAAAATCACCCTTCTTTTCACATTTTACAAAAAAATAAATAAAAATAATAAACATATTTGGTATCACTACGTGCGTAATTGTATGGTCTATAAAAATATAGGGAGAGATTTACCAAAACCTGTCTAAAGAAAAAGTTGCTGAGTTGCCCATAGCAACCAATCCGATCACGTCTTTGCTTTTGCAGAGGCCTTGTTAAAATGAAAGAAGTCAACTTCATAGCCTTCAACGGCTTTGCCTATTCTACCCAAATCCCTCCACCACCACTACAAAATTTTATATATAAGAAACACTTTACGGTAGGTAAAATAATTTTCCATGACCAATAATACCAGAATACAAGGAGTAAATATATACCACCACATGATAACTGGATAATACCGCCATACTGTACTGAAGTATTTCTCGCAGAAAAGGATACCAGTAACACATTCTGCTATACACATGTTTATTCCCTTTGAGGTACATTTATCAATCTTTGCTTATGTATTATTTTTTTAAAGTAATTTTTTCCTTACTTTTTTTTTTGCTTATGTGTGACTTATTTATCAACTGGTTTCAGCCTGTTGATAATTTTCTTTCACGTAAGCAATTTTCCCTTTTTTAATTTGGTAGTAGCTTTTTCTGCTCCGTGTTTGAGCTGGAGTAAATTTAGTCAATTTTTAACCTTGTTGCGACTGTCGCAGTTAATAAATACCTGACTACCCGTAGTCCATTTTAAAATTCTTACTACGTAGTTAATTTTTGGAAAACTTGCTTTTCTCGCTTTCCAGTCAAAATGTCGCACAAAAAATTGCGTAGTCGCAGTTGCGACAATTTTGCGGCAATTATAGTAAAGAAAACCTGACTAAACCCGTTGATAAATGTCCATAATTGTGTGTATTGTAACTAAACCAAAAAAAGGGAGGAAAAAAAGCTAATTGGACATAATATCACACCAAACTCCAAAAATGGTCTGGACAAAATTATTGGCACCCTTAACTCAATATTTGGTTGCACACCCTTTGGAAAAAATAACTGAAATCAGTTGCTTCATATAGCCATCAATTAGCTTCTTACACCTCTCAGCTGGAATGTTGGACCACTCTTCCTTTGCCAATTGCTCCAGATCTCTCTTATTGGAAGGGTGCCTTTTCCCTACAGCAATTTTAAGATCTCTCCACAGGTGTCCAATGGGATTTAGATCTGGACTCATTGATGGCCACTTCAGAACTCTCCAGCACTTTGTTGCCATCCATTTCTGGGTGCTTTTTGATGTATGTTTGGGGTCATTGTCCTGCTGGAAGAACCAAGATCTCGGACGCAAACCCAGCTTTCTGACACTGGGCTATACAGTGCGACCCAAAATCCATTGGTAATCCTCACATTTCATGATGCCTTGCACACATTCAAGGCACCCAGTGCAAGAGGAAGCAAAAAAAAAAAAATAAATAAATAAATAAAAAGCATCATATTTCACTGTAGGTACTGTGTTCTTTTCTTTGTAGGCCTCATTCCATTTTCGGTAAACAGTAGAATGATGTGCTTTACCAAAAAGCTCTATCTTGGTCTCACCTGTCCACAAGACGTTTTCCCAGAAGGATTTTGGCTTACTCAAGTTAATTTAGGTAAAATGTAGTCTTGCTTTTTTTGGGTCTCTGTGTCAGCAGTGGGGTCCTCCTGGGTCTCCTGCCATAGCGTTTCATTTCATTTAAATGTCAACAGATAGTTCGTGCTGACACTGATGTTCCCTTAGCCTGCAGGACAGCTTGAATATCTTTGGAACTTGTTTGGGGCTGCTTATCCACCATCCAGACTATCCTGCCTTGACACCTTTCATCAATTTTTCTCTTCATTGTCACATAAACATCTTGTCTACCACTCCCATAGCAAGGGCCCTGCTTGGGAACTTGGGTACATCCAATTTTGTATGTTGCATTATTAGTTAATAAAACACCTATTTTACCAGCCACATCCCTCAGTTGTATTATTGTATAATATATCATTATATTGCATTACAATTACAACCCATCAACTATCTATTTAGTCACCTGATCTGGTCTGATCCGTTTATTGTTATTTATTCTAATTAGGCACTATGGGTATAGTGCATCGCAGCACCTTTGCAAGGTTTGGACATACTGATATACACAGTAGTGTGTAGCTTCCCAACCATTGTATACTATTTTTGTTAAACTAGTACAATAAAAAAGATACATATTTGCCATTGTTTTAATCGCACTGACCTTCAGAATAAAGAGAAGGTGTCATTTTTACCATAAAGGGCATTGTTGTTTTCTTTTCAATTTCCCCCCACAAACAGTATATATATATATATATATATATATATATATATATATATATATATATTTTGCTTTGTTATACATTTTATTGTAAAATTAAAGGTTCCATTACAAAGAACAATTGGTCGCTCAAAAAAAGTGCTTCATATAGATCTGTAGATGAAAATATAAAAGAGTTAGGCTATGTTCACACGACAGAATGTCCGCACGGAAAATCTCAGTGCGGACATTCTGCAGACTGCTGGAGCTAGGACCGCTTGGGAATGTGCCGTCTCATAGACGGCAATGCATTCCATGTGGTGTCCGCAGAAAGAGTGGACATGTCTATACCGGAAGTTGAATTTCCGTGCCATATGTTTCCGGTGTGGAATTTCTGCGCCGCACAGCAGAATCCCATTGGAATCAATTCTCTGCGGAAGTCCAATGCGGAATTTCCAATGGAAATTCTGGCATGTGAACATAACCCTTTGGCTCTTAGAAGGTGTGGAGGAAAAAACAAAACCACAAAAATTTTAATTTCTTGTCTACTAAGGGCAAAATTGTCTGTGTCCTTAAAGGGGTACTCTGGTGCTTCAGCATTCCGAACATTTTGTTCAGAACGCTTGGAGCCAGAGGTTGTGACCATGACATCCCTGCCATGCCCCCTCGTGACGTCACACCACGCCCCCTCCATTCATGTCTTTGGGAGGGGGTGTGTCTGCCGACACACCCCCTCCCATAGACATGAATGGAGGGGCGTGGTGTGACATCACGAGGGGGCATGGCACAACCATTGCCACAGGAACCCGACATTTGTTCAGAACGCTGGTTGCTGTGGGAGATTGCAGGGGGCCCCAGCAGCAGGACCTCCGAGATCACATATCTTATCCTTTATCCTATGGATAGGGGATAAGATGTATAGCAGTGGATTACCCCTTTAAAGAGCTATGGGTCAGGCATTGATTGTAAGAGAAGCTATTTCCAGTAGGTAGGTAGCAGTGTAGATTTACTTTACTGGAAACTTTGCATACTCCAACTAGTATCATAGCCCATTTTGTATGAAGGGGTGGTAGAGCCCTTTATTCAGTCTGTTAGCATCGAGCTGGTATTGGAGTATTATACATGAGGACAACCACATCTCTAGACAGGAGTAAAATTAGTTGGTGTAATTAAAGATCTGATTGACAGCACTGTAAAATAACAATAAAGCTTTATCTGTACAGTGCTTGTACTATTAAGACGGATGTCTCACCATCCTGAGACTTCATCATGACCTGTAATATATTCTTATTGTTTGTTAACAAATTTTATGCAAGACAAACAGGTCTGGCCTTGCTGAATTTTATGCAGACAAATTTTCTCCTCTGCTCCAGCTCATCTGTTCCTTCCATCAGCAATCACTTTCCCATGTCAAAGCTGACATATTCACTCAGACTGAAAAAGAATGCATCACCTCCGTGTAGAACAAATTGACCCATCACTTGAAAACAACTAACATTTCCTTTATGCTCGGAAAATGATGATACTTGTCTTGCCTTTGCCCAAATGACATATGTTTTAAATTGTGCAAATATCGCTCAATAAGTAACAAGTCTTTTAGTTCATTTTTCTTTTACATGTTAAATTGCAAACGTTTATCTTGGTTTTCTCGGAAACATTTTGCATGGTTTCAGAAATGCTAAGAAGAATTCATGTCACGGAATAATTATTTTATAATATATATTATTGGTTATAAGTTTAGAGGCACGCTTTCTCCATGCTGAGTTTGCTTCTAGTGTATTTCATGATATGCCTGTAGTTGCTCAGCTAAGGTAATGGCATTGGTTTAATAAGCTTTTTCTGTTCAGCATTGTGTTCGAAGACTTATACAAATTGAATGGGAAATATGGTAATGCCCACTTTCATACATATTAATATTCTCTGTGTGTACAAAATATAAATTATTAAAGGGGGTATTCCAATAGCCTCCATGTAATTCTAATTCATCTGTTTAAGAGATAATTGTCTTCATTAGACAATAGCTTTATTTTCAAAGGTATTGAAAAAGGCTATAAAGGAGTACTCCAGTAAATAAAACTTATCCCCTATCCAAAGGATAAGAAACTGGATGTCCAGCGCCAGGATACGTGCAAAACAGGTTCTTTATTGCTTTAAACCTCCATGACAGGGGTCAGAGTGTGACGCGTTTCAGGTGCGTTAGCACCCTTAATCGTACAATTGTACGATTAAGGGTTCTAGCGCACCTGAAACGCGTCACACTCTGACCCCTGTCATGGCGGTTTAAAGCAATAAAGAAGCTGTTTTGCACGTATCCTGGCGCTGGACATCCAGTTTCTTATCCTTTGGATAGGGGATAAGTTTTATTTACTGGAGTACTCCTTGAAATTATAACAAATCTGTGATGTAAATTGCAAATATAAATTACTTTTGTAGATACTTAAAGGAGTCTTTGCATTATTAAAAGTGATAGTGTATTACTAGGACATAACATAGCGTCATGATTGTGGCGTCTAACTACTAGCATCCGCTGGTCCCGAGAAGGAAGAGGCTGCAGTACTAGAAGGTCCTTCATGCTTTTTCCTACACAGCACTCCTGTGTACCCACTATGCAGGAAACATTTGCAGGGAATCCAAAAGTCAGAGATAAAATGGAGGAAGGGAGGACAAGCAGGGCTCTGTACAGGCTCCTGGCTTGTCAATCATCCTGCTGTGTGAGCCGGGAGCAGATCACAGAGCCTCAGTGCACAGAGCCCTGTTGTCCTCAGTGTACAGAGCCCTGCTTGTCCTCAGTGCACAGAGCCCTGCTTGTCCTCAGTGTACAGAGCCCTGCTTGTCCTCAGTGTACAGCGCCCTGCTTGTCCTCAGTGTACAGAACCCTGCTTGTCCTCACTGTACAGAGCCCTGATTGTCCTCAGTCCATAGAGCCCTGCTTGTCCTCAGTGCACAGAGCCATGCTTGTCCTCAGTGTACAGAGCCATGCTTGTCCTCAGTGCACAGAGCCTTGCTTGTCCTCACTGCACAGAGCCCTGCTTGTCCTCAGTGTACAGAGCCCTGCTTGTCCTCAGTGTACAGCGCCCTGCTTGTCCTCAGTGTACAGAACCCTGCTTGTCCTCACTGTACAGAGCCCTGATTGTCCTCAGTCCACAGAGCCCTGCTTGTCCTCAGTGCACAGAGCCCTGCTTGTCCTCAGTGTACAGAGCCATACTTGTCCTCACTGTACAGAGCCCTGCTTTTCTTCAGAGTACAGAGCCCTGCTTTTCCTCAGTGTACAGAACCCTGCTTGTCCTCAGTGTACAGAGCCCTGCTCGTTCTCACTGTACAGAGCCCTGCTTTTCTTCCGTGTTCAGAGCCCTGCTTTTCCTCAGTGTACAGAACCCTGATTGTCCTCAGTGTACAGAGCGTTGCTTGTTCTCACTGCACAGAGCCCTGCTTGTCCTCAGTGCACAGAGCCTTTTTTGTCTCAGTGTATAGAGCCCTGCTTGTCCTCAGTGTACAGAGCGTTGCTTGTTCTCACTGCACAGAGCCCTGCTTGTCCTCACTGCACAGAGCCCTGCTTGTCCTCGGTGTACATAGCCCTGCTTGTCCTCAGTGCACAGAGCCCTGCTTGTCCTCAGTGTACAGAGCCCTGCTTGTCCTCAGTGTACAGAGCCCTGCTTGTCCTCAGTGTACAGAACCCTGCTTGTCCTCACTGTACATAGCCCTGCTTGTTCTCAGTGCACAGAGCCCTGCTTGTCCTCAGTGCACAGAGCCATGCTTGTCCTTAGTGCACAGAGCCCTGCTTGTCCTTAGTGTACAGAGCCCTGCTTGTCCTCAGTGCACAGAGCCTTGTTTGTCCTCAGTGTACAAAGCCTTGTTTGTCCTCAGTGTACAGAGCCCTGCTTGTCCTCAGTGTACAGAGCCCTGCTTTTCCTCAGTGTACAGAGCCCTGCTTGTCCTCACTGCACAGAGCCCTGCTTGTCCTCAGTGTACAGAGCCCTGCTTCTCCTCAGTGTACAGCGCCCTGCTTGTCCTCAGTGTACAGAACCCTGCTTGTCCTCACTGTACAGAGCCCTGATTGTCCTCAGTCCATAGAGCCCTGCTTGTCCTCAGTGCACAGAGCCATGCTTGTCCTCAGTGTACAGAGCCATGCTTGTCCTCAGTGCACAGAGCCTTGCTTGTCCTCACTGCACAGAGCCCTGCTTGTCCTCAGTGCACAGAGCCTTTTTTGTCTCAGTGTATAGAGCCCTGCTTGTCCTCAGTGTACAGAGCGTTGCTTGTTCTCACTGCACAGAGCCCTGCTTGTCCTCACTGCACAGAGCCCTGCTTGTCCTCGGTGTACATAGCCCTGCTTGTCCTCAGTGCACAGAGCCCTGCTTGTCCTCAGTGTACAGAGCCCTGCTTGTCCTCAGTGTACAGAGCCCTGCTTGTCCTCAGTGTACAGAACCCTGCTTGTCCTCACTGTACATAGCCCTGCTTGTTCTCAGTGCACAGAGCCCTGCTTGTCCTCAGTGCACAGAGCCATGCTTGTCCTTAGTGCACAGAGCCCTGCTTGTCCTTAGTGTACAGAGCCCTGCTTGTCCTCAGTGCACAGAGCCTTGTTTGTCCTCAGTGTACAAAGCCTTGTTTGTCCTCAGTGTACAGAGCCCTGCTTGTCCTCAGTGTACAGAGCCCTGCTTTTCCTCAGTGTACAGAGCCCTGCTTGTCCTCACTGCACAGAGCCCTGCTTGTCCTCAGTGTACAGAGCCCTGCTTCTCCTCAGTGTACAGCGCCCTGCTTGTCCTCAGTGTACAGAACCCTGCTTGTCCTCACTGTACAGAGCCCTGATTGTCCTCAGTCCATAGAGCCCTGCTTGTCCTCAGTGCACAGAGCCATGCTTGTCCTCAGTGTACAGAGCCATGCTTGTCCTCAGTGCACAGAGCCTTGCTTGTCCTCACTGCACAGAGCCCTGCTTGTCCTCAGTGCACAGAGCCTTTTTTGTCTCAGTGTATAGAGCCCTGCTTGTCCTCAGTGTACAGAGCGTTGCTTGTTCTCACTGCACAGAGCCCTGCTTGTCCTCACTGCACAGAGCCCTGCTTGTCCTCGGTGTACATAGCCCTGCTTGTCCTCAGTGCACAGAGCCCTGCTTGTCCTCAGTGTACAGAGCCCTGCTTGTCCTCAGTGTACAGAGCCCTGCTTGTCCTCAGTGTACAGAACCCTGCTTGTCCTCACTGTACATAGCCCTGCTTGTTCTCAGTGCACAGAGCCCTGCTTGTCCTCAGTGCACAGAGCCATGCTTGTCCTTAGTGCACAGAGCCCTGCTTGTCCTTAGTGTACAGAGCCCTGCTTGTCCTCAGTGCACAGAGCCTTGTTTGTCCTCAGTGTACAAAGCCTTGTTTGTCCTCAGTGTACAGAGCCCTGCTTGTCCTCAGTGTACAGAGCCCTGCTTTTCCTCAGTGTACAGAGCCCTGCTTGTCCTCACTGCACAGAGCCCTGCTTGTCCTCAGTGTACAGAGCCCTGCTTCTCCTCAGTGTACAGCGCCCTGCTTGTCCTCAGTGTACAGAACCCTGCTTGTCCTCACTGTACAGAGCCCTGATTGTCCTCAGTCCATAGAGCCCTGCTTGTCCTCAGTGCACAGAGCCATGCTTGTCCTCAGTGTACAGAGCCATGCTTGTCCTCAGTGCACAGAGCCTTGCTTGTCCTCACTGCACAGAGCCCTGCTTGTCCTCAGTGCACAGAGCCCTGCTTGTCCTCAGTGTACAGAGCCATGCTTGTCCTCAGTGCACAGAGCCTTGTTTGTCCTCACTGTACAGAGCCCTGCTTGTCCTCAGTGTACAGAGCCCTGCTTGTTCTCACTGTACAGAGCCCTGCTTTTCTTCAGAGTACAGAGCCCTGCTTTTCCTCAGTGTACAGAACCCTGCTTGTCCTCAGTGTACAGAGCCCTGCTTGTTCTCACTGTACAGAGCCCTGCTTGTCCTCAGTGTACAGAGCCCTGCTTTTCCTCAGTGTATAGAGCCCTGCTTGTCCTCACTGCACAGAGCCCTGCTTGTCCTCAGTGTACAGAGCCCTGCTTGTCCTCAGTGTACAGAGCCCTGCTTGTCCTCAGTGTACAGTGCCCTGCTTGTCCTCACTGTACAGAGCCCTGCTTGTCCTCAGTATACAGAACCCTGCTTGTCCTCACTGTACAGAGCCCTGATTGTCCTCAGTGTACAGAGCCCTGCTTGTCCTCAGTGTACAGAACCCTGCTTGTCCTCACTGTACAGAGCCCTGCTTGTCCTCAGTGCACAGAGCCCTGCTTGTCCTCAGTGCACAGAGCCCTGCTTGTCCTCAGTGTACAGAGCCCTGCTTGTCCTCAGTGTACAGCGCCCTGCTTGTCCTCAGTGTACAGAGCCCTGCTTGTCCTCAGTATACAGAACCCTGCTTGTCCTCACTGTACAGAGCCCTGATTGTCCTCAGTGTACAGAGCCCTGCTTGTCCTCAGTGTACAGAACCCTGCTTGTCCTCACTGTACAGAGCCCTGCTTGTCCTCAGTGCACAGAGCCCTGCTTGTCCTCAGTGCACAGAGCCCTGCTTGTCCTTAGTGCACAGAGCCCTGCTTGTCCTTAGTGTACAGAGCCCTGCTTGTCCTCAGTGCACAGAGCCTTGTTTGTCATCAGTGTACAAAGCCTTGTTTGTCCTCAGTGTACAGAGCCCTGCTTGTCCTCAGTGTACAGAGCCCTGCTTTTCCTCACTGTACAGAGCCCTGCTTTTCCTCAGTGTACAGAGCCCTGCTTGTCCTCACTGCACAGATCCCTGTTTGTCCTCAGTGTACAGCGCCCTGCTTGTCCTCAGTGTACAGAGCCCTGCTTGTCCTCAGTATACAGAACCCTGCTTGTCCTCACTGTACAGAGCCCTGATTGTCCTCAGTGTACAGAGCCATGCTTGTCCTCAGTGCACAGAGCCTTGTTTGTCCTCAGTGTACAGAGCCCTGCTTGTCCTCAGTGTACAGAGCCCTGCTTGTTCTCACTGTACAGAGCCCTGCTTTTCTTCAGAGTACAGAGCCCTGCTTTTCCTCAGTGTACAGAACCCTGCTTGTCCTCAGTGTACAGAGCCATGCTTGTCCTCAGTTCACAGAGCCCTGCTTGTCCTCAGTGTACAGAGCTATGCTTTTCCTCAGTGTATAGAGCCCTGTTTGTCCTCACTACACAGAGCCCTGCTTGTCCTCAGTGTACAGAGCCCTGCTTTTCCTCAGTGTACAGAGCCCTGCTTGTCCTCACTGCACAGAGCCCTGCTTGTCCTCAGTGTACAGAGCCCTGCTTTTCCTAAGTGTACAGAGCCCTGCTTGTCCTCACTGCATAGAGCCCTGCTTGTCCTCAGTGTACAGAGCCCTGCTTGTCCTCAGTGTACAGATCCCTGCTTGTCCTCAGTGTACAGCGCCCTGCTTGTCCTCAGTGTACGGAGCCCTGCTTGTCCTCAGTATACAGAACCCTGCTTGTCCTCAGTGTACAGAGCCCTGATTGTCCTCAGTGCACAGAGCCCTGCTTGTCCTCAGTGTACAGAGCCATGCTTGTCCTCAGTGCACAGAGCCTTGTTTGTCCTCAGTGTACAGAGCCCAGCTTGTCCTCAGTGTACAGAGCCCTGCTTGTTCTCACTGTACAGAGCCCTGCTTTTCTTCAGAGTACAGAGCCCTGCTTTTCCTCAGTGTACAGAACCCTGCTTGTCCTCAGTGTACAGAGCCCTGCTTGTTCTCACTGTACAGAGCCCTGCTTGTCCTCAGTGTACAGAGCCCTGCTTTTCCTCAGTGTATAGAGCCCTGCTTGTCCTCACTGCACAGAGCCCTGCTTGTCCTCAGTGTACAGAGCCCTGCTTGTCCTCAGTGTACAGAGCCCTGCTTGTCCTCAGTGTACAGTGCCCTGCTTGTCCTCAGTGTACAGAGCCCTGCTTGTCCTCAGTATACAGAACCCTGCTTGTCCTCACTGTACAGAGCCCTGATTGTCCTCAGTGTACAGAGCCCTGCTTGTCCTCAGTGTACAGAACCCTGCTTGTCCTCACTGTACAGAGCCCTGCTTGTCCTCAGTGCACAGAGCCCTGCTTGTCCTCAGTGCACAGAGCCCTGCTTGTCCTCAGTGTACAGAGCCCTGCTTGTCCTCAGTGTACAGCGCCCTGCTTGTCCTCAGTGTACAGAGCCCTGCTTGTCCTCAGTATACAGAACCCTGCTTGTCCTCACTGTACAGAGCCCTGATTGTCCTCAGTGTACAGAGCCCTGCTTATCCTCAGTGTACAGAACCCTGCTTGTCCTCACTGTACAGAGCCCTGCTTGTCCTCAGTGCACAGAGCCCTGCTTGTCCTCAGTGCACAGAGCCCTGCTTGTCCTTAGTGCACAGAGCCCTGCTTGTCCTTAGTGTACAGAGCCCTGCTTGTCCTCAGTGCACAGAGCCTTGTTTGTCATCAGTGTACAAAGCCTTGTTTGTCCTCAGTGTACAGAGCCCTGCTTGTCCTCAGTGTACAGAGCCCTGCTTTTCCTCACTGTACAGAGCCCTGCTTTTCCTCAGTGTACAGAGCCCTGCTTGTCCTCACTGCACAGATCCCTGTTTGTCCTCAGTGTACAGCGCCCTGCTTATCCTCAGTGTACAGAGCCCTGCTTGTCCTCAGTATACAGAACCCTGCTTGTCCTCACTGTACAGAGCCCTGATTGTCCTCAGTGTACAGAGCCATGCTTGTCCTCAGTGCACAGAGCCTTGTTTGTCCTCAGTGTACAGAGCCCTGCTTGTCCTCAGTGTACAGAGCCCTGCTTGTTCTCACTGTACAGAGCCCTGCTTTTCTTCAGAGTACAGAGCCCTGCTTTTCCTCAGTGTACAGAACCCTGCTTGTCCTCAGTGTACAGAGCCATGCTTGTCCTCAGTTCACAGAGCCCTGCTTGTCCTCAGTGTACAGAGCTATGCTTTTCCTCAGTGTATAGAGCCCTGTTTGTCCTCACTACACAGAGCCCTGCTTGTCCTCAGTGTACAGAGCCCTGCTTGTCCTCAGTGTACAGAGCCCTGCTTGTCCTCAGTGTACAGCGCCCTGCTTGTCCTCAGTGTACAGAGCCCTGCTTGTCCTCAGTGTACAGAGCCCTGCTTGTCCTCAGTGCACAGAGCCTTGTTTGTCCTCAGTGTACAGAGCCCTGCTTGTCCTCAGTGTACAGAGCCCTGCTTGTTCTCACTGTACAGAGCCCTGCTTTTCCTCAGTGTACAGAACCATGCTTGTCCTCACTGTACAGAGCCCTGCTTTTCTTCAGTGTAGAGAGCCCTGCTTTTCCTCAGTGTACAGAACCCTGATTGTCCTCAGTGTACAAAGCCGTGCTTGTCCTCACTGCACAGAGCCCTGCTTGTCCTCAATGCACAGAGCCCTGCTTGTTCTCAGTGTACAGAGCCCTGCTTGTCCTCAGTGTACAGAGCCCTGCTTGTCCTCAGTGCACAGAGCCCTTCTTGTCCTCACTGCACAGAGCCCTGCTTGTCCTCGGTGTACAGAGCCCTGCTTGTCCTCAGTGTACAGAGCCATGCTTGTCCTCAGTGTACAGAACCCTGCTTGTCCTCAGCGTACAGAACCCTGCTTGTCCTCACTGTACAGAGCCCTGCTTTTCCTCAGTGTACAGAGCCCTGCTTGTTCTCACTGTACAGAGCCCTGCTTTTCTTCAGAGTACAGAGCCCTGCTTTTCCTCAGTGTACAGAACCCTGCTTGTCCTCAGTGTACAGAGCCCTGCTTGTTCTCACTGTACAGAGCCCTGCTTTTCCTCAGTGTACAGAACCCTGATTGTCCTCAGTGTACAAAGCCTTGCTTGTCCTCACTGCACAGAGCCCTGCTTGTCCTCAGTGCACAGTGCCCTGCTTGTCCTCAGTGTACAGAGCCCTGCTTGTCCTCAGTGCACAGAGCTCTGCTGGTCCTCAGTGTACAGAGCCCTGCTTGTCCTCAGTGCACAGAGCCCTGCGTGTCCTCAGTGCACAGAGCCCTGCTTGTCCTCACTGTACAGAGCCCTGCTTGTCCTCAGTGTACAGAGCCCTGCTTGTCCTCAGTGTACAGAGCCCTGCTTGTCCTCAGTGCACAGAGCCCTGCTTGTCCTCACTGCACAGACCCCTGCTTGTCTTCAGTGTACAGAGCCCTGCTTGTCCTCAGTGTACAGAGCCCTGCTTGTCTTCAGCACACAGAGCCCTGCTTGTCCTCAGTGTACAGAGCCCTGCTTTTCCTCACTCCACAGACCCCTGCTTGTTCTCACTGTACAGAGCCCTGCCTGTCCTCAGTGTACAAAACCCTGCTTGTCCTCAGTGTACAGAGCCCTGCTTGTCCTCAGTGTACAGAGCACTGCTTGTTCTTAGTGTACAGAGCCCTGCTTGTCCTCACTGTACAGACCTCTGCTTGTCACCAGTGCACAGAGCCCTGCTTGTCCTCAGTGTACAGAGCCCTGCTTGTCCTCACTGCACAGAACCCTGCTTGTCCTCACTGCACATCTTTTTTAACTAACGAGTTTTACAAATATACATATAATGTTATTATCTATATTATATAAAACATTTTTGCATTTATTAAGGTCTAGGAACTGTCTGCAATTTAGTAGAACAATAATGTACTCATAGCTATTCTTTTACAGGATAGTCTTTGCCGTAGAGAGATTTCCACAAGGTATAAGAGGTTCACGCTTTGGGGAAGCCCTTGGGAACATAGGTTACTCCCCACAGTTAGTGCTGTATTAGACAATAGATGATGCAGTAAAATATGGTAGACTAGTCCCTATATTGTAATACCCCTGATGTACATATCCAGACATTACAAACTTATCATCATGACTAAGTATGAAGCACAAGTAATTATTTGCCCCTTTTCATTAGGGACAATCTTACTTGCTATTGTGAAAGTCCACTTGGTTCTTGGCCAATAATTTCAATTTATTAAATTATTTTATTTTTTTTTGGGAAGTAGATTACAACAATAATTGAACAAGAAGGATCAAGATGCCTGAAATAAGCCAATAAGCCAACAGCATATGGCAGTTATGTGTGAGAGGAGCTATGATTGGATGAGGCTGGACACAGCCCCCCCACCCCCCCCCCCCCTCAGCACTCCAGGCGACACTTCCTGTGTTCGGACTTTGGTCCAACGTCTGTGTTGGGGGAAAATGTACTCTTGAGCTTTTTTAAGCACAAATAAAACATAGAAAACTTCATTTTTCTTTTAAACAAAGTATATTAGAAATATTTTTCATTTACCATAAGGAGTGCAATAGCAAAAATTAGTTTTAATGAGAGTCACCCTTTAAGTGATGAGACCAAAATATAGCTTTATGCTTATGCCACAACCACAAGTGTTATGTTTTTAGAGGCATCAATAAGGCCTATAGAAAAAAGATCCCCCTCCCACTGTGCAAAGCCACTGGGAAGCCTGTAAAAATGTGTGGCAAGAAGGTTGCTTTAGAAAGAATGTTATTTATTACCCAAGAGTGATGGCTTTACATTGGATTCAGACTTGTGCCAGCAAAACAGGAGTTTGTAAACAATTTTAAAGGGGTAATCCAGCCTTAGACAACCTTTGGATAGGAGATAAGATGTCTTATCGTGGGGATCCCGCCGCTGGGTCCCCTCGCAATCCCTCTGCAGCACCCGGCATTCTCTGCTGGACGCTGCTCCAGAGACGAAGTCATGATGTAATGGCATGAACATACCTGAATGGAGGGGGGCGTAGCTTAACATGAATGGGGGGGCATGACATCATGAGGGGGCACGGTGTGACATCACATCTCCGTCTCTGGAGCAGCGCCTGATAAGACCTGATAAGATCTGATAAATTATGGGCACCCTGGTTGAACTTTCTCGGCCTGGCTTACATTTAGGATGAAGGGGGGGAGGGGATAATTTGGTGGTGGACTGTGGGTGTCTGATGGCACCTTAACATTTCTATTTAGGCTGTAAAATTAAAGGAATTCTTAGAACAGTTGTTTTTTTTATGTTTTCATGTTTTTTCCTACTCTTTTAGGAATGATTGCACACTTATGATGGTAGGAATGGAAGGCAGGTGGGATAGAAAGTGGATAAATATTTATTGTAACTATCTTTTTATTTTATTACAATATTTAGTGGATTAAATTATTATTATAAAAAAGTATATTTTAAAAATAATTAAATAAATTCAAAAGTATTGTCTCCCCTCAACATGTTTCCTTCCAACAGGAATGTCATCAGACCATTTGACCCTCTCCCCTGATGATGTCCCTGCTGGTAGGCAATGCTTTTGAATTTATAGTGAATCCAGTGTAATCACAGTTAATTCTTAATACACAACAATACAATAAATATTGGAATGTGAGTAGGCAGTCTTTGTGTGCCCTTTGGGCCTTTTTGTATTCATGGAGATTGCTTAAATACTCTACATGCACACTTAGGGTACCTCACTTTTTCTACCACATAAAAATGCACAGAAAATAATACAGCTATGTTTAGTTGTATGACTCTTGTATTCAAATGTTTCTATTTAAATCCAAAATACCGAAACATGTTCTTTCTGATCTGTCTTTATTTTCAGATTGCATGTTTTTTTTAATCGATTTGCTTTAAAAGAGTGTGAGGGTAGCCATCTTGCCTAAACAGCATCAGAGATATGCTTTACAGCAGGCACCTGAACCGTAAATGACTTATATACCTCTATGGGAAAAGTTGTGGGTGTACTATGTGATCAGTTTAGAGGTTACTGTGCAGTGGAAGGGAGTAGGGTGAACTGTGACCCTTACCTATTATCATTGGTGTGATGTTGTCTTATCTGCTTCCAAGATGTATCAGGGTATATTCACACTTGACAGATTTCTTAGATAAATTTCTGTGACAGTCTTATTCATGTGAATGGGGCTTGCAAAAATACTTGTGCTTGCTGTCAAACATGGCCATTTAGGTTAATGACTAATGTATCACTGGGGAATTATTCTTCAATAAGAACACCCCTTTCCCCATGAGACTTCTCACTATCAGGGTGTATTGATAAAGATGCCCTTGGAGAGAGAAATTATGCTATATATATGAAGTTAAGGAACATCCAATAAGGCAGTGATGAAAAAATAATATATAACTTTTATTCTGATTCTTTTTAAAAAAATACGAGAATTAAAAAGTCCATAGCTAGCAGTATAGTTGGTCAACACAGGACCGTGCTCATGAGATGGGTATGGGGTAACAGGTGAAATACCTATATCTAAATAGTCCTACCTCATCCTAGGACTATCCCTCACTACATTTAGTGTGGGTGGGGGTGGGGTTTAGTGATTTCCACTCGCAGGTGGTTAGCTAATTAATCTCTCATATTCCTGTCCAACGCGTTTCTCCCACTTGTTTTAAGGGTTCATCAGGGAACCGAGGAGGGAATAATAGGCTACCAGTATGTAATCATATCACACAAGGGTACATAGAAATAGGTATATATGGACTAAGTTCAGATCAGTAGTTAGTCAAGATCAGTAGGTGGTCAAATACAGACCAGATAAACACTAGATAGAGGAGATGGATATGTCAGTCAGTCACTGGCAAGTTGGAACCACAGTTGATGTCCAGATTGGTAAGTTTACAGTCCGAAACAGTCATTCAGAGTGATGTATACACCGTCAAAAAGTCCAGAGTCAATCTGATAACCGCAACCCACCATGTCATAACTTTAAATTCAGTAAAACATATAAATTATCTATATATAACACCACAGCCATATAGGGTATGTGTTGTCACATCCATGTAGATTCCAATATTGGTGATAGCACAGAGTGATTATTACTTCCACACAGATATATAGTAACACTCGGGTTCTATACATATATAGATGAACTGTGAAGACATAATTAGACAAAAAGATGTGTTTGTATAAGAAATATTATGATAAGATGATATAGACAAAAATAAATAAATCAATAAATAAATTCATACCTTGGTTTTAAATGACCATGTATGAAAGCTTGGGTGGTTGATTCTCCTATGTGGACTGGCGGTATTTATTGTACTCTGGACCATGTGATCTAAAACAAGCATCATATTCCATTTACATTATGCATTGTTGCTAGTTGTCATTAATAGCTCACTTCTTATTACTCACCCCAGCAAATGATAATGCCCTGGTAGATCTACTGACAAATTGCCATCTAAGGTCTAATTAGACCTTCCACTTTGGGGCCTGAAGTGAAAGATACAATACAGTGCAATGAGAAAAGATCTGTGCCCCAAATTGGACCCATATAGTTTCCAACAATAACGGAGCCCTCCCTTGGTCTGAAGGCACTTACCCTGTCCTTGGCCTCTAGATGCTTGGACATCACTGGATGGAAGCGATGTGCCATGATCCCGGCACTCTCACTATTTTATACCAGTGAGCCGGAAGTGTGTCATAGGAGGCGCGGCTATGTGCCTTCGTTGTGCTTGTTAGGTGGAACGCATCCGTCCCCGGAAGTTGCTGGGTATGGAACGCAGCCCTTACAACTTCTACTGCCGGATACATTAAAGCAGTTCCGGTTAGTGGAACGCACATGCGCTCCAGAAGATAACTTCCGGCCTCCTTTTTAGTGTGATGTTCCGGTTGGTGGAACGCAAATGCGTCTCACCACCGGATCACTCCGAAGGTTAAGTTGGTGGAACGCATATGCGCTTCACCGCTAGGTACATGGGGCAAAATGCATAGTATGGGGGGCCAGTAAATGGAAAAATTGCTAGGTGTTTTGCTACAAACCTAGACAGTTTAGTATCTTTACAGATATTGAATACCAGTGACTGAAGGACAATTGATAATGGATGCATGAAGATATTAAAGTGTATATATATTTTAGAGTATTGCACATAGTATCATGGCCAAATAATGTTCCTGCAAAGATGGGGAATATGTATAACATAGAATATTCCCAATGATTAGTGGTATAGATTTAATCAAAAAAAGGGCACAAATAAGAGGGAATCATTTAGACCCCGTAATATAGATTAATCAAGGTAAAGGTGAAATACCTTAAATAGAAGGCACAAATGAGAGAAAGTCATTTAGACCTTCGTGGTGATAGGGTACCAAATACAGTTCCTGCAACGATAGGTAATATCTATAACATAGAATGTTCCCAATGATTAGTGGTAAAGATTAATCAAAGTGAAGGTGAAATACCTTAAATAAAAGGCACGAATGAGAGGGAGTCATTTAGACCACGTGGTGATAGGGTGCCAAGACGGTAGATCCACTTGGTTTCCTTCTGCATAAGTATCCTGTCTTGATCGCCCCCTCTTGGATCTTTCATCAATACTTCAATAGCTTGAAATTTGAGGTCATACATGTTTTCACGATGTTTGAGATGCATGTGAGTTGCAATGGGTTTCTTTCTTTGATGTTTAACATCACCCATATGCTCCAAAATTCTTCGCCGAAACTCGCGGATGGTTTTACCAACATAATATAGCGGGCAGGGGCATTTAGCCAAATATATTACTCCTTTGGTTTTACAATTTGCATACTGCCGGCATTTGTATGTTTTAGTTTCATCAGGTCCACAAAACTCTTTTGTTACATGTATATATTTGCAGGCTTTGCATTCTCCGCAACGGTATGTCCCCATCACTGGTGTATCCAGCCAGGTTCTCCTTGCTTTAGGTGGAGTATAGTGACTGTGGACCAGTACATCATTCAGGTTTTTTCCCCTACTATTGTCCAATGTCGAGATATGATGTTGCGGATCTCTTCTGATGCCGCATCAAAGGTTCCAATAATTCGAGTCGGAGCCTTCGCCGACGGGTCCTTTGGTTTGGACTGGAGTAGAGGAATCCTGTCTAGGGGTCTTGTTTGTTGGTAGGCTTCCCTTAGAATTTTATCTGGGTACCCTCTTTCCCTGAATCTTTCCCTAAGTTTCGCTGATTCAGTTTTGAAGGAGTCTGTGGATGAACAGTTCCTTCGTAGGCGCATGTATTGCCCTTTTGGTATGCCCCTCTTTAGTGGAAAGGGATGATGGCTGCTCCAGGTAAGTAGGTTATTCCCTGCCGTGGTCTTTCTATGAATAGTCGTGTCGATCCCCTCTTGCTGATTTTTTGACAGTAGGACATCCAAAAAGGCCAATTGGTCATTGTGGATTTCTGAAGTGAATCCAAGGCCTATCGGGTTGTCATTGAGTGATGTCATGAATGCATCAAAGTCCTCCCTGGATCCTGACCAAATGACCGCTACATCGTCGATGTAGCGGCCCCAATACTGTATGTGGTGGTGGTATGACTGATTAGATTCCCCAAACACTATGATTTCCTCCCACCAGCCCAGGAGCAAGTTGGCATAAGTGGGCGCCACTGGGCTGCCCATTGCCGTGCCCCTGAGCTGGTGGTATAGGACTAAATTAAAGATGAAAAAATTATGAGTGAGTATGAAATGAAGAAGCGATAGGATGAATTCATTATGTAATGCAAACTGGACCCCTCTGCTTCGGATGAAATACTGCACTGCTTTCATTCCTGCCTCGTGGGGTATTGAACTGTAGAGTGCTTCTACGTCTATAGAGCACAACCACCACTCTTGTTCAATACTTAGGTCCTGCATTTTGCTCAAAAGATCCTGTGTATCACGTAGGTATGACGGAAGACTTGTGACAAAGGGTCTTAAAATCTCATCCAGATAGATTCCACAATTTTGTGTTAAGTTGTTTATACCTGATACTATTGGCCTGCATTTTAGAGGTTGCAGTCTTTTGTGTATCTTTGGTAATCCATAAAAGGTCGCCAATCGAGGTGCTTTTGGTAGCAGAAATGAGTATTCTTTATCGTCAATTAATTTAGAGGTCACTGCCTCTTTCAGGATGGATTCCAATTGTTTATGAAAGATCTGAGTGGGGTTGCTGCTCAGAATACGATATGTTGTGACTAGTGTTGAGTGGCATAGGCCATATTCGAATTCGCGAATATTCGCGAATATATGGACGAATATTCGTCATATATTCACACATATTCGCATATTCGTTATGTCCCCGTTTTATTTTCGCATATGCGAATATACGTATATGCGAAAATTCGCGAATGCGAAAATTCACATAAGTGAGTATTGGCATATACAAAATTAACACGTGCGTAAATTCGCATATGCAAAAATTTGCATATGCGAATCTTCGCATATGCGAATTTTCGCACGCCAGTCTCACATAGTAGTATTACAGCCTTCTTTACACCACACAAGCTGGAAGCAGAGAGGGGTGATCACTGTGATGTGTACTGTGAAGAAAAAAAAAAAAACAATATTCGTAATTACGAATATATAGTGCTATATTCGCGAAATTCGCGAATTCGCGAATATGCGATATTCGCGAATAATATTCGAATTGCGAATATTCGCGAGCAACACTAGTTGTGACGTCTGACAAGATGTTACAGCACATTTCTACATATTGTTTATGGTCCAACAGTACCAGATTTCCCCCTTTGTCTGAGGGTTTTATGACGATTGATTCGTTCTGTTCCAGTTGTTTAAGTGCTAGATGTTCCTTCCGAGATAGATTGAAACCAGACACCTTAAAGCCATTCAGTGACCTTTCCAACTCGTGGCACACAACATCAATGAAGGTATCAATGCAGTCCCTATCACCTATAGGTGCCATGAGGTTACTTTTATTACGGCAGGTGGAAAAGGGGCCTTGTCCAATGACTCTGTCATTTTCATCCAATAATGATGATAATAAATTGACCCCTTCCAGGTCTGTTGTATCTATGCCTAGTTCTAAGCATTTCCTTTGATCATGTAATTTAAAGAACTTTCTCCATTTCAGACGTCTCCCAAATAGATGAATGTCCTTTATCCAGGTGAACACATCGGGTTTATTCACCGGGACAAAGGACAGACCCTTTCTGAGTACCTGATTTTCATCAGTTGTTAGAGTATGAGATGAGAGGTTTACAATCAAATTTCCCATCTCCATTGGTTTGGTTTCACCACATTTCAATTCTTCGCTAAAAAAGAAGAAGAAGCAGAGGGAGAGGGGGAAGGCGGGGGTTGTTGCAATGTAGCGATGTAGCGGTCATTTGGTCAGGATCCAGGGAGGACTTTGATGCATTCATGACATCACTCAATGACAACCCGATAGGCCTTGGATTCACTTCAGAAATCCACAATGACCAATTGGCCTTTTTGGATGTCCTACTGTCAAAAAATCAGCAAGAGGGGATCGACACGACTATTCATAGAAAGACCACGGCAGGGAATAACCTACTTACCTGGAGCAGCCATCATCCCTTTCCACTAAAGAGGGGCATACCAAAAGGGCAATACATGCGCCTACGAAGGAACTGTTCATCCACAGACTCCTTCAAAACTGAATCAGCGAAACTTAGGGAAAGATTCAGGGAAAGAGGGTACCCAGATAAAATTCTAAGGGAAGCCTACCAACAAACAAGACCCCTAGACAGGATTCCTCTACTCCAGTCCAAACCAAAGGACCCGTCGGCGAAGGCTCCGACTCGAATTATTGGAACCTTTGATGCGGCATCAGAAGAGATCCGCAACATCATATCTCGACATTGGACAATAGTAGGGGAAAAAACCTGAATGATGTACTGGTCCACAGTCACTATACTCCACCTAAAGCAAGGAGAACCTGGCTGGATACACCAGTGATGGGGACATACCGTTGCGGAGAATGCAAAGCCTGCAAATATATACATGTAACAAAAGAGTTTTGTGGACCTGATGAAACTAAAACATACAAATGCCGGCAGTATGCAAATTGTAAAACCAAAGGAGTAATATATTTGGCTAAATGCCCCTGCCCGCTATATTATGTTGGTAAAACCATCCGCGAGTTTCGGCGAAGAATTTTGGAGCATATGGGTGATGTTAAACATCAAAGAGAGAAACCCATTGCAACTCACATGCATCTCAAACATCGTGAAAACATGTATGACCTCAAATTTCAAGCTATTGAAGTATTGATGAAAGATCCAAGAGGGGGCGATCAAGACAGGATACTTATGCAGAAGGAAACCAAGTGGATCTACCGTCTTGGCACCCTATCACCACGTGGTCTAAATGACTCCCTCTCATTCGTGCCTTTTATTTAAGGTATTTCACCTTCACTTTGATTAATCTATACCACTAATCATTGGGAACATTCTATGTTATAGATATTACCTATCGTTGCAGGAACTGTATTTGGTACCCTATCACCACGAAGGTCTAAATGACTTTCTCTCATTTGTGCCTTCTATTTAAGGTATTTCACCTATACCTTGATTAATCTATATTACGGGGTCTAAATGATTCCCTATTATTTGTGCCCTTTTTTTGATTAAATCTATACCACTAATCATTGGGAATATTCTATGTTATACATATTCCCCATCTTTGCAGGAACATTATTTGGCCATGATACTATGTGCAATACTCTAAAATATATATACACTTTAATATCTTCATGCATCCATTATCAATTGTCCTTCAGTCACTGGTATTCAATATCTGTAAAGATACTAAACTGTCTAGGTTTGTAGCAAAACACCTAGCAATTTTTCCATTTACTGGCCCCCCATACTATGCATTTTGCCCCATGTACCTAGCGGTGAAGCGCATATGCGTTCCACCAACTTAACCTTCGGAGTGATCCGGTGGTGAGACGCATTTGCGTTCCACCAACAGGAACATCACACTAAAAAGGAGGCCGGAAGTTATCTTCTGGAGCGCATGTGCGTTCCACTAACCGGAACTGCTTTAATGTATCCGGCAGTAGAAGTTGTAAGGGCTGCGTTCCATACCCAGCAACTTCCGGGGACGGATGCGTTCCACCTAACAAGCACAACGAAGGCACATAGCCGCGCCTCCTATGACACACTTCCGGCTCACTGGTATAAAATAGTGAGAGTGCCGGGATCATGGCACATCGCTTCCATCCAGTGATGTCCAAGCATCTAGAGGCCAAGGTCAGGGTAAGTGCCTTCAGACCAAGGGAGGGCTCCGTTATTGTTGGAAACTATATGCGTCTAATTTGGGGCACAGATCTTTTCTCATTGCACTGTATTGTATCTTTCACTTCAGGCCCCAAAGTGGAAGGTCTAATTAGACCTTAGATGGCAATTTGTCAGTAGATCTACCAGGGCATTATCATTTGCTGGGGTGAGTAATAAGAAGTGAGCTATTAATGACAACTAGCAACAATGCATAATGTAAATGGAATATGATGCTTGTTTTAGATCACATGGTCCAGAGTACAATAAATACCGCCAGTCCACATAGGAGAATCAACCACCCAAGCTTTCATACATGGTTATTTAAAACCAAGGTATGAATTTATTTATTGATTTATTTATTTTTGTCTATATCATCTTATCATAATATTTCTTATACAAACACATCTTTTTGTCTAATTATGTCTTCACAGTTCATCTATATATGTATAGAACCCGAGTGTTACTATATATCTGTGTGGAAGTAATAATCACTCTGTGCTATCGCCAATATTGGAATCTACATGGATGTGACAACACATACCCTATATGGCTGTGGTGTTATATATAGATAATTTATATGTTTTACTGAATTTAAAGTTATGACATGGTGGGTTGCGGTTATCAGATTGACTCTGGACTTTTTGACGGTGTATACATCACTCTGAATGACTGTTTCGGACTGTAAACTTACCAATCTGGACATCAACTGTGGTTCCAACTTGCCAGTGACTAACTGACATATCCATCTCCTCTATCTAGTGTTTATCTGGTCTGTATTTGACCACCTACTGATCTTGACTAACTACTGATCTGAACTTAGTCCATATATACCTATTTCTATGTACCCTTGTGTGATATGATTACATACTGGTAGCCTATTATTCCCTCCTCGGTTCCCTGATGAACCCTTAAAACAAGTGGGAGAAACGCGTTGGACAGGAATATGAGAGATTAATTAGCTAACCACCTGCGAGTGGAAATCACTAAACCCCACCCCCACCCACACTAAATGTAGTGAGGGATAGTCCTAGGATGAGGTAGGACTATTTAGATATAGGTATTTCACCTGTTACCCCATACCCATCTCATGAGCACGGTCCTGTGTTGACCAACTATACTGCTAGCTATGGAATTTTTAATTCTCGTATTTTTAAAAAAAGAATCAGAATAAAAGTTATATATTATTTTTTCATCACTGCCTTATTGGATGTTCCTTAACTTCATATATATAGCATTTAGGTTAATGGAACTATTTTTAATTTGCAGACATTTCAGCACTAATCCTGACACTTGTCTGTATACCCTTACCATTTGTTGTGCTCCCATCCTTTCATAATGCCTACCCTGTCCCTTGTGTACATTAAAAAAAAGTTTTTATTATCTCTGCAAAAAAAAAAACATTTTCCTATTGTTAGGCTTAGTCACCAGTGGGAAAACTGCAAGATTTCTGTATTTATTAGTTTTTTTTAAATTAACATTGTGAAATCTAAAGATGTTAAAATAAAAAGTACCTTTCTGATAGCAGGTTCTGTTTTAAAGGTTTTGTTAGCAGCCTAGTATACTTGTTGACCCAGTAATATGAAAAGTTCATGCGAAACTTAATATTGTGCTGAGATCTCTCCAAAGTACGGCTGCTGTTTCTCGGTTTCTTTGTGATGAGGTTATCATCACTCTATGTTATAGCCTCTGTGGAAAAATTGATATAGCATTACTGTGGATTAGTACTCCCTGGAGAAGTTCTGACTCATTGTGGTTATGTATTCTATCTCTCCAGCTCTGTGCTGTTCCAGTCTCCTTTGGATCTACTTCCTACCACACACTGATTCTTCTTCAGATTTTACTGGCTACACTTCTAGTAGTTTTGAAGGGCAATGAAACCATTGCACAAAGGCTTGAATCTTGTCACTAAAGCAATAGTAACACATGCACCAATTATATAAAATGGGGGGTTGCATTGCCCTTTGTCAAATATCACAAAAACAGAGATCCTTATCTTACTGCATGTGTCAAGCTTTTCTTCTTCTGTTACTTCTGACATTCAAGTCTGTCATGAATGCTGTTGGAATGGATCTTATTTTCCCATTGCAAGGCTTGCTAATAAGGAATATTTTCTCTTAATATAAGTTCTCTTAAATCCATCTGCTACAAAAATAGGACATTGGCCAATCAATGCCTACTGTATCCCTATAACCGCAAGGCATTGTGGGCAAACTTACAATTCCTGTATGGTTACTTTTACTTTTAAGTTAGGGAATGCCTAGGTTTTTCTAAATATTGTTCTGAAATAATTATGCTATTTGCTTTATATATTCCTATTGTGAGAGTATTATATATTAATGAGATACTAGCTAGGTTCACATGTAGCATTTTGATTGGACATTTGATTAATGTTTTTGTCAGTATTTTTACAGTAGCTAAAACCAGAATTGAGATCTTTTCATTATAGCTATTCTCTGCCTCAATTCTAGTTTTGGCTAAAAATACTGACCAAAATACATATGAACACACTCTAAGGCTAGGTTCATACTATGGAATTTCCTTCTGAAATTCCGCTGAGGAATTTCAGTTGAAAGTTCCCGTGCAACAGAATCCCATTGCTGGCAATGGGATTCCGCTGCATAGTGCACACTACGGAACTTCATTATGCTGCTGAAACTTCACCATCAAAAGAATGATCACTCTCATTCTTTAGGTGGAATCCACATTGCAGACATTGCCATCTATGGGGATGCCAATGTTCATGTGATCCTAGCGTCGATCCAGCCAGTGCTTGGCGCAATCGGAATGTCTGTACAGAATTGTTCCATCTGGAGCATTCTCAGTATGAACCTATCCTACGGGTGGCTACAAGAATGACTATAGCGTTCCAGTATTAGTGATCAGAAATTGCTGGACATATTAAAAGGATCTTTTGGATGCCCCTCTATGTCCAGGTTCACAAAAACCAATTTGGTGCATTTTTGTGGCATTTCTGTTAGCCTCTCAGGATTGAATCTTGAAGGAGGGAAAAGTCTTAAAGGGAACCTGTCATTACCTCCATACTGCCTAAAGGCGTGTCATCAGAATGGACCATGGTGGCTTCTCTCCACACCATCAGCCTAGATTTATAGATCTTTCTCAGTTTGGGTATAGAGAGAGCTCTTTTAATTAAGGCTAATGGAGCAACTAGAAGCCACAGTGGAGCAACCAGGTGATTTCTGGTTCAGGCTTTATAAAAGTGATGAAAGGTTCCCTTTAAGTAAATATGTTCTTTTGTTTAGGATTAACTAAATAGTGGCATCACTAGGGTTGGTGTCACCCCCCCCCCCCCCCCCCCCACACACACACACACACAGCAAAACAACTGAGGGAGCAACAGCCACGGCATAGAGGGTTTGGGTTACATTATTTTCCTACAGTACACATGTTACTTAGCATGCATAAGAACTTGAATACTGTTTATTCAAATGCTGTTGCTGCTCCCTCAGAAGTCTCTGCTTCCCTGAAGGCGATTGTACAACTATTCCACCCATACTAATAATATCCCATAGGGGTAATAGAGGTCTAAACATAGGGGTCTGGAGGGGACATACTGTCTGTCATATAAATGTCACATATTTTTCTCCTATAACTTCTTTTGCTGCTCCTGTCTTCTTATCAGTAATTAGAACAAACCAAGGGACCCTCTCCTCCTGCAGAAACTCCTGTTATATTAGCTGCAGACAGGCAGTGAAAGGGTTTACTCCCTGCATTTCTGGAATAAACAAGTTATAAGATAGGAGCAGTCAGAGAAGGACCCACACCATGATGAGCTCACCTCACAACCCTTGTCCAATGTCACAGGTTACTTGTACAGCACCATCTGCTTCCCCAGTGGTGTGATTGTGTCGCTCTCTGTCGGCTCCATGCTCAGTGACAACTAGAGAATGAAGATTAGCACCCCTCTAGCAACATCACTGACTTAAAGGGCTACTGCATAGAAAAGTAACTTATTCCCCATCCATAGGATAGAGGATAAGTGCTGTACTATAGGAACGACGAAGAGACCCAAGTGGTGTATCCAGTAGAAATTAATGGAACATATGCCAACTCCAGTACGTGCTCCTCTTAGAGAGCAGGGGACCTTTCAGGAGATCGCGGGGTTCTCAGCAGTCAGATACCCTCCCCCCCGAGATACACTGACACTTATTCCGTATCCTGTGGATAGGGAATAAGTTACTTTGCACTTTAGTACTCATTTAAATGATGCATTAAATACAGTACGTTAGGAACTTGAGGTTCCAGAACAGGCAGTTCCCCAATATTTTATGAACCTAAAATGTAATAGTCTAAATTTAGACTGGACTTTGACAGTCTACATATGTGACAGATTTATCTTATAGCATTCGCCACTAAGTTATTTGCTGACTCTCTATCTAAAGGTGCCTATACACGTAATACTGAAGTCAGCCAAACCTGACGACTTTGGTGGCTTTGGTGGGGTTGGGTTATCTCTACAAGAACAAAAGGGTTAAGCGCAAATAATCCAACACGTTTGACCCTTTTTTCTGGTAATGATAAACTAGTGTAAGAGCAGAATGACTGTTCGGCTGTATCTAACGTTCGTGTACATGGTGAGATCATGAGAGATAACTCTAAGCTTAACAAAGTTCAGCTGACGGTTGTTGAACATGTATGGGCATCTACAGATCAGAAATTAGTAGTAAATTCCCTCTAATATGTTTGTGACAGTGCAGTACCATGTTTGTAGTTATTTCAATGACTTTCATCTCATGGTCCCGGATTTAGAGTTTACCTTTTAACTTGTTTCTATGCTATTGGTGATACAAGCTTTACCTCTCACAGAAGTTCTAAGCTATCCATTGGGCTATTTAGCAACAAAAAATTAGCAAATCTTCTCCCTCACATAGAAGCAAATACATTATTGTTAAGTTTACATGTTTCCAATAAGATACATTTTATTTATTGTTTGCAGCTGTGGGTTATGACTAGTGATGAGCGGCATAGGCCATATTCGAATTCGTGATATTTCGCGAATATATGGACGAATATTCATCATATATTCGCGAAATTCTCATATTTGTTATATTTTTTCTGCATATTTATGCGCATATGCGAAAATATATGCGCATATTTGCAAATATTGAGCCCTCCCTTCTTTAATGGTATAGGGAACTAATGAGCTAATGCAGTGGTCTCCAACCTGCAGACCTCCAGATGTTGCAAAACTACAACTCCCAGCATGCCCGGACAGCCGTTGGCTGTCCGTGCATGCTGGAGTTGTAGTTTTGCAACATCTGGAGGTCCGCAGGTTGGAGACCATTGCACTAGCCCAATAGTTCCCTATACCATTAAAGAAGGGAGGGCTCAATATTCGCGAATATGCGCATATGCGAAGAGCAGAGAGGGATGCAGTGATCACTGTGATGTGTACTCTGAACAAAAATGAAAAAAGATAAATATTCGTAATAGTGCTATATTTGCAATATTCGTGAATTCGCAAAAATGCGATATTCGCGATTAAAATTCGAATTGCGAATATTCTCGAGCAACACTAGTTATGACACACTTTCTCATATAATGGCAGAAGCTCAATAGTTTTCTGACAGAGATCCTTTGTAATTTTGCACATTGAATCCTGCTGATCTGCTTCTGCTATAGTCTTCAGCCCCGGAATTCTTAGTGATAAGTGATGAGATCATGCAGAGCTCTTTAAAGTAAACCCTTTGGTTATAGAAAAGTTTCACAATGACAACCTGGTGCATCATTCTCTTTTTCAGCGCAATGTGGATTGACATTTGTTCCAAAATAGAACTAGGATCATTCATTCAAAAACTGATCCTATGTAAAAGTATACACCGTGAGTTGGAGAGCAATTGCATTTCCCAGGGGTGGCCCTGGGGCTGTAATGTTTTGTCAGTAAGTTGTTATATCCTTTATTGTGATCTTTGATGAACTCAGCCTGTGGGAATAATAAAAAATGTAATTCCTATAATAAGACAAACATTGAAAAAACACAAGTGCTGTTCACTTAGGGATATGTCACTTGTTAGTCAGACAGGTTGGTTTTGTGGCTTACAAATATAATATATTGAACTGCCAGGCTAGACTTCCACACTGTTTTTTTTCTGGCATTTTTTGGAAAACTGCCACTGCAGTTTTGAGTCAAAACCAGAAGTGTATTCAAAAGGAATGGGTTAAGTACGTATTCGTCTCCTTCTACTGGATCCACTGACTTTAGCTTAAGGCTAGGATTCCACTTGGTTTTTCTTTCTGGCAGTTTTTGGAAAGCTGCCACTGCAGTTTTTGAGCCAAAGCCAGAAGTGTATTCAAAAGGAATAGGACATATAAAGGAAGGACTTACACTTCTCCTCCCTTATGGATCAACTTCTGCCTCTGGCTCAAATACTGCAGTGGAAGTTTTCCAAAAACGGCCAGTAAAAAAAAACAAGTGGAATCCTAGCCTAAAACTACAGGGACAGTTTTCCAAAAACACCAGAAAAAGCCTGTGTGGAAACCTAGCCTTAAAAAGACATGTGTGGGGTGTGATTAGTGCAGTTCTGCACAAATTGGTAATAAGTGGGGCCAAAATTAAAATAGGCTACATTTCTCAGGGCCTTACATAGGTTACAAGCGAGGTTTTCCCACCACAACCCATTGATTGTCAGGATATGGAAATTTACCTTCATGAAATGCATTTTACTTTCTGAGACAATAAATATTCACGTTTAAACCCCCTGATGGAATAAGTGGATTTCTACTAGAGCACCTATACCCTTTTGTAATTTTTTTTCCTTTGGTTTGTAAGTGCATTTTTACTAATAGTGCCTGAGACTAAGGACCCAACTCCGAAACACATAAGCAGTTCCTATTTTGGCTTGATTTTTGTTCATGCTTTTATTCATATTACTTCAGTAAAATATGTTTAACTGCTTAACTAGAAACATCAGAGTGGCATAGCACATTGTAGAACTGGAGTACGAACCCGCAATTTGGCACCCCTCAGGCCGGCTTGATATCTCAAGGGCAATAGGTACAATAGGTCCATATAAAGGTACCAAGGAATGGCAGCCCATGATTACCTGCTTGCTACTTTGCTGTAACACTCTGATTTTCTGCTAGTTTTAACAAGATTGGGCAAAATTAGGATTGGGGATGCCTGCACAATGGCCCAAAACTTTAAGTGCTGAATTTAAAGAAACACTCCAGTTTGTTTCATCACTAGCCCTACACCATCACTTGTCAAGTTTTATTCCAACACAACATGCATTTCACAACTGTAACTGGGTCATGTGATAACTATTCTGACCCACAGAAAACAGTACTTAAAGATAATCTGAATTCAATTAGCGAAAACAGACATGGTCGCACATCCACAATTTGTATTTTGATCTACTTGCTTCATAGCATAAATTCAAAAACTAACAGGTTGTTAAAAGTACCAGACCACTCACCACATCAAGGCCACCTATTTAGAGTGAGTCCCTAACATCCCTAGCATAAAGTGACCACCACTGCCGCAACACCAGTGCCCACAGGGGGAGCGACCCACTGGCAGAGCAGCCCCAAAGCCACTCAAACCAGTACCAGGGCCTTCCCATAGACACGGTGCCATGGCAGCAATGGATGCCGCACAGCACCACACCAGTGTGAACAAGGTTTAAAAGCTCACTTACCATGTGCTCCCAGTCAGATTGGGAGGCTGCCAGAAAGGAAGGGGCCCTGTGTAGCATCCTGCTAATTATTATAGGGCTGGGCTGAGGGGTAGGGGTAGAGTGCAAACCAAGTAATAACAGCAAAAAAAGAGGGGGATAGAAAACACAATGTGAATTCAAGTAGAGAAAACAGACATGGTCGCACATCCACAATTTGTACTTTGATCTACTTGCTTCTCAGCATAAAGCCCACTTGCCATGTCAAGTACAAGCCCACTTGCCACGTCAAGGCCACCTATTTAGAGAATCTTAAAGAGAATCTGACACCCTGTTCACCCATACTAAACCCAATTTACTGAGTTATAGTGCAGGTGAACAGCTTTACAAAAACGGGTCACTTACTCAAACTGTAAACTTCCTAGTGTATTGCTATCCAGCTTGCATGGGAGGCAGGGATTGGGCTCACCCAGCCCCCCTACCTTCTCCATATTGTCCGTCCACCCACCCCCTTCATTATTATATACATTATTAAACATATGCCAATGAAGGCTGCAGGTGAGCACACAAAGAAAAGAGCACTCACCTGCATCATTCATTAGCATATTAATAAAGGGGACAGGGCTGGCAGAGAATATGGAGGAGGCAGGGGATTTAGGTACGCCGGGTCCCCACCTCCAATGCACGCTGGAAAGCAATACAGCAGAAGGTTTACAGTGACAGAACTCTACATATACTTAACAGATTTAAAGGGGTATTCCAGCTTTATACATCTTATCCCCTATCCAAAGGATAGGGGATTAGATGTATGATCGCAGGGGTCCCGTCACTGCGGACCCCCGCGATCTTGGTGCAGCCCCTGGAATTCTGTGCCGGGCGCTCCCACTGAGACGGGGATGTGACGTCACGGCCACGCCCTCTCCATTCGTGTCTATGGGACATTACGTCCCAGTCTCGGAGGCAGCGCCTGGCACAGAATGCTGGTGGCTGCACAGAGATCGTGGGGGTCCACAGCGATGGGACTCCTGCGATCATACATCTTATCCCCTATCCTTTGGATAGGGGATAAGATGTATAAAGCCGGAATACCCCTTTAAGTAAGTGACCCCTCTTTGTAAAGCTGTTCACCCCATAACCCAGTATTTTAAGTTTAATGCAGGTGAACAGGATGTCAAAATCTTTTTAATGTGTTAGAGAAAGTGGTCAGTCCTAGGTTAGATGACTTTCTGTGAATTATAGGATGATATAATCACCTATCAGATTGCTCCTGCTAACTCCCAATTCCTTCCCCACCTAGCTCTTTCTGTATGCTGCTGTTATCAATATGTGATCAAGATATACAAATGTGCTCAAAAGTTTGCATACCCTTGGAAATTTTTTTATATATATACAATTTTTAAATGAAACATGATTGAGCAGGCAAAACACATTTCTTTTATTTCTTATGGAATTATAATTGAACAGTAGGTTATAGAATAATGGTACAATCATAAAATAAAACATGGCAGCAAATTTAAAAAAACGATTTGACCCCCTATTCAAAAATGTCTGCCTCCCCTTTATTTTTAATGTTGTGGGTTGCCTCCTTTAACATCAATGATACAGGGGTTTAAGTGTTGACCCATAAGTGAAGAATTAGTATTAGATAGAGTGGTTTTGTGACGCTCAGGTATAGGTTCTGATCTCCATAGGTTCAGGTCTCCTTTAAAGAGAAGGCTGGTCATTAGTAGACAGGATAGGATATCAAGGGTTTAAAGGGGTATTCCAGGATTTTTTTTTTGGACTATGCTACAGGGGCTGTAAAGTTAGTGTAGTTCATAATATAGGGTATTTACCTGTGTGTGACGATTTTCTCACAATTCTTCTGTGATTTTCACCCCAATATTTATTTTTAACAGCATACAAAATGACTGCTGTCTCAGATTTTTCCCAGCTTGCAATGCGGCCGAGACCTGACTCACTAGTCAGCTGATGACAGGGAGCCTGTCTGCTTCAATGGGTGGAGGGATCAATCTGCAACTAATGCAACAGCTGTAGGCACCCTGATTGAAAACCACAGGTCTGCAGCTCATTTATGTTTCAATGGGTGGGGTGGCTGATGTGTGGGAAGGAGGAAATGGTATCATGGGATTTGTAGGCAAGCAAGAAAACTGAAAACAGGAAATACAAGTTCACAGAAAGCTAGCCACAGTGTTATGGTAATCTCACAGCATAGCCATTTAGCCCAAGACAAGTGCAGATCCTTCCTAAGCATGTCCATTACTGTCTGCCAGGTACGTACTAAAATCACCTTATGGTGGATAACCTCTTTAACTGTGGCTGCAGGGAAAAGGCATTATAGAGGGGTTAGTGAGAGAGGTGGAGGGGAAGCTTCTCACTCGGGGGAGAAGCAAGCTGAAGTATGGTCCCTCTGTCCCTTGATTTTGGGTTTCAACAGTTTCATGGTTACAGCTGAAGTGGGCCACTTGGGGGTGGTTCTGGGTGTTAAGGAGTTATTTGGGCCATGCACAAATAGGTTTTATGGGCGCCCTTGTATGTGGCTAAGGGTAATAGGTTAATTAAGTGCATGGGGATAAGTGTTGGAATGATATGTTGGTGAGAGCCCTCCAGGGTCCCTTTCTGTTATGGTGAGGTTAAAGTTAATTAAAGATTTCTAAAATGTAACAGTATTAATGTTATTAAAAGTTATTCATGGGGCGTGTCCTTGCGGCAGGATGTAGAATGCCACGTCTCTGACCTCCCCTACTGCTGAGCTCCATGGACCTTCGCTACCCCCCCTTCCCCAACCTAACCAGCCCAAAAATGTAGCTCCCAACCGGGAGTAGAATCTTTGTCTGCTAAATGTCAGATGGACCTGCCTGTTTTAACTTTGAAAGATGGATTCCTGGAGCTTTGCTTCTTATACGCTCAAGGGATGGCTTGCCAAAATCCAACTGCAGGGATCAGAATCCCCCTCCGGGACAGCAAATAGTGGTAGGCCACACTGGATCACCTGACTGCGCTTGCATCACACTGCGAGGACAGGTGCGGACAAGGGAGGCTCGCTGCCACGCTATCCCGCGGTGCTTCAGGCCCCTTCCAAAGAGACAGCAGTGGTGCTTTGGTGAATTGACTGGTTACGGAGAAGGCGGGGTACCGTCATTCAGCACGGCAGACATAACTGGATAATACCCTTGGAGGGAGATACAGGACGGGTGAGACCATGCTTAACCCCTTAAGGACTCAGGGTTTTTCCGTTTTTGCACTTTCGTTTTTTCCTCCTTACCTTTTAAAAATCATAACCCTTTCAATTTTCCACCTAAAAATCCATATTATGGCTTATTTTTTGCGTCGCCAATTCTAATTTGCAGTGACATTAGTCATTTTACCCAAAAATGCACGGCGAAACGGAAAAAAAAATCATTGTGCGACAAAATCGAAAAAAAAACGCCATTTTGTAACTTTTGGGGGCTTTCGTTTCTACGCAGTGCATATTTCGGTAAAAATTACACCTTATCATTATTCTGTAGGTCCATACGGTTAAAATGATACCCTACTTATATAGGTTTGATTTTGTCGCACTTCTGGAAAAAATCATAACTACATGCAGGAAAATTTATACGTTTAAAAATGTCATCTTCTGACCCCTATAACTTTTTTATTTTTCCACGTATACGGTGGTATGAGGACTCCTTTTTTGCGCCGTGATCTGAAGTTTTTATCGGTATGATTTTTGTTTTGATCGGACTTTTTGATCACTTTTAATTCATTTTTTAATGGTAGAAAAAGTGACCAAAATACGCTTTTTTGGACTTAGGAATTTTTTTGCGCGTACGCCATTGACCGTACGGCTTAATTAATGATATATTTTTATAGTTCGGACATTTACGCACGTGGCGATACCACATATGTTTATTTTTTATTTTTTTTACACTGTTTTATTTTTTTTATGGGAAAAGGGGGGTGGTTCAAACTTTTATTAGGGAAGGGGTTAAATGACCTTTATTAACACTTTTTTTTTACATTTGTTTTGCAGTGTTATAGGTCCCATAGGGACCTATAACACTGCACACACTGATCTCCTATGCTGATCACTGGCGTGCATTAACATGCCTGTGATCAGCATTATCGGCGCTTGACTGCTCCTGCCTGGATCTCAGGCACGGAGCAGTCATTCGTCGATCGGACACCGGGGAGGCAGGTAAGAGCCCACCCGGTGTCCGATCAGCTGTTCGGGACGCCGCGATTTCACTGCGGCGGTCCCGAACAGCCCGACTGAGCAGCCGGGTCACTTTCACTTTCACTTTAGAAGCGGCGGTCAGCTTTGACCGCCGCTTCTAAAGGGTTAATACCGCTCATCGCCACGATCGGCGATGTGTGGTATTAGCCGCGGGTCCCGGCCGTTGATTAGCGCTGGGACCGACGCGATATGATGCGGGATCGCGGCGCGATCCCGCTTCATATCGCGGGAGCCGGCGCAGGACGTAAATATACGTCCTGCGTCGTTAAGGGGTTAAAGAGGTATTCCAGGGGGAAAAAATTGTTTATATATATATATATATATATATATATATATCAACTGGCTCCAGAAAGTTAAACAGATTTGTAAATTACTTCTATTAAAAAATCTTAATCCTTTCAGTACTTATGAGCTTCTGAAGTTAAGGTTGTTCTTTTCTGTCTAAGTGCTCTCTGATGACACGTGTCTCGGGAAACGCCCAGTTTAGAAGAGGTTTGCTATGGGGATTTGCTTCTAAACTGGGTGTTTCCCGAGACAGGTGTCATCAGAGAGCACTTAGACAGAAAAGAACAACCTTGACTTCAGAAGCTCATAAATACTGAAAGGATTAAGATTCACAATGTGAATAATGCCACAAGGATGGAGGAATGCATATGAGACTTTCATCCCTTGATGCCTGTTTTACTTTTCCTTTTCCTTTGGGACCGCAGAGATTATTAATACTGATATTACTTTTCCTTAATAAAGACGCCGGTGTGTGATAAGAGAATAACACCTCAGAAAGTCTCGACCCTACACATAATTCTAACATCAGCAATGCCACCTAAACCTTCGAGAAAATCAGTAGGTGTAACCAAATTGAGTAATCTCCAGGGCTATCCAGGATGGATAAATTCTGGAAGTTGCCTTCCTCCTCTGTAAAAACCAGAGGTCAAAAACAAGGGACCCCAACAGTTGATCCTATTTCAGTCTCCGCTAGATACGCAGCATTGGAAGTAAAAGAAGGGGGGCAGGGGGAAGAAGAGTCCTCCCCTCAGCTTTTACACAAAATTCTTGCTGAACTTCAAAAATGTAATAAGGGAATGAATGACCTCCAAACACAGATGGGGTCCTTATCAGCAGTAATGTTGTTCTTAAAAGACGATATAAGACATATGAGAGAAAAATTATGGAATTTGAATCCACTATACCAGACATTCATAAGCAAGTATCTTATTTAAGTTGAAATTTCAAGGCCCAGGATAGCTTGCTGTTCACACTAAAAAAGAAAATCATAGACCTTGAAGACAGGTCTCGGAGGGCAGACATCCATGTAGTGGTTCTCCCAGAGGGAGGAGAAAAGGAAAACCCATCCCAATTCTGTTATAACTGGATCTTGGAAAATATTGGGGCACAAAATTTATCCAAACCATTTCATATTGAGACAGCCCATAGAATTTCACAGAAAAAAAAACAGCTCCAGGATCTTCTGCAAGAACCTTGATAATGAAAATTTTGGGTGCGTCTGACCGGGACATTATTCTAAGGAAAGCTAGGGAAATAGGGGACTTGACCTATAATGGGGGTAAAATTGCATTATTTCCAGATTTTGCAAAGCACATACAAATAGCCAGGGCAAGCTATAAACAAGTAAAGCAGAGACTCTGCATGGCTAATATACCATTCTCCTTGCTCTTTCCCCATCGCTTAAGAGGGATTTTTGAAGGGCACACATTATTTTTTACAACAGCTAAGGAAACCATGGACTGGTTGGACTCTCAGTCTATCTGACATAATATGAATCCTTTGGACTAAGGGGTTTGAGAGCGGGGGTGTGGGGTGTTGGTGGGAGGTGGGGGGGGGGTTGTTGACACTAGGACTGGTTGAGAGGTCTGGTGGAACTCACTAGATCACCTGGGGAAGGGAATGGGGTGGAAGGAGGGCTATCTTACCCAGAGTTTTTTTTTCTTCTCCTTGTTGAAGTAAATGTCACTTATAAACTTCACATGGAACATTAGAGGTTTGGGAGAACGACTCAAAAGGGTGGTGGTCTTTGATCAAATCCAAAAACATCTACCAGCTATAGTCCCCCTTTTAGAGACCCACCTTACTAAAGACTCAATCCTACGAGTAGAAAAAGCATGGGCGGGACAAATTTTTCATTCCATCCACTCCTCTCCTTCCTTACAATTCCAGTTTGACAGTCCTTATACATCATAGTATACCTTTGACAAAATGGATAGTAATGGTAGATATGTATATGGTACGCCTCAGGGGGTGTAGGGTAGTTGGGGTGTTGCTGTAGTATATGAGGGGTTAATTTAACCCTTGTCACTTGTGATGCCAGGGTGAGGGTTAAAACTCTGAGGTAATGCTGGGCCTATCGCCACCCTTCCCAAGAGCGATAGGTGAGTGTAGAATAACGGATTGTCCACAACCGGTGCTGAACTGAAAAACTTGTAGAAACTTTACTGAAGATTTTCTGTACATGCAGTAACGGTAACAGTCCAGATAACAGAGTCTATATACAGCACGGCAATGACTGACAGCTGGTCGGGACCGGTAAGTTCTCTTTGGAGTAGGAGAATTGAATTGCATAGATCCGCTGGATTTAGGGGTTGGTTTAGGTCCAGTGATCTTGCGAAGATTTCGGGGAATTGTAATAACTCACAATTTGGATTATGGCCGAGGCCGCAAGGCTTCGGCCTAGTGGTATCCGATGACAGCTGTGCAGATCCTACCTCATCACGAGGAAAGAGAGAGATTAATGGCCGCAGCTCCCTTATATGGGCAGGGGCTGAACCGTTTTAGATTGGTCCATGTCAGCTGTCACTCACTGTTACATAGGATTGTGGGTGATCACCTGACTAGAACCACCAAAGGTCCTTTAGCAAACCATAGAGTTCTGTGAACCAAGTCACATGACCCGCAGGTCCTGCAACGCTAACAAGGTAGGCATCCTAAATATACATATTTACACTTTTATTTACACGAATTTTAGCTAACTGAGGGGTGACGAGGGGTTAACTAAAGAAGAGGACCCCCACTGTTCCTAGGGACTCTGACTTTGGGGACCTCACCACAAGATACGGTATGAAATACGGTAGCGGGACACCACATGTATTTATACACAGAAATTTCAAAAAACAAGAGTTGATCCTTGCCTTCATATATATACCTCCCCATTTAAATTAGAGGTGCTTTTACATCTGGTAAAAATTTCAATACAATTCCGAGGGGCCATATTAATAATAAACAGAGATTTCAATACAGTTATAAACTACAGTAAAGATAGATATTCCAGTACACAGTGTAAAGGTTCCGGGAACTCTCAGATTGCCGGTTTTCAATGGGGAGATGGGGTGGACTGATGTCTGGAGGTTATTATTTGTGGATAAAAGGTCCTTTTCATGTTATAGTGCAACTTTTGAGGCAGCCTCCCGCATAGATTTTTGTCTTGTAAATCGCCTAGCTATTCCCTACTGCAAAAAAAATGGTGTATGGTCCTAGATCAATCTCCAACCACTCTACAATAGTTGTAGAGTTTAATTTTGACCAGACAGGCCCAGTAAATACATGCAGAATTAAACTTAGTCCTTATTGGATGGTTATAATTGATAAAGATGAATTTATTGTTTCAGAAATCTTTGCTTTTTGGGAAAGAAATAGGGTCTCAGCGAGTCTTCAAATTATATGGCATACCCTTAACCTCTTCAGGACCCATGACGTATGCATACGTAATGTCTTTTCCTGGTCTCCGCCGCTCACCCGGCGGAGATCGGAAGTGGATCCCTGCTGAAATCATTCAGCAGGGATCCAGGGCAAACGCTGAGGGGGGCCATGTATGCCCCCCATGTCGGAGATCGCCGCAAATCGCAAGGGAAATCGCCCTTGCGATCTGCGGCGATACCGGGCTGATCGGGTCTCTGGGACGCCCCGGTAATTTCGCATGATCCCGGCTGTCACAGACAGCCAGGACCATGCTGGAGTATAGGAACGAGGTGGCAAACCTGCCACCTCCTCCTATTCCCTGCGATCTGTCGGTTAGTTAACCGACCAATCCCAGGAGGGGGGGCGGTTACTTCCTCCCGTCCTGCCCGGCCCCTTGAAGTCCGGAGAGGACGGGAGGAAGACCGGAGGACGCGGCGGGGGACAGGGGAGTGCTGGGGACCGGCCCCGGTACTTACCTCGTCCCTGAAGACCCGGATCCCGGCGAGGAAGATGGCGGCGGCGGCGACAGGTGAGTAGATCTTCAGTCGCGGTCGGGCCCTTTACAGCAATGCACGTCGCCGTAAAGCGACATGCATTGCTGTATTGGGACCCTATATACTACAACTCCCAGCATGCCCAGAGAGCCCTTGGCGTCTGGGCATGCTGGGAGTTGCAGTTTTGCAACATCTGGAGGTCCACAGTTTGGAGACCACTGTGCCCTTCCAGATGTTGCAAAACTACACATCCTCAGCATGCCCTTACTGTCCAGGCATGCTGGGAGTTGTAGTTCTGTAACATCTGGCCCTTCAGATGTTGCAGAACTACAACTCCCAGCATGCCTGGACAGTTTTGGCATACTGGGGATGTGTAGTTTTGCAACATCTGGAAGGGCACAGTGGTCTCCAAACTTTGGACCTCCAGATGTTGCAAAACTGCAACTCCCAGCATGCCCAGATGCCAAGTTTTGCAACATCTGGAAGGGCACAGATTGGGAACCACTGTATTAGTGGTCTGCAAAACTGTAGTCCTCCAGATGTTGCAAACTACAACTCCAAGCATGCTGGGAGTTGTAGTTCGGCAACATCTGGCTCTAAAGATGTTGCCGAACTACTACTCCCAGCATGCCTGAGAATGTTTGGGAGTTGTGGTTTTGCAACAACAGGAGGCACACTGGTTGGGAAACCTTATCTGTTTCCTAACTCAGTGTTTCCCAACCCGTGTGCCTCCAGCTGTTGCAAAACTATAACTACCAGCATGCACTGATAGACTGTGCATGCTGGGAGTTGTAGTTTTGCAACAGCTGGAGGTCCCCCCCTTGTGAATGTACAGGGTACATTCACATGGGCAGGGGGCTTACAGTGAGTATCAGGCTGCAAGTTTGCGATGCAGCAAATTTTGCGCGGCAGCTCAAACTGGCAGCGGGAAAATCGCTGTAACCCCCCCTGCCCATGTGACTGTACCCTAAAAACACTACACTACACTACACTAACGCAAAATAAAATAAAAAGTAAAAAACACTACATATACACATACCCCTACACAGCCCCCTTCCCCAATAAAAATGAAAAACGTCTGGTTTGCCACTGTTTTCAAAATGGAGCCTCCAGCTGTTGCAAAACAACAACTCCCAGTATTGCCGGACAGCCGTTGACTGTCCAAGCATGCTGGGAGTTTTGCAACAGCTGGAGGCACCCTGTTTGGGAATCACTGGCGTAGAATATCCCTATGTCCACCCCAATGCAAATCCCTAATTCAGGCCTCAAATGCGCATGGCACTCTCACTTCGGAGCCCTGTCGTATTTCAAGGCAACAGTTTAGGGTCACATATGGGGTATCGCCGTACTCGGGAGAAATTGCCTTACAAATTTTGGGGGGCTTTTTCTCCTTTCACGCCTTATGAAAAGGTGAAATTGGGGTCTACAACAGCATGTTAGTGTAAAAAAATAATTTTTTTACACTAACATGCTGGTGTTGCCCTATACTTTTCATTTTGACTAGAGGTAAAAGGGAAAAAAGCCCCCCCACAATTTGTAATGCAACTTCTCCCGACTACGGAGATACCCCATATGTGGGCGCAAAGTGCTCTGGGGGCGCACAACAAGGCTCAGAAGGGAGAGTGCACCATGTACATTTGAGGTGATTTGCACAGGGGTGGCTGATTGTTACAGCGGTTTTGACAAACGCAAAAAAAAAAAAAAAAAAAACACATGTGACCCCATTTCGGAAACTACACCCCTCACGGAATGTAATGAGGGGTGCAGTGAGAATTTACACCCCACTGGTGTCTGACAGATCTTTGGAACAGTGGGCTGCGCAAATTAAAAATTTTGTACAGCCCACTGTTCCAAAGATCTGACAGACACCAGTGGGGGGTAAATGCTCACTGTACCCCTTGTTACGTTCCTCAAGGGGTCTAGTTTCCAAAATCGTATGCCATGTGGGGGTTATTTTGCTGTTCTGGCACCATTGGGGCTTCCTAAATGCGACATGCCCCCCGAGCAAAATTTGCTCTCAAAAAGCCAAATATGACTCCTTCTCTTCTGAGCATTGTAGTTCGCCCATAGTGCACTTCATGTCAACTTATGGGGTACCTCCATACTCAGAAGAGATGGGGTTACAAATTTTGGGGGCTATTTTCTGCTATTAACCCTTGCAAAAATGTGAAATTTGGGGGGAAGCACACATTTTATAGAATTTTTAAAAAAAAATTTTTACATATGCAAAAGTCGTGAAACACCTGTGGGGTATTAAGGCTCACTTTATTCCTTGTTACGTTCCTCAAGGGGTCTAGTTTCCAAAATGGTATGCCATGTGGTTTTTTTTTCCTGTTCTGGCACCATAGGGGCTTCCTAAATGCAACATGCCTCCCAAAAACCATTTCAGAAAAACGTACGCTCCAAAATCCCCTTGTCCCTCCTTCCCTTCTGAGCCCTCTACTGTGCCCGCCGAACACTTTACATATACATATGAGGTATGTGCTTAGTCGAGAGAAATTGGGCTACAAATAGAAGTATACATTTTCTCCTTTTACCCCTTGTAAAAATTCAAAAATTGGGTCTACAAGAACATGCGAGTGTAAAAAATGGAAATTGTGAATTTTCTCCTTCACTTTGCTGCTATTCCTGTGAAACACCTAAAGGGTTAAAATGCTGACTGAATGTCATTTTGAATATTTTGGGGGGTGCAGTTTTTATAATGGGGTCATTTGTGGGGTATTTCTAATATGAAGACCCTTCAAATTAACTTCAAATCTGAACTGGTCCCTGAAAAATTGTGATTTTGGAAATTTTGTGAAAAATTGGAAAATTGCTGCTGAACTTTGAAGCCCTCTGATGTCTTCCAAAAGTAAAAACTCGTCAATTTTATGATGCTAATATAAAGTAGACATATTGTATAATGTGAATAAAATAAAATAATATTTGGAATATCCATTTTCATTACAAGCAGAGAGCTTCAAAGTTAGAAAAATGCAAAATTTTCAAATTTTTCATAAAATTTTGGGATTTTTCACCAAGAAAGGATGCAAGTTACCAAAAAATGTTACCACTAAGTTAAAGTAGAATATGTCACGAAAAAACAATCTCGGAATCAGAATGATAACTAAAAGCATTCCAGAGTTATTAATGTTTAAAGTGACAGTGGTCAGATGTGCAAAAAATGGCCGGGTCCTAAGGTGTAAAATGGCTGGGTCCTTAAGGGGTTTAGTTATCATTCTGACTCCCATTGAAATTTTTTTTTTAAATCAACTGGTGCCAGAAAGTTAAAAAGATTTTTAAATAACTTCTATTAAATTTTTTTTTAATCCTTCCAGTTCTTTGTAGGGGCTGTATACTAAAGAGAGATCCAAAAAAGAAATGCATTTCCTCTGATGTCATGACCACAGTGCTCTTTGCTGACCTCTGCTGCCCATTTTAGGAACTGTCCAGAGCAGGAGAAAATCCCCAAAGCAAACATATGCTGCTCTGGACAGTTCCTAAAATGGACAGCAGAGGCCAGCAGAGAGCACTGTGGTCATGACATCAGAGGAAATGCATTTCTTTTTTTGATTTCTCTTTAGTATACAGCCCCTAAAAAGTACTGGTAGGATTAAGATTTTTTAATAGAAGTGATTTACAAATCTGTTTAACTTTCTGGTACCAGTTGATAAAAAAAAAAAAAAATTCCACGGGATTACCCCTTTAAGGCGTTTCTTAGGGGAATCTTGCTGTTTTATGTTACAAGAGGAGGCATTTAAGAAAAAAGGCTAGTAATCTCGAAGAGAAATTTGCGGCGGACTACCCAGGAGTAAATTTTAATGCAGTTAAAAATACCTCAAAAAGAATTCACAAGAGAAGGTTCATAAAAAAAAAAAGTTTTATTACAGGCCAAAAAGTGTTCATAGAAGGTGGTAGACCATCTAAAATGCCTGCACTCTTAGTCAATAATATCACTAAACAGGCTGGGATTGAAAAACTAAAACTACAGAATCAGGCTCCAGGCACAGATGGCCTCCCATTTGAGATCTATAAAAGATATATGAATGTACTGGCCCCTTTCTTTATTATTGGAGTCGATGGGAACAGGAAATCTTCCAAAATCATTGTTGGAAGCAAATATAATCCTCATACAAAAAAAAAAGGAAAGGATCCGGTATTAATTGAATCTTATAGGCCCATATTACTTAACGCAGATACTAAATTGGTCTCCAAAATACTCACAGTCAGACTTAATAGGGTTATTCAAAATGTAATCAATATGGATCAAGTGGGATTTATCTCAGGGAGATCTATTTATTCAAATATAGAGAACTTTTGCCGCCCTGCAGGTAAGAGGAGGGGGACCCCATTCCATCCTGTCTCTGGATGCCCAGTTAAACCTAACAAGAGGTATGAGGCAGGGATGCCCCCTGTCTCCCATGCTTTTCGCTTTATATGTTGAGCGAAGCAATAAGGAAGGATAATGAGATCGATGGGTTTGGTTTAACCCATTAAGGACACGGGGCTTACAGGTGCGCCCTTCGTTTCTCTGGTCCCCGCCACTCACCCGGCAGAGACCAGACCAGGATGCCAGCTGAGATCATTCAGCAGGCATCCCGGCATATCACCGAGGGGGGTCCTGCGGCGATTCCGGGTCATACGGGTCTCTGGTAACCCATAAAATAAACGTGCCACCCCTCCTATCCCTGCTATTGGTCGGTCAGAAGCGATCGACCAATAGCAGATCGGGGACGGGGGGGGGGTTAAAGTTCGGATCCCAGCTCTGCCCACCCACGTCAGAGCGGGGAAACAGTCATGTGAGCGGCGGTGGCAGTTGAGGTCCCTTACCGGGCAGTCATCGGCGGTGGGCCCTCCTGCAGGAGACAGGAGGTGAGTAGTTGGTTGCCTAGCAACATTTGAAGGGCCAGTTTGGAGATCACTATGCACTATTCACATGGCAGAATTTCCGCTCATCTGCTCCAAGTCCGCTTCCGCTTTTGAGGATTTTGTGCTCAATTGGTGCAGAGTCCGAGCGGGAATTTTGTAGAAGTGTGAATGTGAGTGTGGACTCCCATAGAAGTATATTAAGCTTTCATTTGAGGAGGAATTCTAAAGTGGAATCCCGCTTGGGAAAATTCTGCCATGTGAATAGGGCCTAACACTTGCATCCGGGTCCGCCCCTGTGCAAATCCCTAATTTAGGCCTCAAATGCGCATGGTGCTCTCTCACTTCGGAGCCCTGTTGTATTTCAAGGAAACAGTTTAGGGCCACATATGGGGTATTTCCGTACTTGGGAGCCATTGCGTTGCAAATTTTGGGGGGCTTTTTCTCCTTTTACCCCATATGAAAAGTATTAGTTGGGGTCTACACCAGCTTGTTAGTGTAAAAAAAAATAAAAAAAATACACTATCATGCTGGTGTTGCCCTATACTTTTCATTTCCAAAGAGGTAAAAGGAAAAAAAGACCCCCAAAATTTGTAATGCAATTTTCTCCTGAGTACGGAAATACCCCATATGTGGGCGTAAAATGCTCTGAAGATGCACAACAAGGCTCAGGAGTGAAAGCGCACTATGTACATTTGAGGCCTAAATTGGTGATTTGCACAGGGGTGGCTGATTTTACAGCGGTTCTGACATAAACGCAAATAAATAAATACTCACATGTGACCCCATTCTGGAAACTACTCATGGAACTTAACAAGAGGTATAGTGAGCCTTAACACCCCACAGGTGTTTGACAAATTTTCGTTAAAATTGGATGGGAAAATGAAAAAATAAAATGTTTTCACTAAAATGCTGGTGTTACCAGAAATTTTTCAATTTCACAAGGGAAAATAGGAAAAAGATACTAAAAAAAGCCCCCCCAAATTTCTTCTGAGTGAGAACATACCCCATATGTGGATGTAAAGTGCTCTGCTGGCGCACTACAGGGCTCAGAAGAGACTGAGCGCCATTGGGCTTTTGGAGAGAGGATTTGGCCTGAATTGAAGGCCACGTGTGTTTACAAAGCCCCCATGGTGCTAGAACTATGGACCCCCCCCCCACACACATGTAACCTCATTTTGGAAACTACACCCCTCATGTAATGTAATAAGGGGTACAGTGAGCATTTACACCCCACAGGTGTCTGAAAGATTTTTGGAACATTGGTCCATGAAAATGAAAAATAAAATTTTTCATTTGCACAGCCCACTGTTCCAAAGATCTGTCAAACGCCAGTGGGGTGTAAATGCTCACTTATAAAATGTTGTGAGGCATGTAGTTTCCAAAATGGGGTCACATGTGGGGAGGGTCCAGTGTTCTGGCACATGGGGGCTTTGTAAACGCACATGGCCCCTGACTTCCATTTCAAACAAATTCTCTCTCCAAAAGCCCAATAGCGCTCCTTCTCTTCTGAGCATTGTAGTTCGCTTGTAGAGCACTTTACATCAACATATGGGGTATTTCCATACTCAGACGAAATGGTGTTACAAATTAGGGCATTTTCTCCTATTACCCCTTGTAAAAATTTAAAATTTGTGGAAAAAACTGTATTTTAGTGAAAAAAATATTTCATTTACACATCCGACTTTAATGAAAAGTCATCAAACACCTGTGGGGTTTTAAGGCTCACTGTACCCCTTGTTATGTTCCTTGAGGGGTTTAGTTTCCAAAATAGTATGCCATGTGTTTTTTTTTTGCTGTTCTGGCACCATAGGGGCTTCCTAAATGTGACATACCCCCCCCCCCCCCCAAAAAAAAAAAACATTTCAGAAAAATTCACTCACCTAAATCCCATTGTCGCTCCTTCCCTTCTGAGCCCTCTTCTGCGCCCGCAGAACACTTTTCGTCCACATATCAGGTATTTCCTTACTTGAGAGAAATTGGGTTACAAATTTTGGGGGAGATTTCTCTCCTTTTACCCCATGTAAAAATTAAACAAATGGCTCTACAAGAACATGTGAGTGTAAAAAATGAAGATTTCAAATTTTCTCCTTCACTTTGCTGCTATTCCTGTGAAACATCTAAAGGGTTAACAAACTTTCTGAATGTCAATTTGAATACTTTGAGGGGTGCAGTTTCATTAATGGGGTAATTTATGGCGTATTTCTCACAGAAAGGCCCCTCAAGTCATCTTCAAACTTAACTGGTCCCTGTAAAATTCTGATTTGGAATTTTCATAAAAATTTTGAAAATTGCTACTATACTTTGAAGCCCTCTAATGTCTTCAAAAAGTAAAAACATGTCAACTTTATGATGCCAACATAAATTAGACATATTGTATTTGTGAATCAATATATAAGTTATTTGGGATGTCCATTTTCCTTACAAGCAGAGAGCTTCAAAGTTAGAAAAATGCAAAATTTTCAGAATTTTCATGAGATTTGGGGATTTTTCACCCAGAAAGGATGCAAGTAACGACAAAAATGTACCACTATGTTAAAGTAGAATATGTCACAAAAAAACATTCTTGGAATGAGAATAATATGTAAAAGCATCGCAGAGTTATTAATGCATAAAGTGACAGTGGTCAGAATTGAAAAAGAGGACTGAGTCCTTAACCTCTTAAGGACCCATGACGTATCGGTACGTCATGAGTTCTCTCCAGTTCTATAATGCGGGGCCACGGCGTGGCCCCACGTCATAGCGGGTCGGGACAATGGCTGGGACCCGTGGCTAATAGCGCACAGCACTAATCGCGGTGCGGCACACTATTAACCCTTTAGACGCAGCGTTCAAAGTTGAACGCCGCGTCTAAAGTGAAAGTAAAACAATGCTGGTTAGCTCAGTGAGCTGTTCGGGATCGCCATGGCGAAATCGCAGCATCCCTAACAGCTTACATGACAGCCGGAGGGTCCCTACCTGCCTCCATGCTGTCCGATCGCCGAATGACTGCTCAGTGCCTGAGATCCAGGCATGAGCAGTCAAGCGGCAGAATCATCGATCAGTGGTTTCTTATGAGAAGCCATTGATCAATGTAAAGGATCAGTGTGTGCAGTGTTATAGCCCCCTATGGGAGCTATAACACTGCAAAAAAAAAGTTTAAAAAAAAAATGTTAATAAAGATCATTTAACCCCTCCCCTAATAAAAGTTTGAATCACCCCCCTTTTCCCATTTAACATTTAAAAATTCCAAAGTCCAAAATAGTATATTTTTGGTCACTTTCTATATCATGAAAAAATTTATAAAAAGCGATCAAAAAGGCCTATCAATACAAAAATGGTACTGCTAAAAACCTCAGATCACGGTGCAAAAAATTAGCCCTCATACCGCCCCATCTGCGGAAAAATAAAAAAGTTATAGGGGTCAGAAGATGACAATTTTAAACGTATACATTTTCCTGCATGTAGTTATGATTTTTTCCAGAAGTACGACAAAATCAAACCTATATAAGTAGGGCATCATTTTAATTGTATGAATTGTATGTATTAATTGTGTAGAAACGGAAGCCCCCAAAAGTTACAAAATGGCATTTTTTTTTCAATTTTGTCTCACAATGATTTTTTTTTCTGTTTCGCTGTAGATTTTGGGGTAAAATTACTGATGTAATTAAAAAAGTAGAATTGGTGGTGCAAAAAATAAGCCATCATATGGATTTTTAGGTGCAAAATTGAAAGAGTTATGATTTTTTAAAGGTTAGGAGGAAAAAACGAAAATGCAAAAACGGAAAAACCCTGGGTCCTTAAGGGGTTAAGGGGTTAAGTGGACAGGCTAATAAAATAGCCTTGTATGCTGACAACATACTACTTTTACTCAAAAACCCTATAATGTCTATTCCTAGGGTACCTTGGGCCTTCAAATTAACTTATTTATTACCCCTAAATTTTACAATGGCTGTGGATCAGTTCCCCTTCCAAATAGTTAAGAATTAATTACACATTTGGGTATTAATCTGTCTTCAAACCCAGGAGATTACATGGAGAATAACTTGAAACCTTATATTTAAAAATTAAATAAGAAATTTTACCTTTGGTTAAAACTCCCGTTATCTATGGGAGACAGAATTTTGTTCATTAAAGGGCTACTCTGGTGAAAAACTTTTTTTTTTTTTTTAATCCACTGATGCCAGAAAGTTAAGCAGATTTGTAAATTACTTCTATTAAAAAATCTTAATCCTTCCTGTACTTATTAGCTGCTGAATAATACAGCGGACATTCTTTTCTTTTTGAAACACAGAGCTCTCTGCTGATATCATGAGCACAGTGCTCTCTGCTGACATCTCTGTCCATTTTAGGTACTATCTAGCATAGAATATGTTTGCTATGGGGATTTTCTCCTATGTTGGTCAGTTCCTAAAATGGACCGAGATGTCAGCAGAGAGCACTGTGCTCATGATGTCAGCAGACAGCTCTGTGTTTCAAACGTAAAAGAATTTCCACTGTAGTATTCAGCAGCTAATAAGTACAGGAAGGACTAAGATTTTTTTAATAGAAGTAATTTACAAATCTGTTTAACTTTCTAGCACTAGTTGATAAAAAAAAAAAAAAAAAAAAGTTTTTCACCGGAGTACCCCTTTAAAATAATTGTCTTACCTCAACTTTTTTTTTTTTTTTTTTTTTTTTTATGCGGCGCCTGGTTTTTTAAATTAGAAGCCATTTTGGGCAAATTGATATGGAGGAGAAAAAGGGCTAGATCGAAATTTGCAACTATGAGTTTACACGTGAAAGATGGCGGCTTAGGCCTCCCCAATATTAAGTTATATTATATTGCGAGGAGGGTTGATATGTTTAAATATAACAGGGAATCACCATTGATTAATTATTGTTTAAATATTACATCACACAAAATGTTAAATATGATAACACAACTTAAATCGGACTTCCCTGATTTCGAAACCCGTCAAAGATTCACTTATGCACAAGTCTTTGCTAAGACATTGGAGTGGTTAAGGACTTTCTTTAACCCATTAAGGACTGGGCGTTTTTCCATTTTTGCACTTTTGTTTTTTCCTCCTTCCTTTTAAAAATAATAACCCTTTCAATTCTAATTTGTAATGACATCAGTCATTTTATCCAAAAATCTATGGCGAAACCATATAAAAAAATCATTGTGTGAAAAAATTTAAGAAAAAATGCCATTTGGTAACTTTTGGGGGCTTCCGTTTCTACACACTTATTTTTTTGGTAAAAATTACACCTTATCTTTATTCTGTAGGTTCATACGATTAAAATGATACCCTTCTTATATAGGTTTGATATTGTCTTACTTCTGGAAAAAATCATATCTACATGCACGAAAAGTAATACTGTAATGTCCGTTTGTTTTTGTATTTTTCGGTTTAGGTGTGCATTCACACACTAGTTTGTTCAGAGAAGTTTGCTATTCCACCTGGATAGGGAATAGTTAATGCTCTGAATGAATGAGAAGTCGGGTGGAGGTATTTAGCTAGAGTTCTCCTGCATTCTGGTGCTGGTTATTGAGTGTAATACTACTATGTCTGTCTGTGCAATATTCTGACTATGTCTGCTTGAGCATTTACCTTGTATTTATCTTGTCATTTTATCTGGGTTTTTAGCCATGGTTATATAGTATGCTCCTTGTATTTTAGTCTGTGTTACATTAGTCGGTTTTAGGATTATCTTTGTTCGTTCTGCTCTGTCTGTGTTCACACTGTGTCTGAGTCTAGCTTGTACCCTGTGCTCTGTATGTTACATTCTTGTTCGGTATTCTGGAGTCTATTCAGACTCATCCGGTTCTAGTCTAGTGTTTCATGTATTATATTTTCCTTTCCTAATGGGTCAGCATTTTGTCCACACAAAAGCGTGTCCGCTGGCCAGTAGCTTTATGGCTTTATTATTAATGGCTACTCCCAAAGTGGAGTAGGGAGTCCAGTTTATATGTTCTGTGTCCCTTTGTGAACAGTGTCCTATATTTATATCCTGTTTGGTTGATCTGATCTTTGTCCTTTGTACTTGTACTTGTTTAAGAACAGTGTTCTATGTTACCTGTTCAGTTTAGTGTTTTGGCTCTCAGTTCTGTTTATCCCCTTCATCTCCCGAATTCTGCTGTATACTCATATCATGCCTAGTCTTGTTCATTTTATCATGTCTGCCATTTATCTGATATCCGGTTTATGAACTGTTTGTTAATTCACTATATTCTGCTCTGTTTGTGAGTTTATATTCTGCCCTGTTAGTATTTGTATTCTGTCTGGTATATCTGGTTGTCTAGTTGGGGTGGGCGATCCACTGTGGAGGTAGCCGGAGGGCTTACCTCTGCTTCCTGCTCATTGATAGAGCCTGGCTTGACTAGGCTCTATCAATGGATCGCAGATCAATGGAGTTCAATAGAACTCTATTCATCTGTCTGAGGAATCTAATGATTCCTCCTAAAAGTCTAAAAAAGTGTATAAAAAAATGTTTTAATAAAAGTGTAAAATACATAGTTTTTGAGACAGAATCGGAATATATTGCGATATATCGTATCGTCATACGTGTATCGCGATACGTATCGCCAAATTCTTGCCGATTCACACCCCTATTGTCTAGTAGTTTTCTGTTTCTGTTCTGGTCTGTGACCGACTATGTATATTATGTGTTTTTACGCCACTGCACTTTTGCAGTAAGGGACCAGCGCCCAGATGTCGATCCATCGTTAAGAATGGTTGGGCAAGTAGGCAGAGTCTTTTTAGGGTCAGTTAGGGCTCACTCTCCCTGTTCCCCTGTCGGTCATGACAAATACGTTTAAAATTATCATCTTCTGACCCCTATAACTTTTTTATTTTTCTGCATATGGGGCAGTGTGAGGAGTCATTTTTTGCGCCGTGATCTGACGTTTTTATCGATACCATATTTGTTTTGATTGGACTTTTTGATCGCTTTTTATTCATTTTTTTATGGTATAAAAAGTGACCAAAAATACGCTATTTTGGACTTTGGAATTTTCAGACTTTTATTAGGGAAGGGGTTAAATCATGTTTAAGTTTTTTTCCCCATTTTTTGCAATGTTATAGCCCCTCGTAGGCAATGTCTGGCATTAGCCACGGGTCCTGGCTGCTGATAGCAGCAGGGACTGTGCGGGTGTAATGCAAGCTCAGCTCCTGAGCTCCCTTCATAACCCTGCCATGCCGCAGCACTGTTTATAAACGGTGTTTTGCGGCAAGGGGTTAAAAGGGTACTCCACTGCTCACCGTTTGGAACAGTTTGTTCCAAACGCTGAGCAGCGGAGTACCCCTTTAAAGTCAAGGGGAGTTTCCCCTTTACTCAGCTATGGAATAATGATAATTTAATAGAATTTAGTAAAATCGGTCACGGGGGGTTTTGGAAGAAGGAGGGAGTTAAATTTGTATTTCAATTATTTAAAGATGGGGAATTGAGGAAGACTAATGAGATCATGCAGGAATATAATTTAGGACCGGAACATATATTATGATTATTACAAATTAAGCAGCAGACAGATATACCCAGAACAGACAGATATTAAAAATTGTTGAAAATCCTTTCTTCGGTTGGTTGCAAAGGGAGGTAGATGGGCCTAGAAAGAAAAGAATGGTTAATATACATGCAAAATTGAGGGATGATTTGGGTAAAGATGAGAAAGAGTATATTAAAGCAAAATGGGAAAAGGAGGGAATTAGCTTGGGGATTGAATCTTGGGCCTCGGCTATAAATAATAAAAAAAATTGTTTCATCTAGCATGAACTTTATGCTCATGCAATTTAAGTGCCTTCATAATCTTTATTATTCCCCCAAAAAATTATTCAGCTTTAAATGCTGGAAATCCTCAAAATGCCCCCGATGTAAAATCGATGGGGCAGATTTTCTTCATATTATTTGGACCTGTCAGATGTTTAAGGGTATGTTCACACTGCGGAATCCCCACGGAAAGTCCGCACAGTGAACATTACCATCAGTGTGAATGGGTCTTCCGCGAGACCCGTTCATACTGCTGAATTTCAGCGGCGGACAACATGTTCATTCTTTGCGCGGAAGTCAATGGTGACGGTGCAGTGCTGCGCAGTCCTACTGCCGCCGCCGGCTGCCAGTCTGAATCTCTGCTCGCTGAATTCAGCGAGCGGAGATTCCGTTCACACTCTGTAGTGTGAACATACCCTTAGGCTTACTGACAGGAGATATCTGTCATTTTAAAGAAGAAAAAATATAATTCCTGAGACATACTTCTTGAATTTTGAAAATTCGAAAGTTTTTAGTTAAACTGCTTATGCACGCTAAAATAGTTGTTCTGTGTGTGTGTGTGTGGTTATCTGGAAAAATCCAAATGTGAATACTTGGATAAGCCTAGTTGATAAGATAAAGAAATGTGAAACTATGCATAGTACTATAAACTATACATATTACAAAGTCTAGAGGTCTTCTGCAAATGTGGGACAAATTGTAAAATTATATATATATATATATATATATATATATATATATATATATATATATATATATATACATAAAATATATATCTATATATTTTTTTTTCTCTTTCCCTCTGGGTAGGTAAGGGGGGGGGGGTAGGTAAGGGATGGGTAGGGCGGAGGGGATAGTTGTTATTAAATATGTACTGGCATTAATAGTTTATACTTTATTAATGATTGTTAAGTTAAATATAAAATAAAATATAAAAAAAAATGTTATTCATGATATGGGCAATTTTATGCCTCATGGTTGTGTATGGTGTTAATATGCTTGAATAAACGGGCCAAGACAGCCCATTTTACCACATATACTCTCATTATTGGTAAGGGGTATTGTTGGGTAGCTGGGTGGTGGATTCAGGGTGGGGCCTATGCAATGTGGAGGTCACAATGTTAAATCCCTCAGAGTGTATCAATGATAATAAGGTCAAGAGACTGTGGGGGCCACTCCAGAACCTTTAACTTTTTCTACTGTAATAATTGGAGGGTCAATTTGGCCTTGCACATAGGGTTATTGTTGTGCTGTGCTATACTTTTGAGCACAACTAGTAGTTATGCAACTCCCCTGTGGTTGCGTTCACACATAATTTTTTTTAGTTTGTGCTTTTCCCCAAATTGTGTGTGTGTTTTTTTTTTACTGTGTTAAATGTGTGATTTTATCTTCGATTTGGGAAAATCACAGCAAAAATAGCCGGAATGCAGTAAAAATTTTAGTAAAATGCAGTACATTTCAATATGTGAAAACAGCATAAAGTCTTAAATCATCATAATCACCTCAACTGTCCTTATAGGTCAAATCACTTTCACTTTAGGGTAATATGTCTGTAAAAATGCACTTTAAATAAGAAAACATATCAAAATTGCATGTAGTGTGAACCGACCTCAACACACTAATTAGTCTTATAAGTTTACCTGGCTGAATTCCAGCACCAGCAGCCGAATTATGTGACCAGGTGCAGTGACCTGTGCACCCTCTTTCTGCAAAGTCAGAGGATTTATAGGAGATGTACTACTCATTAGGAAATCATTTCAGTGATGGAATTGCAATTAGTATGACTATAAACCCATGCCTGCCACAATAGCTAAAAAGGAAGCATAAGGTATATAAAAGAACCGCTTCTGTCTGCTGTGCCATTCCATGAAAGTGCACTGTATTGAACAGGTGGACACTGTACTGTGCTATTGATACCTTATGTTATTGACATTCAGGTTTTCAATGTTCTATGTGAGCATAAAGAAAATACACAGCAGCAGCACAGCAAGGAATGTTTACACTAAGCACTAAACTGCTGCTGATGATGATGTCAAGTCTGCAGGCTAAAGAGTGTGATAAGGAAAGATTAAGTTTATGGGCAACACTGTGTACATATAGTAGTAAGAGAGAGGGATCAGTATGAGAGGGAAGTTTCGATTCACCATTCAGGCTCAGCATAGACTCTCTGGAGGAAGCAGCCAAGCTCACAGATTACAGGTGCACAACCTAAGATCACTCCATCCCTTCTGTTCATAATGCTTTCTAAGCTTCACCTGTCTTGGTCCCACTGCTACTGGATATTCAATGCCTCTGAAAATAGGCAGTGGAAAGGCAGTTTTTTTCTGGGGAATGAAGTAATTTTTTTAAAGGACATTATTTATGAACATGTTAAGAATCACATTGGCAAATGAATGGAGGGTAGTTGTTTGAGACAACAGTGACCATATAAATAGACATTACACTTCAATCATACAGGCAAATCTAAGAATATGATATACAAGACAGGCTATGATCTTACTGAGCGATGAGATCTCCTGCATAAAAGTCAGTGGAGTGGAGAATGAAAGGAGATACTGAGCAATAAGAGAGAAACACACACATATGTGGCTGTAGATTGTAGTAAGTGTTCTATCTTACCCCAGTGCTGAATACACAGTAGCACTGCTCCTTACTGCTATATAATGTCCTCTATAACAGGACAGGAGTATAACAATATTCACCAGTAACATTTGTAGAATCTGGTTTGAGAGTAGGCAAAAACATTAATTATGTGACGCTTCCCACACACAACAACATAGTTCGGCAGTGGTGCTAAAAGGGACACAGAAGGCAAAAAAAAAAAAAAATCATATAGGTTTTTTTTTTTTGACAAAATAGTGAGAGTAGTTTAATATAGGGGCTTATATATATTTTTTTCATATGAACTTGGATTTGTGGGGTTACTCCTTTAACTTTGACGAAATAGTGAGAATAGTTTAATATAGGGGCTTATATATATTTTTTTCATATGAACTTGGATTTGTGGGGTCACTCCTTTAACTTTGACGAAATAGTGAGAGTAGTTTAATATAGGGGCTTATATATTTTTTTTTCATATGAACTTGGATTTGTGGGGTTACTCCTTTAACTCAGAGATACATCTGACAGCATGGAACTGGTCTATGGAAATAACAGAGTGGATAGCACAAAAAAAAGCGTTACACAGACACCCTGCTGTATCTCTATGTATGTCCAACTTTACTTCCAGAGATTTTCTACCCTAGAAGCATTCCTTCGAGGTGCCTCATATTATGGATTATGGACTGAAATATATCTAATTGGAGAAAAATACCTCTTTTTCCACTTATCAGGCTGATTTTCTCTTTCCCTACCCTACTGAAAATCCTCCTTAATTAAAAAATATTCTCTAAAATCTATCTGTAGATGGATTAACTCACTAAAATAGCAGGTTTTATTGTCCATAGAAATCTATGGAGAAGGAAGGGGAAGGAGAAGAGACATGCAGATTTAGGAAGAGAAAAACAGGATAGGGAATAAGATGTTTGATCGGGGGGGTACCGCCGCTGGGGACCCCTGAGATCTCGGCTGTGGCACCCCAGACATCCGGTGCACGAAGCAAACTTTGCTCCATGCCAGATGATTGGCGATGTAGGGCAGAGGCTCGTGATGTCATGGCCCCGCTCGTGACATCAGGGCCATACCCCCTTAATGCAAGTCTATGGGAGTGGGCGTGACGGCTGTCACGCCCACTCCCATAGGCTTGCATTGAGGGGGGCGTGACCGTGACATCACGAGCCTCTGGCACTGCACCCGACGCTCTAAATCAGCGCTGGGTGCAGCAGGGAGATCGCGGGGTCCCCAGCAGCGGGATAGGGGAAAAGATGTCTAGGGGTGGAGTACCCCTTTAAGTAAGTCTTATACCTCACCCCTGTGCTTGTTGCACAGGTTTACTGCTCAGTAGCGATATAGGGAAGCTGAGTCTCCACTTCTATTTGTGTGTAGTGTAAGGAAAACATCATACCCGCAAGTCCCTACCCACTAGCTCTGTGAATACTGAAAATTTAAGAATGAGCCTCCAGGGGGGAAACAAAATTGGTGAAAATGCCATGTATCAGTTATACAATAGCCTAATTGCATGACAGCTTTCCCTGAAAAGATACCTAAAAGTACATGTACTCTTTAGAAAAATACAACCGCGTATGAAGACTTTGAGAATTGATCATTTTTTAGAAAAGGTTGGAAAGGTAAATACAGTAATGGCGCTATGTGCCTTTTAACTGACTTCTTGCAGGTCAAAAAGCAAAGCTATCTCAATCCCCTAAGGCTGCACTCCTTTATTGTAAGAGGTATGACAGAGTCAACATACAGTAAAGTACATGGGTCTGATTTTAAGAGATAGCATTGGATAGCTAGTTCCTTGAAAGAGATGCTAACTTATTCAATAATCAAACATCTTACACAACAAAGCCGGGGAAGAGGCCCAATGAACTGTGAAAAAGGAGAGATGAGAACAGAACAAGGAATAATAAATTGTACAGGATGCGCACAGCTTGAAAGGTCCATAATCTATTTTTATAACTGTGAGTTTTGGAAAAGAAAATTGAGATATTTTATGTCAGGACTAGAAAATATAGGATTCCGCAGCCATGAGCGCAAAGGTTCTTTTACTTCCATCTCTAGACTAAGTAACTTAGCTTGACACTTGTAATTTAGCGCTGTGTCAGTTGAACATTAGCTGAGGCTACCTTACATCTTACAGACTAACACCGTTGTATTTCAACAGAAGCCGCCCTAGGCTTTCCTACTATTACTGTGTGGGAGATCCCTCTTCAGCAGCTTGTTAATCACCCCTTCATCAAAAACAATTGGATAAAAATTAATTATACTTCTATATAGCTAACAAAACAGTATCCTGCAGCATCCATCAAAAGTATACATTGTTGAGGAGTCATAAATGTATAGCTAAGACTAAAAAGTAGCATATATTCCTCCAAGTACCATATTTGTAGCAACACCACAGGAGCATTTGTCTTTTTATTAAAGGGGTTTTCCCAAATGACAATGTTCTTCCCCTCTCTGCAGGATAACAATATGACCGCAGGGAGTGCGAACGCTGGGACGCCCTTACGATCTTCTTTTAGCATAGAGAGACAGGTTATGCATCTCCATGGGAGCTGCTGGAGATAACCAAATAGTGTTGCACATACGCAACCTGCCACTCCATTCTAACAGGAGACTAACTAGGACTCCCCTTGTGGATAAGACATAACATACCATTTAAAAACAGGGAGCAAAATTACATATCAAAACATAGAATGTGTTGGCAGATAAGACCCATTTGGCCCATCTAGTCTGCCCAACATGCACAATGTAATAATAAAATATTTGTAGACCAAGGTATGATAATTCTGCCCGACGAGCAGAAGTCCAAATTAGGGAAATTACATCTGGACAAGGTACGAGCACAGCTGGCTCTCGGCCTGTCTATGAAGCAGGCGAGAGCGAGCTAAGTGACCAAGCGCGCGTCACCCCTAATTACCATATCTCCACCCCCCTCTGTCTCCATAGAAACGCACACCCACCGCTGTATTTAATTTTCAGTCTCAGCTCAGCAGCACTGCAGATCTATGCCTGCTCCTATTCTTCTCCCTGGATAGCACATGCAGAGCTAAACAGGGAGGAGGAGACCCCGGAGCAGCCTGCCGTTCGATTGGCTGCACATCAATGCCTGCTTCCAGCAGGCTTCAGTGACATCGCGCCTGCTGGGAAACGCCCACTTCCTTTGGCCAGAAGCTCAGTAAGCAACTGGGCAATAAAAAAGGTAATGGGAAACCATTTTTAAAGGTCTAAAAACATTTTTAAAGGCAGGGAGGGGATTAGGGCTTGGTATAGAACAGGTAGAGACTGAGAAAAAAGAAATTAACTTAATGAGAGGTACTCTTTAACTAAATATATTTGTCAAAATGGGATGAGTGTTAAAAAAAAATTGACATTTCGGTCAAACAGGATCTTTTTTTTAAAGCTGGGCTCTGTAGAGCTGAAACATCATCTTTTGACCTATATTGACCAAGAGGTGTTGTTCGAAACGCCTAGGCAAATCTTACATTTGTCTAAATGACAGTGTTGATGATAATTTTCTGGTAGTAGCTCAATAAAAGTAACAGAGTGCCCAAATAATACTGCCATACAGTCAGCAAATAACAACGCCTTACTTGTGGTCCATAGACTATACTGTATATATATAGATGTGGTAATGGTGTGCCTCTTTGCCACACCATGGCTGATTTATGTGAATGTACCCTGTGTTAAAAGGTTAAAAGTGATGCATTGGTGCAATAAAAGGCTAAGTCCTACTTCAGTCCATATGACATTATACAGAGAGCGAGAACCTATTTTGCTCCTGTGAGAGTCCACTTCAGGGAATACATACATGCAATAAAATGCCTTCACAGTTCTAATCATTACGTAACAGTTGGGATTTCATTTGGGATTGTACTTGCAAAAAGCACATTGCAAAATAAACAAACAGTAGATGAAGATTATAAATTGCAGAGCTTGTAGTCATACAATTTATAGTTATTTACGGCTGTTTTACTAAAGCTCACTCCATAAACTCTGGAGCTGCCAGGCAGCTTTATTAGTCAATAGGGATTTCGACAAGTGCTCTGTAATATACCTATTCAGAAAATGATTTCTACAGCAAAGAAAAGTTTCATTTCTTGTGAGCCAATAGTGGAGACAAAACATGTACATTTCACTTAGTGTCTATCATCCTTTCTTATAAAGTATTCTCAACTATTTTCATCTACAATTAGGTTGACATAACATTTGGGCATTATATTTGGCAGGAATGCATACCCAAGCTGTATGTAACTGAAGACCCATACAGTGACAGGTTTGTCTCTTTTTGACATTAGAAGAAAAAACAAGAAAACCAAAAAATAAATAATAATTCATACACTACAATAGTCATATTCTTGGCATACAATTGCACTGCAAAACACAATCACTACTCTTTTGAACCCCCAGGAAACACATGACAGGGCTATAAAGTGCACGTAGAAGCTTAGATCATTTTATTACATGTCTGCCAATAACCCTTTAGGTGCTGTATTCAATGCTGATAAAATCTATAGTGAAAAGGACAGATATCGTTGGCTCATCTTACACCTGTAGAGTGATCGCACGGGTCTGATGGGTTCAAAAGGCACCCAGAGATCTCTGATCCTCCTCTGGCATGTAGGATTGCTTATTTTCTTGTACACATTGCTTATCTTCTTGTACTATCTGCCTATGTTTCTGTAACACAATGACCTTCTTCCGGGGGTAGGTCATTGTGTTACCAAAACATATATATGGACTCTTGCTTCTGTGGCTCAATCCAAATATGATATGGATGGTATGCACTGCATTTTAATGGCATATTACTAGGGGATAAGATGTCTGATCACGGGGCTCCCACCGCTGGGGATCCCCGTGATCTCCCTGCTGCACCCGGTTTTCGTTTATAGTGTTGGGTGCAGCTCCAGAGGCTTGTGATGTCACGGTCACACCCCCTCAATGCAAGTCTATAGGAGCGGGCGTGACGGCATAGACTTGCATTGAGGGGGCGGGGCCATGATGTCATGAGCAGGGCGTGACCGTGGTGTCTCGAGCCTCCGCTCTGCATCGCCGGTCATCCGGCACGGAGTGAAGTTCGCTCTGTGCATCAGATGTCTGGGGTGTCACAGCCAGGATAAGATGTCTAGGGGCAGAGTACCCCTTTAAAGCCTGAGTCAGTGCTGGCTGGCTGGAAATTTCGAAGTGTGAACCCGGCCTAAGATGTAGTGGCCAAATATATGCTGCAGGAATGATCTTAAAAAGTAAGTTCGGCTAAAGATAACGGATGAGCTTGTTAGATGTTTCTCAGCGTATATATTGAACGCAATGTAAATCTAGCTTCATATCAATAATTTATTGGTAGTTTTTCCAATTGCATCTATAGTTGTTCTCACTATTGGAATCCATTCCTGTCCTCAATAGGGCTTACCATCTAATTTACTTATCACACATGCTTTACTACAGCCAATTTTATATAAAGCTATTTTTGGTCATATTTGAACCCAGGTTCTACATTTCCCTGAGCCACTGTGCACAGTAAATATTACTGTATAAATAATGTAGTTATAACAAATATCACCCTGAATAAGTAGTCCAGCTAGCAAACTGCCTCCATTTACCTTATTAGCAAAATGCGGACATTTGATTTCTGAAGCTAAATTGGATACAGTTTAAATAATTAACACGGAGACAGCAGTGGAAGCAGTGATTGCTTATTGGATACATTGAAGCCAATAATGAGAACTTAATCAGGTTTGGTCAGAATATGTCGGAGGTTTCACACCTTGGGAATATTAGGCTGCATTACTTCAACAACCCTGCTGCAATTGCAATTGATTTGTCCAGAAAATTCAGGCGGTATTAATTACTTGTGGCTTCCAGACATGGCTGGATAAAGACATCTCTTTTTATATATCATCAGCGGTAACGCCGGATGTAATTGTGATTGTTTTATTACACAATATAAATCATTGCTTAAAAATAGCAATACAATATTTCATCTAGTTCAGTGAAAATCAGTTACTTTGATGTTTTAATGTTAAACTCCCCCAGGACGATTATTCTCTTCTGTTGCAGCTGACATCCCAAATCTGGACACCAGATATTGACAAGAGTGAAAAGTGACACTGACTTTCCATCTCTCTGTTTTTTGGCAAGTGTTTTTATTGTGTATATGTATGCTTATATATATTACTTAACCATGATTTCAAATGAAATTACAATTTGCAAACTTTAGTTGTGTACACTACAAATTTGTGGACGTTTTATATATATTTTATTTCATTTTTTCATAGCATTTATAACTTTACTTTTATAATACCTTTTTTATTTTTCCTCATATAGGGATGTATGAGGACTCATTTTTTTGCACCGTGATCTATAGTTTATATCAGAACCATTTTTGTTTTTATGGCACCTTTGGATCACGTTTTATTCATTTTTTTTCTAATATATGAAGTGATCAAAAATACACATTTCTGGACTTTGGAATTTTTTTTACACTTGCGCCTATGACCATGTGGTTTGATTAACATTATATTTGAATAGTTCTGACATTTACACACGCGGCGATACCACGCATGTTTAGGTTAAATTTTTTTTTACATTTTTATATTTCAAAATTGGGAAAAGTGGGGTGCTTTAAACTTTTATTAGGGAAGGGGTTAATGCATACTTATTATTTTTTACTTTTATTTTTTACACTTTTCTTTTGTCCCCATAGGGGACTATAACATACAATCTTTAGATTGCATACACTGATCAATGCTTCTCCATAGAGAGGAAGATGAGAGACCTTTCACTGTTCTCCCAGCTGATCGGGATGCTGCGGTTTCGTAGCGGCAGTCCCGATCAGCCCACTGAGCTAGCCGGAAATGGGATTTACCGCTTTTAGAAGCCGCGATCAGCCCAATCGGAAGTCTCAATCACCCCACTGAGCTAGCCGGAAATGGGATTTACCGCTTTTAGAAGCCACGTAGTGAGATACAATTTATACAATTTATTTGTTTTTTAAACACTTTTAAACAAGTATAATTTATGGAACTCTATGCTGTGAGGATTGACTATGTCAGATATCTTTAAAAATGTTCCCCAAATCAATAAGAGCTCTTGTTTCATGTTAAAACTGTCAGATGTCACTTCTATAGTTACATGTGATTCTTACCTTTTTATAACTATCACACTGCTTTACTTTTATTAGCTCTGCCCCACTTTTTGTGAACTATTCTTTTCATTCATTACGGTAGCTGAAAATATACTGTCTGCCCTCCCGAGCCAAAAAGGACATTTTCAAGTGTTATGAACTATATTCCTATTACTTAACATGACTGTCCACTTTACAATTTTAGAATCTAAATGTATTGAATAATGGAGATGAATATATTTAACATTTTAAAATATTTGACAAATAATAAGAACCCAACAAACGTAAATACTAGTTTGTTAAACAGATTAATTATGGTATTGAAAGGCTATGTTATAAGGTAAAAAATGTATACTTATAAACGGTATCAATAAATACTTTATTGTACTTCTACAATATTTTTTCTAGGTAGGTTATTAGAGATGGGCGAATCGAAGATGACGAAGTCAAATTCGTTCCGAATTTCATGAAAAATTCGATTCTGAACAAGTCGGTAACAATTCGCTTCAGTCACTACATTTTTTGTGTGGGCTGGGGGGCTATAATGGTGGCTACACGTTTGAGGACATGGGGCAAGGAAGGCAGGTAGGTGGGATCACCCTGAATCACATGGCGGCATGCAGCCTATCAGCAGCCAGGATTGGTTCCGAGGCTTGGATAAGTAAATACTACATGTTTATATTTTGAAAAGTCCGCTTTTTCATTCATTGTGAAGATCAGCCAATCAGGCAGGTTCTGGTGGACGTCACTGTACGTTCGTGTTGGGAACCAATGAGTGGTGAACTGGCTTCTTCGGTTCAGCCAATAGGGAAAGCGCCTACTTTTAGCTTGATAGAAAGAGAAAGAATATGAGTAATTTCTATATACGGCGGCGCTTTCGCGCTGGTTCTCGGTTATGAATTTGGATGCATTAACCAGTAGTGATGCTGTAATCCATGAACGGTGATTGGTGGTGATGCCATCAGAGGTTGACCAATAGAGAAAGTGCCTACTCCTAGTTTCATAGAAGGGGAGAAGAGACGTATAGTTACAGTATGCGCCGGCGTCTGAATTTCGAATCTGAGTATATTGACCAATAGTGATGCTGGGAACATCTAATGGTGGTTCGCGGCAGTAGCAGTCAGTCAGTGTGAACTTTTGGGGGGAAAATCAGCTACTTGGCGGTGTGGCAGTTTTTTTCAAGCATCCGGAGGAGTTTACCGTGGTCACATGTAAGATAAATTGGCAGAAGGTGAAGCACGGCCTGGGTCCCAATGTTGGTACCACGGCACTTAGTCAACATATGCAGCATCGCCAAAAAGTGGCCTGGGAGAGCCGTGGCTCCAATGTGGTGGTCCAACCTGCTACAGCAACCGCTGCACCACCCAGTCGCATGTTGCTCCCTGTTTCAGCCAGCCAAGGCTCCACCACCTCAGCCAAAGGGAGCTCTCTTTCATTCCCATCTTCTATTGGTCCAGATGCTCCTGCTCCTCCTACTTCTCTTCAGGCATTCCGGCAGCAATCCATCACCGAAGCGATTTCCAAGAGACAGCAGTATGCGCCCACTCATCCAATGGTGTAGAATCTGAATGTACTCCTGTCCAAGTTGCTGGTGCTGTAGTCCCTCCCTTTTCAAGTGGTGGACTCTGCACTTTTCAGAGAACTAAAGGCTTGTGCCGAGCCAAGGTGGAAAGTCCCAAGCCGTAATTTATTTTTGAAAAAGTCAGTACCAGCCCTGCACAAATATGTAGAATAGAGGGTGGCCCAGTCCTTAAGCCTGTTGGTGTGTACCAAAGTGCACGGCAGCACCTACGTGTGGAGCTGCAACTACTGTCAGGGACAATACATGTCCTTTATGGCCCACTGGGTGAATGTGGTTCCTGCACAGCCACACCAGCAACTTGGCCAGGTCATGCCACTTCCACTTCCGTGCTCTCACACCATTGGTCCTGCGACAATTTCTGACTCTGCCTCCTCCACCATGTCCTAGGCCTCCACTGCACAGGCAAGTCACAGTGCCCCTCCAGCATACCAAGAGTGCAGGGCACGGCGGTGTCACACTGTTCTTCACCTGGTTTGCCTTGGCGAACAGAGTCACACAGGGGAGGAACTGCTCAATGTGATTTGTCAAGAAATCAAATCATGGCTTTCTCCGTGACAATGGAAAATGGGAACCATGGTGACCGACATCGGGAAGAACATCTTGTCTGCGTCACATCAAGGAAGCCTGAGCCATGCGCCCTGCATGGCACATGTGTTCAATCAGGTTGTCAAGTGGTTCCTGAAGTGTTTAACCCATCTGCAAGATATGTTAACAATGGCAAAGAAACTTTGCATGCACTTCAGCCACTCGTACACCGCAAAGCACACCCTCCTTGAGCTGCAGCGTCAGAACGGCATCCCCCAACATAGTCTGATATGTGACATTTCCACCCGTTGGAATTCCACCCTCCATATGTTGGACCGACTATACAAATAGAGAAAGGCCATCAACGATTACTTGATGATGCAAGAGTATAGGGTTAATTCCCTGTGTAACTTTGATGTCAACCAGTGGCAGTTCATACGTGACACCTGCCGTTTGCTCAGGCCCTTTGAGGAAGCCACATTCTCAGTCAGTTGCCAGGATTAAGGGGTGAATAAGTCATTCCACTGCTTCATTTCCTACAACAGATGGTGGAAACGATGGCTGGTCAGGGCACTGGAGGCGTGGCGCCTACATCTCACGGCCACATGAGCCCTGTGGGGGCTGAACTGGAAGAGGAGGAGGAGGAGGGGAAGGGGGGCAGTGGAGGACAGGCAATGTATAGCGAAATGGGTGGTTTTTATTCTCTGCTGACTGGAAAAGAGGAGCAGGAGCAGCCAGAGGAGTTACAGGGTAATGAGAAAGACGAGACATAGGACCTAGACACACCGTGGCAGTATGCAGTGGAGATGGAGGCAGGGAGTCCCTACGAGTCACTTGCACAAATGGCACAATGCATGCTCACTTGCTTGCATAGTGACTGCCGAATTGTCACCATTCGGCAGCGGGATGACTTCTGGCTCTCCACCTTGTTGGACCCTTGCTACCGGCACAAAATGGGGACCTTTATTACACCCACTGAGAGGGAGGACAAACTGACCTCCTACATGGTCAGTTGGCCAATGCCTATCTGCGCCATCGTCCATCCTCTCGCAGGTCTGACTGAGGGGCCCTCAGCGCTCACATTCCACTGCCATGGCTGTTGAGGAGGGGTGGGGTGGCATGAGCAGTACCAGCTCCATCAGCAGCAGCAGCAGCCTGAGACCACAGTCGCTGATGAGTAACTTTCTTCACCTGCATAGTGAAGCAACTCATCAGCAGCAGGTAGACCTGAAGCAGGACCTGACCCTGCCAACCCACATTGAAGATTCGCTGGACTTCTGGGCAGCCAAACTGGATTTGCTGCCGCAACTAGCAGAGTTTCACAAAAGAGACCAACACTTTGACAAAAGAGACTGGTTTCTTCTCCCTACCTGTCTCAGCTACTATTCTGATGCTGCCACACATCTGATGCCAAGTGCTCCTTCTTTCACCCCCTTTGTAAGCAGGTACTGGTATTGCCACCCACTGCCCCACTCTAACACCGGGTCACTTTCAGGACTCCTGATTTTGCTGATGCCACCTCCATGCTCTGTCATTATACTGCTCTGCGGCCTACATAGGCTGCCGCCACCTCCAGGCTGTGTCATTGTGCTGCCATGTGATCTCATCATGCTGCTGGCACATTAAACTTGTTAATCTCTTCAAAATCTTCAATTGACATTTAAAAAATCTTTTTATCCTCTTAAGGACGCAGGGCGTACCTGTACTCCCTGCACCCGGTCCCGGTATTTAAAACGGGGTCACGCTGTGACCTCACGTCATACTGGGTCGGTCCCGGCAGCTTATGATACCCGGACCCTGGGCTAATAGCGTGCGTCACAGATAGTTGTGCCGCGCGCTATTAACCTTTCAGACGCGACGATCAAAATCGATCGCCACATCTAAAACAAAAGTAAAAGCTTGCCGGCAGCTCAGTCGGGCTGATCGGGACTATCACGATAAAATCGCGATGTCCCGATCAGCTAGGACACGAGCGGAGGTCCCCTTACCTTGCTCTGATCGGCGTTTGATTGCTCCAAGCCTGAGCTCCAGGCTTGAGCATTCAACCCCCTACTACGCTGATCCATGCAAAGCTAGGGCTTTGCAGGAATCAGGGTAAGGCTACTTTCACACTATGGTTCATAAATCCGTTATAAAACTTCCGTTATATTCAATTCTATACTGATGTAACGGACGTTATATAATGGATGAATAAAGTGATTATAACGGATGAATAGATTTCTAACGTCCGTTAATTAAACGGATAAATGTTTATCCGTTATTATCCGTTAATACCTTATTAACGTTCGTTATATTCACCTTTGTTTGACCTCTCCCTACCTGCACACTTTGCAACAGCTGAAGCTCCTCCTCCTACCTGAAGGGGAGGGTATAAAATAATGCCACAATGATCCTGCCGCAGTCTGCATTTCAGCATTGAGAGGGAGAGTACTATCGGTTGCTTTGCTTGCTATCAGACTATCAGGGGGGGGGGTGCAGGAGGGTGCACTACTCTGCCTCCTGGAGGGGGGGGGGGTGCAGGAGGGTGCACTACTCTGCCTCCTTGAGTGGGGGGGGGGTTGCAGGAGGGTTCACTACTCTGCCTCCTGTAGGGGGGGTGCAGGGGGGTGCACTACTCTGCCTCCTGGAGGGGGGGGGGGTGCAGGAGGGTGCACTACTCTGCCTCCTTGAGTGGGGGGGGGGTGCAGGAGAGTGCACTACTCTGCCTCCTGTAGGGGGGGGGGTGCAGGAGGGTGCACTGCTCTGGTTCTTGGGCTGTTAATAGAGCACTGTTGAAGTGCTATCAGGGGTGCTTTCAGGCGGATGGCGGCGGATGAATACGGATACCCAGAACAGACTCCTACTGCTGCCTCCTGCTGTCTGACCAGGAAGTAGAGGGGGTGTGACAGAGGGTGTGAGCACTACTCAACTTTCCCATGTGACTTCAGGAGTGTGAAGTCTTTACTGAGCATGCTCAGTAGCACTAACGGATGTTAAATTAACGGACAATAACGGGTGTATTTTGTAACGTCCGTTATGCCATAGGCTTCAATGTTAATAATTAACAGACAGTCAATGATCCGTTAATTGTAAAGAAAAAAAATACTGCATGTCCGTTCTATTCTTCCGTTATAACTAACGGACGTTAGTTTAATGGAACAAAAAAGGTACAAACGGAAGATTTAAAAATCCCATAGACTTTAATGGGATTTATTAACGGAAGTTTAACCCCTTAAGGACCAAGCCCATTTTGGCCTTAAAGGAGTAGTCCAGTGGTGACTCAGTGGTGAGCAACTTATCCCCTATCCTAAGGATAGGGGATAATTTGCATATCGCGGGGGGGGGGGGGGGGTCCGACCGCTGGGGCCCCCTGCGATCTCCTGTACGGAGCCCCGACAGCCCGCGGGAAGGGGGCGTGTCGACCTCCGCACGAGGCGGCGGCCGACACGCCCCCTCAATACAACTATATGGCAGAGCCGAAGCGCTGCCTTCGGCAATCTCCGTCTCTGCCATTGAGATGTATTGAGGGGCCGTGTCGGCCGCCTCCTCGTGCGGGGGTCGACACCCGCTATCTGGGCGGAGAGCCGGGGCCCCGTACAGAGAGATCGCAGGGGGCCCCAGCGGTCGGACCCCCCGCGATCTCAAACTTATCCCCTATCCTTAGGATAGGGGATAAGTTTTTCACCACTGGACTACCCCTTTAAGGACCAGAGCGTTTTTTGCACATCTGACCACTGTCACTTTAAAAATTAATAACTCTGGGATGCTTTTAGTTATCATTCTGATTCCGAGATTGTTTTTTCGTGACATATTCTACTTTAACATAGTGGTAAATTTTGGTGGTAACTTGCATCCTTTCCTTGTGAAAAATCCTAAAATTTGATGAAAAATTTGAAAATTTTGCATTTTTCTAACTTTGAAGCTCTCTGCTTGTAAGGAAAATGTATATTACATATAAAAAAATGTTTTATTCACATATACAATATGTTTACTTTATGTTTGCATCATAAAATTGACGAGTTTTTACTTTTGGAAGACATCAGAGGGCTTCAAAGTTCAGCAGCAATTTTCCAATTTTTCACAAAATTTGCAAACTCACTATTTTTCAGGGATCAGTTCAGGTTTGAAGTGGATTTGAAGGGCCTTCATATTAGAAATACCCCACAAATGACCCCATTATAAAAACTGCACCCCCCAAAGTATTCAAAATGACATTCAGTCAGCGTTTTAACCCTTTAGGTGTTTCACAGGAATAGAAGCAAAGTGAAGGAGAAAATTCACATGTTCTTGTAGACCCAATTTTTTAATTTTTACAAGGGGTAAAAGGAGAAAATGTATACTTATATTTGTAGCCCAATTTCTCTTGAGTAAGCATATACCTCATATGTCTATGTAAAGTGTTCGGCGGGCGCAGTAGAGGGCTCAGAAGCGAAGGAGCGACAAGGGGATTTTGGAGAGTACGTTTTTCTGAAATGGTTTTTGGGGGGCATGTTGCATTTAAGAAGCCCCTATGGTGCCAGAACAGCAAAAAACCCTCACATGGCATACCATTTTGGAAACTAGACCCCTTGAGGAACGTAACAAGGAATAAAGTGAGCCTTAATACCCCACAGGTGTTTCATGACTTTTGCATATGTAAAAAAAAAATAAAAAATTTCTATAAAATGTGTGTTTCCCCCGTAATTTCACATTTTCCAAGGGTTAATAGAAGAAATACCCCCCCAATATTTGTAACCCCTTCTCTTATGAGCATGGAGGTACCCCATAAGTTGACCTGAAGTACACTACGGGCGAACTACAATGCTCAGAAGAGAAGGAGTCATATTTGGCTTTTTGAGAGCAAATTTTGCTTGGGGGGGGCATGTCACATTTAGGAAGCCCCTATGGTGCCAGAACAGCACAAAAAAAACACATGGCATACCATTTTGGAAATTAGACCCCTTGAGGAACGTAATAAGGAATAAAGTGAGCCTTAATACCCCACAGGTGTTTCACGACTTTTGCATATGTAAAAAAAAAAAAAATTTTTCACTAAAATGTGTGTTTCCCCCCCAAATTTCACATTTTTTCAAGGGTTAATAGCAGAAAATACCCCCCAAAATGTGTAACCCCATCTCTTCTGAGTATGGAGGTACCCCATAAGTTGACCTGAAGTGCACTATGGGCGAACTACAATGCTCAGAAGAGAAGGAGTCATATTTGGCTTTTTGAGAGCAAATTTTGCTCATGGGGCATGTCGCATTTAGGAAGCCCCTAAGGTGCCAGAACAGCAAAAAAAAAACACATGGCATACGATTTTGGAAACTAGACCCCTTGAGGAACGTAACAAGGGGTACAGTGAGCATTTGCCCCCCACTGGTGTCTGACAGATCTTTGGAACAGTGGGCTGTACAAGTTTTCATTTTCACGGACCACTGTTCCAAAGATCCGTCAGACAGCTGTGGGGGGTAAATTTTCACTGCACACCTCATTACATTCCGTGAGGGGTGTCGTTTCCGAAATGTGGGGTTTTAGTTTTTTTTGCGTTTGTCAAAACCGCTGTAACAATCAGCCACCCCTGTGCAAATCACCTCAAATGTACATGGTGCACTCTCCCTTCTGGGCCTTGTTGTGCGCCCCCAGAGCACTTTGCGCCCACATATGGGGTATCTCCGTAGTCGGGAGAAATTGCATTACAAATTTTGGGGGGCTTTTTTCCCTTTTACCTCTTGTGAAAATGTAAAGTATAGGGCAACATCAGCATGTTAGTGTAAAAAATTAAATTTTTTACACTAACATTCTGGTGTAGACCCCAACATTTCCTTTTCATGAAGGGTTAAAGAAGAAAAAAAACAAAAAGCCTTGTAACGCAATTTCTCCCGAGTACGGCGATACCCCATATGTGGCCCTAAACTGTTGCCCTGAAATACGACAGGGCTCCAAAGTGAGAGCGCCATGTGCATTTGAGGCCTAAATTAGGGATTTGCATAGGGGTGGACATAGGGGTATTCTACACCAGTGATTCCCAAACAGGGTGCCTCCCGCTGTTGCAAAACTCCCAGCATGCGTGGAAAGTCAATGGCTGTCTGGCAATACTGGGAGTTGTTGTTTTTCAACAGCTGGAGGCTCTGCTTTGGAAACAGTGGTGTACCGGACGTACTTATTGGGGGAGGGAATGGGGGCTGTGTAGGGGTATGTGTATATGTAGTGTTTTTAACTTTTTATTTTATTTTGCGTTAGTGTAGTGTAGTGTAGTGTTTTTAGGGTACAGTCACACGGGCGGGGGATTACAGCGAGTTTCCCAGCGCAAAATTTGCTGCATCTCAAACTTGCAGCGAGAAACCCACTGTAAAACCCTTGCCCATGTGAATGTACCCTGTACATTCACAGGGGGGGTGCACCAGCTGTTGCAAAACCACAACTCCCAGCATGCATGGTCTGTTAGTGCATGCTGGGAGTTATAGTTTTGCAACAGCTGGAGGCACACAGGTTAGGAAACACTGAGTTAGAAACAGACAATGTTTCCCAACCAGTGTGTCTCCAGTTGTTGCAAAACTACAACTCCCAGCATGCCCAGACAGCTGAAGGGCATGCTGGGAGTTGTAGTTCGGCAACATCTGAAGGGCCAGATGTTGCTGAACTAAAACTCCCAGCATGCCTGGACAGTCAGTGCATGCTGGGAGTTGTAGTTTTGCAACAGCTGGAAGAGCACAGATTGGAGACCATTATACAATGGTCTCCAAACTGGGGCCCTCCAGATGTGGCAAAACTACAACTCCCAGCATGCCCAGACAGCCAAAGGCTGTCTAGGCATGCTGGGAGTTGTAGTTTTCAGACTCCTAGAAGCAGCAGTGAAGATCTTCACTGCTGCCTCTGAGGACCATATACTTACCTGCCGGTCCCGTCGCTGCTCGTCCACGTGGCCGGTCCCGCCGCTGCTCCAGGTAAGGCCGCGGTCCCCACGTGTTCCCCTCCTATGCCGCAGGTCCCCGCGAGCCCCCGCAGCCATCGTCCCCCGTTCTGCCCGACTTCCAGGGGCGGGCAGTGCGGGGGATCTGAACTTTCACCCCAGGTCACTGTGATTGGTCCACAGGGACCAATCACAGTGATCGCTGACCAGGACCATCAATGGATGGTCCTGGGGGTGAAGCAGAAGTTGTCCCCTGCTGGAAACAGCGGGACTTCTGCTGGTTAACCCGCTGCACATCGCCGGGTTAACTGAATGTCATTTATAAACGTTGGGATGCGCGAACGCACTGCACAACCCGGCGTTTATATATGACATTCTGCGGGAAGGGGTTAAGGATCCGTTATAAAAGACTTTATTACGGAATTTCATAACGAATCTTTGAACGGAAGAACTTTACAGTGTGAAAGCAGCCTAAAAGATCAGTGTGTGCAGTGTTATAGCCCCCTATGGGAGCTATAACACTGCAAAAAATGTGAAAAATAAAGTTAATAAAGGTCATTTAACCCCTTCCCTAATAAAAGTTTCAATCACCTCCCTTTTTCCAAAAACTGTGTAAATAAAAATAAACATATGTGGTATCGTTGCGTGCGGAAATGTCTGAGCTATAAAAATCATTAAATTAAATTCCAAAGTCCAAAATAGCGTATTTTTGGTCACTTTTTATATAATGAAAAAATGAATAAAAACCGATCAAACAGTAGGATCAATGCAAAAATGGTACCGATAAAAACTTCAGATGACTTTGCAAAAGATGAGCCCTCATATCGGCCCGTTCGCAGAAAAATAAAAAGTTATAGGGGTCAGAAGATGAGAATTTTTAACATATAAATTTTCCTGCATGTAGTTATGATTTTTTTCAGAAGTACGACAATATCCAACCTATATAAGTAGGGTATCATTTTAACCATATGGACGTACAGAATAAAGCTAAGGTGTCATTTTTACCGAAAAATGCACTTCGTAGAAACGGAAGCCCCCAAAATTTACAAAATTACATTTTTTCTTCAATTTCACAATGAATTTTTTTTTCCGTTTCGCAGTTGATTTGTTGGTAAAATCACTGAAAAGTAGAATTGGTGGCGCAAAAGATAAGCATCATATGGAATTTTATGTGCAAAATTGTAAGCATTATGATTTTTAGAAGGTGATGAGGAAAAAATGAAAATGCAGAAACGGAAAAACGCTGAGTCCTTAAGGGGTTAATCTCTTCAATTGAGAGGCCGTATGGTCGGGTGAGGCTGCTGCCACATCCAGGCTCCAAGGAATGGGTTGGAGCGATAAAAATAAACCATAACATGGCAAACGTGTTTAATCTGGTTGTCAAGCAGTTCCTTAAAGGAGTACTCTACTGGCCCAATGTCCGGAACATTTTGTTCCAAATGCGGGATGCGGGCTGAGGGGGTTGTCACGGTCCTTCCACACCCCTTGTGACATCACGTCACACCCCCTCAATACAAGTCTATGGGAGGGGGTGTGGCGGCTAGGAGGGGGCATGCACTTGCATTGTGGGTGTGTGGCCGTGACATCACGACCCCCGCAGCCCGCACCTAGGGTTTGGAACAAAATTTTTCAGATGCTGGGCCAGTGGAGTACCCCTTTAAGTCTTGCACCCATCTGCAAGACATCCTAAAAATGGCCAGGAAACTTTGCCTGCACTTCAGCCGCAAAGTACACACTCCTTAACCCCTTAAGGACCGGGGGGGGTTCCGTTTTTGCATTTTAGTTTTTTGCTCCTTGCCTTTAAAAAATCATAACTCTTTCAATTTTGCACCAAAAAATCCATATGATGGCTTACTTTTTGCGGCACCAATTCTACTTTGTAATGACGTCAGTCATTTTGCCCAAAAAGCTACGCTGAAACGGAAAAAAAAATCATTGTGAGACAAAATTGAGAACAAAATTGAGAAAAAAACCCCGTTTTGTAACTTTTGGGGGCTTCCGTTTCTACGTACTAAATTTTTTGGTAAAAATTACACCTGATATTTATTCTGTAGGTCCATACAATTAAAATGATACCCTACTTATATAGGTGTGATTTTGTCGTACTTCTGGAAAAAAATCATAACTTCATGCAGGAAAATTCATATGTAAAAAATTGTAATTTCTGACCCCTATAACTTTTTTATTTTTCCGCGTATGGGGCGGTATGAGGGCTCATTTTTTGCGCCGTAATCTGAAGTTTTTAACAGTACCATTTTTGCATTGATAGGACTTATTGATCGCTTTTTATTCATTTTTTTTCATGATATAAAAAGTGACCAAAAATGCACTATTTTGGACTTTGGAATTTTTTTGCGCGCACGCCATTGACCGTGCGGTTTAATTAATGATATATTTTTATAATTCGGACATTTCCGCATGTGGCGATACCATATATGTTTATTTGTATTTACACTGTGTTTTTTTTTTATGGGAAAAGGGGGGTGATTCAAACTTTTAATAGGGAAGGGGTTAAATGACCTTTATTCACTTTTTTTTCACTTTTTTTTGCAGTGTTATAGCTCCCATAGGGACCTATAACACTGCACACACTGATCTTTCACATTGATCACTTGTTTCTCATAAGAAACCAGTGATCGATGATTCTGCCGCTTGACTGCTCATGCCTGGATCTCAGGCACTGAGCAGTCATTCGGTGATCGGACAGCGAGAAGGCAGCGGGACCCTCCCGCTGTCCTGTAAGCTGTTCGGGATGCCGCGGCTATCCCGAACAGCCCACTGAGCTAACCGGCATGCTTTCACTTTCACTTTAGACGCCGCGTTCAACTTTGAACGCCGCGTCTAAAGGGTTAATAGCGCGTGGCACTGCGATCAATGCCGCGTGCTATTAGCCACGGGTCCCGGCCGTTGTTAGAGGCCGGGCCCGTTCCCTCATACCTAACTAGATACAGAATCAGCACTTCTGCTTTCGGGTACACAATGCTCAATATGAGTGCTGTGTTCATGGCTTTTTTGTGATATGGAACTTATTATTAATATATGCAGGAGAGATCAGTGCCATTAAACAAGGCACACATATTAACAGGCTCCTGGCACAGGGACTATTCCATTAGCCTGGTAATGTACAGTATGTTATGCCTAATTCATGGCCAGAGAGGGCAGTGCATTACATTTGTCTTTGGTGCTCTTCAAAGGGATACTCTGGAGAAAAATAATGCAGATTTGTAAATTATTTCTATTTAAAAAAATGTAATCCTTCCAGTACCTATCAGCTGCTGTATGCTCCAGAGGAAGTTGTGTAGAGTGTAAAGCAGTAATACACACATTTTCCATTGTGCAAATAAGTGAAATCACAAGTTGTTTAAAAAAAGTTGTGCTTACATAAATAACTCTATTAGTCTTCCCTTATATCATCCTGCAGCACTGCCTGCTACCCTGCACTCATAACCTGTGAGTTAGCAATGTTCCTTGATGTTAATGAAGCATAATTAATAATACAAACAAGCAGGAGAATTAGAATAGCCCTTAATAGGCAGTTGCCGGAGTAATGGCTGATCTCAGATTGCTTCTGAACCCTCCTTTAGAAGTCTATCTAATTGCCTAATTTTCTTATCCGATGCTTATAAGGGATTAAAAAAGGAAGAAAAAACTCTTCTACCTTTCCACCCCATAGAAATGTTACTATGATGTTTAACAACCTCTGGGTTCACCAATGCTATTCAAATGTTACAGAATTATATCTGAAATCAATTTATTTTAATAAGAACATGATTCCTCCAAAATGCAGTTTAATGGATTCCTTCTGGACATACTTCAAGAACTCCAGTTTTGCTGAGTACTCAGGAATTATGGATACACTCTAGGATCTTACTGTGTGTATAAAACTTGCTTAAGCTCATTGTGACACACAGCTAAGACACTCATCATAATGCTAAAACCAGATGCCTCTAGCGTGAAACAGTAAGCAGCATGGCGCTGAAACGGAATGGCACACTAGAGGCATACGCGTTTGTTAATACATTAATATATAATGTTTCTCGCTACCTAAAATATCTTCTTCTATTGTTTCCCTGTGCAGTTTACCACATCCAAGCAAGGGGATTTGCATATATTATTGTAGCCTATTTCTACTGACAAAACAACCTCTCAGTAATCTTGAATTCCTCATATATTTACAACAAGCTATAAAAATCCAGGACATCAATTACATGAAAAGTCTGGTGATCCAGTGTTAGGGAAGGGAAGCTTTCGACTCACTGAACACTAGCCAATCTGGTACTTGCTATTACTAATATAAAGACAATATACACACACTCTACACAGCATAGACTGCACTTACACTACACACACACCACACACTTAAAGGACATCTCCAGTGCTCACTTTTCTTATTGTATCCGTTCCGGGCTGCAAAAAAAAAAAAAAAGAAAATACACTTTCTCTTACCTGCCTAAGCTACCCCGGTGCTCCGGTACAGGTGTTCGGTCCCCAGGCTGTATTCTTCTTACTTCCTGTTAGCCCGGCAAGTCACACGGAGCTTCAGCCTATCACCGGCCGTGTGACAAAGAGAAATACCAAAGTCCAGAATTGCTTATTTTTGGTCACTTTGTACACCCTGAAAAATGTATAAAAAGTTATCAAAAAGTCCAAACAAAACAAAAATGGTACCAATAAAAACTAAAGATCACAGTGCAAAAAAGGAGCCCTAACACATCCCCGTATATGGAAAAATAAAGTTATAGGGGTCGGAAGAGAACATTTTTTCTACTGCTAATTTTCATACAAAAAGTTATAATTTTTTTTAAAAGTAAAACAAATTCCAACCTATATAAGTTGGGTATCATTTTAATCGTATGGACCTACAGAATAAACATAATGTGCTCCCTTGCATAGACTTTTATTGAGGGGGAGGGGTGTGACGTCACGATGCTGCGGCCCCTGTATCGCCTGTCATCAGGCACTGAGCGAAGTTCGCTCCGTGCAGCAGATGACACGGGATGCTGCAGGAGAGATCATGGGGGTTCCCAGCGGCGGGATCCCCGCGATCAGACATCTTATCCCCTATCCAAAGGAGATGTCTAGGGGCAGAGTACCCCTTTAAGGCTGATTGATTTGGTGCCGCATATGGAATGTTCACCCGTAACTTTTACATCTGAATGGAACCTAATGCCACAAAAAGTCACAGTATAGTCCTGACCTAATGTTACAACAATGGCATTGTCCCTCATTTGAGTTTCAAAATGAACTATGCATATACAGTGAAACCTTTCTGAGAAGATACAAAACTGCATTGAAAGTGGTCTTCTATGAGGGGGTCTTCTCAATGGAAATTAGCACTATTCATAGCAGTAATAGTTATAATTTATGCCTCTGGTGGTGATGAAGCTGCCCTGCAGCACTACTATAAAATGTATAAAAATGTGTTAATTTTAGTTTTATTGGAATTGCTATTTGTTTACATCCAAATGAGGGAATAGGTCCCTGAAAGCCAAAGCATAACATGAACTAATAAGAAAGCAGTATTTTCTGTATACATTTTTCTTGTATTTACATATTTGTTTTTACATATTTCACTGTTATCTGAGTTTTATTGTATTTCTCAAGGCATCATAATGTTTTTCTGACTTATCAGTGAGTATATTATACCGTACATTATGTATTTTGTGCTAATGGCATCATTACTCAAAGTGTAAATGCAGCATTGTAATATGTAGGCCTTGACACACATGGACACGATTTCTGTGCTTCAATACACTATTAGATAGATCATTTTGAAGGCAGGAGTTTTCACCCTTTTGCAATGCAGAGGGCACTGGGGATGTTGGGGACATTGACCCCCCCACATCAGTCTCTAGCCACAGTCTCAGGCAGCAATCCACAGTAGCTCTGGCTCAGTCTCTATGGACACAAAAAGTATTTAAAAATATATATATATACTTTTTATAGAGATGTATACTGTACTTAAAGTTCATGGAAATGACAAAAATGATGTAAAAATCCACACATTTACAGAAATATTTATTTTGTACATGTCAATGGATGAAAAACTAGATACACATATGAAATTCAGAAGAAAAAAGGTGATATGTTATCAAAAGCTTAAACATGACAGAAGGATAAGATGTTGGCTCTAGTATTTGCTGTGATAAAGATCCAACTGCCTGCAATCCTTCATTCTTCTATTGTGCTGCAGTAAAGAAATGGCTTCAATTATAGAGCTCATTGCGGATGTAATGGGGCCTGGTAATAGACTGCTGACTGGTAATACCAGTAGTCTATGGAACAGGTAGCAGTAGTAGAATAGTAACAAAAAATATGAGTTATGGATTTTTGGGAGCAATACATGTGATTGGACATAGTGTCTTTTATACACACCTGAATTCTGACTGCATGTAACTATACAAAATATAGATTTTAGTTCTGTGGTTTGGTTTAATATTTCTTGAAAGAAAATCTTACATCAGTATCACCTGCTTGGTACAAACAGGTAGTGCAGGTGACACTGATGACAATATTGTTCTGTGCCCCAGTCCTCCTGTATCTTCTTCTGTATCTTCCGTTTCTGGACTGACATGGGTGGAGCTTCCTGACGTCACTGCTGCTGTGGGCCCTGAACAGAAGATACTTGGATAAGCGGGCTGTGGCAGTGTGGCAAGGAAAGGGTGTATTTCCCTTGCTATCTCTGCAGAATGCTCCACCTGTGGCCTGATTAATGAGGTATCAGGAAGGGAATGTGTGTTTAAAAGGAAAAGAAACAGAATAGTTGGGGCTCTCCCTGGGTAACAGCATGACGCTGTAGGGGGAGACACACGGACCCTGTTGAGGAAACACACAGCGAACTGTGAGCGGTCCAAGAAGTGAAGAAGTGGTGTGAACTGTGAGTAACAGGTTGCAGGGGCACATGTTTTATGCTGGCTGAGGGTAGCTCACCAGACAGTAGTCAGGGCATGCTGATATGTGTAGTCAGTGACCAGACGGTCTAGGACTTTGGTTTGTTCCTGAGTTATGTTTTGTTTTACCTGCAACCTGTCTAAATAAAGCTGGCAAGGTGCCAGGCTTGCATGAATAACCGTTGTCTGCGGATTTATTGAGTGGAAACGTGTCCCGTGGCAGTGTCCAGGACGATCCCGAAGCTAATCCCCAAGGAGGAATCCTTACAGGGCGCATAAAGCTAGAAGTGGCTGCAGTGAAAAAACTCGTACTTGTATATAAAAATCGAGCAGGCGGTCCTCCGCGAGGCGAGCTACCTCATATTCCAGCCCCTGCCTCTCAGCGTCCCCCGACTGTGAAAGAGCGAGTTTAATTTAATCAGTTATGGTTCATTGTTATCGCTCCAACCTGTTTCATTGGAGTCTTGTGGTAATTCCACAGGTAATATATGACGCCGACGACCATAGGGCCTCAGTCTTGAAAAGATTACATTGATTTTTTTTAAATTTAAGATTCTGATTAGATTCACAAGTTTAATGTCCCAGGTGCCCGATGCATTAACTTTCAACTAATACTTTATGACCACAAAACCAAATATAACACAGAGTAACATGGCAGCACAATGACAGAGCCTAGAGGTGGCAGCAGCCCGACGAGACCATAGGGCCTCACAATAGAAAAGATTAAAGATTTTGTTGTAAAGTTTTAATTAAAGATTTCAAATAGATTACCATATGGTGGCACAATGACACAGCCTGGAGGTGGCACCAGCATGAGACCAAAATGTGGCAGAATGACCAAGCCTGGAGGTGGCAGCAGCCTGACAAGACCAAAGGCCTCACAATTGAAAAGATTAAAGATATATTTAAACATTTTTATGGAAGGTTTTAAATAGATTAACATAAACGTTTTTATGTAATGTGCCAGCAGCATGAAGAGACCCCATGGTGGCACAATGACAGAGCCTGGAGGTGGCACCAGCATGAGGAGACCAAAATGTGGCAGAATGACCAAGCCTGGAGTTGGCAGCAGCAAGAGGAGACCATATGGTGACAGAATGACACAGCCTGGAGGTGGCAGCAGCCTGACAAGACCATAGGGCCTCACAATTGAAAAGATTAAAGATACATTTTAAAATTTTAATGGAAGATTTTAAATAGTTTAACATTTAAAATTTTCTGTAATGTGTCAGCAGCATGAGGAGACCACATGGCGGCACAATGAGACAGCCTTGAGGTGGCACCAGCATGAGGAGACCATAATGTGGCAGAATAACCAAGCCTGGAGGTGGCAGCAGCAAGAGGAGACCATATGGTGACAGAATGACACAGCCTGGAGTTGGCGGCAGCCTTACGAGACCATAGGGCCTCACAATTGCAAAGATTAAAGATATTTTTTTAAATTGCATGTGACCATGTTAACATCCTCCGGATACCTGATGAAAAACCCGCCTACACGTGTTCCTTTCCCCATGTCCTGACATATGGAGCCGCTGTCTTACATGCTCTGGAGCCTGGACTGCACTAAATGGAGCTTAATTAAGTGATTTGTGCAATCAAATCGCGACGATATTCGGATTCGTTGCAAAGAAAATTCGTAACGAATTCAGATTCGTCAGATTCGATTTGCTCATCCCTATGCGTATTAGTAAGTTGCTGATTTACAAAAGTGGAGGATGACATATCTAGTCATAGAGAATACAAACACAGAGGGAGACATGGGGGTAGATGAGAGAAGAAGAGAGGAGAGGGGTGGGGGAATATGTAGTAATAAAGAGACAATTAGAATGCTCTTGGGGGGAAAAATTATGAACAATAACAAAGGTAACCCAGGTATTAATGAACTTATTGACTGTGTTGTGATCTGAGGCTGTTTAATATTTAAAATTTAGGTGTAGAAACATTCTCTACTTGTCGGTATTACCAGGTATGAAGAAAGCCTTTCCCCACGTTTCTGACTTTCTGACGGCTTACTATTTATGACCCTATATATTACACACTGTTGCTGAATCTATCTTTTAAATTTTTTTTCCAAATTTCTGAATTTATATATACAGCTTACCTACTGTTTCTTTTTATTTCTCAGTGTATATACATATGACCAACTATTTCACCGTTTATAACTTTATGACCTACTTTTCCATTATTTCTATATATAAACTACTGCTCCTCCATTTCTCAATCTATCAACTACGTGTTAAAATAATGGTCTAATTCCTGTCATCCCTGGCCTCAAACCTGACCATAAAATCCTGAGACATGCCCAAAATGACATATGGCAACAGATTTAAACTTATAAAGCACAAAGTTCACAAAGCATTAAGGGTACGTTCACACGTACACACATTTCTGAGCAGTATTTAAAGGACAGGATTTTCTGCTGCATATTTCAATGTAAACTAAATTACTGAGCACAGCTTCTAATCGACTGTTACAAATCCTGCGCATCAAATCTGCGCAGGATCCTGTATGTGAGAACGTATCCTAAAGGAGAACTCCAGAACTCCAGAGAACAGCTCTTTCCTTTAAAAAAAATGGAGCATGTGCACACGCTCCTCACTGACAGCCGGGGTCCTGTTCTGGAGATCGCGAAGGGTCTAAGTGGTCGGACCCCCTGCGATCAGCTACTTATCCCCTATACTCTGGACAGGGGATAAGTTAGTTTTGGCTGGAGTTCTCCCTTAATAGTATGTTACCAATTATGATAAGCATCCTAATGTGTAAATTCGGTTCCCAGTAGTGCCCTTTTAAGGGCCTCACTGCCTTAGGCCTAGGGAAACAGTGCAGGTATTTCTTAGGGACAAGAATAGAGCCCCTAGGCCCCCATTTATTGTCCCCTTCCCTATGTTATCCTAGTCACCTTACCCTCATGAGCCCTCCAAATTGAGTTTTTTTTCCCCCTAAGACATGTAATAATTGATTTTTATGAGCCTCCACTAATCTAGTGACTGAGTTAGCTATCTTGAGTAGTCTTACGTATCTGCCTTTGGCAGTGATTGATACACCTCATTGGAGTAGTTACATTCATCCATCTATTTAATGAATAATAAAATAAATAATAAAATACTCTATACTCTATATAACTTGTAAATCTCCAATTCTCGAGGTCTGGAATATGGGGGTTAACATGCTCTGCCTATAAGTAACTGCCTCTATCTGTGGAACCTCACTGTCCTTCTCCTATATGAGCTTCAGGTCTGATCTTACAAGGTAGTGGGATATCTTTGATTATCTATCTTGTTGCCAGAGTAATGTTTTATGTAGTTCCCATACATTAGCCCTTTTGCTAGCCAGTAACCAAGATAGCAATTTTCGTATTAACCGATACGCCCACTTCCTGGCTGCTGACAGCTCTGCATTGTGGCGTTGGATGACACTTTGACTCAGCAGTGTCTGCCTCCTCCTCTGACGCCGGGAGGCGCGCGGACCAGAAGCTGCTAAAAGTGGAAGTGCGGCGCTAGTTTAACAGGCGTCGGCTTCAACACGAGCCGCATCTGAACGCGGGGGTACTTCCCTGGCTCCCTGTCACTGCAGGAAGCGCATTTTACCACTAACCGGAGCTGCATGTTGTAAGTCCAAAACCTGATTAATATGCCTTGGCACCTCTGATATATATATATTGTATATATCACTGTGAGTATACCTCATGCTACTTTGAATGAGATTACTGCTAGATGGGGTAAGGTCATTGCCACTATATATATATATATATTTTTTTCTTCTTCCTTGGAGGGACTTCTGATCTTTATGCAGGAATGTCTGCGTGGATGATAGCCACTGGTAGCCAATAGGCTAACGCTTAGTCAGAAATGCACAGTACTTGAAACTAGATTCATGTCTTTTTAACTACTTTTTGAGCTACATTTGCAAAGGTTCCCCTGAGAACGTCCCTGTGCACACTTAATACCATGCGTACAGAAACGCTTTGGGAATATATGTAAATGACATGATAAATGTGATTAACACTTTAAATTTTGCCGCCATATATATGAGGGTAGCAGGATTTCATCTTTATCCTTCTACTTTTTTGTATCCACTATTCTTCTATCTGGTGGCTTTTAAGTGACTAATTCAAATTTGTTAATTTTTAGCGACACCCCTTCTATCATTATTATTATTATTATTATTATTATTCCTGGATATATGTTCACATTTGTGTGAGATCCTCCATTAGCAAGGTTATCAGTAGAGATGAAAATGTTTTGAAAAATTAGATTTGGCCGAGTCGACAAATTTCCCCAAAAAATTTAGCTCGGTCCGAATTTATTTGTGGGGAATCTGTATTTAAAATGGCTATTTCTGGCCCACAGAGAGCCTCAATAAGGGTGCGGCCCATAGACTGGTTTGAGTGGCATTGGGGCCGCTCTGCCGGTGGGTTGTTCCCCCCTGTGGGCATTGGTGTCGCGGCAGTGGTGGTCGCCACTCGGTGCTGCGCCATTTTATGCTAGGGACGTTAGGGACCCACTCTAAATAGTTGGCCTTGACGTGGCGAGTGGGCTTGTACTTTTTGATCAAAAATGTATACTAACAACCTGTTAGTTTTTGATATTATGCTGAGAAGCAATCAGATCATTATACAAGATTGTAGATGTGCACCATGTCCGTTTTTCTACCCGAATTCACAAGGGTGTAGAACACTTTGCCTTGCTGTAACACGCATAGGGTGCATGCTGGGTTAGTGAAATAATACTTTTATTCAGTATGACATGCAGATTAGAGGTGTCGCTATTAGAATCACTGTCGCAGAGCGGCACAATGACAGAGACTGGAGGTGGCATTAGTATGAGGAGACCATATAGTGGCTGAATGACCAAGTCTGAAGGTGGCAACAGCCTGACGAGACCATAGGGCCTCACAATTGAAAAGATTAAAGATATTTTTTAACATTTAAATTGAAGATTTCAAATAGATGAACCTAAAAAGTTTAATTTAATGTGCCAGCAGCATGAGGAGACCACATGGCGGTACAGTGACACAGCCTGGAGGTGGCACAAGCATGAGGAGACCGTATAGTGGCTAAATGACACAGCCTGGAGTTGGTGGCAGCATGAGGAGACAATATAGTGCCTGAATGACACAGCATGGAGGTGGCGGCAGCATGGAGACCGTATAGTGGCTTAATGACCAAGCCTGGAGGTGGCAACAGCCTGACGAGACCATAGGGCATCACAATTGAAAAGATAAAAGATATTTTTCACATTTAAATTTAAGATTTCAAATAGATGAACCTAAAAAGTTTTATTTAATGTGCCAGCAGCATGAGGAGACCACATGGCGGTACAGTGACACAGCCTGGAGGTGGCGGAAGCATGAGGAGACCATACCGTGGCTAAATGACACAGCCTGGATTTGGCGGCAGCATGGGGAGATCATATTGTGGTTGAATGACATAGCCTGGAGTTGGCGGCAGCAAGAGCCGACTATATAGTAGCTGAATGACACAACCTGGAGTTGGTGGCAGCATGAGGAGACAATATAGTGGCTGAATGACAGCCTGGAGTTGGCAGCAGCAGGAGGAGACCATATAGTGGCTGAATGACACAGCCTGGAGGTGGCAGAAGCATAAGGAGACCAAATAGTTGCAGAATGAGACAGCCTGAGGTGGCAGCAGCATGAGGATAACATATGGTGGCAGAGTGAGACAGCTTGGAGGTGGCATCAGCCTCATCATGAGTCCTGAAAGTGACCCGGTGACATAGTGGGTCGGTGGGTGGCAATACCAGTACCCCGTGATGAAGGTGGGTGAAAAAAGGAGAACTTGGCATCAGATGTGTGGCATCGGGCGGGTGGCAGGATCAGAATAGTAGCTGAGGCAGGTAGGCAGAAGAAAACAATCTCTTTTGTAAAAGTGTTACTGTGCACAAGTAAGTATGTAGGATATGCATTACGTAAAATTTAAAGGAGTACTCCAGAATAGAAAAATTGTCCTCCATACTGCCAACAGTAAAAAAAAATAAAGAGGTACATACCTTCCTTCACTCCCCCGGTGCCTCTGGTAACCCACTCCGGTCTCCGCCGCGATCCTATTCCTGGTTGCCGGTGGTCGGCGAGTCATACCGCACTCAGCCAATCACTGGCCACAGTGAAGTCCTGACTTGGCCGACGATAGGCTGAGCGGCAGTGTGACGTTTTCCTCCCCGGCACCTGCTGCCGGGGCCAAAAATGTCACACTGCTGCTCAGCCTATCGCTGGCCGAGTCGGGGCTTATATGTTTCTATGTAAGTGTTGGTGTATTGGCATGGGCATGTCATGGTATGCCACCACCTGCTGGTTCAGGTCCTGCTCCAGGTGTACCTGCAGCTGATAAGTTGCTTCACTATGCGGGTGAAGAAAGCTACTCATCAGCGACTGTAGACTCAGGCTGCTGCTGATGGAGCTAGTACTGCTCCCGCCACTCCACCCCTCCCCAGCAGCCATGGCAGTAGAAGGTGAGCACAGAGGGCCCCTCGAGTCAGACCTGCGAGAGGATGGACAATGGCGCAGATAGGCATCGGCCAACTGACTACGTAGGATGTCTCTGTAGTAGGCCAGTTTGTCCTCCCTCTCAGTGGGTGTAAAAAAGGCCCCCATGTTGTGCCAGTAGCCGAATGCTGACAATTTGGCAGTCACTACGCAAGCAACTGAGCATGCATCGTGCCATTTGTGCAAGTGACTCGGAGGGACTCCCTGCCTCCATCTCCACTGCATACTGCCACGGTGTGTCTGAGTCCTCTGTCTCGCCTTGCTCCTGCTCCTCCTCTCATGTCAGATGACTAGAAAAACTGCCCATCTGGCAAAACCTAAACTGTGCTCCACTGTGCCCCCCCCTCCTTCTCTTCCAGTTCAGCCCCCACAGGGCTCATGTGGCCGTGAGATGTAGGTGCAACGTCTCCAGTGCCCTGACCAGCCATTGTTTCCAACATGTTTTGTAGTAAATGAAGCAGTGGAATGACGTTGTTCATCCCGTAATCCTGGCGACTGACTAATAATGTGGCTTCCTCAAAGGCTTGCCTGAGCAAACGACAGGTGTCATGTATGAGCTGCCACTGGTTGACATTGAAGCTACACAGGGAGTCCCCCTATCCGCTTGGATCATCAAGAAATCAGTGATGGCTTTTCTCTGTTCATATAGTCGGTCCAACATATGGAGGGTGGAATTCCAACCTGTGGCAAAGTCACAAATCTGACTATGTTGGGGGATACCATTCTGACGCTGCAGCTCAAGGAAGGTGTGCTTTGCGGGTATATGAGTGGCTGAAATGCATGCAAAGTTTCCTTCCCATTGTTAGGATGTCTTGCAGATGGGGGGGGGGACACTTCGGGAACCACTTGACAACCAGATTGTACACGTGTGCCTTGCAGGGTGCATGTCTCAGGCTACCTTGTCGCAGTGCAGACAAGATGTTCTTCCTGTTGTCGATCACCATGGTTCCCATTTCCAGTTTTCGTGGAGTAAGCCATGATTCGATTTCTTGATGAATGACTTTTAGCAGTTCCTCCCCTGTGTTACTCCGTTCGCCAAGGCAAACCATGTGAAGAACAGCGTGACACCGCCATGCCCTACACACATGGTATGGTAGAAGGGCACTGAGACTTGTCAGTGCAGTGGAGGCTGAGGACACAGTGGAGGATGAGGAGGCGGAGTTGCACACTGTCACAGGACCAAGGTCCTGAGAGTGTGCAGGCGAAAGCGGCGTGACCTGTCCAAGTTGCTTTTGTGGCTGTGTAGGAACCACATTCATCCAGTGGGCCATAAAGGAAACGTATTGTCCCTGACCGTAGTTATAGCTCCACATGTCTGTGCTTTCATGCACTTTGGTACTCACCGACAGGCTCAAGAACTGGCCCACCTTCTGTTCCACAAAATTGTGGAGGGCTGGTACTGCCTTCTTCGCAAAGAAATGACAACTTGGGACTCTCCACCTCAGCTCAGCACAAGCCATCAGTTCACTTGAAAAGGGAGGAACTACAGCACCAGCAAGTTGGAGAGGAGCACATTCAGCTTCTGAGCTGTTGGATGAGTGAGCGCATACTATTGTCTCTTGGACATGGCTTTGCCGATTGATTGCTGGCGGAATGACTGACTGGAAGTAGGGGAGCAGGAGCATCTGGAGCGACAGAAGATGGGTATGACACACAGCTCCCTTCGGCTGAGGTGGTGGAACCTTGGCTGCCTGAAACAGGGAGCGGCGTGCCACTGGGTAATGCTGCAGGCTGGACCACCACATCAGAGCCACAGTTCTCCATGGCCATTTTATGGTGACGCTGCATATGTTGACGCAGGACCATGGTGCCAACATTGGGACCCTGGCCATGCTTCACCTTATGCTGACACATCTTGCATGTGGCCAGGTTAACATCCTCCGGATGCTAGATAAACACTTCCACACCGCCAAGTAGCTGATTTTCCCACCAACAGTCCACACTTACTAACTGCTACTGCCGTTGACTCAAGGAACCCTTGTTCCACTACCTCACGGGAAGGTAGGCTGCCACGAAGCAGGTGGTCTACCCCGGGCACGTTTGGCTCCAGACTTTCCACTTCTGCCACTGTGTTTACTGCCAACCAGGCTACCACCTTGCTGGATCAGATGATGCCTCACAGGCAACCTGCAACCCTCTTCTCCTGATGATGATGAAGCCCCTTCTGCACCCAGCTCCCTAGTGTGATCAGCTTCATCATCATTGAGTTGTGTCTGCACGTCACTGATGTCCTCCTCAGGTTCATCAACAGTGTGTGCTTCAGGAGCCTGAACTCGCAACACCACCTCCCATGCCACTCTCCTCATCACTACTTGCCCGCCTAGCGGAGGAAGCGGCGGATGTCTCCTCCACTTCTTGGCTGGGCAGTAGCTGCTGACTGTCCTCTAGTAGATCGTCCTCACTAAATACTGGAGCTGATCCCACAGCATAAGATACTTCTGTGGGGGAGGGAACAGCATAGGACAGAGGCAATGGGAGGACAGGAACTGCTCCTGGGCCATGCCAACTGAGGGTTGTTTCTGAGGAACCCACTGACTGTTGACTGGGGGTGCCAGATGTCACTTGTGATGAAGTGAATGACCTTGTTAACCAATCGATGACAGCAGATGGGTTGCTGGTTGAGATATGACCACTAGCTGATACCTGGAGCTCAGGCCTCTCGCTGCGACTCCTGCTGCCACTCGCCCCGTGTCTGCTGTAACCTCTGCCTGATGAATTTAGGCCTCTGCCACTCCTCTGTGCACGTCCTGGCACTTCTCTGCCCGACATACTTAGTGCGTTTAAAACAATATTTGTCTGCAACACTAGCAGGTGTATACTTTTGGCTGGCCTTTCACAGTATCTAGGCCCTTAAGACTTTAACAGGAACAACATGGTACACCACTTCGATGCAATCTAAGCAATTTTCTCAAAGGGTACTTCAATAATGGGAAGTGGCACCAAGGGGCTACAGAAGTGTGGTGTTGGGACACTTAATTGGCATGTGGGGTATGACTCACAGTACCTTTTCACTTCTTCATACACCCCAGGCCAAAAAAACCTTTGGAGGACCCTTTCTTGTGTTTTGTTAGTCCCCAAATGTCCCCCAAACACATGGTTATGAGCTATATCCAATACCATGTGGCGGTATGCTTTAGGCACCAGAAGCCGTTCCACAATTTCATTGTTAACTTTGGTGATCCGATACACGAGGTCCATATTCATGGCAAAATGGGGAAATTTCTGGTCAGCTTCTGGTTCCTGTGGTACATCATTTACTACCGTGACATTTGCCCATTCAGTTCCCAGAGTGGGGTCTATCAATTGCTTGGTCCCAAAGTTACCCCGAGACACTTCTAGATCTAAGACCTGTTGGCCAGGTAGGGAAGTTTCCTCTTCTTCCCCAGCTAACAACTGCAAAGGAAAAAGGTAATCACTACACATTTCAGGTGGATTCACATTTCCATTATGCCCCTCATTGTTACCATTGTTTTCAATGGTTGCCTCACGTGACTCATCATTAACAGGGAGGGGTACAGATTCAAGTTTCTTCCCCAGCTGTAGAAGTACCACTCCTTTCCCACAACTCCCAGAACAATGGAAAATCACGGCCTAATATAACTGCATACATAATTCGTTTTTTTTACCCCTACTTTTTAGGTCACAGCTCCAGATGGAATCACCAACTTAACAGGAGCCACAGGGTAAGCTACAATATCTCCATGGATGTATAGCACTCTTATGTGTTTGTTCAGCACATAGTCCCTAGCCACAAGGCTAGCCCTAACCAAAGATGCCAAGGCACCCCAGTCCAAAAGGGTCTTCACGGAGCAGTCATTTATCTTAACCATACATACATGTGGCACAAGCAGGTTCTGTAAATAGCGACTGTCGCCATCTAGCATCACACACCATGGGCTCTGGGGAAAGAGGGCAATAGGCGGCTATGTGTCCCCATTCAATACACCTCCAACACTGGGGGGTCCCTGGCCTCTTTAGCATGGAGTCCTTTCTAGGACTGGGAAACCCCTGTGATTAAGGATCAGTGTTTTGCCCTTGCCCAAACTGTATAGCCCTGCTCCCTTTCACACTTTTCCCCACACCTCCAGCTGGAACTCTCTTACCCACAGATGTCACGGGTTTGACAGTTCTGTAAGGTGTTGGTGCTGCAGGGATATCACGGAGGTAGTCCTCAGTCGCTATGAACCTATCCACCGTGTTGACAAGCTGCTCAGCAGTCTGGGGATCTCCTTAAGCAACCCACATTAGTAGCTCTGCCAGGAGGGTCCTGAAGTAATGGTACACTATGATCTTTTCCATGATCTGGGCAGGTGTACAGAATTCTGGTTCCAGACACTTTTGTACTAGATGAAAAAGATCGTACATCTGTGACCGGGCGGGTTTGTCCTTGGCGTAGCTCCAACTGTGGACTCTCCTGACACGAACAGCTGGTGTAACACCAAGGCAAGCAAGGATCTCCATTTTTAGTTTAGCATAGTCCCGGACATCTTGCTCCCTGAGGTCATAGTAAGCCTTTTGCAGTTCACCTGTCAGAAAGGGCGCAATCACTTCTGCCCACTCTGCAACTGGCTCGCTCTCTCCGCCACTCTATGAAATACGGTGAGGTAGGCCTCAACGTCATCATCAGGTGTCATTTTCTGTAAGACCCGCATAACGGCCCTCCTCACATTCACAGTTTCAGGGGGACTTCCCTCCACTTGTGAGGTCTTAATCAGAACAGTCTCTCAGAGCACAGCAGTCTGCCCCATTAACAAGCGATTTGTTTCCTGCTGTTGTGCCATGGACTGCTCATGTCTCAGGTTAGCCTGTATCAGCTGCTTTATCACCTCTTCCATTGTGCTGGATGGGCTTTGCAATGCAGCAGCAGCTTTCACCCATGACATATGCTTCTGGCCCTTTAAATGTCCACAAAATTCAAATGCAGTGTTTTGTCATGCCGTTGCCCCTAGCAACAGGTTGCCCGCATCCTCCACCAATTGTAGGGAACAGCTCACACGGTGGGGTCGGCAATGACAGTATTCACACGGGCAGCAGGTTTCAAACGTCCAAGAGGATTTTCTTTCTTTAAATGATTCTAGGCACAAAGCACAGTGCATACAAAACAAAAAAAACTAAGCCTTTCCGGCTCTAACCAAACATCAGGATACCTCACTATCCTACTGTGGGCCTAATGTCTGGCCCCGAGCAAACTCACAAAATGTCCATAGAGGAAGGTTCAGACCAGGTAGGTTGGAGCTGCAGTTCTGGCTGTGGCTGCTTCTCATCTCAGTCTCTGTTAGGCTGGGTTCACACTACGTTTTGTCCCATACGGGAGCGCATACGGCAGGGGGGAGCTAAAAGCTCGCGCTCCCGTATGTGACCGTATGCGCTCCTGTATGCCATTCATTTCAATGAGCCGACCGGAGTGAAACGTTCGGTCCGGTCGGCTCATTTTTGCGCCGTATGCGCTTTTACAACCGGACCTAAAACTGTGGTCAACCACGGTTTTAGGTCCGGTTGTAAAAGCGCATACGGCGCAAAAATGAGCCGACCGAACGTTTCACTCCGGTCGGCTCATTGAAATGAATGACATACGGGAGCGCATACGGTCACATACGGGAGCGCGAGCTTTTAGCTCCCCCCTGCCGTATAGGGAAACCCGTAGTGGACTAGGGGTGTGGACTGGAGCACTCCCACTTCCAACCTGTCCTCCAGTCCAGGAAATCCAGCCCATGTAACTTAAACAAAAGAGCCCTAGAATACTTTGCTCTGCTAAAGCAGCAGATTCTGGATTTCCTTTATCGTGCCTGCCTGAGGAAGCCAGGTGAAATATACACACCATCCAGCACTTTCCCATACACTTTACCACAATGGATATAAAATTTTAATATGGATATAAAATTATTACTATATGGAGCTCATATTACTTCCATATGGGGCCGATATTCCATTATATGGATCTGATATTACTACTAAATGGGAATTATAGTACTACTATATAAGGCGATATATATCTATAGATATGGATATGATATTACTGCTATATGGGGCTGATATTTCCACTATATGGATCTGATATTACTACATCCACTATATGGGGCTGATATTACTAGTATATGGATGTCCTACTGTCAAGGATGGCTGCTGGTTAGGCATTAAAATGTGCGTGACTGCATGCTGTATACTGCTGAGTGTCGACACAAGAAATATACACCAGACAAAAAATTGGTATAAAACTCTTTCTCAGCAAGAAACCCAAGAACTGTTCCCAAGAGTTCTCAGAGAGTTCTCAGAGAGAGTTCTGTTTATTACACAGAATTGCATTAGTTTTTACCTTTGACAAAAAGGGGAGGTTAGTTATCACCTTAAAATCATCATGTTGCATTTTGATTGGTTAGTTGAGTATTGCGTCTGTACACATTAGCATATTATCATTCATTTCTCTCTTGGCCATATTTTGTCTCTAAACTTCCAACTCCTCTTCTTATCTCGCTTCTCTTGGCCTCATTCCAAGGGCTCTATCATAGTCACGAGCAGATAGCAAGCTGGGAATATAGGTTAAGGGTGGGTAACAAATATCTTTTTGCAGCAATAGCAATGGTATATAAGTATATAAGTATTAATATATTGATCGGCAGTCAGTATCATTTTAATCAACTTCCACACTACTACTTCTACTTGGTGGGACTCATATTACTACTATATGGGGCTGATATTACTAATATATGGATCTGATATTACTTCTAAAGGTGTTGATATAATGATTATATGGGGCTTATATTACTACTATATGGAGCTGATATTACTATTATATGGATCTGATGGGACGGCAGCATTTAATTGTGGACCCAGGCAGGACTATGCTTTGGATCAGCCCGATATATATATTTTTTTACTATTAGATTACTATGTAAGTGTTTTTGTTGTTGTTACTATGTACATGTATTCTATATGTAATGTTAAAACAATCTTTCAATAACTACTCTTTAATTATTACCATCATTACTTATTTTTTTGTCTATAATTTACTATAACTATAAATCAGGTCCTTACCCCCCAAAACTGTTGATCCAGAAGAAGGTGAAAACCACTGGGCAGTGTCAGCCAATTCATGCTACAGGGGAATCATTCCTTTTTGACCCCAGGACTAGTCCTAGGACCCTGGTTCAAACTCCCTGTGGTCTTTTTTTTTTTTAATAGCTTTCTAATATTCATATTATTTTTACCTTATTACTGCTACTATTACTAAATCTAACATTGATATAATAGTATACATCTAAATTTAATACCTACCATTATTGCTGTGACTGTAGTACAGCAAAACAGGCTAAGATCAACGCAGGAGGAAGTTGAAAAGCCAAGTATATTCATCAAACCGAGGTCAGAACCGTTATTTCAGTCACTTTAAATTGCAGTTGTGCAACATGATGTTACCAGTTGCCCTCTACAGATGACTCTATATTGCATTTTCCTACAGTAATCTTGGTCTGCAAGGATGACTTCTTTAGTAACATCTTCTTCAATTCACATAAACAAACTGCATTCATCTGTTTTCATCAGCATGGCACTAACCCCTTAAAGAAAAACTGACAGATGGATCAACCCTTCTAACCTGGATATACAGGTGGTTAGTGTAAGTAATCCTGAGTAAAACCATATATTTCTTACCCCAATCCGTCCAGCCTTTCCAAAGATATAGCGCAATATTCCAAATTGCAAATCAACTCTTAACTGCCCAGGAGGTGGATCTTATGACTATTTGACATCATGCCTTGGGTCCCGTTCCTGCTGCCCCTCTTGCAATGCAATGCAGGTCTTGGGGAAAAGTCGCAATACACATACAAATAAATTCCTTGACATAATGAATGCTTTATTTGCACTCACATGCTTTTTAAGTCATACTCTTATAGGAGTAATTTTTAGCAGCTTATCAGAACATGACGGTGTAATACTGTGTCCCTTTAGCTGAATGTTACTCGTGCAGTGAATGGCTGAGGTGGGCACACCCCCCGTACACCCTCTGCTACGGGGACACAGTTTTCTTCTTTACACCGGAAGACAATTTTTTTTTTCCAGGATGATGATTAGAGATGAGCGAACTTACAGTAAATTCGATTCGTTACGAACTTCTCGGCTCGGCAGTTGATGACTTATCCTGCGTAAATTAGTTCAGCATTCAGGTGCTCCGGTGGGCTGGAAAAGGTGGATACATTCCTAGGAAAGAGTCTCCTAGGACTGTATCCATCTTTTCCAGCCCATTGGAGCACATGAAAGTTGAACTAATTTATGCAGGAAAAGACATCAACTGCCGAGCCGAGAAGTTCGTGACGAATCAAATTTACTGTAAGTTCGCTCATCTCTAATGATGATCTTTATATAACTTCTACTTGAATAACTATAGGCTAATAAAACAATAGTAAACAATTATTCTGTGCACCTCACTGCAAATTTAATATACAGGGCCTTTATGTTATAAAATGCATGTTTTTTTTCCTCTTTATCCTGAAATAATAAGCACCTGCAGATGACAAGTCTCATGCAGCTATGCATAAAAATTTCAGTCATTTTATTTGAAGTCAGAAGGAAACACAGCATTCAGACCATTTTGCAGTGTTGGATACCAGATCTATTCACCAATGTATTCATCTTGTGGGTAAGCAAAATAAAGACTGTAGAAGTCGGACCGACTTGTTCAACGCCAGAAGGCCCTGCAGATAAGAGACTCTCGTGGAGCTGCAAATCACCAGCTAATAAACTACTTGAGGAGAGAAAGGCCTCTCAATTATGTAACTTCTGCTGCTGCTGACGCATATATCTCCATGACTGAATTCATTTCACATGTATAATTCCCTGTGGAACAAAGAAGATGAGAAATGATCTGTACATTATAGCCATCACCGCAGAATGATTCTAAATTATAAAGAAACAATTAGAACCATATTTTGTGATTCACCTCCTAACAATTCTTCCTGACAAATTGATGTAGAGCGCACATTAAGAATATTTTTACTGTAAATGGCATTATAAGTCATTGGTAGGAATATCAAAATATATATTGAGACCTGCTTTAAAAGTCTTCTTTGTTATCCCTGGTCCCTTTACTTTGCTACCACTATTGCTTCAATGCACTTTCCTTTATCTGTAGTGTAGTAATTGAGACACCATTACATTTGTTGCATGAGTTTCTCTGCAGCATTCATCTGACAGCTCCTTGCAGGGTGATAGGATAAACATTAATTTCTTTCCTACTTCAAGGGCTTATCCACTGTATTCTAAAAACTAATATGGTGGTGGGTGTCGGGAAAATAGAAAAATAAACATAATTACCTAGACACAGCCCCCCTGCTCCTGGTCCCCTTTGTCTGGTGCCCCAATCCTCTTTCTCTTTTTTTCTGCTTCCGAGAGCTCAATGCAGAACATGATGACTCAGCCAATTACTGACTCCAGTGTTGTCCTGTCTCGGCACCGTATTAGTTTTTAGAATATAGTGGATAAGTCCTTTAACCCCTTCCCAACAATAGACATACATTTATGTCCTGCAATGTTTTCTAGCAATGAAGTGAGCACACGATCTGTTATCAACAGCCTTGATCTGTTATTAACACCCTGTTGGTAACTGCCATGCTAAGAACCATGGCTGCACAATTTCTGCAGTGGCGTAACCGGACCCTTCCCCTGCAGGCCCCATCGCACCTCCTGCAACTGGGCCCGTAGGTGTAGGGAAGGCTGCCAAGGGATCAGGAACACCTGTCCCAAATCCCTGAGCGACTGCAACTTTCAACACTGAGTGCATCTTTAAGATGCACAGTGTTAACATGGCAGGAAGGAGCCAGTGGCCTACATAACTATGGGGGCAATGTAAGACGGCCTACATAACTATGGAGGCAATGTAGGACAGCCTACATAATTATGAAGGGGCAGTGTAAGAGGGCCTACATTACTATGGGGGCAATGTAATAGGGGCCTACATAACTATGGGGGCAATGTAAGACAGCCTACATAACTATGGAGGCAATGTAAGACTGCCTACATAACTATGGAGGCAATGTAGGACAGCCTACATAATTATGAAGGGGCAGTGTAAGAGGGCCTACATAACTATGGGGGCAATGTAATAGGGGCCTACATAACTATGGGGGCAATGTAAGACAGCCTACATAACTATGGAGGCAATGTAAGACTGCCTACATAATTATGGGGGGCAGTGTAAGAGGGCCTACATAACTATGGGGGCAATGTAATAGGGGCCTACATAACTATGGGGGCAATGTAAGATGGCTTAATAAACTATGGGAGCAATGTAAGATGGCCTAATTAACCAGGGGGGCAAGGTAAAATGGCCTAATAAACTATGGGGGTAATGTAAGATGGCCTAATAAACCACAGGGGCAATGTAAGATGACCTAATCAACTATAGAGGGAATGTAAAATGGCATAATAAACCATGGGCGCTCTCTGTTGATGAAAAGTTCTTCAATATTGAAGCAGTACTGCAATGTAAGACACATTATCCCCTCTCCAAACATAGGGGATAAGTGTCTAACAATGAATAGTCCGACCACTGGAACCCCCCGCGATCTCCTGTCCAACGCCCTGGCTCTCCCTAGGAACGGAGTGTGTTGACCCCCATATGACGGGGTGGCCGACACGCCCCCTCCATGTATCTCTATGGAAGAGCCGGAGATACCCGAATGCCGTATCTCTGGCTCTCCCAGGGTCGCCAGGCAGGAGATTGCAGGGGGTCCAAGCAGTCGGACTCCTGGTGCTTAGGGATACAATGCAGTACCCCTTTAAGATTTTTTTTCTTATATTTGCAACTATGGTCTGCTATCTATAAACAAGGATCGAGGCTAAAATCCCAGCCTATCAATTTGGAAATTTGATTATCTTATTTGAGTGTTCTAAGACAAAGTATGGCATATCTAAGATTTATGAGGCAATTTTAGGAGCGTATTCTAAAGATCTTAAAAATGTCCATGAAAAGTGGCAACAAAACTGTGGATATATCTTGGATGTTAAATGAAAGGAAATTTAAAACTATGTTTTGTTATTTCTTCCATCAATCTCCTATAAAACGTTTCAGTATTTAATAATACAAAGGGCTTTTCTACCCCTGTTCCTTTGCCTATATTTAAAGGGGTATTCCAGGCCAAAACTTTTTTTTATATATCAACTGGCTCCGGAAAGTTAAACAGATTTGTAAATTACTTCTATTAAAAAAGTCTTAATCCTTCCAATATTTATAAGCTTCTGAAGTTGAGTTGTTGTTTTCTGTCGAACAGCTCAATGATGATGTAACGTCCTGTGCAGTTCCTATGGGGATATTCTCCCATCATGCACAGCTCCCAGGACGTGACATCATCATTGAGCAGTTAGACAGAAAACTTCAGAAGCTAATAACTATTGGAAGGATTAAGATTTTGTAATAGAAGTAATTTACCAATCTGTTTAACTTTCCGGAGCCAGTTGATATATAAAAAAAAGTTTTTGCCTGGAATACCCCTTTAACTACAGATATTATAGAATTTATTTTTTAAACAGTCCCCAAGTCCCTTTCAAGTGTAGTTTCTTTGATAAATATACAGCGGAACTGCCCAAAATGTATTTTTTTTTAATTTGAACCCTGTGAGGTTATTCTTGGATTCTAAATCACTGAGTATCTTTTTTAAACTGAAAAGAGCAATGTAGGAAGATACTTTATATTAAACTGGATAACTTTGCATGTGGAGCTTGTATATATCAGAACTAAAAATCTGGTGCAGTAAATAATACATTTTTATTATTTGTTGACTTATGATCAGTTTTTGCAGATAAGGGGTTGAGAAGGATAGTTTGATATTTCTGTGATATATTTAATATATCTCATTATTGTGCATATATATATATATATATATATATATATATATATATATATATATGTAATGTCCCAGTACGGCATGATGTGGCCCCGCACTGTCCTCCTGCCCTGTCAGGCATAGTCCCTGCATGTCCCCATTATGTATATAGATTTGCCTCATTTAATGTACAGTTGCTTTAATGTTTGTACCACATGATTGTTACCCAGAGGGCTCCAGTGACCAGGTGAAGCCCCAAGTGACCTATGGGCTCCTTGCACAGCCCCCCCATATAACCAGGGGAGGGGCTGCAATCTCTCCCTTTCCTGCTGAGGTCCAGTGCAGTCAAGTTGTTGTAAAGTCCTGCAGCCACAAGTCGGTCATCAGTAAGTCAAGTAATCTTATTGTCAGTCACCATCTCTGTCAAGTCAAGTCCATCTTTAGTCACCGCGGCCTGCACTAAAGTCAGTCTAACTACTGCAAGTCCCAGCAAGCCTACAAGGTCCCCCTTTGTCACTGATCCCCTCCCTGGGATATTTTGTCTGTACTGCAAAGACTATATCACTTGTCTTGCCTCAGTAAAGCTTAATCTGGCATTGGTGTCTTCATTGCCCCTGCCTAACCCAAAATCAGCAGTATTACCGTTGGTTGGTTACGGCTAAACCACGCCCTGGCGCCACGACAAGGAGGGATTAATACCATCTGCTGCTTGGGCCATAACATCTGTCCTGCATCTACCCTGCATTGCATCCCGACTCCATATATATATATATATATATATATATACATATATATATATATATATATATATATATATATACACAGTATGTGGCATCAGGTATGCACTTATGAGGGCAGAAAAATGCGGTGCTGTAGGCTTAAAAAAACGCAATTTAGTAAAACGTGATTACCAGCCGGTGATTACTTTTGCCTGGATTTTCACAGTATGTAGGCCCACGACAGATTAACAAGTAAAAAAAATAGTACACTACTTAGAGATGTAGGTATTTGGTATCAGGTATTCACTTATGAGGGCAGAAAAATGCGCTACAGTACGCTTAAAAAAATTATTTCAGTAAAACACGAGCCGGTGATTACTTTTGCCTGGACTTTCACAGTATCTAGGCCCTTGACAGATTAACAGGTACAAAATAGTACACCACTTAGATGTATGTATGGGGTATGCAGCTATGCACTTATGAGGGCAGAAAAATGCGGTACAGTATGCTTGAAAAAAGTATTTTAGTAAAATACCATCCGGTGATTACTTTTGCCTGGACTTTCACAGTATCTAGGCCCTTGACAGATTAACAGGTACAAAATAGTACACTTCTTAGATGTATGTATGTGGTATGCACTTATAAAGGCAGAAAAAAAGCTTATTTTTACTCAATACCAGCAGTACACAACAGTGCTGCAGCGCAAAAAAGCTGTGTACTAAACACAAAATTTCACTCTGTCACAGCCTATTAGGAATGGACTGCTGGGTATTATACCGCCTACAGAAGAGTAAAACCAGCAGATGATTTGTTGTGGAACAAAGATACAGAATTGTGCTGAAAAATTATTCCTGCCTCCTCTGCTAAGGTTTATGAAGTTGATGCAGCTTGTTGAAATGTATGAGGCAACACACAGCTATCTGCCCCTTTCTGTAATACAGTGCTGAAAAAAGTGACTGAGAGGTTAATGGCTGCAATCAAAAACACTGCTCTCCATCCACCAGAACGCTGATGTGACTAGGATGTGAAACGCTGCTGGAATGAGCTTTTCTGAGTAAAACATTCACAGCGATGTCTGTCCTATCTCTATGCAGTAATGAACGATATGACGAACCGCAAATTGGCTGCCAAATGTATAGGGCTGTGACATCACAGGGGGGACTGGCTGCTGATAGGCTGCATCCTGCATGTGATTCAGGGTCATACCGCCTACTTCCCTTCCCGCCTTTCCTTCCCAGCGTTCCTTGCCCCATGTACTGACATGTGGAATCCGCCATTTTAGATGCCCTGGAGCCTGGAACGCAGTAAATGGAGTTTAATGAAGCAATTAGTGGGATAGAATCGCGGCGATATTCACATTTGTTGCAAATTGAATATTTCATGAAATTTGTAACGAATTCGGGTTCGTCAGCTTTGAATCACTCATCTCTCTCTCTCTCTCTCTCTCTCTATATATATATATATATATATATATATAAAATAATTAATTAAAAAATATAAATCTATAATAATATAACAAGAGATAATATTTTTCAGTACACCTGTCGTCAGTAGTTGTGATGTCTGATGGTGTATTGTAAAATATTGCTCCTGAAATGAAATGTGGTTGTGTAGCTGCTCTGTATTTTGAGATGAAGAAGGCATGCGCTCAGGATTGTAGGGAGAATGTGGTTAAAAAGTAGTATACTTTATAAATAATTATTCTGTAAAAATTGACCACTGTGAAAGAACATATTTGTACTACAAGCTTCCTTAGTATATTATTTTTCTATAGGCATGTCATAGTGAGTTTTCCTTCACCCCTTGTGTGTTTTATGCTCGATATCTGCCTGTGCACATGGTTTTTTTTTGTCTCAGAGAGGTGATTGTTTCTTTTAGATTGGGAAACTTTTGCTATCACTTGCATCACACTTTCACTTGTCACTTCCTTTGCTCTTGTGGTTTCCAGTATATATGGGTTACAGCAATATATTATGAACTATTTCCTTTTGTAGACTGTCAAGATAGTTTAGTTAATCCTTCACCCCTGATTTAACTATATGAGAGAGAGAGGGAGAGGGACTTAGACTTCTTAAAAAAGTTGCATACAAACACTAAAGAAAGAGGTGTCAGCACTCTGCAAATGCAAAGACATGCGCATATATTGACTGTTCGGATTATTCTCAAGTGCATTACTGCTAAATTTACTATGGGGACATTGTCTTGGTGCCAGGCCTAAAAAATGTATGTATTTGTGTGTGTGTGAGGGGGCGGGATTGGGGAGGGGGGATGGGGTTAAATGGCCACTGTCATTAAAATGAATTGTTTATATTGTCTTTCTTTATTAAAAACAACAATCATTGTAATTAACTTTTTTTTTTAAGTACACTTTTTATACTGTTGTTACAAGTTTTAAAATACAAGGCCTCCCTCCTAGTGCTGGACGCATTCCGTGTCTCCAGCAGACCAGAGTTTGGTTTCATGCTGTCCGGGCAACGATGCAGGTCTGCTCTGATCCCCCCAACTCTGCGACACACATGCAGAAAGGAGGGGAGAGAGAACAGCCTGCGATGATTGGCTGTCTCTTGCCTCTAGGGCGAGCGCAGCATAGAAGAGTAAGGGCAGATGTTCTACCCGACTTGGTTTCAGATGATGTTGCGAGTGGCTGGAAACACCCCCTCCCTACCACCGGAGCTGGCTCAATGTGAGCTGAATACAGGGGGAAGGGGAAATAAAAGGTTATAAACAAAAACAAAAAAATGTAAGGGGGGGGTTGGTAAGCAGGGTGGGGGGGGGGATGAATAGGGATGGGTGAACACTTAATGACAGGTACTCTTTAACTATACTCTGGAAGCAATAAAAAGGGTTAAGAGTAAGCCCCAAGATGTATTATGGAAGGGAGACAAGCAAGCAAAGGCATTGCGATGCTCTAGAAATATATTCTGCTGGGAAATCTTGAGTCCTGCCCTTCAAGCAGAAACTTTGAAACATACAACCTACCTAAACATAGTTGTACACCAAGTAATCCCCCTCAAGCAGGATAATGTGCCCTGCCATGTGTACAAAACTGTTCCAGAATAGTTTCAGAAAATGGTTTCAAGATGTTGACTTGGCCACCAAATTCTTCCTATCCATGGAGGCCCCACTCCACAATTCACAGGACTTACAGAGTACCTGCCACCAAACAAACTTTTCTAAACTAACTCAGGCTATGTTCCCTAACTACTCCTAACACTGCTCCCAGAAATTTCAGAGCTCCGGCCTCTGACCACTTCCGCCCTCACATTGTTGCAGTGCTGTGATGAATAAAAGACCTCAAGCTCTGTGTATCTTTCAGTGATGCTCTATGCAGTTTTCAGTCTGTGTATCTTTCAGTGAGGCTCTTTGCAGCTTTCAGTCTGTGCAGCTTTTAGGGTGCGTTCTCACCTGGCGTATACGCAGCATGAATTTGCGGCAGCAGTGGAAAATACGCTGTGTATTCCTCGCTCACTATACACACAAGGCTTTCCGGCGGCAGCCCTATGCGTGTAGGGAGTTTTGGAGGCGGGGCCGTGAGCCAGCGTGACAGTGACGCGCGGCTCCGCCTCCAAAACTCACTGCACACATAGGGCTGCTGCCGGAAAGCCCTGTGTGTATAGTGAGCGAGGAATACACAGCATATTTTCCGCTGCTGCCGCAAATTTTGCGCAGCGTGACATGCGCTGCGTATACGCCAGGTGGGAACGCACCCTTTGTCTGTATATCTTTCAGTGAGGCTCTTTGCAGATGTCAATCAAGCTCTTTGCAGAGAAACACTTCCTGAGTTTGGTCTCCTGCCATTACAAGCAGGAGACCAAAATCTGAGATTATGACCAGACGTTATTGTTATGGGTCACAGCAGGTGGTGGATCCTCTGGGCCTTTGTGGACGATGATGTGAGCCATGCCAGGGAGCAGAGTCTAAGATGCCGCTGTTTTTTCACCAGAGCCCACTGCAAAGCAGGATGGCCTTGCTGCGGCAGGCGGCACCCAGGTTGCTACCACTGGCCCGACTTGTCCACACAGGTTGCTGAAATGTGGCGTGGCACAAAAGGAAACTGGCAAGACGTGGTCAAGGTAGCAGATGGTCTGGACACGCGGCACAGGTGCAGGATCAGGTGACGGAACAAGGATCAGAAACAAGGATATCAGGAACACAGAAACACATTATGCTTTCTCTAGGGCACAAAGGCAACAAAGATCCAGTAGGGAACAAAGCGAGGAGCTGATACTTAAAGACAGGGTGCCGGTGTAAACACTTAATTAAATGAGTACTGGCCCTTTAAATGTAAGAGCTCTGACGCGCGCGAGCCCTAGGAGGCAAGGGCACGCACACCGGGGCTGTGAGGTCAGGAAGAGCAGGGAGGTGAGTGACGGGCTGGAATTCGCATGCGGGCGCATCCCGCAATGCGAATCCCAGCCCCACAGGCAGCAGAGACATGACAAGAGAGCGCTCACGGCCAGCATGTCTGGCCAGAGCGCAGATGTTACAGTTATGTGTTCTGGCCAAGAACAGAGATTCCTGATGGCCAGTATACAGCAGAAAAACTAACATAAAATGTTTTTTTTTTTTTTTTTTCAAAGGAAGCCAATTACAAAAGTTATTTATTTGGCATAAGGAATCAAAAATAAACAATCATGTTTAATGACAGTGCCCATTCAAAGGATCTGTGGCATCATATCACAAGACACATTCAAAGGTATTTAAAAAAATGGACAATAAATAAAGTCTCCATGTACTGGAGGAAGCTCTATAGGTTTATAGGCAGGTATGTTGGCATATATTGTCCATACAGTTTTGTTACTAGGAAACTCAAACAAAATTACAACACAGACAGAGTTACAACATAGACGCTTCAAGTCTAAAAGCTGATTTCTTGTACTGTCAAAACACATCTGGACATATTACTCAATGCTTCCTTATTACAACATAGAAGAAAGTAAAAAGTAACCCTGGCAGGAAAATGGCAGGACATTTCTAAAAAAAAATACTGTGATTTAAAAGGATTGCTCTTAAATACAAGACATTTTGCGGAGAGAAGAGGGAGAGGTGGAGGGAGGGGAGGAATATTGATGAGCTGTGTGGCGCTGTGGCCGGCGGTGGGGACATCAGAGTGCCATTTAACGCCTCCTGGGCCAGTTAGAACTTAATTAGCATATAGGGAAAAACAAAGATATCGGGCGAACGGCCAGGCGGATCAAACTGATCAGCGTCCCCCACTGGTTAGCACGGGGGGAACAAGCTGACAGTTTTCCTTTCCTATTACAGAAAAAATTATGCTTATGTGTTACTCACCTGGTCATGCAGATGCTTTATATGTCTTTTTATGTGTCTAGTTTCTGTATTTGGCTCAAAAATCCCTCTATTCTGCTGCTCATTCATTCTAACATCAACTGCTTAGGAAGGAGTGTGTTCAAGGCACACATTAAGCCCACTGTCACTCACCATACATTCACTCCCTCCCTGAGTCTGCTGTACTGTGCTGGGTTTCTTTGTCCAATTACTGCAGTCTGTTCTGTAACCCCCTCAGACAGGAGTCTGATACAGGACAGGAGTGAGTACAGAGGAGTGAAAGTGTGGAAAGGGTCGGCACTCGAGTCTGCTGTGGTGCACGTGGACTGTAGCAGAAGGGTGCTGGCACCGAATTATGTCACAGACCTTAACCTAAAGCGATGAAGAAGCCACGAGAATTATGTCGCAAGCGACGATTGGAGCAGAATTTTTACGGATACCGGGAGATGAATTGAAAAAGCGTACTCTGGAAAGAAAATCCAGAAAACTAGTCTCCTCTGACTTACATGCAGCAACACTGGCTGAGTATTATCGCACTGACAAAATTCCCAGAAGACTTCGTGTGAACTTACGTCCAACATTGTTCTCCGAAGATGAGGAATATTGTCGGGACTTTGAGCGGATTATAAGCAAATGCTCAAAAGACATAATTCTCCTAACAGTGGACAAACTCTACAAGGCAGTAGAGTCCATGAAAAATGAGATCCTAAGTATAGAAAAGGAGCTCCGTGACTCGCTGAAATCTGAAGATTTTGCCACATTAAAACAGAATTTAGAAGACCAACTCTCTACCTTCCGGCGAGCCATTGAGGCAAAGAGATGAAAGAAGTTTCTCCGGGATACGGAAGATTACCTGAGCAATCGGGTGTATTGATGGCGGGACATCACTTCCGCTGCGCGACGTGGTGAAGGACGCAACGCTGGAAGAGGTTACTCACCATCGAGTTCCGGAAGCGAGCAATCGGGAGGCTACAGGAGGGATCAGCGTTACCCTTTTCAGCAACAAAGGAGAGGACGCCGAGAAAGACATGATGAGCGGGCCGCCATTATAGGAGATCCGGACCGCAATGTGATGACACGCTCCAAGGTAGGGGACCTTCCATAGTTGTAAACATTTCATCTAAGTGTTGGTCAGTCATGGAACTGAATTTATTGGAAAAAAGTTTATCATTCAGTGCGGTAGGGACTCTTAATCTTTTTGATCTAGAGATGGACCTTGAGAGGTTTTTTTTAGAAATATCCGGGTGAAAACCTTTTTTGCTGACAAAACACCAATGGGATCGGAGGACGTGACCTTAAGTGAACATTCGGACACTCTGAACTTAGAGCAGTTCAATTTAAGAACTAAAAGTCACTTTAATCCTCCCAGGACTCAACATCCTGCTGAGACTTACATCTTATTGGTTAGACAGGAGGTTGAACGAGTATTAAAGGAGATGGGGCAGAACAGACAGGAGGTGATCTTTAACCTTACCACCAGCGAGAAAAAAGCCATGCATGATCTTATGCAAGATAAATCAATTACGATCAAACCCGCTGATAAAGAGGGCTCACTGGTGGTAATGGATACTACTATATATAAAAATGAGCTACCACGCCAATTGTCTGATATTGTTACATATGAGAGGTTGGATAGAGATCTCTTACCAAGTATCCGAAAGAGGATTGGTGATTTCTTTACACAGTCACTCAGTAATGGCATCATTGATAAAACAAAAATGTATAGCTACTTGTTCAAGGAATCACCGATCACTCCTGTATTTTATACAGTCCCAAAGATCCATAAGGATCTATCCAACCCCCCAGGAAGACCCATAGTGGCCTCAGTTGACTCAATCCTATCTCCTTTGAGTATTTTATTAGAGAAGACATTGACCCCCCTCACAAAAACCACTGAGGCATTTCTTTTGGATACCTCTGATTTTCTACAGGTATTGTCTGGGGTTAACAACATCATAGAGGATACATGGCTTGTATCTATTGACGTGTCGATTCTTTACACATCAATAGTGCATGAAAGGGGCATTGTGGCCACAAGTTGGCTTCTGAACTCCAGTGAATACACTAGGTCACAGAAGGAATTCTTTCTAGGATTGCTACACATAGTACTTGTAGAGAATTACTTCTTATATGAGGATGCTTTCTACTTACAGTGGCAAGGATCGGCAATGGGGCGAATGTGCCCCCCCCCCCCCCCACATACGCAATTGCTTACATGGCCCATTTTGAGGAAATGCATGTTTATTCCCATCACCACTTCCAGTGCCACATAAGAACCTGGAAGAGGTTTATTGATGATGTTTTTTTGCGTATGGGAGGGGCCACACTGCCAGCTCCTAAAATTCATGGAGCACCTGAACAGTGTGAGACGGGAACTTAAATTCACACTGGTCAGTGATCAGAACTGGGGGAGTTTCCTGGACACCATGGTACAGAAGGATGGCAAGGGAGGTCTCAAAACAGATTTATTCTATAAGGAGACAGACCGTAATTGCCTGTTACACTATACCAGTTCACATCCAATGGCAGTCAAAAAATCTATACTCTGGGCACAAAGGGAACGAGTTCAACAGATAGTCTCTGACCCCAAAACAAGAGATCTTAGATTGGGGGAATTAGAAGAGAAATATCGCCAGAGGGGGTATCCGGAACGTGTTTTACATACTCCCACGAATAGGGATGAGGATCTTAATAAACAGCCTAGAATTCCCTTTGTGTGACAATACCATCCTTTTGTTCATAAAATAGACTCAATAGTCAGGAAACACTGGCAGGTGTTACAGGGGTCATACCCCAAGATTCAGGAATTTGTGACCCCCCCCTTAATCTGCAATAAGAAAGCTCCAAATTTGAGGGACAAAATAGTCCGAGCAGATGTGGGTTCACAAAAAACTGAACTAAAACAAGCAGTTTTGAGGAGCCAACGTAAGGGCACCTATCCGTGCCTGCACTCTGCACAGTGCAGCAATGTCATCAAGAGTGATAGTGTATTACATTCACACACTGGAGAGGCCATTAAACTGAAACATTTTTTGTACTTGTGACTCTAGAAATGTAATTTACGTTATCAAGTGCCCGTGCGGTCTCCTATACTTTGGGTAGAATTCCCAGCGTGTAGGAGACCGCATAAATAGACATAAATTAACCATCAGATGTAAGAGCCTTTTATACCCCATTCCATAACACTTTGATAGGGCTGGTCACAACATTTCACAGCTACAATATCAGGTTATAGATTAGGTACAATGCCCAAGGAGTGGTGGTGATATTAAAACGTTGTTGTGTAAAAAGGAGGCTAATTGGATTTACCGACTGTCTACTCTGGAACCAAGGGGATTAAATAGAGATTATGAACTCTCTTCTTTCTTGTAAGGAAAGGAATTTTGGTTTTAAAAATGTTTGTATTTTTTTTTATTGTTTATAGATTCACCAATGATGTGAGGAATCAAAACAGAACATGCAAGTCATAAGAGATCAGTATACTCATTTATTTATTTGTTTAATTATCTAATTTACATGGGAAATGTTCATCTGAGTGTGTGGTATCAATTAGTCTGATGGAATCAGAAATGTGTATAAACAAATTGGTATCCACAGTGACCGTAGAAACCGGAAGTAGGAGAAGCTTCTGTATATATATATATATACTGTGATGTATACATTGTATTGCATGTCAGTCTGAATAAGGCGTCCTTTGTATTTTGCATCATGTTAATAAAACACTCATGGCTTGGCAGAAGATTATTGTGTGTGCCGGGATTGCTTCCTCTACTAGTACAGAGGAGTGGACTGGACTTTATCACAGTCTGTGTTTCAGCAGGGACAAAAATCATGCAGCTGGACAAGACCACCTTTTTTTGGTATGAAGACCCCTAGTGGTTTCTATAAAAAAGGAGAATAACTTTTTTTTTGTTAACAAGTCTGTTTTTATTTTTTACATAACAGTAAGCAAGATACAATGATAACTAAGAATAGGATCTTCACAACGTCTCTCATTGCTGGATAAAGCAATAAACAGTCGGAATGATACATATATGCAGTATGCATAGCTGTTAACAAAGAAAAGAGAACATGCGTAGATATGTCATTCTAGAAAGATCCTATATTAAAATACAATTATCAACAAACAAACAAATCACGTGAATCTAGCTGGTGAGGGACTTGTTACCCTTAGGTGAAAGAAAGTAGTGAACTAGCTAAGATAGCTAAGGGTGCACCAGTTAGAGTACGATCTCTAGTAGGGTAAAAGCTAGATAAGTACATCGGTGTGGGGAGAGGGAGGAATGGTAGGAGGGGTAAGGGGAGGGGGGATATATCTGGAAGTCCTGTGTGGTGTAGCACGCCTGGAGGTTGTATCCTGCTGTGGTCTATTTATGTGGTCTAGATACTTAGAATCTTCTTAATTGGAGGGCAATGGTATAGAAAGGGACTGTGTCATGCAAAGGCGTTTGTACGAGAGCCAGGGTCCCCATAACATTTTTAAACTTGTCGTGGGTGAGGGATGACCAACTGGATAGTTCCTCCATTCTGCATATTTCATAGGAGAATAACTTTTGTAATATACTTTATGATATATGTTTACACCCTATTCCAAATTATTATGCAAATTCTATTTAAGTGTCACAAAGATTAAATATTTTATTTTTCAGTTTAACTCATGGATGGCATTGTGTCTCAGGGCTCTTTTGATCACTGAAAACAATCTCGGACACCTGTGATAATTAGATTGCAAGGTGAGTCCAATGTAAGGAAAAACTACTAAAGGTGAGTGTTCCACATTATTAAGCAGAGCACTATTTTCAAGCAATATGGGGGGGGGGGAAAAGGATCTCTCTGTTGCCGAAAAGAGTGAAATAGTTCAATGCCTTGGATGAGGTATGAAAACATTAGATATTTCACGAAAACGTAAGCGGCCACCCTGTTCCAACAAGGCTGTGACGTCAGCAAGGCGGTGGTGGAGTCATGTTTGGGCTGGAATCATGGGAAAAGAACTGGTTGGGCCCTTAAGGGTCCCCAAAGGTGTGAAGATGACCTCTGCAAAAGTATATGGAGTTTCTGACTGACCACTTTCTTCCCTGGTACAGAAGGAAGAACTATGCTTTCCGTAATAAAATCATCTTCATGTATGACAATGCACCATCTCATGCTGCAAAGAATACCTCTGCATCATTGGCTGCTATGGTGTTAAAAGGAGAGAAAGGCATGGTGTGGCCTCCATCCTCCCCTGACCTTGATCCTATTGATAACCTTTGGAGCATCCTCAAGCAAAAGATCTATGAGGGTGGGAGGCAGTTTACATCCAAACAGCAGCTCTGGGAGGCTATTCTCACATCTTGCAAACAAATTCAAGCAGAAAATGTCCAAAAACTCACAAGTTCAATGGATGAAAGACTTGTGAAGCTGCTATCAAATAAGGGGTCCTATGTTAAAATGTAAGGTGACCTGTTAAAATGTTTAAAAAAGTTAAAATGTTGTTCAAATTTCGATTGAAGTAGCTTTTGATTTCAGTAAATATGCTGCAAACACAACACATTTTCAGTTCTTTACAACCTATGAAGTGTTTGGAAACTTACTGTGCGCAATCATTTGGAACCGTGCATTGTAAGTTTTTTATGTTTAAAAAAAATACTGTTATCATTTGGAGGTTTGTTCAATAAAATTTGAATTGTACTCTTAATAGTTGATAACATGAGAATTATGCTGACTGTTATTTACATCAATTATTTAGGTAAATGAGAAAAATATCATTTGCATAATAATTTGGAACAGGGTGTATATTTAACCAGGAGGTACAACATACACTGCTCAAAAAAAACAAAAGGAAACACTAAGATAACACATCCTAGATCTGAATGAATGAACTAATTGTATGAAATACTTTTGTGTTTACATAGTTGAATGTTTGTGTTTACATAGTTGTGTTTACATAGTTGAATGTGCACACAAAAATTATCAATGGAAATCAAATTTATCAACCCATGGAGGTCTGGATATGGAGTCACACTCCAGATTAAAGTGGAAAACCACAGTACAGGCTGATCCAACTTTGATGTAATGTCCTTAAAACAAGACAAAATGAGGCTTAATAGTGTGTGGTCGCCACGTGCCCGTATGACCTCCCTACAACACCTGGGCATGCTCCTCATGAGGTGGAGGTGGCTCCTCATGGTCTCCTGAGGGATGTCCTCCCAGACCTGGACTAAAGCATCCGCCAACTCCTGGACAGTCTGTGGTGCAACGTGGCGTTGGTGGATGGAGCGAGACATAATGTCCCAGATGTGCTCAATTGGATTCAGGTCTGGGGAATGGGTGGACCAGTCCATAGCATCAATGCCTTCTTGCAGAAACTGCTGACACACTCCAGCCACATGAGGTATAGCATTGTCTTGCATTAGGAGGAACCCAGGGCCATCCGCACCAGCATATGTCTCACAAGGGGTCTGAGGATCTCATCTCGGTACCTAATGGCAGTCAAGTTACCTCTGGCAAGCACATGAAATGCCACCCCACACCATTACTGACCCACCACCAAACCGGTCAAGCTGGAGGATGTTGCAGGCAGCAGAACCTGCTTTCATCTGTGAAGAGCACAGGGTGCCAGTGACAAATTTGCCAATATTGGTGTTCTCTGGCAAATGCCAAACATCCTGTACAGTGTTGGGCTGTAAGCACAACCCCCACCTTTGGACGTTGGGCCCTCATGGAGTCTGTTTCTGACCGTTTGAGTGGACACATGCACATTTGTGGCCTGCTGGAGGTCATTTTGCAGGGCTCTGGCAGTGCTCCTCCTGCTCCACTTTGCACAAAGGCAGAGGTAGCAGTCCTGCTGCTGGGTTGTTGCCCTCCTACGGCTTCCTCCACATCTCCTGATGTACTGGTCTGTCTCCTGGTAGCGCCTCCATGCTCTGGACACTACACTGTCAGACACAGCAAACCTTCTTGCCATGGCTCACATTGATGTGCCATCCTGGATGAGCTGCACTACCTTAGTCACTTGTGTGGGTTGTAGACTCCATCTCATGCTATCACTAGAGTGAAAGCACCGCCAGCATTCAAAAGTGACCAAAACATCAGCCAGGATGTGTAGGAACTGATAAGTGGTCTGTGGTCACCACGTGCAGATACACTTCTTTATTGGGGGTGTCTTGCTAATTGCCAATAATTTACACCTGTTGTTTTTTCCCATTGAAGAACAGCATGTGAAATTGATTGTCAATCAGTGTTGCTTCCTGAGTGGACAGTGTGATTTCACAGAAGTGTCATTGACTTACTTACATTGAGTTACATTGTGTTGTTTAATTGTTGCCTTTATATTTTTTGAGCAGTGTATAAAACGTTTTAGATTCTGGCAGTGCCCATTTAAACCTTTCACAATTGGGTGATAATTCCCATATTTGTCGTTGACTCTTTCCTATTTTCTATCTTAATGTAAAACATAAATCCAAATGTGATTGTATTATGCATTCACTTTCTTACATAGTGTATAATGTATACATTGGTGCGCACCAGCAGGCTGTACAACTAGAATGTGTACAGTAGCAGACAGTTAGCTAATATTATTGTGAAAAGTAGCAGCCATGTGTTAAATTGTCCTGCTACAGAATTTATCTTCCCTCCGTCTAGTTGTGAAAATGCCAAACAGCTCCATCATTTATACCGAAGAAACAAAGATTGGCACTAAAACCTTTCCAGCTCTGGTCAGGAAACAGACCTAGAAATAAGGGAAGCACATTGCAATCCGAATTACAGATTTCTCAATGATAGAATAATATTCAATATCTACAGTTCTGTTACAGTGTGTGTCTTATAGGAATAGGCAAAATGTATAGTTATAGCTACTGTAATTCTCAATGAAACATCTAAAATGTTTTATAACTGTTACTTCTTATTTTTCATTAACATGTTCATGGAGGAAAACTTTTTCCTGGGCCCTTATATGCAATCTCTGACAGAGCCCACCCACAGGGCCATTTATAATACTAGTGTGTTCTTATGTGGTAGAGGGGTCTTTGGGCTTCCTCAGGCACCAAGATTTAAGTAGAACTGTAAGAACTGAAGCTATAAATCACTTTGGGGGAGATTTATCAAAATCTGTCCAGAGGAAAAGTTGCCCAGTTGCCCATAGCAACCAATCAGATTGCTTCTTTCATTTTGCAGAGGCCTTGTTAAAAATGAAAGAAGTGAGCTGATTGGTTACTATGGGCAACTCAGCAACTCTTCCTCTTGACAGGTTTTGATAAATCTCTCCCTTTGTGAATACCTATATAAAGATCATGTATGACACACAATGGTTATGCTTGAAAAAGGCTGCACTGGGCAACACAAAAGTTGCAGAGACATGGGTGGAAAAACATCACAGATTGCATATTTTTTTGTGTGTGTGAGCTATCTATCTATCTAATTTCCTTCTATCTATCTATCTATCTATCTATTATTTATATCTATCTCATATCTATCTATTATCTATCTATCCATTTATCTATCTATCTCATTTCCTTCCTTTCCTCTATCTATCTATCTCTCTGCCTCATTTCCTTCCTTTCCTCTATCTATTTATCTCTCTACCTCATGTCCTTCCTTTCCTCTATCTATCTATCTAGCTAGCTAGCTATCTATTTATCTCTCTGCCTCATTTCCTTCCTTTCCTCTTTCTATCCATCTAATTCCCTTCATTTCCTCTATCTATCTATCTATCTATCTATCTATCTATCTATCTAGCAACAGGAGAATACAGCAGCACACTGCTAGCACAAAGACATAGATAAAACATGAGTATATAGATACAACATGAGAAGCTATTCAGCTATGGTGAAGTAATGAAATAGTGAAATACTTAGCTTGCAATTTGGCGGCCAAATAGCTTGGACCGTCCCACCACAGTAAGGTGATCTCATTGGGACAGACCCTACACTATGAATATGCCTCTGTGTGAATAGATCAGCAGGCATTGCAGGACCTGAAACATCCAAACCAGCTAAGTATCTCACTATTTCATTACTGCAAATAAGTTATTTTTTGTTTTGCCGCAGATTATTTTATAAAATAAGTGATGTCATTGCAAAGTACAATACAATTGAAAAGCAAACAATGGTAGACACAGCTCACCCTCTCGCCCACACCACGACACGAGACAGGACCGGACCCCCAATCCAGAGTAACAGCAAGAACAAAAGGCAATGTCCAGCGTGGTAGTTCAATCAATACTCAACGATTTATTTAGCAATTAGCCAGCATGGAGAACAGGTGACGCGTTTCGGCCACAGTGCGCAGCCTTAGTCGTACCGTATCTATCTATAATCTATCTATCTCATATCTATCTATCATCTATTTATCTCATATCTATCTATCTATCTCATATCTATCATCTATCTATCTCATATCTATCTATCATCTATCTATCTCACATCTATCTATCTATCTATCTATCTCATATCTATCTATCATCTATCTATCTCATATCTATCTATCTATCTATCTCATATCTATCTATCTATCTATCTATCTCATATCTATCTATCTATCTATCTAACTCATATCTATCTATCTATCTCATATCTATCTCATATCTATCTATCTCATATCTATCTATCTATCTATCTATCTATCTATCATCTATCTCATATCTATCTATAATCTATCTATCTCATATCTATCTATCTATCTATCTCATCTATCTATCTATAATCTATCGATCTCATATCTATCTATAATCTATCTATCTCATATCTATCTATCTATCTCATATCTATCTATCTCATATCTATCTATCTATCTATCTATCTATCTCATATCTATCTATCTCATATCTATCTATATATTATCTATCCATCTATCTATAATCTATCTATCTCATATCTATCTATCTATCTCATATCTATCTATCTCATATCTATCTATCATCTATCTATCTCATATCTATCTATAATCTATCTATCTCATATTTATCTTTCTATCTCATATCTAAAATATCGAAAAAGCCAGTGTGAGACTGGTGAAACGTTGTCTATGCACATGATAGAATAAAACCACCCTTTTCTTTGCAACTTGTGGAGTGCTGCATCATATTTTACTACTGTCTGGATTGAGGAACCGACGGACCCAGGTTCCAGTTATGCGGGCACCCCTAACCTCACTTTTTTTCTGGATATTTGTTGTGCAGTTTTTATTTGCTTTGTATCTCATATCTATCTATCTATCATCTATCTATCTCTCATATCTATCTATCTCATATCTATCTATCTATCTATCCCTAATATCTATGAGTAAGAAGAAACAGACAACACATTGGTTACTCCTATAATCCGTTCCATGTCAGAATATTGTGTGCATCCAATTAAACACAACCACCTAAAGTATTTACAAGTAGAACAACAATTGCTCTGTTTGTGTGGCACTAGTTGTCATCTGTTTCCTGTTGCAGGCAATGGCCACATTATTCTTAGGACTGTTTTGAAAGCAGCTGAGACATGTGATAATAATTAGTCATCTGGAATGGGTGGAGACCCCAGAGAGGAGAAACCAATGAGGCCATGGTGGGAAGGGGGAAGCTACACTAAAAAGAGAATTTTACAAGACAGTGTTAATTCTTACAGCAGAAAAATTCTTACGCACCCAGTAGAAGACAAGGTATGACCATGCTTATACTATTCCTATACCTGCAGCCAGGAATATCTTCTAAGCTTATCATTTACCTCTAATTATATACTGACAAGACTAACTGGGGTAATCTACCTCCTACTGTAGAGTACACCAATATAACAAGTCACTAAGCAGCTAGTGGCCCATAGAAAAACACAAGACTACAGACTATGTGGGGGAGATTTATCAAAGGATTCAGACTGTTTTTTCCTGTCTAAATTTGTCGCACAGAAAGTCGCAGTCTAAATATGTGCGACTTTACTGCGACTTTTGCTGTAGAGGATTTTTAGAGCATGATGCATGCAAGTCTATTTTAGTCGGAAATGCATTGGAAAATGCATTGGTGCTGAATTTATCAAGTGCGACTTTTGTGCGACAAGTCGCATCTGCCCAAAATACGCTGAAATGTCAGACCATGTTGGAGCAGGTCTAAATGCAGTTTAAGCTGTAGACCCTGAAGTCTGAGCACAGAATTTATCAAGGGCTGTGAGACCTTTGATAAATTAGGAGCACAATAGACAGGAGACTACCACATACGCTGGTCTATAAGCATGCCCAGAATACACTAGATTAGGAAATGTCCCCCCGTGTGTTTATAAAGTGTGTGGACCTTGATCTTTTCTTTTACATTCTTTTCTAATTTTTTTCTAATATATAATTTATTCTTATATATAATGGGAACATGAATTCTGGCAATATCCTCTTCCTTTTCAAAAATGTGTGTGGCATTTAAAGTGTACAGTATAATATGTTGTTTTAAAGCAGAAGCGACACACAAGTGTCTTAAGTCAGAATATGGGGGGAGATTTATCAAAACCTGTGGCAGAGGAAGAGTGGTGCAGTTGCCCATAGCAACCAATCAGATTGCTTCTTTCATTTTCCACAGGCCTCTAAAGAGGCCTGTGGGAAATGAAAGAAGCAATCTGATTGGTTGCTATGGGCAACTGCACCACTCTTCCTCTGCACAGGTTTTGATAAATCTCCCCCATGATGTCTATATATAAAGAATATTTACAGCCATTGACATATATTGATAAACATAATACAGGTCCAGACTACATGCCCCCCTAAATTAAATCAGGGTGTCTGTTCTGGAGGTAGTGACCACATAACCAAAATGACCATGACAACTTAACTTGACTAATAACCTTTTGACCTACTTAATGTTTTTCTTCCACATTTATGTATATAGTGCATAACCATTATGTAAATGAAACATTATACATCTTTCTCATATACGTAATGAGGGACATTTATCAATGTTTGCTTATGTATTCTTTTTTTTAGTAATTTTTTCCGTACTTTTTAATTGCTTATGTGTGACTTATTTATCAACTGGTTTCAGCCTGTTGATAATTTTCTTTCACGTAAGCAATTTTTCCTTTTTTTATTTTGGTAGTAGCTTTTCTGCTCCATGTTTGAGCTGGAGTAAATTTAGTAAATTTTTAACCCTGTTGTGACTTTTTTTTGCGCAGTTGCGACTGTCGCAGTTAGTAAATACCTGACTACCCGTAGTCCATTTTAAAATTATTACTACGTAGTAAATTTTTGGAAAACTTGCTTTTCTCGCTTTCCAGTCAAAATGTCGCGCGAAAAATCGCGTAGTCGCAGTTGCGACAATTATAGTAAAGAAAACCTGACTAAACCGTTGATAAATGTCCATAAATATCGGTTTGCTGTGAATGAACGTGGACAATGTTGCTCATATGTGTCTGTACATAGCCAGTCCTGCTATCATGATACAACTATATCTACTCTAGGTAGTACTGTTTAAGATAACTATGACAACAACTGTGTCAGCTTGCCGTCTGAATATAAATGTTTTCTTCCCCGCACACTAAACTCTTAAAGGGATATTCCAGGTCAAAACTTTCTTTTATATATCAACTGGCTCCGGAAAGTTAAACAGATTTGTAAATTGCTTCTATTAAAAAATCTTAATCCTTCCAATAGTTATTAGCTTCTGAAGTTGAGTTGTTGTTTTCTGTCTAACTGCTCTCTGATGACTCACGTCCCGGGAGCTGTGCAGTTCCTATGGGGATATTCTCCCATCATGCACAGCTCCCGGGACGTGACATCATCATTGAGCAGTTAGACAGAAAACAGCTAATAACTATTGGAAGAATTAAGATTTTTTAATAGAAGTAATTTACAAATCTGTTTAACTTTCCGGAGCCAGTTGATATATATAAAAAAAGGTTTTGCCTGGAATACCCCTTTAAGGCTATGTTCACTCAATATGTTTCTCAGTATTTTTGCCAAAACCAGATTCGGAACCGAGACAGTAAAAGCTGAAACTCTTTCTATTATAGTTTTTCTCTGTGTTAGTTCCACTATTGACTTTGGTTAAAAATGTGTGAACATAGCATGAAAATTATAAGAAACTGAAACACACTTTATTTTAGAAAGTGGTAGAACTCTTCTCGTTTACAGTGAATGCATTTTATTTACATACAGAATATAGTTAACTTTTACAACAGCCTATCTAGCTAATAGCTAACTTTTACAACAGAAAAGTAAATTTGGCATAAATTAAGGCATTTTCCTGTAGAATTAGTTATTGAATTAGTCATGGGATTCATCGATCAAAGAATCAAAGCAACAAAAAAAGAGGATTTACTCATGCACTTTCTAAAGCATTTTTTGTATACATTGACCCCTCGACCTACGATGGCCCCGACATACGTTAATTTCCACATGCGATGGCCTCTCAGAGGCCATCGCATGTTGAAGGCAGCATCAACATACAATGCTTTTTTTATGTCGGGGCCATCGCATAAACGGCTATCCGGCAGCGCTGACTGCTTCAGTTGCCGCCGGATAGCTGTTTACGGTGCCCCGTGAGCTCCGGTGATGTCTCTTACCTGTCCTCGTGGCTCCAGCGCGTCCTCTTTGGGATCCCCTGCATCGTCAGCGCTCTCCATCGACGTCATCATGTCGCTGCGCACGCCGTCCCGTCATCCAATAGGAGCGGCGTGCGCAGCGACGTGATGGTGGCGACACAGAGCGCGGATGCCAGGGAAGCAGAGGCCTTGCCGGAGCGTCGGGGACACCTCGGGGACGCGGCGACAGCGATGGACGGCGACATCCGGTGCAGCGGTGACGACCGGTGACGGCCCGGAGCGGCGGGGACAGGTGAATATAACTTCCTTTAATAGTGGTCTACAACCTGCGGACCTCCAGATGTTGCAAAACTACAACACCCAGCATGCCCGGACAGCCAACGGCTGTCCGGGCATGCTGGGTGTTGTAGTTTTGCAACATCTGGAGGTCCGCAGGTTGGAGACCACTGTCCTATACTTTACATTGCACGGATCCCTCAACATGCAATGGTTTCAACAAACGATGGTCCGTTTGGAATGGATTACCATCGTATGTTGAGGGACCACTGTACTTACAAAGGTCTATGGTATGAAAAATGCCCCAAACTGGGTGAAAAAAATGAACCCCCCCCCCCTTCCAAAAAAAAGAACTGTCCTCAAGGCATTTTAGGTACAGTGTTTTATACATCCCCATTGATTCCTAGTAAGTTTAAGCTTGAACGTTCCAGTGTAGTTTCATTCAGTTCTCCTGAAAATCTCTCTGACCAATGTAGCTTGAATTCCTTAAATTTATGAGAAGATAGTTACTGCCTTTTATTACAAGAACAGATCTTTCTTACGTCACCTCACATGCTCAAGATTTAAAGAGCGAGGAACAGTTTTAAGAAAAGTGCAAGAATGATGCCCCCCCCCCCTCAAAAAACATATAAAAAGCACCTGAACTATTTACTGAAAATAAATGTAATATGTCAAAATCCTATGATACATATTTATATAACTTTCTGAGAACTTATGGCTACAGAATATTTGCAGAAATCAGTAGTAAATCGTTGGGTTCTTGTAGTTACATTCACACATAAGCTACACAACAAGACAACAGCTGGTGACAGTAAACTTGTCTTCCACACAGTTGTCCATCCAGTATATATCTTCACAGGTAGACCTACAAATTGTGGCATTTCTCCAGGCTCATTGCTGGTTATTAAAACTCCCTATGTGTAGCACTGGTGCCCTATATCCATATCACATGTTGTTCCCTCTGTGCCCACAATGGTTTCCTCAGGTACTTTGACTCTCTAGTTGTCCCATCAATATTGAATCAGGGAGGGTTAGGTGACTGTGATCCCCATAGTTTTGTAGAATAAAATGGGAATACTAAGGAAGATTCAACTCCCTTGTTTGACTTTAAACAGACCATTATAATGAATGGCTGATCATTCCGTTCAAGAATACACATAGGAGATGACCAAAACCCTTATTCATTGCTTGATATAAATAATAACTGTGTGAACGTATCACAATCCATGACAATTCAGACGGAAAATAAAATGAAGCATGGTTGCATCGTAGAACATCTGGTGCAATACCATTACCCTTTTCTGCATTTATTTTTATAGGTAATCATTGCTATGTAAGATATAAGGTACTATGGCTCATGACAGTGTTACACCCAGCTTTCCTTGGATGAGATGTGAACTTCCATAGACAATCAGACAATCTTGCAGAAGTATAGTAATCCCGACCGCCGTTTCAGTTTCTGTCTCACTACAAATGCATACTATATATATATATATATATATATATATATATATATATATATAAAACCAAAGATTAAGTTCTGTATTCTGTATATATATATATATATATATATATATATATATATATATATATATATATTCTCCTGTTGCTATATATATATATATATATATATATATACAGTACAGGCCAAAAGTTTGGACACACCTTGGACACACCTTCTCATTCAAAGAGTTTTCTTTATTTTCATGACTTCATCAAAACTATGAATTAACACATGTGGAATTATAGACATAACAAAAAACTGTGAAACAACTGAAAATATGTCATATTCTAGGTTCTTCAAAGTAGCCACCTTTTGCTTTGATTACTGCTGTGCACACTCTTGGCATTCTCTTGATGAGCTTCAAGAGGTAGTCACCTGAAATGGTCTTCCAGCAGTCTTGAAGGAGTTCCCAGAGATGATTAGCACTTGTTGGCCCTTTTGCCTTCATTGGGTTCAGGTCCGGTGACTGTGGAGGCCAGGTCATCTGGCGCAGTACCCCGTCACTCTTCTTCTTGGTCAAATAGCCCTTACACAGCCTGGAGGTGTGTTTGGGGTCACTGTCCTGTTGGAAAATAAATGATGATCCAACTAAACACAAACCGGATGGAATAGCATGCCGCTGCAAGATGCTGTGGTAGCCATGCTGGTTCAGTATGCCTTCAATTTTGAATAAATCCCCAACAGTGTCACCAGCAAAGCACCCCCACACCATCACACCTCCTCCTCCATGCTGCACGGTGGGAACGAGGCATGTAGAGTCCATCCGTTCACCTTTTCTGCATCGCACAAAGACACGGTGGTTGGAACCAAAGATCTCAAATTTGGACTCATCAGACCAAAGCACAGATTTCCACGGGTCTAATGTCCATTCTTTGTGTTATTTAGCACAAACAAGTCTCTTCTGCTTGTTGCCTGTTCTTAGCAGTGGTCTCCTAGCAGATATTCTACCATGATTCACACAGTCTCCTCTTAACAGTTGTTCTAGAGATGTGTCTGCTGCTAGAACTCTGTGTGGCATTGACCTGGTCTCTAATCTGAGCTGCTGTTAACCTGCGATTTCTGAGGCTGGTGACTCGGATAAACTTATCCTCCGAAGCAGAGGTGACTCTTGGTCTTCCTTTCCTGGGGTGGTCCGCATGTGAGCCAGTTTCTTTGTAGCTCTTGATGGTTTTTGTGACTGCACTTGGTGACACTTTCCACATAGAATATGACATATTTTCAGTTGTTTCACACTTTTTTGTTATGTCTATAATTCCACATGTGTTAATTCATAGTTTTTATTCCTTCAGTGTGAATCTACAATTTTCATAGTCATGAAAATAAAGAAAACCCTTTGAATGAGAAGGTGTTTCCAAACTTTTGGTCTGTACTGTATATATATATATACAGTATATATATATATATATATATATATATATATATGTATATATATATACACACATATATATGTATATATATATATATATATATATATATATATATATATCAATTACATTAGTCTGCAGTATGTTCCTACATTTTATTTATTAATGCACTCCAGAACAATATATATCAAATATATCACAAAGGACCTTTACTCATTGTATGATGGTTTGTAAAAAGCTGATTTTTACTTTTTAGTTTCTGCCATAATGTCAGCGTCATTGGAAACTACTTCTAAAGATAAAGCCTATAAAGGTCGATTATCAGTCCCACGAAATGTATCTAATGCAGATGAAGATGAGATCCCTCTTATGGAAACATTTGGGGTCGTCCCAAGAACTTTTGAGAAGAAGGGTAAGTAAGAAAGTCCTGACAGTTGAACTTTGGAGCAGAACATTCTTTCGCACATAAAAGAAGCCATACAGAAACATCTTGGAATATGTTACACATACTGTAGAAATATCTCCTTACAGATTGAACAAAATTACCATAATGGAACATGCCTTGTTTTTTCAATAGAAGTCATGATACTTGTAATACATGAAGTACCTTATTTATGCAGCTGGCACCAACCATAAGAAGAACCAAGAGGTCACAATCACTGGATCAGTCTTCCACTAATCAGGGAAATACAACATCTGACATAGTCCTATTCATGGAGGTCATACACACATTATACATGGAAAGTTTGGCATATAGGGAAGTTTTTTTGTTGCTGACTCACTTGTGTGTAACCAGTGATTATATATAACTTTCCTGAGAATCAGAAGGTCATCATTTATAGGAACAGTTAGTCAACAGAAGGGCTGAATGTTTTAGCTTTCAAATTAATAATTTTGTAAGGGAGCTCATGTGTATATTTATATATATATATATATATATATATATATATATAATATACATATATATATATATATATATATATTTATATATAGAGAGAGGGATAACAATAATCTTATATAGCACTAACATATTCTGCAGCTCTACAATACAGAGGTGCATGCTGAAGCAAAAACAAAAAAGACATTATATTGTAAAAGATGTATTAAAGGGGTACTCTGTCGAAAAACATCTTATCCCCTATCCAAAGGATAGGGGATAAGATGTTTGAACATGGGGGTCCCCCCTCTGGGGACCCCCACGATCTCTGGCCCGGCAGCGGCGGCATCCGGAACACAGAAACTTGGAGCTTCTGTGTTCATGATGTCATGCCAGGCCCCCTCCATTCATGTCTATGGGAGGGAGTGATGGCTAATATGTAGCCGTCACGCCTCCTCCTATAGACATGAACAGAGGGGGCGTGGTGGCTGTAGTCGCCAGTCATCTGGCACAGAGCAGAGTTCGCTCCTTGCACGGATGACAGGGTGCCACACCGGAGATCGCAGGTGTCCCCTGTGGTGGGACCCCCGCGATCAGACATCTTATCTCCTATCCTTTGGGTAGGGGATAAGATGTTTTTCACCGGAGTGCCCCTTTAAATGTTCAAAATGGCGCTATGTAGAAGGAAATTGAGAGCACATAAATGGAGATATTTATCAAAACTTGTGCAGAGGGAAAGCTGGCTAGTTACTCATAGCAACCAATCAGATCACTACTTAAAATTATAAAAAGGCCTCTGAAAAATGAAAGCAGCGATCTGATTGGATTCTATGGGCAACTAGTCAGCTTTTCCTCTGCACATATTTTGATAAATCTCCTCCAAAGTACTTATTTTAATGGTCTGACCTTCATGCTAAATAAGGTAGCATGCATAAATATGCCATAACCAATCATCCAGCCAACATATATGTGTGCACTGATACAAAGTGCACATGGTGCATGAAGTGTGTGTGTGTGTGCAAGGGGGGGGGGTACTGTTAGAGCAATGGGTTTTCACTAAATATCGGTGATAAAATTAAACAAAGTCAGTTTATGGAAGATGATGGGTCTGTTTAAAAGGATGTGTTTAAGGGAGAACCTTGAAGGGATTTTCCCACAAAGTAAAGTTGGTCAGATCAGAAGATGATCGTCATAGCAAATACACAAATCACAAGTATGACACAATACATGTTTAATAGCTAAATATTCTGGCTTTGTGAAACATATCTTAACTAAAATATTTTTTTTAATCCAATAGTACGTTTTTCCAGATCAAGTAGAGAAGTAGATTATATGATTACCGTATTTATCGGGGTATACCACGCACCGGCCTATAACACGCACCCTCATTTTACCAAGGATATTTGGGTAAAAAATGTTTTTTACCCAAATATCCATGGTAAAATGAGGGTGCGTGTGTGCGCGTGTATACCCCGATATACCCCCAGGAAAGGCAGGGGGAGAGAGGCCGTCGCTGCCCGCTTCTCTCCCCCTGCCTTTCCTGGGGTCTAGAGCGCTGCTGTCGGCCCTTCTCACCCCCTGGTTATCGGCGGTTATCGATAGCCAGGGGGAGAGAAGGGGCAGCGGCACCCATTGCCGGCGCTGCTGCCCCGTTGCCTCCCCCCATCCCCGGTGGCATAATTACCTGAGTCGGGTCCGCGCTGCTGCAGGCCTCCGTCGTGCGTCCCCAGCGTCGCTGCTATGCACGGCGCGGCGCACTGACGTCATGCGCCGCGCCGTTCAGCGCATAGCAACGACGCCGGGGACGCACGACGGAGGCCTGCAGCAGCGCGGACCTGACTCAGGTAATTATGCCACCGGGGATGGGGGGAGGCAACGGGGCAGCGGCACCGGCAATTGGTGCCGCTGCCCCTTCTCTCCCCCTGGCTGTCGGCGCCGCTTCTCTCCCCCTGGCTATCGGCGCCGGCACCGATAGTCAGGGGGACAGAACGGGCAGCGGCCCCGATAACCAGGGGGTGAGAAGGGCCGACAGCAGCGCTCTAGACCCCAGGAAAGGAAGAGGGAGAGAAGCGGGCAGCGACGGCCTCTCTCCCCCTGCCTTTCCTGGGGGTGTATCGGCGTATAACATGCACACAGACTTTAGGCTAAAAATTTTAGCCTAAAAAGTGCGTATTATACGCCGATAAATACGATATTTAAAGTTGAGAAAAAATATAGAATCACCTTACAATTTGAAATCCAATGCTCCTCTGCACACGTTTTGAAAAATCTCCCCTAAAGTGCTTATAGGCCCTGCAAGCCATGTTGAAACAATGGAAAGGATTATAAATCTTCTTCAAGACAGAACTCCAACACAGGGTATGGTTAAATGGGTACTGTCACTTTAAAAAAAAACTTTTGACATGTCTCTGCAACATGTCAAAAGTGTTTTAAACGGTCGGGGCCTGAATGTTCGGACCAAGACCGATAGCTAGAACTTTCTGGGAGAAGAGCAAGCTAAGGAAGACAAACTTACAATGTATGTCTATTGGATTGTTTCAGTCAATTGCACTTTTCTCCCCACTTTTCTAACAATTGGTCAGGTTCTGAACACCCAAACCTTGACTAATCAAAACTTTTCACATGTCTCAAGCAAAGACGTGTCAAAAGTTTTTTAAAGCTTTTAAAGGATTTGTTCCTTTTCCAATTGTGTGTAAAATGTTATGCAAATACAAAAGGAAAATGATGATATAAAAGGAAAACATACAGGTAGACCAAGGAAGATGTCAAAGTATTAGAATAAGAAAACTAAATGGATATGCCTGAAAAATAGAAAATGCACAGATATAAAAAGGTGCAAACAGAAGTCAAAGTGTACAACATAACTATAAGAAGTCAACTGCTGAATAATATAGGATTTATGGGAAACGTATAGAAAAGCCAAACAAAAACCAAACAAAACCTGCACTAACACTTAAATAGAAGAAAACAATGTTACAGTGGGCTAAAGAGAAGCTATTATGGAGTTTGGAGAATTGGATGAAGTTGATAATCAGTGATTTAAAGGGGAACTCTGCTGGAAAACTTTTTTTTTTTTTAAATCAACTGGTGCCAGAAAGTTAAACAGATTTGTAAATGACTTCTATTAAAAAATCTTAATCCTTCCAGTACTTCTTAGCTGTTGAATACTACAGAGCAAATGCTTTACTTTTTTGGAACACAGAGCTCTCTGCTGACATCATGACCACAGTGCTCTCTGCTGACACCTCTGTCCATATTAAGAACTGTCCAGAGTAGGAGAAAAATCCCCATATAAAACATATGCTGCTCTGAACACTTCCTAAAATGGACAGAGATGTCAGCAGAGAGCACTGTGGTCATGATGTCAGCAGAGAGCTCTGTGTTCAAAAAAGAAAATAATTTCCTCTGTAGTATTCAGCAGCTAATAAGTACTGGGAGGATTAAGATTTTTTTAATAGAAGTAATTTACAAATCTGCTTAACTTTCTGGTACCAGTTGATTTAAAAAGAGTACCCCTTTAACACCAACCTGCATTGGCCAAGGAGATTATGTTGAATCTATGATTTTATTCTTATGAAAATGGGAATGGGATTCTGCTGCACAGAGCACGCTATGTAAAATCCAAAGATTTCAACAATTCAGGTTTTAACAAAAGTTTATGGTAGATGATTAGGCTCTATCCAACAAAGCCAATCTGTAAGCCCCCTTCATTTAAAAAAAATAAATAAATTGAAGCAGCTGAATGTAGAAGATTAGTCATCATTAGTGAAGTCCATGCCTAGAAGAATTCGTGTCAGTGTAAAAGCCAGAGGGAAAAAACAACAAAGTAATAACTGGAATTTTTTGTTGTTATTGTTGATTCAACAATGTTTTCCTCTCCCTGATCTGGAAAAAACATATGCCATTTATTTAAATAATTGTACTTCATTTGTTTGAAGTACATTTAATGAAGCTAAAATACTCTGGCTGGATACAGGATCCCTCACCCACATGGACCTAGAGGAGCTTTTCTCGATTTTGGTATTTGTGTTTTTCAGTGTATGCTCGCTTCTTTTCCAATATTTTTTACATTTGATACTGGATTAGGGTGCATTCTCCTAACCTTTTCACTCTCCGGCAGTTGGATCCGGGGGAAGCTTGTTACTGTACCCCTGCCAGATCTAAGCCCCATTCATTCCAATGAGTCAACCAGAGTTAGCTGGTGACTCCGGTCAGCTCATTTTTGACTGTATCCGGCTTCTGACTTGGACTGACACCACAGCAGACCAAGGTTTTCAGTCTTGGTCAAAAGCCGGATATGGTTGGAAAAATAAGCCGACTGAAGTCACTAGCTGATTCCTTTCAGCTCATTGAAATGAATGAGGTACAGCACAGATCGGGCAGGTTATACGAAAGCAGGCAATGTTCAAATTATGCCAATGGATCCAGCATCCGGAGAGTAGAAACGTGATGTTAATGCACCCCTAGATTGCTTCACCGTATATTGTTAAGCAAACAATTTTTGCAGCTTTTGTGCATTTTAAATGGTTTTGTCTGTGCATGTATAGATATATGTGTAATGCTTTTCAATACATTTTAATACTATGGATGTTCAGTCTCTGTTTTAGACATGCTGGCTAACACTTAATTTATATTACTTGTGATGTTTCTTAAAGGGGTACTCCGATGAAAACCTTTTTTCTTTTAAATCAACAGTGGCAGAAAGTTAAACATATTTGTAAATTACTTCTATTAAAAAATCTTAATCCTTCCAGTACTTATTAGCTGCTGAATGCTACAGAGGAAATTCCTTTCTTTTTGGAACACTGATAACATCATGAACACAGTGCTCTCTGCTAACATCTCTGTCCATTTTAGCAACCATGCATAGCAGATGCATAGCAGATGTATGCTCAGGGCAGCATGGTGGCTCAGTGGTTAGCACTGGGGACTTGGGTTCAAATCCCACTAAGGACAACAATAAATAAAATGTTATTATTATTATTATAATAACGTCAGCAGAGAGAACTGTGGTCGTGATGTCAGCAGAGAGCTCTGTGTTCAAAAAGAAAAGAATTTCCTCTGTAGTATTCAGCAGCTAATAAGTACAGGAAGGATTAAGATTTTTTTATAGAAGTAATTTACAAATATGTTTAACTTTCTGCCACCAGTTGATTTAAAAGAAAAAAGATTTTCCCCCGAGTACCCCTGTAAGTTTATATTGTATTGTAAGCCAGGATATTCGACTATTAAACATTTATGTATTTGTGTAAGTGCTATGAAGTAAAAAATGCTGGGTGATCATCCTCTAAGTATAAAGAATTCTTCTATAGGTAATATCTGGATTATGTATTTAATGTATGTGCTATCAATGGCACGTCAAAATGCGTTAAATCCAATTTTATAGTATAAATAGTTTTAACATGTTGATTTGTAAATTTTGATCCTTTGATAATTTCTAGAGAAAAGTAGAGAAAAGAGAAAGGAAAAGATACTTTTTTTTACTACACCATAACTTACGATTGTGTACACTAATCTCTGTTAGTTGTGCTACCAGTAGTGTATTGCATCAATTGATCCATTACAAAACCTCTCTGGTTCCATCAATAAAGAGCATAATATTCTCTAAGATGCTCAATACTGATGCAACCCACTATGTAAATATATGGATAGTCCTTGGGGAAAATAAACAAATTAAAAAAAGGGAATATTTCCTACAATTGTCCCATGTAGCGCCTACGCAGTGTGTTTCACAAAGCTGTGTATTCTTTGATCAGCATACACATATTGCTACACAGTGAGGGTTGGAGGCGGAGCCACACATCACAGTCATGTCGGCACCACACAGCCCACCTCTAAACCTCACTGCACACCCAGTGCGGTCATCAGGTAGCCCTGTGTGTATGCTGATAGGAGAATATGCAGCGATTCTGTGCAGCATGAAATACGTTGTGTATGTTCTACTGGGGACCATACCCTATAACTGAAAATCCTCAACTCTCTTTAAGCTGGCATTCTAGTGTCCATTAATCATGACATGTTTTTAGATGACAATAATCCATTATATTCCTATAGATTACCTGGAAGTTGAAAATGTAGAGCTATTCAAGCAGCAATATGGAAAAAATAAGAAAGAACATCACACAGATAGATATTTCAACAACAAACTCATCATACGGCGCGGACAGACCTTTGATATAAGGATTGACTTTAATCGACCATATAACCCAGAGAAAGATCAGTTTTGGGTGGAATATGTTATTGGTAAGTAACAAACAAGATGATATAAGTTGATATTGACTTGTTTTCAATTAATTTCTATTACTGGTTTAATTACTTTTATTAGTAGTGGTTGTGTTATGGACAGAAGCCAGCACTACCAAAGACAGAGACATCTTTGTTCTAAGCATCAGGCATTAATTGAATCACCATACCATCTAAGGAGGAGAAACCCTTTTATAGAATCAAGTAACACTTGGAGAGCAAAAGTCAACTTGGATTGTGTGACAACATTCACATGACAACAAACACCAATTGTTTATGTACATCAAAAAGAACTTCTTTGCAGCTAATTGAGTCTCAATTAGTCTAGGCAGCCAAATGACTGAACTTTCTATGTTGTGTTCATACACATGGCGAATGATTTCATGTATATTGCCACATGATCTCTTCCTCAGACATGAAAAGATGTCATCACACAGATTTACTAGAACTATTGGATATGTATTTTGAGCCCATCTACCCGCCAGCATTTTAGGCTGTTCATATATTCTTAAAAAAAGAACAAAGAAAGTTCAAAGGAAACCTGACAACATTTTTAGGAACCAAACCCCTCTGTGGCATTGTACCAGATGAAAATAGGTTTATAAAAATGCCCCTGTATTGCTCGCCGTGCAAAGCGTGTTAACCCAAATAACGTCCACGAGGATGTGGTCTATCATTTAGCTCTTCGCATAAAAGAGTGAGGTCCCCAACAAGCCATATCCTCTACCTCCAGGCCTAAAGGCACCTACAAGGATCCAGGTTTAAAGTCCCCAATTGCCAAAGCTCAGGGTGCACTAACAATGCTCCTCGCATTCACCTGGGTGTTGACCCAAGTTTCAACCAAGGAGCCAACAAGATGGCAACCCTACCGAAGCAGGGAGTCGGTGTTGCAAGAAGGTGTGGAACCTGATAGCCACACACACCTCCCCTAGACTAACCCAAAAGGACACCCTACCCTGATCAATCCTAGTGAACAAAGAAAACACATAAATGTGGCACAATGACAAAAAGACATAAATAAATAGATGGTGCAGTGCAGTACTGCCTGGTCATCTGGCCTGATCAATAAAAATGTCTCCGACCCTAGCCAGAAGACCAGAGATCAGGGGGTGAAAGTTTAGCAGTGCCCATGCCAACACTCAATGGGAACCACCATCCAGTGAGATCAAGTCCCTCGGCTCTTCACCCCCGGGCCAATGACCAGACTCAGAAGGAACAGGTCTCATCAGGGCAGCCATTGAGCTGGCCTTGGGTCTCAAATAATAACCAATAACCAATCTTAGCCAAAAGGCCAAAAAGCGATGGCTTGGCATAGTAATCCCATGATGTTTTAAGGCCCTAAACATTTATGTGTATGCATTATACTATATTTAGAAGTTGCTTTCCTTATAGAAATGAGTTTCTTCACATACATTTTCACATGGAGCATTGCATTGCTTGGAGGACTTCAAACACCAGTTTGGTTTCTTCAAGGAGACACCCTAGACCCCCCCCCCCCCCCCAGTTCCCTGTGACATAAAAATCTGCAGCTTATTTCCCTTTGCCTGGTTGATAAATGCATACATTGTTAAAATATGTTGTTAGTACAACTAGACCTGGCCTCGCATTGGCTGTACCTAAAGCAGCACATAGACTAGTGTTCAAATATGCATTAAAGGGGTACTCCGCTGGAAAACCTTTTTTTTTTTTTTTTTTAAATGAATTGGTGCCAGAAAGTTAAACATAAGTAATTTACAAATCTGTTTAACTTTCTGGCACCAGTTGATTAAAAAAAAATGTTTCCCAGCGGATGTTATACTATTTCTACACGTACATTTTTGTTTAATCACTAGTGATTTCTCTGTCTTTAGAGCAGAGCTGTCATGGATTGAATTGCAAAATCTATATATAAAATGATGTTTGAAATCAAGCAGTAAAATTAAACATATTAGATTAGGTTATATAAGTGACTAATGCAGTCCAACAACCTGCTCCTACAGAGCTAAAGATTAGTAGTAATGTCTCTGTAGAATATAATAGTCCTAATAATGACAACAAGGAAATTGTGTGATTAGATCTTATAATGTAACCATCATTCTTTGTTCTAATGGCGACATGCTACAAACATCCATAAATAATACCATAGCTAGTGTTCCTCTGTTGTAGTCTAGAGTTAATAGTATACTCAGTATCTGCATAAATCTCAATAAAAAAAATGGCAGCCTGGCTGATTTATAAAGAATGTATGTATTAGCTTAAGCAGTAGAAAATCATTATAAGCCACTTAGTCATTGGTAGACACCCAAAATGCAATAGGCTTTTCTAAAAAGAGAAAATTCCATGCTGCTCTTTTTTGTTTTGACTGAAGCAATACTTTGTAATATGATTATTGTGGCCAGAGGAAATGCATTGCAATTGGAGCTTCAGTAGATAAGTACCCTTAGCGATATTCTAGGACTGTACATCTTAACTCCGTCAATACTGACCAGCCTGACATACTCTAGGTACACCATGCATTGTCTAAATCAGTGGTCTTAAACTATGGCCCTCCTGATGTTGCAAAACTTCAACTCCCAGCATGCCTGGACAGCCAATGGCTGGTCTAAATAAACTAAATCAACCTACTGGGACTTTGCTGTGCAAAATGGAAATTCCCATATAAAATTGTATTACTAGAATTGTTCATACTATAAGTAGGAGTAGTCTGCGGCCAGATGGTAAGTAAACAGGTTCTCAGGTATAGAAACACTGGGGGAGATTTATCAAAACTGGTACAAAGGATAAGTTTCCCAGTTGCCCATAGCAAGCCAATCCATTGTATCAGATGAGTGATTCATTGGTCACATGATGCATTCCACAATTATTTTATATGCAGAAACTAACAGAAGGCTGTGGGGAGTTTCCCTAGTCCCCTCCCCCCCCCCTCCCTCCACTCTTCAGTGTACTGTATCCAGGGGCACTTTAGGTATAGGTGTAAAAGGTACCAGGCTTCCAGTTGCGGGGGCACCCTGGCAGCAGCAATGCTTCCAACTTTATTTATGTCCCAAGGATTGTTGAAAGGTGTGGAGCAGCAAGCAGCCACCATTGTGGTAGATGCTCTTTCTGAGCAAGCCTTCAGTGATGTTATAATCATGACCAGATACCTGGTCTGCAGATCATAGAAACAGATGGTCAGGCTGCAGATGAGAGCTCCCACATGAGCATAAGGAGAGGTGGGGGAAAAGGTATATGGGACAGTGTGTGTGAGAAAGAGGGGGGGCATAAGCAGGGCTCAAGTCCTGCAGGAACGCATGGGAACTGAGTTCCTGCACTATTTCTACAGCAGGAACACCGTTCCCATTAGCAGGACCAGTCCTTGAGTGGAAATCTTGGGTGAGTTCCCACATTTTTTTTCCCCCAGGACCTGACCCCTGGGCATAAGGATATTTGTGTGTGAGATATGAGGTATTCTAAGCAATAGGAAGACATAGAAGCAGAGTGAGAACTGAGGGAAGGGTGGTGGGGCATAAGGTAGATTGTATGAGAAACATGGGGTCAGAGAGGGCATCTGTGTGAGAAACGGGTACATAGAGGGCATCTGTGTAAGAAACAGGAGGATAAAGAGGGCATCTGTGTGAGAAGCCATAGGATACAAAAGCCATCTGTGTGAGAAATAGGGGACATAGAGGGTATCTGTGTAAGAAACAGGAGGATACAGAGGGCATATGTGTGAGAAACGGGTACTAAGAGAGCATCTGTCTTTGAGTAAAAAGTCAGAAAGAGGGTCATGGGACAATTTGTGAGAAAGAGGGGGAGATAGAGACAGTCTGTATGAGAAAGAGTGATTGGGTCCAGGGAGAGCAACGCCATGGAGGTATGCTGGAGCTGTGGCATGCTTGTTAGTTGTGTGGGGTCCTTTGCAAGGCATAATTAGGGCACTATCACTCTGTGGGGTATAAAGGGGCTTTATTGATGTATGGAGCCATGCCCTCACTGTCAATTTTGCCCTTGGCTGGGGTTGCAAGAAAAAGATCGACATGTCGGGTTGCCTGGATTTTGCTGCATCACAACTACTGTAAGTGAATGTTTGTGATCCACAAGCGGTTGGACCTTGACTCAATATTCGCAAAAAATGTATTCCCTTTTCACTTACCAAAGCTGTGATGCAGCATGATATACGCAGAAGCACATAGTGGTTTATGGTTGAGGAACTCCTGTCATGGCTAAAATTGCAGTGTGGTACTAGCCTTGAAGCATACCTGTCACTTTAAAAAAATATTGATGTGTCGTAGTATTAGCTGAAAATAAACTGCACAGCCCCTCTGTCACTAAGACCAAGATGGTCCCATAGACTTATATCATGCAACCACCTTGGTCATGTGACGAAGAGCCAGGAGAGAACGCACTAAGGATGCACTTCTCCCAGCTCCTTCTTGTGATGAGTCAGGGTCTGAACACCCAGACCTTGACAGATCAAAACATTTGATATGTCTCTATGCTTCTGGCTTGACACAATACGTATCTGTTACGCCGAGCGCTCCGGGTCCCTGCTCCTCCCCGGAGCGCTCGCGGCGTTCTCCTCTCTGCAGCGCCCCGGTCAGACCCGCTGACCGGGAGCGCTGCACTGACACTGCCGGCGGGGATGCGATTCACATAGCGGGACGCGCCCGCTCGCGAATCGCATCCCAAGATACTTACCTGTCCCGGTCCCCGGCTGTCACGTCCTCTCTAGGGCGCGCGCGCCAGCTCTCTAAAATTTAAAGGGCCAGTGCACCACTGATTGGTGCCTGGCCCAATCACTGTAATTAACTCCCACCTGCTCCACGCCTTTATAACCTCACTTCCCCTTCCCTGCATTGCTGGATCTTGTTGCCTTGTGCCAGTGAAAGAATTTTTGTGTATGTCCCAAGCCTGTGTTCCAGACCTTCTGCTGTTGCCCCTGACTACGACCCTTGCTGCCTGCTCTGACCTTCTGCTACGTCCGACCTTGCTCTTGCCTTGTCCTTCTGTACCGCGCCTGTCTCAGCAGTCAGAGAGGTTGAGCTGTTACCGGTGGATACGACCTGGTTGCTACCGCCACAGCAAGACCATCCCGCTTTGCGGCGGGCTCTGGTGAATACCAGTAGAAACTTAGAACCGGTCCACCGGTACGGTCCACGCCAATCCCTCTCTGACACAGAGGATCCACCTCCAGTCTGCCGAATCCTGACAGTATCTCAGTTTAATTCTCCAATATTATTAGATTTACACGTTTCGGTGTTTGGTTTATGATGCAGTAGGCTCGGTAAACAATTCATAAACAGGGCTTTAGGATGTCAGCGCAGTTCAGATATAAATTCAGACCTTCTCATAATGTTTTTCTGTGCACAGTGCAGATTTCTTCCCTTTAAGGCTTGCAAATGCTTTAAAGATTTGATCAGGTGCCATGGAAAGATTAAGTATATTTCATATTTACCAGTGTTTGAAAATATACTTCAGGGAAGTTGGCAGCTAAGATGCTTTTTTGGCTGCCTGTGTTTCCTTTTCGCAGCCCTATGATAATTGTGTTATTCTACCATTAACCTTACATTGTCGTTTCCAATAGTGAAAATCATAAAAGAACATTTATTGGTAGAAAACCTGAAATAATAAATAACTGGTCAGATAAGAGAGATTTGCATTGTGCGAGCTCAGATCGCAGTTACACAGCTAGGATATGTTCACACACAGTTTTAGGTCCCATCTTTTACCTGCAAAAAACAGCCTTTTTGTCTTAAATAATAAAATGTGTGCATTTCTAGCCATGTTTCCATTGAACTCAGTAAGTGAAAAAAAAAAAAGGTTAATCTTTTGAATAAAGGCTGTTTTGTGTTAAAAAAAAAAAAAAAAAAAAGAATGCTGAAAATCGATGTGTGAACATAGCTTTACGTGGACGTTTGGGTCCACATATGTCCAGAAATCCAGAGCCACCCTAACATCAGAAAGCCAAATGCAACAAGCTTGATAAATTGTACTTGGTATCCCATCCGCTGCCCCATAGCCTAAAATAAGGCATAGCACCTGACCTATGGATGACCTGACATAGTTGCCATCTGGCTTGATTGCTAAAAAACAAACAAAAAAAAAACATCTGCATATTATGGTTTTATGATCATGCCACATTGCCAGACTTGTGTGAACCCAACCTAAGTTTCTTGTTTATGTTTGACAAAGACATGGGGCCAGTTTTATCAATCTGTCAGAGCCAAACACTGTCTGTTTTTTTCCAAAACAACCAATCACAGCTCAGCTTTCATATCGAAATTAGCTCTGGTAGTGATCTCATTATAGACCTGATGAACACTTGATGGACAGCTCCATCAAGTCAACTGTATAGGCATCTGTGGTGACTAAAGGGTGGCATGTTTTGTGGGGTGTTGTGACTGTGAATAGAGTGCATTACACCAGGAGTGTTAACCGCCACACTACCAAGGTGAAGTTGTAGCTGGTGCCAAGCGTCAGGTAAGAAATCACAGACAGATGTTACAATGAGAACAGTTCAGTTTTAATGCAGTCTTAGTTGAAGAAAGAAGTAGAGAATCACAGTTTCTTCTTGGCACTTTGGGACTTGTAGTCCTTTATGATAAACATGTGACTTGGGCTGATCTGAACTTGACTTAGACAGACTTGACTTAGCTAGACTTGACTTGACTAAACTGACAGACATAGACTTGACTAGGTTAGACTTGATTGATGACAGAGTAGATGACAAAGACATAGAGAGAAGAGGTGGCTGCCACCAGCCCAGACTTACACATACAGGGTTCCAAGGTTAATTCTTACCGGCTACAGTGAACCTATTTGGACTGGAGTTGCCAGAGGCTTTCACTCACGTTATTCCTTTGGTTGCTATGGGGCCTGTTGGCTTTTTGACTCTTCTCCCCAAAGCAAAACTTGTCTGAACTTTAAGTGGACAGACAAACTGATTTGCAGGATTCGTATGCAGGAAGTCAGTCACTCAAGAACAGGTAGACTCGAAGAAAGAAATTGAACATGTCCCCATTAGAGGTATGGGGCAGGTATACTAATGAGCAGGTTCGCCTTGCTCTGCCTGGACTAAACTACTAGCTAATTAGTTCCTCCCTGTCTAGACAGACCTGCCTGGAGCAGGCCAGGAGGCCCTGATTGGCCAAAGTGCTCATGTGATTCTCTATGCATCAGAGGAAATTACAATTGCATTAAACAATGGAAATCACATTGCAATATATTATGCAACATAAGACACTTAAACCTGAAGCTGTGGGTCGCGGCAGACACAGTAAAGTGGCATCCACCTGACAGGGCAGGTAGACAGGTGTGTTCCGCACCAGGACAACACACAGCTTTAAAGGAGATATGTGATAGAAATCTTTTAAATTCCCCTGTGCCTGGCTGCAAAAACTAAAAAAATTAATTTTAACTCACCTTCCTACGTTCCCCCGTTGCTCTGCTCGGGCCAGCTCCTTACATGACAGTGTGCTCAGCCTATCACCGGCCGAGGCGGGACATCGCTGTGGCCGGCGATAAGCTGACTGCAGTGTGACATTCAGAGGATAAGAAGCACGGAGCCGAGCAGCGCCGGAGGAACGGGACGCCGATACCGGAGCAATGAGGGAATATAGGTAGGTGAGCTAAAGTTTCTTTTTTTTAGTTTTTGCAGCCCGGACACAGGGGAACTGAAAAGATTTCTGCCGCATATCTCCTTTAAGGACCTATTAGACTGCCTGATGCTCAATGTAAGTGAGCATACTGTAGATCTCATTGTTTACAAAGCCTATTCATGGTCTGAGTGTAAGGCAGGCAGGGACACATAAATGATCACTAGATCATGCCAATGACACACAGATAAAAATTACCCGATCAGAACTAGCAATTTTCTCATTCATCATGTGATCGCTGGGCCATTTACATAGTGTGATATTGGCCTATTTGGCTAATAACTCGCCCAAATAAAGGGCCCTTAGCCTGACTCTCCAATTTTGGTCATAAATAGAAATGAGCAAATCGAATATAATGAACCTGAATTAGTTACGAATTTCATTAAAAATGTGATTCATAACAAATGCGATTATCGCTGCGATTCATTTTAATGGACTCCATTATCTGCAGGCTGGGGGGCCAAAATGGCGCTTCCATGTGTGAGGACATGGGGCAAGGAATCCTGGGAAGGTGGGATGGATGGATGACCCTAAATCACGCGGTGGAATGCAGCCTATCAACAGCCAGTCAACCCCTGTGATGTCACAGCCCCATATAATTGTAAGTTATTGCTGCAGCCAGGTGTTTCAGCATTTTATTGTAGAGAGAGAGAGCAGTGCATGTGTGCCACAGAAAAGAAAAGCTTTATAGCTTGTGGAATCTGTAGGCGCTATATAAATAAATAAATACATTATAGTAGTGATTCACCACCAGCCCAAATCACTGCAGAAAGCAGTGACAGGAGAGGGGGAGAGAGAGAGAGAGAGAGAGAGAGAGAGAGAAAGTAAATTTTTGGGTGTACTACACAGCGACTCTGTACTGCAGCACTGGGGTGTACTACAACTTTAAAGCTAATAGGGGCCAGTTAGGGTGAGCACTAGTGTTGCTCGCGAATATTCGCAATTCGAATATTATTCGCGAATATCGCATATTCGCGAATTCGCGAATTTCGCGAATATAGCGCTATATATTCGTAATTACGAATATTCGTTTTTTTTTTTCATTTTTTTTTTTCACAGTGCACATCACAGTGATCATCCCTCTCTGCTTCCAGCTTGTGTGGTGCAAAGAAGGCTCTAATACTACTGTGTGAGACTGGCGTGCGAAAATTCGCATGTGCGAAAATTAGTATATGCTACTTTTCGCATATGCGAATTTCCGCTTATGTAAATTTTCGCATCTGTAAATTTTCGCATATGTGAATTTTCGCATGAGCGAAGTTTCGCATATGCGAAAATAAAACGAGGACATAACGAATATGCGAATATTCGCGAATATATGACGAATATTCGTCCATATATTCGCGAATATTCGCGAATTCGAATATGGCCTATGCCGCTCAACACTAGTGAGCACTAAAAGCCATATCACCAGCTTTTAGTGCCTAATAATACTGCACTGGTCTGTACTACACAGCGACTCTGTACTGCAGCACTGGGGTGTACTACAACTCTAAAGCTAATAGGGGCCAGTTAGGGTGAACACTAAAAGCCATAATCACCTGCTTTATAGCCTAATACAGGTTTTAAACGTAGTGGAGAGTATTGTCCTCCTTTCATAAGTGTAACCTCTATGTACATAGGTGGTGTACAATTTTTTTTTCCTGTTAAACTCATTTGGGCCAGTTACTCTGAAAGGCCAGCCAAACCTACAAACCTAGTTTTGTAGCCTAATACAGTTGTAAGCGTAGTGGAGCGTATTGTGCTCCTCTCATAAGTGTAACCTGTACAAACATAGGTGATGTACGATTTTTTTTCCTGTTAAACTCATTTGAGCCAGTTACTCTGAATGGCCAGCCAAACCTACAAACCTAATTGTGTAGCCTAATACAGTTGTAAGCATAGTGGAGAGTATTGTCCTCTCATAAGTGTAACATATACGCAGTCAGCTAGTGTATAAGTATGTCAGGCAGAGAAGTGCCAGGACATGCACAGAGGAGTGGCAGGCAGAGGTTGCAGCACACTATTTCATCAAGTGCAGGCAGAGGTTGCAGCACACTAGGGGCAAGTGGCAGCAGGAGTTGCAGCGAGAGGCCTGAGCTCCCAGTATCAGCTAGCGGTCATGTCTCGACCAGCAGCCCATCTGCCATCATTAATTGGTTATCCAAAGTGACATCTGACACCCCCAGTCAACAGTTGGTGGGTTCCTCAGACACAACCCTCAGTTGGCATGGCCCGGGAGCAGTCCATGTCCTCCCATTGCCGCTTTCCTATGCTATTCCCTCCCCCACAGACGTATCTTATGCTGTTGGTTCAGCACCACTATTAAGTGAGGATGCTCTACTAGACGACAGTCATCAGCTACTGCCCAGCCAAGAATTGGAGGAGACATCTGCCGCTTCCCCCGCTAGGCAGGCAAGTAGTGATGAGGAGAGTCCCATTGGAGGTGGTGTTGCGAGCATTCAGGCTCCTGAAACAGACACCGTTGAGGAACCTGAGGAAGACATCAGTGACGTGCAGACACAACTCGATGGTGATGAAGCCGATCACACTTGGGAGCCGGGTGCAGAAGGGGCTTCATCATCATCATCATCAGGAGAAGTGGGTTGCAGGTTGCCAGTGAGCAGCAGCTGAGCAAGCAAAGTGGTAGCATGGTTGGGAGTCAGCATGGTGGCAGCAGTGGAAAATTTGGAGCCAAATGTGCCCGGGGTAGACCATCTGCTTTGCGGCAGCCTACCTGCCCGGGAATAGTGGAACAGGGGTTCCTGGAGTGGGCGGCAGTAGCAGTCAGTCAGTGCAGACTGTTGGTGGGGAAATCAGCTACTCAGGGTTGTGACAGTTTTTCATCAAGCATCCGGAAGATGTTATCCTGGCCACATGCAAGCTGTGTCGGCAGATGGTGAAGCGCGGCCAGGGTCCCAATGTTGGCACCACGGCCCTGCATCAACATATGCAGTGTCACCATAAAGCGGCCTGGGAAAACTGTGGCTCCGATACGGTGGTCAAGCCTGCTGCATCACCCAGTGGCACACCGCTCCCTGTTTCAGCCAAGGCTCCACCACCTCAGCTGAAGGGAGCTGTCTGTCATACCCATCTTCTGTCTCTCCAGATGCTCCTGCTCCTCCTACTTCAAGTCAGTCATTCCAGCAGCAATCCATCAGCGGAGTGATGTCCAAGAGACAACAGTATGCGCCCACTCACCCAAAGGCGCAGAAGCTGAATGTACTCCTGTCCAAGTTTCTGGTGCTGCAGTCCCTCCCTTTTCAAGTGAACACTCAGTCATGAGCATGGGGGTGCACTGAGAGGCAGCGGCTGGGACAGGCGGTCGCTGGCCTCGCGGCGAACTACCAGCTCGATTTTGAGATACAAGTACAAGCTTTTTCACTGCAGCAACTTATAGAAGTATGCGCCCATTCATCCAATGGCGCAGAAGCTGAATGTGCTCCTGTCCAAGTTGCTGGTGCTGCTGTCCCTCCCTTTTCAAGTGGACATTCAGTCTTGAGCATGGGGGTGCGCTGAGAGGCAGGGGCTTGGACAGGCGGTAGCTGGTCTCACGGCGGACCACAAGCTCGATACAAGATACAAGTGCAAGCTTTTTCACTGCAGCAACTTATAGACTGCAGCAATTATACACTATTGGAGCTTGAAATACCGTGGCTGCTGGCACCAGACTTGCCCTCCAATGGGTCCTCATTGGAGGGCAAGTCATTGTGCTCCTGTGCGGCAGTGATTCTAATAGCGATGCCTGTAATCTGCATGTCATACTGAATAACAGTATTATTTCACGGCACACTCCCCATGCATGTTACCACCAGGCAAATTGTTCTACACCACTATTGAGGCTCTCTGTAGCCCAGACAACCGTTTTTAATTCACTGCAAATAAATTCGGATCAAACCAAATTTTGGGGAAAATTCGGCGAATTGGCCAAATCAGATTTGTCAAAAATTCGCTCATCTCTAGTCATAAGCACTAAAAGTGCCAAGGGCACTGTGACCTTTTTTTATAAGGTCCTGAAACACTGGGCCTCCAACAACACAAGGAAAGAAATCCAGTGGTTGTGGAAAACTCTTTATAGCCCCCCAAATGTTATTTACTTTTTAATTGTTGTACTGCCGGAGCTTCAAAAGTATTTACTTTCCTAAAATCAAGTTTGCACATTCTGGAAGTAATTCTATAATTATTTTGCCATGTTGCAGGATATTTTTATGTTTTTTTTCACAGCTATGATATAGATTAACCTTTTACTCCTACAAAAGCACTAAATATGTCAGCTGCAATTCACATGCCAAAGTGTTAGATAGTTGATAGTTAAAGAGTCAAGGAGATATTCCCAGGACCCTTAAAGGGGTACTCCACTCCTAGACATCTCCATCCCCTGTACTGCCCATCATTCTCAAGGGAGCTTTCCTCCCTCCATGCAGCTGAAGAACGGGAATACTGCAGGAGAGATCGCGGGGGTCAATAGTGGCGGGACCCCCGTGATCAGACATCCCCTATGCTTTGGTTGGGGATAAGATGTCTAGGGGCGGAGTATGCCTTTAAGTGCGGAGGACTGGAACGCCACTTTGCTCCCCTTCCCATCCCTGTCCCTGCTTGATTGACAGTCACCAGGAAGCTGATCCCTCATTCCAAATCTCACCCGAATGCACAATTTGAATGCACAGTGCAGGAATGAGTTTTGGAGGCCGAGCCCTGTCAATCAAGCAGTAACTGGAATTGAAGGGGCAGTGATGAGGCGCTCCAGCCCCTTATCCCTTTATTAAACCCTAAAATTATGGAAGGACAGACAGATATACTTAAGGTACCATGGGGGAGATTTATTGAAAACTGTCCTGAGGAAAAGTTGCCCAGTTGCCCATAGCAACCAATCAGCTGCTTCATTCATTTTGAAGAGGCCTTGCTAAAATTTAAGAAGCAAGCCGATTGGTTGCTATGGGCAACTGGGCAACTTTTCTCCTGGACAGATTTTGATAAATCTCCCCCCATGTGTCTCAATGTCCTAACAACTATCTTGCAGTGTTACAATGTGAATTACAGCTGACAAATTCCAATTGTTAGTGCAAATGTCAGGCTCTTCTGTATAGACAACCTTTCCCTGTAGTAAGTGTTATTCTACTTATCTTTTTGTTGAGTCTCCTCTAGCCTTTTCTTCCTTTTACCTCAATAAAATCCCTCTCAACAGTTTTTCTTGCCGCAAGGTGTTTTGTTTGATATGTTTTTAGGGGATCTTTGTGTTTGCATACTCCGGCAGCTACACTCTTGTTTATCATTGAACATATATTTAAAATCCCCCTGCTCTTACTGGGTGGTTGTGCCAGTATATTGTTGTATTTGATATGCTTCCATACTACTGTTGCTGCTGTAATAGGTTAACCATTTTATGTATGCTAACAATGGGAATATGAATAGGAAAAAAAACGGTTTGGCGAGGTGGTGCTCAGTGTACGGTCGATAAAAGAGGACTCGAGTAGCACAGGACAATAAAAACTTTATTGATGTATTGGGGACAACGCGTTTCGGCATCCACTGATGCCTTCCTCAGGTTCACTAACAGCTCCCAGTGTTGCTATGCACTATGCGCTGGGTAGTTGTAACAGAGTCCTGTATAGTTTCTGTGCCTCTCTTGGTCAGTCGTTTTTTTCCCCTATCTATATTCCCATTGCCTTTATATCAGACACCACTCTGGGTGATCCGATACCGGTAAGAGTGCAGCAGCCAGCAAACTCTGTACACTGCTACCCTCTCAAGCGCAGCCAAACCAAGCGCAAGTACGTCTAAGGTTGGTATATCACCTGGGTGTGGCGTAGGGTACACACCAGTGGATACACCTTACCAGGGAGCGCCCCCTGTGTTTTTCATCCCTTTACAATGTATTGAGTTACGTGTTGCCTTTTTGGACAAAAAGGGAGTTACCTGAAGTAGATCTGCTATTCCAGAGTAAAATATGTGATAATAAGATAGCAAGAATGTATGTCTATATAAAATATACACCACGGGTAAAAAATCAAGAGAATATTCCACTGCTGCTGAAGCCTTCAAGGTTCCTTTCTTCCAAAAACAGTGCCACACTTGTCCACACTGTGTGTGGAATTACAGTTCAGCTCCACTGACTTCAATGCGCTATCCTCCTTATGGCAATTGAAATATCCAGTTTAGCAACACAACTGACATATTCTGAATCCATTTTAATATACAGCAATATTTTTAATTTTCGAATGGTACCACTCAATAGTCCACCACAAATGATATGGCAAAGACATCACTTCGTTGGGATCTATTCACTATGAAGGTATATACTGTGTTTCAGTTATTGCTTCTACAAAATTTGCCTCTGTTATGAGATTATATGTTTTGATGTGAGATGAAATTATAATTGTGTTATTTCCTGTCGGATTTTTAACAATATGACTCTGGGTAAAGAGGACATCAAACACACATTTAAAGTGCCTATATATTCTTTTTAGCCATTTAGATCCAGAAACTAAAACATCTTATTTTTCAAATTTGCTTCTATTTTCTGGTTGTAATCTTTAGATATATATATATATATATATATATATATATATATATATATATAAATATATATATATATATATATATATATATTTACATCATTATGGGGCAACCGTCTTGCCTGAGCTGTTTATAACAGCATTTAGCTATGCTTTGCTGCAAGCCCCATGGACATAGCCATCAATAGTCTGGGGTAGACCTTATTCACTAGAATGTGATAGTTTACCAGGCATGCTATGTTACCTGTGCAGAGGTCATTCTTCAGTGAAGGGGAGGTTAGGCTCTACGTTTCAGCTATTGTGAATGGGAATCAATCTTTTGATCATCTACTGGTGTTACCTTATACATTAAGGCTAGGTTTCCACTTGTTTTTTTTCTGGCAGTTTTTGGATATCTGCCACTGCAGTTTTTGAGCCAAAGCCAGAAATGTATTCAAAAGGAATAGGACATATAAAGGAAGGACTTACACTTCTCCTCCCTTATGAAGCCACTTCTGACTCTAGCTGAAATACTGCGGTGGAAGTTTTCCAAAAACTGCCAGAATAAATAAAACAAGTGGAAAGTTAGCTTAACCCTGTCAGTGATGGTAAGGAGTCCATCTTAAAAAAAATAAAGACTCTGCATTCTGGTAAAGTTTATAGGTGCTCTGTACACTCAATAGTTAGTAAAGATGATAAGTCCTTTGAAGTGCTGTACAGAACAAGTGTCAGCTTAGCTTTAGGCTCAGAATGAAAAATAAAAAAACAACAAACAAACTTTCAAAAAAGTGTTTAACATAAAAAATTGGATTTAACCTTTTAACAACCCAGGATAACTATTCTCATCATGGGTCATTAAGGGTGTATAGCATGTTCAGGACCAGATAATAAGCAGGCCAGGGTTTTTATTTTCATTTATTTATTTTAGCTTTCGTGCAACATAGGCTAAAATTAGAGAATAATGTAGAGGTTCTTGTGCATTTCTTGTGCTTATCTGTTTTAGCTGATGTGGCAGGCATGGTTTGTAGCCATGCTAATTGTAATTCTATCACAGAGGGGATTTCCTTAGCTGTCTACATTTCCCATGAATCCTCTGGCTTTGCAGAGGGATCGGGTGAAGTGTGTGATCACTGCACCTGGTTATCTATTTAGGCTGATGCTGCTGGAGTTTACCTAGGTGAACATGTGTTGAGGCCAGTTCCCATTATACACATTTTTTATGCATTTTCTTCTTTAAATTGCATTTTTATAGAAATATACCCATGTGATGAACGTGATTAGCATGTGGCAACATAACCATGTGGCAAAAGTGACCTTTAATCACAACGGAAGTGGTTTTTAAATATTGAAAGTTTTTATACTATGCTTACACATTCATTTTACAGTGATTTGCACAATTATGGTATAATAGCAAAATAGCACATATAGGCCCTCATTTACTATTGCAAACCCAACATGTTTTGTCGGGTTGTGTACCAGATTCTGTCGCATCGTGCCAGAAATTCTGTCTGCGTCAAATTTTGCGCCAGAATTGAAAAAAACCCGACTGCTGGGGAAAGGGCGCGTAGTCTCTGAAAAGGGGCATGTTCCTGACATTTTCACAAAAACCCAACATATTTACTAAGGTTTCCACATAAAATGTGGTGGATTTGAGCTGAGGAAAACCCTACAGATCAGAGCATGTGTAAAAAAAGCAAAGTGTAGGGAAAGTGGAAAATGTAGGGAAACCTTAGTAAATACTGTGGAAAATAAATTGTAGGGAATTAAACCCCACAAAGAAACCTACACTCCACTCTTAGTAAATAAGGACCATAGTTGGTGAAAAAACTACACATTTGCATTTATTTACTAAGAGGGGAGTGTAAGTTTCTTTGTTGGTTTTAATTCCCTACAATTTATTTTCCACGGTATTTTCTAAGCTTTCCCTACATTTTCCACTTTCCCTACACTTTGCTTTTTTTTTTTTTTTTACACATGCTCTGATCTGTCTGGCTTTCCTCAGCTCAAATCCACCTAATTTAATGTGAAAACCTTAGTCAATATTTTCGGAGACCACGCCCCCTTTCCCCGGCGGCCACGCCCCAAAATGGAGAGTAGTCGGGTTTTTTCAATTCTGGCACAAATTCTGGCGCAAAATCTGGCGCAGACAGAATTTATGGCACGATGCGACAGAAACTGGTGCACAAACCGACAAAACATGTCGGTTTGCAATAGTAAATGAGGGCAATTGTGTAATCATGTGTGTGCCCCAGCACTGTGTGCCCCAGCCATATGCTCAGGTCCAGGAAAATAAGCAGCAGCCATTTGCACATGCCCAGTAAAAGTAGCAGCAGTCATGTGCTTAGGTCCAGTATTACTATTAGCAGCAGCCACGTGCCTGGTGGTAGTAGCAGAATCAGCAAGCCAAAGTTGTTCATCTCCTCCAGGGGATGTATTGTTTTGGGGGATGCGCCATTGTGGACTGGTTGCCTTGTTCTCAGTCATCTCAGGAGATCCAAGAATCAGAAGCTATGACGTTGAGCCAGGGATCAGTGGATTCTCCCCTCCTCTTACTTATGTAGCACCCTTTTTAGCCTTTCCATTTCATCATTTCTGTCTTTGCTGCCCCATCCTGGTGAGGCTCCACTTTTTTTTTCCAAAGAGACAGCACCCTGGGGGCTATGGACAAGGATAGCAGGAGTTATGTGAAGACAGACAGTTTTTTTGTGCATTGCAGAAATAATGGAGGTTAAAGCAGTGGCATAGTTGTGGTAGTGGAAGTGATGGTAGACGTGGTGATAGTGTCAGTCATGAAGGTGGATGTGAAGAGGGGGCATAGAGCCCATAAGACATCACAACAGACTGAGAAAAGTTGAGGGGATGATGAGGACTATGATGATATGGTTTTGACAGGACATGGGAACAGGTGATGAGGAGGTGATGTTGTTAGAGTATAAAAGTAGAGACAAAAAAGAGACAACCGGGAGGCAGCGCCTCGTGTATTACCCTTGGCAGGTGAGGAATCCACTACACTTACTGGGTGAATAAACCCAGGATTTTAGTGAAGATGGCCGCTCACCTTATAAATGAAGAAATTGCGCATATCACCCCTCATCCGGGGTATCAAGAGATAGGGATCAGCTGCCAAGCCTGATGGTCACAGGAAGACGGGTATCTTCCTGTAGAAACTGAAGCAATTTTCGTAGAAAAAGACCACTATAATCCAGGCGCTGCTTAATCCAAAGATGCAAGGATGCAGGGAGGTATTGTAAAACCAGAAGCTTTTATTTGTATTGCAGCATATAAATTAACAGAATCATGACGCGTTTCGGGGTCTGTTGCCCCTTCCTCAGATCATCTAAGGAAGGGGCAATAGACCCGGAAACGCGTCATGATTCTGTTAACTTGTATGCTGCAATACAAATAAAAGCTTCTGGTTTTACAATACCTCCCTGCATCCTTGCATCTTTGGATTAAGCAGCGCCTGGATTATAGTGGTCTTTTTCTACGAAAATTGCTTCATGTTGTTAGAGTATTAGGGTAGTGGTAGCACAGTCAACGATAAAGAGCTGAGGTAGGACCAGAACATCTGCAAGATGCCCCAGATGTAGGCCTGCTGGCATGGTCAGCTCAGGAATAGATGACAGTGACACTACTGAGGCATTTGTAGGCTCCAGAAAAAAAGCCTGCTAGAGGAGGGGCACTGTGGGTGGTGAATCTGCAAGCAGGTGAGTGCCAGATCTGCACCAAAAAGTAAGGCACCCAAGTTTAGGAACTATGGCTCTACATAAACACATGGCCGTATGGGCACACAATATAAACAAAACTTTTGTTGCTGTTTCAGCTCCCAATCCATGTCATTTTTCAAATAGTCATGCAACAGAATGGATGCTCTGTCATTTTTAGTTTTCTATTACTATGACAACATAGAACACTAAAAATAAGAATAGAGACAAATTACTAAACTAGTGACAGCGAAATGTAAATCTTTTCTATCATTATAACTACTGTGTTCTTTGTGGTACTAGGTTCTCCTCCTTAGATTTACCATTATAGTTATTTTGGTAATAAAGCCTTATACTATTCAAGGCTTCTCCCATTAAAAATACGTATTCCTACTGTCTTTTTATGCATGACTATATTGCAATCTTTCATGGCCTCAACAAAACACACTTTTTAACAATGAACATCTTCTAACTTAAATCTATATACAATGCATTACTATCAAAAGAGCATCATATGTATGTATTATTCCAGAACTAATATTCTACACATATTAGTATTTCTAGATATTATATTTATCTGGTAGCATGATGTTGTATGAATTATTCCCATTTACAGCTTTTTCTCTTTATACTATCCATGCTCTCATTATTCTCTTCTTGTAATACAGCCCTTGCATCCTAAAACAGTAAAGCCAATAAGATGCATATTTCCTGGGAGGAGCAGGAAAATTAAATCATTCTTAATGATTTTACAATATCTAATACTTCATGTAATGATTATTCACTTACAGTAAGGATTATACTTTAAGCAATTAAAAAAAAGGTAGACATTTTGTACAAAACACAACGTACAGCAAAAAATATGTGGTACCATGTTAACCTGGCAAATCTAGGTGATGTTAAAGTATTATGGGAGTGATTTCTTCATTGGCTAACCATAAGTTATATGTATCTACAAAAAGGAATTTGTGTTGGCACTTCCCCCCCCCTTGTGACTTTCCTGCTGGAGCCAAGAAAGCGACAGCCTGTTTTATGGATTAATTGCTTCTTCTGGACAGAATGTATCCTCCAATATATATCTTTAATGGGTTAACTGATTTGTAACATGGGTAAACCCACCATTTTACAGGACTATATTATATTAATTGATATTGGCCTTTCACTTTAAATATCCATTTTTACACTTTAGAGACTGCTCAGTGAATATGATATGTTTTGACTTTAAATATTTATGTATTAATGTGGTGTCTACGGGGTGAATAATGTGAAATTAACACTTTGTGATGCCAGGACACTGTCAGCTTATACACGGTTTTAGGTTGAAACAGCTTCTCTTGGGCCAAGCGCTAGGCAATAAATACTCCAATACAAGGTTGCAGATAACTGTCTTTACTGGGCCTTGTAGTTGCTTTTGCTGTGCTGTTTGTTGACTGACTTGTAATGAATTGCAACCCACGCTGACTTTGGTGCTGCAGACTGACTGACTGAAGACTATTGCTTTCTTTCCCCAGAGTTTATCGCTTACCGTTAGGCTTTGACTTTTCCCCTGAGCATAGGGGATTTTCCTTAGGATATGAGTGACTGCAGGTTAAGACTTCTGATTAGCTTGAGGTCTCCTCAGATCACCTTACACTTCTCTCCAACTTCACTACACTGTACCTCAGGTACTTTCAACTCCACTAGCACTGGAGCTAGACTGAACTGAACAAATCCTCCCCCCCCCCTACACTATATACAGGGCAATTGGGAGGATTCCCATTGGGGCAGACAGGTCACCTGATTCACTCTGCATCTTCTCTGCTAACATATCTTAAAGTGTACCCGTCAGATCCAACAAAAAATTTATTTTTAATATATCACTCAGTACCTAATCCCGACCATGTACATCTAATTTTTATGTGTTTAGTGTCAGGGACCGACTGGGGGACATGGAGAGTGAGCCCTAAACTGACCCTAAAACTGCTCTCTCTGCCTACTTGCCCTTCAACCCTAACCGGTGGATCGACAACTGGGCGCCGGTCCCTTCCTGAACTTAAGTGCAGGGGCCTAATAAAAACACATACTAATAAATTGTCGGTCACAAACCAGAAACATAACACGAACATAGAACTCTATAACAGATTAAGTTCAGAGGACACAGATCAGTGAGCAGCACAGGAGACACTATGGATCAGCGGTCATGAACAGAGGACACTATAGATCAGCGGACATGAACAGAGGACTCAGTGGTCCTGAACAGAGGGCACTATAGATCCATGGTCGTGAACGGAGGACAGTATAGATCAGTAGTCATGTACAGCACTCCAGAGATCTGAATAAAGAACTAATAAACATATAGAGTTCAAAACACCAGACAGGAAAATGGATAAGTCAACAGACTTAAGAAACAAACAGGAATATAGCATAATCCCCTAGAACATCCAGTAGACACAAAGTCCCCATGGACCAAAAACAGGGATCCATCGCTAATTAGGAATATTCACATTCCCTATGCAAACCTCCAGTAGACACGAAGTCCCCATGGACAGGTAATAGGGATGCCTAGATACACAGGATATATTTATAAAACACCACACTGAACACACAAACTGGACACACCACTATAGGAGTAGCCATTAATAATAAATCCAAATAGACTACTGGCCAGCGGCACACTCACCAGTGTAGACAGGATGCTGGCCCAGTAGGAAAACAGAAATATAAAACACAGAACTTCACATAAACGGATACAAGAGAAAACACAGTGTGAACAGACACATAGCAGAAAGGATATACAAATCCTAAAACCGACTAAACAAAGACAGCTTAAAATCCACTAAGCTAGGCATGCCACCTAACCATGGCTAAAACCAAAACATACAAGGCGCATGCTAAAATAGAGAAAGTAGATTTAAAAGCTCAAATAAGAAGAGTTTCATCCAAAGCCTCCATTAGCAGCATGGCAGCAGCAAGATGTAATGAAGTCCAAATGAAGTCAATCACCAGCACTGAAGCTAGTCAGTGCTGAACTTAAATAGACACACCCTAAAGGCAATTGGAGGACAGAGGCTGAAAAAGCCAGAGACATTAACTATTCCCTGACCAGGAAACATTAAACTGTCCACACACAACCAAATCAATAGCTGTGTGTGAACACAGGCCAATACAGACATGGCATCTAGCACCTTTATTTATTTATTTTTATTATACTTTTAATTTAGCTCACTAGTCTGAATTCCTCTCAAAGGGGGGGGGGGCGTGGCCTCACTGTGTAGGTCTCCGCCCCCTCCCTCAGTATGCTGTCTGCTCACATCTCCCCTAGCATTAGCAAAACTACAACTCCCAGCTTGTCCTCACTGACAGTAGCAGGACACAAGCTGACAGTGGGAGGATTTTTCCTCCATCTGTGAGCTCTGCACTCACAGCTGTCAATCAAGGAAGTGTGTCCATGACACAGGTGATGATGACAGCAGGACTACTATGTGTCCAAGCAGGCAGGGGGGTAAGTTGTTTGACTGGCTTTTTCAATATGAAATACTGAAAATTTTCTAATGAAAGAAATTGCAAAACCTATTGGTTTTACATGCTTTACAACATATCAAAAGTTTTTGTATCTGACAGTGCCCATTCAAAGAAACGGGGACATGGAAAATTCAAGAATAACAATGATGGCATAACAATACAGTATAATGAGTCCTGAGTGGTGGGCACAAGACGGACACTGAAGGCAACATCTGCAGGATGGGCAGGACACGGTATTTTGTACTGGGTCACCACATTAAAATATAATGTTTTCCTGTACTATACAGTATAGGGGAGCTTTATTAACCTCTTAAGGACCCATGACGTACTGGTACGTCATGAGTCCGCTCCCGTTCTATAACGCAGGGCCACGGCGTGGCCCTGCATCATAGCGGGTCGGCCCGGCCTCTAACAACGGCCAGGACCCGTGGCTAATAGCGTGCAGCACTGATCGCGGTGCCGCACTCTATTAACCCTTTAGATGCGGCGTTCAAAGTTGAACGCCGCGTCTAAAGTAAAAGTAAAACAATGTCGGTTAGCTCAGGGAGCTGTTCGGGATCGCCGTGGCAAAATCACGGCATCCCGAATAGTTTACATGACAGCCCGAGGGTCCCTAACTGCCTCCATGCTGTCCGATTGCCAAATGACTGCTCAGTGCCTGAGATCCAGGCATGAGCAGTCAATCAGCAGAATCATCGATCAGTGGTTTCCTATGAGAAAGCATTGATCAATGTAAAAGATTGGGACCTATGACACTGCAAAAAGAATGTGGGGAAAAAAAGTGAATAAAGATCATTTAACACCTTCCCTAAGAAAAGTTTGAATCACCCCCCTTTTCCCATAAAAAAAAAAAAACAGTGTAAATAAAAATAAAATAAACATATGTGGTATTGCCGTGTGTGGAAATGTCCGATTTATAAAAATATATTGTTAATTAAACCGCACGGTCAATGGCGTATGCGCAAAAATATTCAAAAGTCCAAAATAGTGCATTTTTGGTCCCTTTTTACATCATGAAAAAATGAATAAAAAGCGATCAATAAGTCCTATCAGTGCAAAAATTGTACCACTAAAAACGTCAGATCATGACGCAAAAAATTAGCCCTCATACCGCCCCATATGCAGAAAAATAAAAAAGTTATAGGGGTCAGAAAATGACAGTTTTAAGCGTATTAATTTTCCAGCATGTAGTTATGATTTTTTCCAGAAGTGCGACAAAATCAAACCTATATAAGTAGGGTATCATTTTAATTGTGTGGACCTACAGAATAATGATAAGGTGTCATTTTTACCGAACAATGTACTGTGTAGAAACGGAAGCCTGCAAAAGTTACAAAATGGCGTTTTTTTTTTTCAATTTTGTCTCACAATGATTTTTTTTTCTTTTTCACCATAGATTTTTGGGTAAAATGACTGAAGTCATTACAAACTAGAATTGGTGGTGCAAAAAATAAGCCATCATATGGATTTTTAGGTGCAAAATTGAAAGTGCAAGTGAAACGAAAATGCAAAAACTGAAAAACCCCGGGTCCTTAAGGGGTTGAAACCTGTGCAGATGAAAAGTTGACCAGTTGCCAGTAGCATAGCAACCAATCAGATTGCTTCTTTTATGTTTCAGAGGCCTTTTCAAAAATGAAAAAAGCAATCTGATTGGTTGCTATAGGCAACTGGTCAACTTTTCTTCAGAACAGGTTTTGATAAATCTCCCCCATTACGTTTTGTGTGAGGGGATTAATGTGTGAGCATAGTCCCTAGGACTGCCTTGTACTGCACAGGATACATGCATGGTGACACTTCCAAACAGACATCAGATATTATTTTATAGTGACACTGGTGTGCAACATGACACTGAGGGGAGTAACCTGGTGATGAAAAGGCAGGGCTGTAGGACTGTTGGAGCCAAGGGGAGTGTGGGATGTTCTTTGCCTGTGTGATTACAGGCCTAGAGTTGTGTATTCGGGTGAAGCCAATATGTAGGGTCACAGGTGCAATTCATTATTGGGGAACAATAGTGCTTCTTTTACAAAGAGGGCCTGGATGTAGCAGAGTGGATGATGAGCTAGTGAAGTATCCTGGGGACAGACAATGGGTGGCAGACAAGACAAATAGCAGTAAATAAGTGTTTTTGTGAGTGGGGTTCATGTACATCTAAATATCCCCTCTCTGTTGTATTGGATGTGTGCCTTAGTTTGGCCCATAGTAGTGGGGTTCATGTACATCTCAATATCACCTCTCTGTTGTATTGGACGTGTGCCTTAGTTTGGCCCATAGTAGTGGGGTTCATGTACATCTCAATATCACCTCTCTGTTGTATTGGACGTGTGCCTTAGTTTGGCCCATAGTAGTGGGGTATAAGCCTACTATACATTAAACTGGTGGGCAAACAACTTCTGGTTCAGTGCCCTTGATGTCTGTATCAGATAATAGGAATTCACAGTCAAACAGAAGGTAAGGACCAACATGTTGTGTGGTGTTGTAGGAAGGAACACAAAGACTATAAAGCTGCTGTGAAGAGAACAGGATCCAGATCTAGGCTCAGGGGCTGAATACTGTGATATCCCTGTTTACATTCCATCACTTATAACATGTAAGAAATGGTGCCACCTTGTGTGAAAGTAACCAGAAAGCTTCCATGCCTCTTTTGAGAATTGCAACCATCAAGGTTGCTGTCTATAAAAAAAGTTATGTAAACTTATTTGTCAGAATGAAATTGGTCTGCACTTGTCTTCTAGTAGAGGGAAACCAACATGAGGGAAGAGAGTCAAAACCCCAGACTAAAGATTATAATATACTAATAGGAAGATTTATTAAGTCATCTTCTTTTGTGGTATTTTGTATTCTACCATTTTTTTTTTTTTACTGCTAAATAAAGAAAAATAATTAAAACATAGTTTACCAAAAATATTTACAAGTACAAAAAGTACCTAAACAAGGATAAAACATATAGTCAAATACCCAAGACAGGCCAACCAGACGTACAAAAATGATGTAAAGAAGACATAGAACTGCTTGGGACGTGCCTGGTATCTAGCACACAGCCTCTAGCAAGGAGAAAATCATTGTGTCACTTTATTTACAACTATTATAGTCGTATCATGGTCATGACCTCTGAGTGCATTGCATATGTATTACATGAAACCTATTTTTCATGATTTGCACATTTTATTGAATTTTACACCGTATGTTTCCTCCCTGCTTTAAAAATGCTCAGACGACACGTTGTATTCTTCCAAGCATCTATCTTCTGAAGTCAGCTTGTGTTCCCCTTTTGACAAGGCATCTTACATACAGTTGCTGCTATTTTATCCCACAATATCATATTTCTTTCACATCCATGGGAGATGATTTATTTCCCTTATATCCACAAATTGTCTATTTAATCTAATTCATATTGATGGTGCTGGGAGGAAGTGATATATACAATGGTATTAGCTATTTTAGGCTACACTAACATGAATTTTAAAAATCCATCATTATTGATCAGGGTTACGTGCTTTTCTTAATGCACCAAGTATAATCATGAATGAAATAACCGCTAACCATGAAGAAATCCTGTAAATGTGTTTCTAAATATACTTGAGTGTAAGTCCTAGTATAGGATGTTTACTTTAAATAGTAGCTGCTACTCAGACTTATACAATCATCTGGTGCCTACAAATGATACATTCATTTCTATTTAGATACTATGGGGGGAATATACTTAGATGAGCATTTCAGATACCGGTTTTTAGTTAAAGTTCGCTAGTGTCAGAGTTACCCAATTTTTTTTTAAAGCCAATTTTTATTTTATTTTTTTTAATTCCTTTATAGTTGCACCACATGGCAAGGAAAGTTAAACTTAATTTTTTGTTTTATCTTTCAGGTCGATATCCACAGCAGAGTAAAGGCACATATATACCAATTCCTATTGTGGAAGAATTGGAAGTAGGAAAATGGGGAGCAAAAATTATTCTTAATGATTTCAACTCAGTCACTTTAAGAATATTGTCAGCACCAAACTGCATCATTGGCAAATTCCGCATGTATATTGCTGTTTTAACCCCTTATGGAATCCTGAGGACCCCCAGAAAGTCTGACACAGACACTTACATTCTCTTCAACCCTTGGTGTAAAGGTAAGCTACCAAGCTACCAGTTATCTGACTTAAACCTTAAAGGGGTATTCCCACCTCATTACTTCCGCTTTCTTCACTCCTTCGGTCTGTTTGCAGCAGTTGATGGTGGTCAGGAAAGCCAAAAGCAGCCAAGATGGGAGCAATTTACGTAACCTAAAAGATAATTTGCTAAAGGATAGGGCATAAGATGTCTGATCGTGGGGGTCCCGAAGCATGGACTCCCCGTGATTTCTGTGCAGCACCCGGAATTCTGTGCCAGGTGCTGCTCCAGTTTTGGAAATGCTGGGTTTCTGAGACAGAGACGTGACACCACACCTCCTTATGCCACGTCCCCTCCTTTTTTGTCTATGGGAGGGGGCGTGGCCAGATGTCACGTCTCAATCTTGGAAACCCAGCGTTGCACGGAGATGGTGGGAGGTCCGAATGGCGGGACCCCCGCAATCAGACATCTTATCCCCTATCCTTTGGATAGGGGATAAGATGTCGAAGGGCAGAATACCCCTTTAATGGGAGTTGTGCAAACGGCATAGCCCTGAGCATGAGCTACTCTGTTATAGTAACTCAAGCAGTTACACAAACAGCATGGCTTGCAGAGCTACTCCTTTTTTGTAACTTCCCCACTTTTGCTTCTTTTGGCTTTCCCAACCACTACCGGCCCCTACAAACAGGAGGAATGAAGAAAGCTGGAAGTAACCTGGTGGGAATCCCCCTTTAAATACAAGTTGGGCCCAAAATAGAAATAAAAGTGTTAACAAAGTGTAAAATTCTAAGCTGGGAAAGAAATGAATCCATATGTGATGGAGGGAGACATAATTCTGTATCCATGGCAGTAATCCCATTAAAAAAACACAATTTTGTGCATTTAAAAATTGCATATGATGACACAAATAACCTACCAGTAGATGTCCACCTTTAATGACATATTGATTAAAGGGGCTGTCCAGGACTCCTCAATAATCTGGAATTACATTAATTGTGGGTGATTCAATTTCTATCCTTAAGTATATGTGAACACGTTAGGAAAACATGGGCAGACATTTTGCACATTTGCCTGTTCCAACGGGTGCTAGGACTGCTTGGAAATACGGTGTCTCAAAGACGACAATGCATTTCCGGCTAAATCCGCAAAAATAATAGACAAGTCTATTCTTTTTGCAGATGCTGGAATCAGGATTTGGCGGTAGAAACATCTGAAGCGGAAATCCCACTGTGTAAAGAGTGCAGCAAAGTCCAATTGAAATCATTGGGACTCGGCTGCAGCGGATTGTCTGTTTGGAATATTCCTGAAGAATTCTGCACAGACATTCCACCATGTGATCATATCTTAACAAATCTTTTGTTCTCAAGCTGGGTCACTTTTTTTAAATGACAGTTCATTTTTATATCTATAATAATTACGGATATAAAATGAAACAATATGTACAGTGGTCCCTCAACATATGATATTAATTGGTTCCAGGAGAACCATCATATGTTGAAACCATCATATGTCGAGTACATATGTCTATGTAAAAATGGTAATTGGTTCTGGGGCCTCGGAAGCATTGTATGTTGAATACATATCTCTATGGGAAACTGCTAATTGGTTCTGGGATGACCATTGTATGTGGAGTGTATAGGGAGTGTTTAACAAACCAGGGTGCCTCCAGCTGTTGCACAACTACAACTCCCAGCATGCATGTACAGCCATTGACTGTCTGGGCATGCTGGGAGTTATAGTTTTGCAACAGCTGGAGGCACACTGATAGGGAAACATTGATGTATGGGGTGTATAGTGTGTATATGTATTGTATGTGATGTGTGACATCGCATACAGTACTGTACAGTTCTTTAAATACCTTCAGGGGGGACAGAATGTCCTCCATTACGATCCTGCCGACTACAGCTCTATAGGAAAGGAAGGGGAGGGCAGCCAGCAGCTCATTGGATGCCTGCAGCAAGATGCTGCAGGCTATTGGCTATGGCTGCACTGGGGGGGGCAGGGCTTACACAGAGCTCACGGTGGAAGCCTGCGTGAGTTAGCAGGACAGCATGTGAGTAACAGGAGGCAGAACGGGGCACATTAAACAACTATCTGTCAGTTGCTGAAGTTGTCAGCGCTGTCAGATAGCTGTTTGTATGATGGCCCCGACACACAGCAGCATCATATGTCGAGGCTGCCTTCAACATACGATGGGCTCTGAGAGGCCATCATATGTTGAAATGATCATATGTCGGGGCCATCATAAGTCGGGGGATCACTGTACTAAGAGGCCTTTTTTTCTGAGATGTAAAATGGATGTTTTTGGTTCATTATTTTACATCTAAACAAATGGCTCAAAACTGAATTTCTGTTACATCATAGTACTGTATAAGAAAACTTAAAGTAATGGCAGCGATCGACCTCACTGGCTTTAAAGAGTTCACCTCAGTAGATACAGAAAGTGTTTAATAACATTATTAACATCTATGCTTTTATAAATAGAGGATGCCGTTTACATGGATGATGAAAAGGAGATAGAAGAATACGTCATGAATGATGTTGGTGTGATTTTTCATGGAGAAGTAACCAATATAAAGAAAAGAAGCTGGGAGTATGGACAGGTGAGAGTATTTTTGCAAATAAAGACAATATTGGGGAATTGTTGGTGGCTTATAGGGCATTAGCTGGAAGAATGTAAACTCATTTATGGGAATTGTTTGATTTACAAAATACCCAATTAGGTGATTATGTGGTTTAACCCTCTTAAGGATGCCACCTGTTTTACCTTAATTACCCAGACCTTTTTTCCAGATCTGGCATGTGTCTCATTTCATTGAGTGAAGTGATTCTGATATTGTTTTTTGTGACATATTGTACTTAAAGGGGTACTCCCGTGGAAAACTTTTTTTTTAAATCAACTGGTGCCAGAAAGTTAAACAGATTTGTAAAGTTAAACCGGAAATACTTTTCTTTTTGGAACACAGTCCTCTCTGCTGACATCTCTGTCCATTTTAAGAACTGTCCAGAGTGGGAGAGAATCCCCATAGCAAACATATGCTGCTCTGGACAGTTCTTAAAATGGACAGAGGTGTCAGCAGAGAGCACTGTGGTCATGATGTCAGCAGAGAGCTCTGTGTTCCAAAAAGAAAACCATTTCCTCTGTAGTATACAGACACTAAAAAGTACTGTAAAGATTAAGATGTTTTAATAGACGTAATTTACAAATTTGTTTAGCTTTCTGGCACCAGTTGATTTAAAAAAAAAAAGTTTTCCACGGGAGTACCCCTTTAAGATCATGATGTCAGCAGAGAGCTCTGTGTTCCAAAAAGAAAACCATTTCCTCTGTAGTATACAGACACTAAAAAGTACTGTAAAGATTAAGATGTTTTAATAGACGTAATTTACAAATTTGTTTAGCTTTCTGGCACCAGTTGATTTTAAAAAAAAAAGTTTTCCACGGGAGTACCCCTTTAAGATCAGTAGTAATTTTTTGTTGATATATTCAGCATTTTTTGTGAAAAAATATTTTGAAAAAGTGAAACATTTCTGGCATTTTTTTTATGGCATTCACTGTGTGGTAGAAATTATGGGTTGGAACGAATTTGGCAATACCCAATTTAAATAGTTTCCCAATTTACTTTTCACAGCAAAATCCTTTTTTTTCTCCTTTTTGTGTTGCCATGTTTTTCATCCAATGCCATTGGGTGAGGGCCTATTTTTTGCGGGAGAAGCTGTACTTTTTTTGGTACCATTTTTGCCATACATGCTACCTTTTGATCTTTTTATTCCACTTTTTGGTCCAAAATGAGAGATTCTTGCGCTTTTGAGCCAATACCAAGTGTGAATTTAAAAGGAATGCAAGATAGGAAGTATAAAAATGATACTTCACCTTCCTGCTGGATCCCCCCAATGGCTGTTTTCCTCCAAAAAGCTGCCATGAGTGATGGCAGCCTATGGGTAAAATCAGGGCTGTATTTACCATTAAAGGAATACTGCAGCTGAAGACAACTTATCCCCTATCTGCAGGATAAGGAATAAGTGTCTGATTGCGGGGGGTCCGACCGCTGGGACCCCTGCGTTCTCCTGTATGGGGACCCAGAACTGCCACGGCTATGCACAGCTAACATTTGTGTTGTCGACCTCCCTAAGAGGTCAACAGACACATCCCCTCCATTCAGCTCTATGGGAGAGGAGGTGATGGACAAATGCTGCATCTCCGCCTCTCCCATAAAGATACATGGAGGGGGCATGTCGGCTGCAGTGTCATGCCCTGTTTAAAACGTCTCCTGCATGGGGAGAGCCGCAGCAGTTCTGAGTCCCTGTACAGGAGATTGTGGGAGGCCCCAAAAGTCAGATCCCCTGCAATCAGACACTTAGTCCTTATCCGGCGGAGAGGGGATAAGTTGTCTTTGGCTGCAGTATTCCTTTAAGTGCTAGTGGGCCTGTGTCTAGAGCAACAATGTTGAGAAGGGAACCATTTTAGTGAGTAAAAAAAAACAACAACATCCTACCGGGGTGTATTCAGTCTTCAGAATGGCTAGGGCAGTATTGTAAATACGGCCCTGGGTAAAATATGTAAAATTTAAATGTACCTTAAGATTGACTGTTCTTAACATATTCATAGTAAAGGGTTTCCAGAATTTTAATATGATGGCCTATCCTTGGGCCATCAATATGAAATCTGTCGGGATCCAAATCCTAGTACCTCAATTGATCAGCTTATTGAAGGGGCTGTGAAACTTGTGTGAACCCTGTTGCCTATTTATTACTTATCAGGCACAACTCTGTAAATTTGGAAGTGTCTGTACCTGGTATTGCATCTTGTCCCATTTAATTAAATGGTACAATGCTACAGCTGCATGAGCACCATAGACTCTTCAATCAGTTCATTGACAGGGGCTGCTGGGAGTCATTACGCCCTTGATATAAAACCTTTCATATAAGGCAGGTCACAAGGCAGGGGCATAACCATAAGGGTGCAGATGTCAAAGCTGGGCCCTGGGTACTACTTGTCACTTTTCAACATGAGAAGCTATTATTATTACTAAGCAGCACATGGTAGGTGGAGAACCCTTTAAGAGATTTTTCAGTGAAGCACACTGGCCACCGTTCAGATCACTTAGTTCCGAACACTATGTGCGCACTGCAGGGGTCGGCCACGCCCCCTCGTGGCGCAACGCCACATAGACTTGCATTGAGGCGGCGTGGTGTGATGTCACGTGGGGTGTAGCCGACCCCCACAGCACGCACACAGCATTCATAACTAAATCTTCAGAACACTGGTCAGTGGAGTACCCCTTTAAGTCATGCCTCTACATTCAGACTTAGTTCAGATTTCAGTATCCTATGTACTTTAGTAGCTTAACTGCAACTTCTTAAGAAACTACAGATAATAAATTTGTCAGGTATACTGTTAGTATGCAAATATTAATATATTTTAATAGATTTTAAGATGATAAAACATATGTCTGCTATTTAAAAATATTTTCCATAATGAAGTGTAGAACAATAAATCAAAGAAAAACATTTCATTTTTAATTCCAAAATGCAAAGGATTATCTTGGATTTAAAGTTATTTTTTATTTCACACTACATGAATATAACAGAATACTTCCTTTCTTGTAATTCTAGTTTGAAGAACAGATACTTGATGTTTGCCTGTTTTTAATGGACAAAGCTGAACTTGATCTTTCTGGCAGAGGAAATCCTATAAAGATCAGCCGCATCGGATCTGCGGTGGTAAGTGCGTTCATTTGTTTATTACAAAGGTTCAGACTGTTATTATTTTCATTAAGAATTCTGCTGTTGTCACATCTAAACATCTGGATCTATCTGCCAAAAACATCTGTCAGAAAGCAGTTTTGTTTTGTCAGAACAGTATGTCATGAAGACTCTGGTAAACAAACAGTATCCACTATTTTATATGGCAGATTCATCTTGGTGGAACACCAGTCTTCTGGAGTACAAATGGTGAAAATTTGTGCCCAAAAATATGTGACTTTTTTATGCCACGTATGAGAAAATAGGGAAGGGTTTAGCAAAGGGACAGTGAATTGACTGTAACTTACACCAGAAATTAATGTAAATTATGCAATTGTTTTAAAAAGATGCATCCAAAATATTAGGGCGCTTCCAAAGTGCACTTTAAAGTAAGACTGGTAGTACTGTACTGCAATGCTACGTGACTTATATCAGCTGTATAAATATATAGATTTTCTTTCTAATTAAAGCCAGATATTGAAACAGTTCTTTATTTCTAATCATTTGTTTATTTTCTGTAGTTTTTACATTTTTATTTGTTAATTTAATTATGTGTACGTCATTATAGAAGCAGCCATCTTGCCTGAGCTGCTTTTCACAGCATTCAGTGATATGCTTTACAGCAAGCCATAATGGATCATGGGATAGTAGACTACCTGTGCAGAGGTCATTGTGCAGGGAGGGGCAGGAGGGAAGCTGTGACCATCATCTATTGTCACTGGCCTGATCCTATCTTTTCAGTATACTGGTATCACTTATTTTTAAATTCTTAAAAAAAAAATGTTTAACATAAAAATTTGATTTAAATGGAATCTGTCTTCAGTGTCACCCGCACTAACCTGTTGATACAGGCTTGTAGTGCTGGTGATACTGATGAAAATGATACCATGGGCCGATCCATGGCCCCATTTGTCTATTATGCTTTTTATTCGGTTGATGATCAGCAGGCTTGGTGCACTGGCGGGGCTTCAGGAGAACACTGACATAACGGCTGCTGCTTGCTAACTCCGCCTGGCTACGAGCAGGTTTGATGCTCCAACCTGCTGACTTTTATTAGCTAAATAAGGAAGATAACAGGGGAACAGGGCCACAGATCGGCCGGTGGTAAGCATCATTTTCATCAGTGTCACCTGCACTACAAGCCTGTATCGACAGGTTAGTTCGAGTCACACTGGGGATAGATTCTCTTTTTAAAAAAACCAGGCCATTTTCTGATGACATATTCCATTCAAGGGGCAGAATAGTGGGTAATAGATGAATAGTGCCATTATTGTGCAGCCACTGTTTGGCCCTAGTGTGTTGACTACTATAAAAACTACTATTCTTTAAGATTTTAGGGGTATCATTTGCATCAGGTTACAACTAGGGCTAGAGAGATAACCGTAATAACAGGAATCAGGAGACACACACACACACACACACACACACACACACACACACATATATATATATATATATATATATATATATATATATATATGAAATTGCTGTGTCGATGGCTTTTGTGCTTATATGAATGAAGCTGCTGAATGACAGCTAGACATTACTGGGATTCCCACAAGGATGTTTTCTTCCTACGCCTAGTATATATAATGAATGTTTGATATTCCCTTATGTTTTGTGTGGTATTAAGAAATCACACAAAACAGAGACATTTGTCTGAGTGCTCCTAGTACAGACTTGCCTTATTGTTAGAACATACATTACAGACTAGGTAGGAATGTGTGTTAATTCTACGTATACCAAAAAGCCTTCTAGTTAAAAAGGTAGCATGAAGCTATAAATTTGTTCTTCTACCTTCCTTCCGTCAATGAAAAAGAATCAGGAATTCTTTATGAGAAGGAATGTGTTATTATGCCTTTGGTCCGGTGTGATGGAAAGTGGCAGGCCAATATCTGATGCTCAGCAATAAGTCATTTATAGTCATTGACTGAATAATAACAGTATAATTGCCCATGGCATCAAAGATACAGCGAAGCTCTAGGGAAGCCCTACAACTTGACTTGAGACCTAATCGAGGGTAGCATCTTAACATTGTTTCAAACAAATGCAAAATGGTAGAATGTAATAGTAGCAGAGAATGTAAAATTAGTCAAATAATTGAGCAGAATGACTCTCATAGAAGGTTAGAGGCACATGTTAGCTTGGATGGCCTTACATCTTAATATTATATCTATATTTCTAGAACAGATGACTTGTCCTGAGGGGTCCTGAGACACAATAACTACAAACCCCAGGGCCGAAGCCCAGGAGTCACTAACTCCCCTCTTAAATAATCCCCTAAAATATAACTTTTATTGGTATGATAAAATATTCCCACTCAATTGGTTAAAAAATAAGTGTCAGAGTGTTGCTTGAACGATGTAAAATAACCAGTAGGGGACCCCCTGTCTGATAACAGAAATGTTTTAGCGGCGCTGCAGCCTGCCGCAATGGCAACACTGTGACGTGCAACTTAAAATATAAGCACAGCCACCCCCGACATGTTTCGCTGTAGAAACAGCGTTATCAAGAGGTTAGCCACATAACGGTAGCCACATAACCTCTTGATAACGCTGTTTCTACAGCGAAACATGTCGGGGGTGGCTGTGCTTATATTTTAAGTTGCACGTCACAGTGTTGCCATTGCGGCAGGCTGCAGCGCCGCTAAAACAGTTTTGTTATCAGACAGGGGTTCCCCTACTGGTTATTTTCATCGTTCAAGCAACACTCTAACACTTATTTTTTAACCAATTGAGTGGGAATATTTTATTATACCAATAAAAGTTATATTTTAGGGGATTATTTAAGAGGGGAGTTAGTGACTCCTGGGCTTCGGCCCTGGTATCTTGTACAGTTTAACTATGAAATTTAAGTTTTAATTCAATAGATAACTAAATGAATTCAAACTAAACAATAGATAACTAAATTATTTTAAACTAAGTAAATATTAGCCAAAACTAAACAGATAACAAATGAACACATCAGTATCACACATATAGGTGTGCTTTCACAGATGAAATGGATATTAGCAGTACCTGGTGTAGATCACTACAGTCTCTATAGAACGTGGATCATGTGGTATTTTTTGAGACCTACTAGATGCTACATGTGCCACCATGTGTTCACCATCCATAGCCAGTTACTGAATGTTGCATGCAGCGTTTTTCTACCAAGCTTAAAGGGGTACTCTGCCCCTAGACAACTTATCCCCTATTCAAAGGATAGGGGATAAGATGTCTGATCGCAGGGGTCCCACCGCTGGGGTCCCGCTGCTGGGGACCCCCTCGATCTCCGTGCTTCACATAGCATTTGTTTAGAGCGTCGGGTGCAATGCTGGAGGCTCGTGATGTCACGGCCACGCCCAGCTCATGACATCATGACCACACCCCCTCAATGCAAGTCTAAGGGAGGGGGCGTGACTGCCGTTGACTTGCATTGAGGGGGCGTGGCTGTGACAGCATGAACAGGCCGTTATCAGACATCTTATGCCCTATCCTTTGGATAGGGGATTAGATGTCTAGGGGTGGAGTACCCCTTTAACCCCTTAAGGACACATGACGTACTGGAACGTCATGTGTCCGCTCCCGATCTATAACGCGGGGGCCACGGCCGGGACCTGTGGCTAATAGCGCGCGGCATTGATCGTAGTGCCGTGCGCTATTAACCCTTTAGACGCGGTGTTGAACGCCGCGTCTAAGGTGAAAGTGAAAGTATGCCGGGTAGCTCAGTGGGCTGCTCGGGATAGCCGCAGCGAAATCGCGGCATCCCGAACAGCTTACAGGACAGCAGGAGGGTCCCTACCTGCCTCCTCACTGTCCGATCGCCGAATGACTGCTCAGTGCCTGAGATCCAGGCATGAGCAGTCAAGCGGCAGAATCATCGATCACTGGTTTCCTATGAGAAACCAGTGATCAATGTTAAAGATCAGTGTGTGCAGTGTTATAGGTCCCTATGGGAGCAATAACACTGCAAAAAAATAAGTGAAAAAAAAAGTGAATGAATAACCTTTAATCCCTCCCCTATTAAAAGTTGGAATCGCCCCCCTTTTCCCATAAAAAAAAACACAGTGTAAATAAAAATAAACATATGTGGTATCGCCGCGTGCAGAAAAGTCTGAATTATAAAAATATATCGTTAATTAAACCACACGGTCAATGGCGTACGCGCAAAAAAATTCAAAAGTCCAAAATAGTGCATTTTTGGTCACTTTTTATATCATGATCAATAAGTCCTATCAATGCAAAAATGGTACCGCTAAAAACTTCTGATCAAAAAATGAGCCCTCATACCGTCCTATACGCGAAAAAGTAAAAAGTTATAGGGGTCAGAAGATGACAATTTTAAACGTATTAATTTTCCTGCATGTAGTTATGATTTTTTCCAAAAGTACGACAAAATCAAACCTATATAAGTAGGGTATCATTTTAATCGTATGGATCTACAGAATAAAGAGAAGGTGTCATTTTTACCGAAAAATGTACTACGTAGAAACGGAAGCCCCCAAAAATTACAAAACATCGTTGTTTTTTTTTAAATTTTGTCTCACAATGATTTTTTTTTTACGTTTCGCCGTAGATTTTTGGGCAAAATGACTTACGTCATTACAAAGTAGAATTGGTGGCGCAAAAAATAAGCCATCATATGGAGTTATGATTTTTTAAAGGCAAGGAGGAAAAATGAAAATGCAAATACGGAAACACCCTCTGTCCTTAAGGGGTTAAGGAGACATCTGGCAACAAAAATTATGCCAATAAATACAAAAGTTACTGTTACGCCTAGCGCTCCGGGTCCCCGCTCCTCCCCGGAGCGCTCACGGCGTCTCTCTCCCCGCAGCGCCCCGGTCAGTCCCGCTGACCGGGAGCGCTGCACTGTCATGGCCGTCGGGGATGCGATTCGCACAGCGGGACGCGCCCGCTCGCGAATCGCATCCCAGGTCACTTACCCGTCCCGGTCCCCTGCTGTCATCTGCTGGCGCGCGCGGCTCCGCTCTCTAGGGCGCGCGCGCGCCAGCTCTCTGCGACTTAAAGGGCCAGCGCACCAATGATTGGTGCCTGGCCCAATTAGCTTAATTGGCTCCCATCTGCTCCCTGCCTTTATCTGACCTCCTCCCATGCACTCCCATGCACTCCCTTGTCTGATCGCAGGGGTCCCACCGCTGGGGTCCCGCTGCTGGGGACCCCCTCGATCTCCGTGCTTCACATAGCATTTGTTTAGAGCGTCGGGTGCAATGCTGGAGGCTCGTGATGTCACGGCCACGCCCAGCTCATGACATCATGACCACACCCCCTCAATGCAAGTCTAAGGGAGGGGGCGTGACTGCCGTTGACTTGCATTGAGGGGGCGTGGCTGTGACAGCATGAACAGGCCGTTATCAGACATCTTATGCCCTATCCTTTGGATAGGGGATTAGATGTCTAGGGGTGGAGTACCCCTTTAACCCCTTAAGGACACATGACGTACTGGAACGTCATGTGTCCGCTCCCGATCTATAACGCGGGGGCCACGGCCGGGACCTGTGGCTAATAGCGCGCGGCATTGATCGTAGTGCCGTGCGCTATTAACCCTTTAGACGCGGTGTTGAACGCCGCGTCTAAGGTGAAAGTGAAAGTATGCCGGGTAGCTCAGTGGGCTGCTCGGGATAGCCGCAGCGAAATCGCGGCATCCCGAACAGCTTACAGGACAGCAGGAGGGTCCCTACCTGCCTCCTCACTGTCCGATCGCCGAATGACTGCTCAGTGCCTGAGATCCAGGCATGAGCAGTCAAGCGGCAGAATCATCGATCACTGGTTTCCTATGAGAAACCAGTGATCAATGTTAAAGATCAGTGTGTGCAGTGTTATAGGTCCCTATGGGAGCAATAACACTGCAAAAAAATAAGTGAAAAAAAAAGTGAATGAATAACCTTTAATCCCTCCCCTATTAAAAGTTGGAATCGCCCCCCTTTTCCCATAAAAAAAAACACAGTGTAAATAAAAATAAACATATGTGGTATCGCCGCGTGCAGAAAAGTCTGAATTATAAAAATATATCGTTAATTAAACCACACGGTCAATGGCGTACGCGCAAAAAAATTCAAAAGTCCAAAATAGTGCATTTTTGGTCACTTTTTATATCATGATCAATAAGTCCTATCAATGCAAAAATGGTACCGCTAAAAACTTCTGATCAAAAAATGAGCCCTCATACCGTCCTATACGCGAAAAAGTAAAAAGTTATAGGGGTCAGAAGATGACAATTTTAAACGTATTAATTTTCCTGCATGTAGTTATGATTTTTTCCAAAAGTACGACAAAATCAAACCTATATAAGTAGGGTATCATTTTAATCGTATGGATCTACAGAATAAAGAGAAGGTGTCATTTTTACCGAAAAATGTACTACGTAGAAACGGAAGCCCCCAAAAATTACAAAACATCGTTGTTTTTTTTTAAATTTTGTCTCACAATGATTTTTTTTTTACGTTTCGCCGTAGATTTTTGGGCAAAATGACTTACGTCATTACAAAGTAGAATTGGTGGCGCAAAAAATAAGCCATCATATGGAGTTATGATTTTTTAAAGGCAAGGAGGAAAAATGAAAATGCAAATACGGAAACACCCTCTGTCCTTAAGGGGTTAAGGAGACATCTGGCAACAAAAATTATGCCAATAAATACAAAAGTTACTGTTACGCCTAGCGCTCCGGGTCCCCGCTCCTCCCCGGAGCGCTCACGGCGTCTCTCTCCCCGCAGCGCCCCGGTCAGTCCCGCTGACCGGGAGCGCTGCACTGTCATGGCCGTCGGGGATGCGATTCGCACAGCGGGACGCGCCCGCTCGCGAATCGCATCCCAGGTCACTTACCCGTCCCGGTCCCCTGCTGTCATCTGCTGGCGCGCGCGGCTCCGCTCTCTAGGGCGCGCGCGCGCCAGCTCTCTGCGACTTAAAGGGCCAGCGCACCAATGATTGGTGCCTGGCCCAATTAGCTTAATTGGCTCCCATCTGCTCCCTGCCTTTATCTGACCTCCTCCCATGCACTCCCTTGCCGGATCTTGTTGCCTTGTGCCAGTGAAAGCGTTTAGTGTGTCCAAAGCCTGTGTACCTGAACTTCTGCTACCCATCCTGACTACGAACCTTGCCGCCTGCCCCCGACCTTCTGCTACGTCTGACCTTGCCTCTGCCTAGTCCTTCTGTCCCACGCCTTCTCAGCAGTCAGCGAGGTAGAGCCGTTGCTAGTGGATACGACCTGGTTGCTACTGCCGCAGCAAGACCATCCCGCTTTGCGGCGGGCTCTGGTGAAAACCAGTAGCCTCTTAGAACCGGTCCACTAGCACGGTCCACGCCAATCCCTCGCTGACACAGAGGATCCACTACCTGGAAGCCGAATCGTGACAGTAGATCCGGCCATGGATCCCGCTGAGGTGCCGCTGCCAGGTCTCGCTGATCTTCCCACGGTGGTCGCTCAGCAATCGCAGCAGATTGCCCAACAAGGACAGCAGCTGTCGCAGTTGACCGCCATGTTACAGCAAATTCTGCCTCTGCTACAGCAGCAACCATCTCCTCCGCCAGCTCCTGCACCTCCTCCGCAGCGAGTGGCCGCTCCTAACCTCCGCTTGTCCCTGCCGGACAAATTTGATGGGGACTCCAGACTCTGCCGTGGATTTTTGTCTCAGTGTTCCCTGCATATGGAGATGTTGTCAGACTTGTTTCCTACAGAACGGTCTAAGGTGGCGTTCGTAGTGAGCCTTCTTTCAGGAAAGGCCTTGTCTTGGGCCACACCGCTCTGGGACCGCAATGATCCTGCCACAGCCACAGTCCAGTCCTTCTTTGCTGAAGTCCGAAGTGTCTTTGAGGAACCTGCCCGAGCCTCTTCTGCTGAGACTGCCTTGCTGAACCTGGTCCAGGGTAATTCTTCCGTTGGCGAGTACGCCATACAATTCCGTACTTTTGCTTCTGAACTATCCTGGAATAATGAGGCTCTCTGCGCGACCTTTAAAAAAGGCCTATCCAGTCGCATCAAGGATGTGCTGGCCGCACGAGAGATTCCTGCCAACCTCCAAGAACTCATCCATCTAGCTACCCGCATTGACATGCGTTTTTCTGAGCGACACCAAGAGCTCCGCCAGGAAAAAGACTTAGATCTCTGGGCACCTCTCCCACAGCATCCTTTGCAGTCTATGCCTGGGCCTCCCGCCGAGGAGGCCATGCAAGTGGATCGGTCTCGCCTGACCCAGGAAGAGAGGAATCGCCGTAGAGAAGAAAATCTCTGTCTGTACTGTGCCAGTACCGAGCATTTCTTGGTGGATTGCCCTATCCGTCCTCCACGCCTGGGAAACGCACGCACGCACCCAGCTCACGTGGGTGTGGCATCTCTTGGTTCTAAGTCTTCTTCTCCACGTCTCACGGTGCCCGTGCGGATTTCTCCTACAGCCAACTCCTCCCTCTCAGCCGTGGCCTGCTTGGACTCTGGTGCCTCCGGGAATTTTATTGTGGAGTCCTTTGTTAATAAATTCAGCATCCCGGTGACCCGTCTCGCCAAACCGCTCTACATTTCCGCGGTCAACGGAGCCAGATTGGACTGCACCGTGCGTTACCGCACAGAACCCCTCCTGATGTCTATCGGACCCCACCACGAAAGGATTGAGTTCTTCATTCTCCCCAGTTGTACCTCTGAGGTCCTCCTCGGTCTGCCATGGCTCCGGCTTCATTCCCCCACCCTTGATTGGACCACCGGGGAGATAAAGAACTGGGACTCTGCCTGCCATAGGAAGTGCCTCTCCCCCCCTCCCAGTCCCGTCAGGCAAACCTCTGTGCCTCCTCATGGCCCCCGTCCTGGTGTCACACTGCCCCGTGCCAGGCTTCGCCCTCTGCCCTCCCTCCCCATTCCCACTCCTGCTGTACTGCCTGCCGTTGAGGAAACCCTCCATTTTTTCCCGGTGTCCTCATCCCAGGGGAGGCAGTTGCCGGTCAAAGAAAAGGGGAGACCTAAGGGGGGGGGTACTGTTACGCCTAGCGCTCCGGGTCCCCGCTCCTCCCCGGAGCGCTCACGGCGTCTCTCTCCCCGCAGCGCCCCGGTCAGTCCCGCTGACCGGGAGCGCTGCACTGTCATGGCCGTCGGGGATGCGATTCGCACAGCGGGACGCGCCCGCTCGCGAATCGCATCCCAGGTCACTTACCCGTCCCGGTCCCCTGCTGTCATCTGCTGGCGCGCGCGGCTCCGCTCTCTAGGGCGCGCGCGCGCCAGCTCTCTGCGACTTAAAGGGCCAGCGCACCAATGATTGGTGCCTGGCCCAATTAGCTTAATTGGCTCCCATCTGCTCCCTGCCTTTATCTGACCTCCTCCCATGCACTCCCTTGCCGGATCTTGTTGCCTTGTGCCAGTGAAAGCGTTTAGTGTGTCCAAAGCCTGTGTACCTGAACTTCTGCTACCCATCCTGACTACGAACCTTGCCGCCTGCCCCCGACCTTCTGCTACGTCTGACCTTGCCTCTGCCTAGTCCTTCTGTCCCACGCCTTCTCAGCAGTCAGCGAGGTAGAGCCGTTGCTAGTGGATACGACCTGGTTGCTACTGCCGCAGCAAGACCATCCCGCTTTGCGGCGGGCTCTGGTGAAAACCAGTAGCCTCTTAGAACCGGTCCACTAGCACGGTCCACGCCAATCCCTCGCTGACACAGAGGATCCACTACCTGGAAGCCGAATCGTGACAGTTACCCCAAAAAAGTCTGGGTAAACTTATAAAAATACTTTCCTTCTGACACAGTTCTACAAAAGAGACTAAAGGATTGTTTAAATGTAAATCTGCCTTAAAACCGGAATGTGTGGTAGTAGGTACCTTCCCCACCTTTTCCCTATAATGATTCCCATAGCCAACTGGCTACACTGCAGAATCTAGGTGGGACAATTTTTTGGCATGTTTTATGATAGGAATGAAATAAGCCTTTCTTTTCTATATTTATAGATAAATGGCAGAGATGATGATGGAGTGGTTGCAGGAAGCTGGAATAATGATTATACTTATGGGGTATCACCATCTGCTTGGACTGGAAGTGTAGAGATCCTGCTGGAATACTATAGCGCTAAGGTGCCAGTAAAATATGGCCAGTGCTGGGTCTTTGCTGGTGTGTTTACCACATGTAAGTATTAAACGCAAAAAAAGTAATATTTATAATTTAATTAATCTGACTGAATATATGCATGTTCAGGTAAATTGCCATGAGTTTACTAAGATGCTACCAAATAACACTTTTAATAGTTAATTTCTTCTTTTAATATGAAAAAGTATGTAAAAAACAGAATTAGAACACATTAAACATTTGAAGTCAACTACTAGCTCAAACCTACCATGTGACCACTCATGATGCTTAGTGAATTGAGGTCCAACTCAAATGAATCTTGATTATCCTGTAAGTAAATCAATGGAGTGGTAACCCACCAATAGTCAACGTTCTTACTCTGAATGCTGTTATAGTTTATTGTGGGTCTTTTTACCAAATTCTGGTCAGTTATAAAGTTACCTTTCTCTGGTAAGACGTGTTATCAAAAGGATAGGGAATAACATGTTTGATCGCGGGGGGGGGGGGCCTGGCCGACGGCTGTGTACTAGCCCTGGCACTATAATAGAAATGCTGCAGTGCTGGCACAGAGATTGTGGGGGTTCCAGCAACCCCTGCAATCTCTGTGCCAGCACTGCAGAGTTTCTATTATAGTGCCAAGGCTAGTACACAGCCGTCACACCTCCTCCCATAGACATGAATGGAGGGGGCATGGCAGCTGTGATCACCAGTCATCCGGCACGGAGTGGAGTTCACTCCATGCATCGGATGACTGGGGTGCTGCGACGGAGATAGCTGGGGTCCCAGCAGCCAGAGCCCCACGATCAGACATGTTATTCCTCATCATTTGGTTGGAGGTTAACATGTCTTGTGGAAGAGTACCACTTTAAAGCTAGGGCTACATGGTACATATCCGAAGAAAGGAACTACTTGTGACACTTGCCTACAGGAGAAGTATACTCTGCATTTTTTGGGTACACATGGTCATAGATGCAGACAGGAGGGCGACAGCTGTTTTTTGCAGTTATGCACACTTCCTCCCTATTCTCTTAAAGGGGTACTCCCGTGGAAAACTTTTTTTTTAAATCAACTGGTGCCAGAAAGTTAAACAGATTTGTAAATCACTTTTTAGGGGCTGTATACTAAAGAGAAATCCAAAAAGAAATGCATTTCCTGTGATGTCCTGACCACAGTGCTCTCTGCTGACCTCTGCTGTCCATTTTAGGAACTGTCCAGAGCAGCATATGTTTGCTATGGGGATTTTCTCCTGCTCTGGACAGTTCCTAAAATGGACAGCAGAGAGCACTGTGGTCAGGACATCACAGGATTTCTCTTTAGTATACAGCCCCTAAAAAGTATTGGAAGGATCAAGATTTTTTTAATAGAAGTGATTTACAAATCTGTTTAACTTTCTGGCACCAGTTGTTAAAAAAATAAAAATAAAAAAAAGTTTTCCACAGGAGTACCCCTTTAAAACAATAACTATAATTACATACCAGCAAGTTACAATTTAACACTTGATTGAAGGCACACATAACATGTTGCAAAGAGACATAATAAATACTATAAATAAATACTGCAAATGTAAATACAGGTTATATGATACAATAAGAGGTTCGCAAAGGATCACTTATACTATCTATATAATTGATTTTCATTAAGAACAAGGTGACCAAGCATCTCCATTCTCAGCCTTTACTCTGTTTCTTATTTAGGGAGCAATCGATGGTGATCCTCTCCCGACTCCATTCTCCCAATATGTCACAATCCCAAACTGGCAGTATTACCATAATGGACTGTCCGTATATGTTCTATCAATCTAGGGCTTCCTCTACCTGTTCCCATTCATCTCACAAGTTCAGCAAAGCGATTATACATATAATATTGTTTACATCCACAAAACAAATTATGTACAATATAAAATGTTTGCAGGCCACTAAATCATTCACTATAATTCCTGTGATAATAGGGGTGCCACAATGGAGTTATTGAGATAATTACAGTAATTACACCTTCTGCATTTAGGGTTACTTTGGACAACTGTTTGTACGACTAGTTCACGTTCTACATTTCCTGTTAGAAACACCCTATTACTAATTCATTAAGCACCATTCATTTTGCACCTTTTGAATGAGATTAAAGGGGTACTCCGGCCCTAGACATCTTATCCCCTATCCAAAGGACCCCACAATATAGCAAGCAGCACCCACCTGTAACTGCTTCCGGAAGAGCTGGAGGCTCTCAGACTAATTCCTCCCGACCACAGGGACAGAAGATCGTGACGTCACGACTCCGCTCCCATGTGACGTCGTGCCCCGCCCCCTCAATGCAAGTCTATAGGAGGGGGTGTGACTGCCGTCACCCTGCTGTTTGAATCTATGACCATGTGTACCTACTGTGTATACTACTCCTGTGGGTGAGTGCCACAAGTTATTCCTTTCTTTGGCTATATATATATTTGGACTATATCTTGTCCATGCTGAGCAGCCCATATCAGAGATAAGTCCTGCAGCTGTATCAGGCGCGTATGATAAATGCGTTAACAGTGCAGTTTTTCTATATTTATAACTTTGGGACATTCTACTACTAAATGGTGACTTGGTGTTTGGCTATAACACAAGATAAAGCTAAATATTTCAATATCATGGTTCCTGACTGCATTACAGTGCATCACACCTAATGATAGTGAATGTGGTCACAGTGCTGAACAAAAGTGGCCGCAACCTGACAGAATCCAGAAATCTAGTAGATTTACTGTCATAGTAGAATACTTAATACAGCTGGGTAAAGTCAGGCAGGGATGTAGGATATGTTATGTAATAGACAATATTTAACATTCCCAATATCATGATTTTGTGTGCATTCAGACTGAGGTAAATATTCTACCAAGGATCTCTCAGATAATCATAACTTACTCCATAATTTATTTTAACGTTATGAAAGCACAATTGACTTTGCATTCTGGCTAAAGCAATGCAGTTAACCTTTCCAAAGGTAGATAATCCCCAACTGAGCAGAGGAAATTAATCTGGTTGCCTTATGCTAACAAGTGAGACTCATCTGTCAATAACAGTCAACTTAAATAACCAGGACCCGTGGCGGCATGCCGCATATACTGCTTAGAAATCTTTTGAGAAAGTCCTTGTTTTCTATATCTTTCCCTTCTCCTTTGATCACAAGTATGCAAGGGTAAGAAATTGTGTTCCTCATATAAGCTTCTATTTTCCAATAACATTAGCATTGCTTATAGTTGGGAAACTTTTGGAATTAGAGGCATAGAGAGGCAGACATCTTATCTATCCTATCCTTATCTATCCTATCTTATCCTTTGGATAGGGGATAAGATGTCTGATCATGGGGGTCCCGCCATTGGGGACCCCCCGCGATCTCTGCTGCGGCACCCCAGACATCCGGTGCGCTTTGTGCCGGATGACTGGCGATGCAGGGTGGAGGCTTGTGATGTCACGGTCATGTCCCCTCAATGCAAGTGTATGGGAGGGGGCGTGACAACCATCACACCTCCTCCCATAGACTTGCATTGAGGGGGCGTGGTGGTGACTTCATCAGCGGGGCATGATGTCACGAGCTTCCAGCGCTGCACCCGAAGTTTTAGACGAACACCGGGTGCAGCAGGGATATCACAGTCGTCCCCAGTGTCGGGAACCCCGCGATCAGACATCTTATCCCCTATCCTTTGGATAGAGGATAAGATGTTCGGGGTGGAGTACCCCTTTAAGAAGATGATATGTAAAATTGTGTGAAGAGGCTTGAGGGAAATGTAAGAAAATCTACATTTCTTTTTATAAACATAGCAGTATCATGGCTAAGTGATCTTTCTTATTCCCAGTAAAAAGAGTAGGAAATGAGTTCCAACTCTTCTACATGAACCAGTTTCCCAAGAGATCTTATTATTAGCTATATGAAACTAGTGTATTCATTTTCATTTGTAGCCTGCTGTAATGGTGGTGGAACTGTCAACAGACTTGGCAAAATGTCACACAATGGCTCACCGAGTGACCTCACCGCACATTTTATCCTCTGAGTGCAACAAAAGTAAACAATACTCAATTTATTGAGCAGCATATCCGCCTACTCCCTCTTCATGTCATCTTGCGATCGTCACTTTACCGTTATGCCTGACTGCTGACCCTGAGAAAGAATTATAGGCTTCATGCGTGTTTAAGTTATTGAATAACATAGTTATCTTTTATTTGTAAACAGAAAAGCTTCTGAAGTGTTATTAGATTGCCTTGAATATAACATTTCTATCACTTCATAGGTATATTTAGCATGACACGTTTTACACATGCAGCTGAAGTTATTGTAACAGTGCACAATGTATGCTTAACCCCTTAAGGATGAAGCCCATTTGGGCCTTAAGGAAGCAGACAATTTAATTTTTACATTTGAATTTTTTCCTCCTCGCCTTCAAAAAACTCTTTTATATTTTCATCCACAGACTAGTATGAGGGTTGTTTTTTGCGCGACCAGTTGTGCGTTGTAATGCCATCACTCATTTTACCATAAAATGTATGGCTCAACCAAAAAAATACTATATGTGTGGGGAAATTAAAAAGAAATCCGCAATTTTGGAAGGTTTCGTTTTCACGCCCTACAATTTACGATTAAAATGACATGTGTTATTTATTCTTTGGGTCAATACAATTAAAATGATACCAATGATAACATACTTTTCTATTACTGTTACGCTTAAAAAAAATCGCAAACTGTTTAACCAAATTAGTACGTTTAAAATCCCCCCTATAACTTTTTCATTTTTCTGTATAAGCGGCGGTATGAGGGCTCATTTTTTGCACAGTGATCTGTAATTTTTATTGATACCATATTTGCTTATATAAAACTTTTAATACTTTTTTTTATACATTTTTTGGGGAATAAAATGTTATAAAAAAGCAGCTATTTTGGAAATTTTTTTTACGTTCACACCATTCATTGTATGGTATCATTAACATTTTATTTTAATAGTTGGGATGTTTACGCATGCGGTGATACCAAATATGTATATAAAAATTTTTTTTTACACTTTTTGGGGGTGAAATAGGGAAAATGGGACAATTTACGTTTTTGTTGGGGGAGGGTTTTTTTCAATTTTTTTTTACTTTTTTAGTTTTATCTTTACACTTTAATAGTCCCCATAGGGGACTATTTATAGCAATCATTCGATTGCTAATACTGTTCACTGCTATGAATAGGACATAGCACTGATCAGCATTATTGGTCATCTTCTGCTCTGGTCTGTTGATCGCAGACCAGAGCAGAAGACCCCGGGAGACAGCCGGAGCCAGGTGACGGGACCTCCATCTGCCATGCTGGATGATCGGATTGCCGCGGCAGCGCTGGGGGCAATCCGATCATCCATTCAAAGTACCGCGATGCTGCAGATGCCGTGATCTGTATTGATCACGGCAAATGAGGGGTTAATGGCGGATATCCACGAGATCGCGGATGTCCGTCATTACGGGCAGGTCCCTGGCTGCTATCAGCAGCCGGGACCTGCTGCGCATGAGGTGAGCATTGCTCAGATGCTCACGGTTATGCATAGGACGTAAATGTACGTCCTGGTGCCTTAAGTACCACCTCACAGGACGTACATTTACGTCCTTTGTCGTTAAGGGGTTAAAGTAATATTCCAATTCTTAATTTCAGCTTTCTAGCGCCCCAAGGTGGTCCGGAAGCCGAAAGGAGCTGTAGCAAAAACACACTAAAAATTCAAACAGGGCCTGAAGGCTTTAGGTCTTCATAAAACTTCTCAATCCTCAATTGTGATTATAGGTCAAATCCCATTCACCTTATGGCAATATTTCTCTAAAAATGCACTTTGAATAAGAAGACGCATCAGAAATGAATGTAATGTGAACTGACCCCAGCCTATTTATGAGTCCCAGCAGTTTAGGCTGCTGGAGCCTAGCCAGGTGGTAAATCCCCAGGTGGGAATACTGCAGTGATGAGACTCATCCCCCTCATCCCCATACATGCCACATCAGCCAAAACAGGTAAGCACATAATGTAAACTGCCCTGAATCCACTTTCTATTAGTTCACCTGGGAAAACTTCACCACCAGCAGCCTAATTAGATGACAATGTACAGTGATCAAATGCCGTGCCCAATCTCTCTGCAAACTCAATGATTCATAGGAAATGCAGGCAGCAATAGGAAATCATTTCAGTGATGGAATTGAAATCAGTATGGCTGAAAATCCATGCATTCTGCATCAGCTTATTCACTAATAATAGCCAATGCTGTACTATGGAAGATCTACTGTATGTAAGTTCTTCTTTAAGAATAGGAAACCAGTCTCTTTTTTTTTTAACATCAGGAACAGGGCTCCCCTTGTCCATGAACTGTGTCTGTTATTGCAATATTGAACTCAGATCACAATCATGTTTTTATTGTCAGTATTATTATTATAATTATTATGATTATATTATTTATTTTCTAAACATCTGTAGTGGTGAAAAAGGGTGAGACTGGATCCATTATGATTGGTAATTTATATATTTTTTACTATTTACAACAACCATGCTCTGACCACACTAGTGTCACGATGCCGGCTGGCAGGAGGTGGATCCTCTGTGCCAGAGAGGGATGGCGAGGACCGTGCTAGTGGACCGGTTCTAAGACACTACTGGTTTTCACCAGAGCCCGCCGCAAAGCGGGATGGTCTTGCTGCGGCGGTAGTGACCAGGTCGTATCCACTAGCAACGGCACCTCTCTGGCTGCTGAAGATAGGCGAGGTACAAGGGAGTAGGCAGAAGCAAAGTCGGACGTAGCAGAAGGTCGGGGGCAGGCGGCAAGGTTCGTAGTCAGGGGAGATAGCAGTAGTTCTGGTACACAGGGTATAAACACACAAAGAACGCTTTCACTGGCACTAAGGCAACAAGATCCGGCAAGGGAGTGCAAGGGAGGAGACTAGATATAAGCAGGGAACAGGTGGGAACCAATTAAGCTAATTGGGCCAGGCACCAATCATTGGTGCACTGGCCCTTTAAGTCTCAGGGAGCTGGCGCGCGCGCGCCCTAGAGAGCGGAGCCGCGCGCGCCAGCACATGACCGCAGGAGACGGGAACGGGTAAGTGACCTGGGATGCGATTCGCGAGCGGGCGCGTCCCGCTGTGCGAATCGCATCCCCAACGGCCATGAGAGAGCAGCGCTCCCGGTCAGCGGGACTGACCGGGGAGCTGCAGGGAAAGAGACGCCGTGAGCGCTCCGGGGAGGAGCGGGGACCCGGAGCGCTAGGCGTAACAGTACCCCCCCCCCTTAGGTCTCCCCTTCTCTTTATCGGGTAACTGCCTCCCCTGGGATGAGGACACCGGGAAAGGATGGAGGGATTCCTCAACGGCAGGCAGAACCGCAGGAGTAGGAATGGGGAGAGAGGGCAGAGGGCGGGACCTGGCACGGGGCAGTGTGACACCAGGACGAGGGCCATGAGGGGACACAGAAGCTTGCCTGATGGAACTGGGAGGGGGGGAGGGGCATTTCCTGTGGCAGGCAGAGTCCTTAATGACCTTAGGGGGACCAGATACAGGAGGAACCACAGAGTTACGGCAAGGGTTACTGGGAACCGGTTTTAGACAGTTCTTGGAACAAGAGGACCCCCAACTCTTGATCTCCCCAGTGGACCAATCCAGGGTTGGGGAATGAAGTTGAAGCCAGGGAAGTCCAAGGAGAATTTCCGAGGTGCAATTGGGGAGGACCAAAAGTTCAATCCTCTCGTGGTGAGATCCGATGCTCATAAGAAGGGGCTCCGTGCGGAAACGTATGGTACAGTCCAACCTGGCTCCGTTGACCGCGGAAATGTGGAGTGGCTTGACAAGACGGGTCACCGGAATCCGGAATTTATTCACAAAGGAGTCCCGAATAAAATTCCCAGAAGCTCCAGAGTCCAGGCAGGCCACGGCTGAGAGGGGAGAGCTGGCTGAAGTGGAAATCCGAACAGGTACCGTGAGACGTGGAGAAGCCGACTTGGCATCAAGAGACGCCACACCCACGAGAGCTGAGTGCGAGCGTGCGTTTCCCAGACGTGGAGGACGGATTGGGCAATCCACCAGAAAATGTTCAGTACTGGCACAGTACAAACAAAGATTCTCTTCCTTACGGCGATTCCTCTCTTCCAGGGTCAGGCGAGACCGATCCACTTGCATGGCCTCCTCGGCGGGAGGCCTAGGCGCAGATTGCAGTGGAGACTGTGGGAGAGGTGTCCAGAGATCTAAGTCTTTTTCCTGGCGGAGCTCTTGATGCCTCTCAGAAAAACGCATGTCAATGCGAGTGGCTAGATGAATGAGTTCATGCAGGTTAGCAGGAGTCTCTCGTGCGGCCAGAACATCTTTAATGTTGCTGGATAGGCCTTTTTTAAAGGTCGCGCAGAGAGCCTCATTATTCCAGGATAGTTCAGAAGCAAGAGTACGGAATTGTATGGCGTACTCGCCAACGGAGGAATTACCCTGGACCAGGTTCAGCAGGGCAGTCTCAGCAGAAGAGGCTCGGGCAGGTTCCTCAAAGACGCTTCGAATTTCCGAGAAGAAGGAGTGTACAGAGGCAGTGACGGGGTCATCGCGGTCCCAGAGCGGTGTGGCCCATGACAGGGCCTTTCCAGACAGAAGGCTGACCACGAAAGCCACCCTAGACCTTTCAGTAGGAAACTGATCCGACATCATCTCCAAGTGCAAGGAACATTGCGAAAGAAAGCCACGGCAAAACTTAGAGTCCCCATTAAATTTGTCCGGCAAGGACAGGCGGAGGCTAGGAGCGGCCACTCGCTGCGGAAGGGGTGCAGGAGGTGGCGGAGGAGATGATTGCTGCTGCAGTTGCGACTGAAGTTGGTGCACAATGGTGGACATTTCCGACAGCCGGTGGGATAGATGGGCGATCTGTCGGGATTGCTGGGCGACCACCGTGGTGAGATCAGAGATGGACTGCTGGGGAACCTCAGCGGGATCCATGGCCGGATCTACTGTCACGATGCCGGCTGGCAGGAGGTGGATCCTCTGTGCCAGAGAGGGATGGCGAGGACCGTGCTAGTGGACCGGTTCTAAGACACTACTGGTTTTCACCAGAGCCCGCCGCAAAGCGGGATGGTCTTGCTGCGGCGGTAGTGACCAGGTCGTATCCACTAGCAACGGCACCTCTCTGGCTGCTGAAGATAGGCGAGGTACAAGGGAGTAGGCAGAAGCAAAGTCGGACGTAGCAGAAGGTCGGGGGCAGGCGGCAAGGTTCGTAGTCAGGGGAGATAGCAGTAGTTCTGGTACACAGGGTATAAACACACAAAGAACGCTTTCACTGGCACTAAGGCAACAAGATCCGGCAAGGGAGTGCAAGGGAGGAGACTAGATATAAGCAGGGAACAGGTGGGAACCAATTAAGCTAATTGGGCCAGGCACCAATCATTGGTGCACTGGCCCTTTAAGTCTCAGGGAGCTGGCGCGCGCGCGCCCTAGAGAGCGGAGCCGCGCGCGCCAGCACATGACCGCAGGAGACGGGAACGGGTAAGTGACCTGGGATGCGATTCGCGAGCGGGCGCGTCCCGCTGTGCGAATCGCATCCCCAACGGCCATGAGAGAGCAGCGCTCCCGGTCAGCGGGACTGACCGGGGAGCTGCAGGGAAAGAGACGCCGTGAGCGCTCCGGGGAGGAGCGGGGACCCGGAGCTGCTCGGCGTAACAACTAGTATTCTATTTATGCCGTGTTTCTGCCATAGATTCAGTCAGTTCGTTTTTAGAGAAAAATTTATAGTTAAAAATTCAAACTAAAATGGTATTAAGGGAAAAGCAAAGGTGGTACATATCTAAATTGGCATGGTGTTTTAATATTTTATATTTATCACTATTTAGCAATGTTTTATGTTTTTAATTCACACATAGGTATATATGGAATAAATAGCTATTTCTTATCCACAGAAATACTAAGTTTTTCTTATATGCTGTTTTTGCTATGTATAATATATACCCGTGTAGGTTCATGTACTGTATATGTTTTTAGACTTCTGTCTAAATATTTAGTGTTATGTCTTATTTAAATGGAGGAGAATGGATTAATGCAATGTGAACACGTGTTCCCTGTCTTGCTTTTCCCCTTCTGCCTCTATACATACCATCCTTTGTAGTAGTAATTTGTGTATGAGTAAGGCCAGCACCTGGCCGAAACGCGTTACATCCTGCCACCTACCTGTGATCCATGTTGCTGTATTTGAATAACGCTTGCACCATTGATCTGAGACCGAGCTGGAACCTTCTTCTTTCGTGCAGTTTGTAATTGAGTGCCTTCCGCACTGCTTCCATGCCCGGTGGCTAGGCATTGGGGTGAGCTGATCTTATATTGTTACTATTTAGCAATGCCTTTGGGATAAACAGTGACATGGAAAAGAGTGAATTTGGCTAGTTTATAGTGAATAGTACAGGAATTTAGGTGCACTACTGTGGTGGATGTAAACAATGGCATTGGCTATCCCTCAACACTGATGTTAAAATTGAAACATTCACCAGTATATCCTTGTATGAAGGACATACCTGAGCCCACACACCAACGCCAAGGTTTCTCAAGTGGCACGGGTAATTGCCCACTGGCCCCTGGTTTTGCTTATCATGCACAGGTAGGTTAGTGTTACGTCCCGTGCCACTTGAGAAACCTTGGCATTGGTGTCCGGGCTCAGGTATGTCCTTCATACAAGGATATACTGGCTAATGTCTCAATTTTAACATCAGTGTTGAGGGTTAGCCATTGTAATTGTTTACATCTACCACAGTAGTGCACCTAAATTCCTGTATTTTTCTAATTGTTATACATCCACACTGTTTATCTGGTGTAGGATTCTATTGTGGCACTTGTAGTCCGCTGCAGGCATCCTCCATTGTATGCATTTTTATGCTGGGGATCGCCCCTAGCAACGGACCACAAGTTCAGGATCTGGTCCCCAAGCATAAATGCACAACTGCATTTGGGGTTGAGCACCTCCAGCCATTTGAGACCACGTCTTTGTTGTTGTTTATAGTGTATAGTGAATATACAAATTAGATTATTGTTTAACATTTTTGATTGGTAAGAAAATGATGTAACTAGAAATGGTACCAGCAGAGGGAGCAGTGGTTTGGAGATATATAGATATATATATATATATATATATATATATATTTTTTTTTTTTTTTTTATTGATGTCTTGTTTCTCTTCTTCCTTTCTGACCACTATTCTTAAACTAATGCAATATATTTAACCCCTTAAGGACGCGGCCCTTTTTCACCTTAAGGACTGATCCCTTTTTCGCAAATCTGACCACCGTCGCTTTATGAATTAATAACGCGAAAACGCTTTTCCCGAATATTCTGATTCTGAGATTGTTTTTTCTTGACATATTCTACTTTATTTTGGTAGTAAATTTTTGGCGTTACTTGCATCCTTTTTTACATGAAAATTGCTAAATCTGAAGGGACAGATGTTACAGAAATACAACTCCCAGCATGCCTGGGCAGTCCAGGCATGCTAAGAGTTGTAGTTTGGCAACATCTGGAGGGCTACCATTTGGGCACCACTGTAACAGTGGTCTCCAAACTGTGACCCTCCAGATGTTGCAAAACTACAACTCCCAGCATACCCAGACAGCCAAAGGCTGTCTGGGCATGCTGGGAGTTGCAATTTGGCCTTCCTAGTGGTTGCCACAGTAAAGATCGTTTTACTTTCACTTTCAATTCCCCCCCACCGACGATTCCCTACCTGAGCCAGGATCCAGCAGTCTCCAGCGAAGATCCCGGGTCCCCAGGCATCTTTTCCTGCAGGTACTGCCTCCATCTTCTTCCCACGATCCCCTCGACATCCAGGGGCGGGCAGAATGGGGGGTTGCCATGGCAACCCCCTGTCCTGCGCTGCCATTGGTCAGAACTCCTTTCTGCTAATGGCAGGGGATAGGAGGAGATCGCAGCTCTGCAACCTCACTCCTATCCCTTAGGCTGATCGGGGCTGTCGCTGATAACTCCGATCAGCCCTATTTTCCGGGTGATCGGGTCACCAGAACCCGATCAGCCCGGAATTGGAGAAAATCGCATGTCTGAATTGACATGCGATTCCTCCGATCGCCGACATGGGGGGGGGGGGGTCTCAGGACCCCCCTGGGCGATGTGCCGGGATGCCTGCTGAATGATTTCAGCAGGCATCCCGATCCGGTCCCCAACCGGCTAGCGGCGGGGACCGGAATTCCCACGGGCGTATCCATACGCCCTCAGTCCTTAAGGACTCGGGATGCAGGGCGTATGCATACGCCCTGTGTCCTGAACAGGTTAAGATATCACATGTATGTTTATTTTTCTGCTTGTCTACCCCAGGCATCTTTTCCTGCAGGTACGGCCTCCATCTTCTTCCCACGATCCCCTCGACATCCAGGGGCAGGAAGAATGGGGGGGGGGCTTGCCATGACAACCCCTTGTCCTGCGCTGCCATTGGTCAGAACTCCGTTCTGCTAATGGCAAGGGATAGGAGGAGATCGCAGGTCTGCAACCTCACTCCTATCCCTTAGGCTGATCGGGGCTGTCGCTGACAACTCCGATAAGCCCTATTTTCCGGGTGATCGGGTCACCAGAACCCGATCAGCCCGGAATTGGAGAAAATTGCATGTTTGAATTGACATGCGATTTTCTCTGATCGCCGACATGGGGGGGGGGGACCTCAGGACCCCCCTGGGCGATGTGCTGGGATGCCTGCTGAATGATTTCAGCAGGCATCCCGATCCGGTCCCCAATTGGCTAGCGGCGGGGACCGGAATTCCCACGGGCGTATCCATACGCCCTCAGTTCTTAAGGATTCGGGATGCAGGGCGTATGCATACGCCCTGTGTCCTGAACAGGTTAAGATATCACATGTATGTTTATTTTTCTGCTTGTCTACCCCTTAAAAAGTCTTATTTGCATAATCTGCATGTACACGTCATATGTCTCTTACTTGGACTTTACCCTGCACCTTTTAAATAATCCAGTATATTGTTTTCTGACTTTCGTGTCATCAAGTCTATGTTTATTAATTTCTCAAAATGTTTTCACACTCCTTCAACCTCTTAAGGACACAGGGCGTACAAGAATGTCCTGTTCCCGCTCCCCTGCTATGACGCGGGCTCATGGCTATCAGCTGCTAGGACCAGTGTCTAATGCCGGACATCTCTGATCGCAGGCATTAACCTCTTAGACACGGCATTCAAAGTTGATCGCCGCGTCTAATGTGAAAGTAAAATGTTCCTAGCAGTCCAGTCAGGCTGTTCTGGACCTCCGCGGTGAAATCTCGGAGTCCAGACCAGCTGAGAGGATGGGGGAGGATCCCTACCTGCCTCTTCCCCATCCAATCGGCGATTTGCTGCTCCCTGCCTGCTCAGCTGGCTGGAGCAGCAGAGCGCCGATAACACTGAAAAAATTGCATGTAATAGTGGTGTAAATGGTGTAAAAAAAAGTTAATAAATGTGATTTAACCCCTTTCCTAATAAAAGTTTGGATCACCCCCCTTTTCCCATTTAAAAAAAAAATATAAACATAAGTAGTACTGCCGCTTGCTTAATTGTCTGAACTATAAAAATATAATGTTAATTAAAACACATGGTCAATGGCGTATACGTAAAAAAATTCCAAAGTCCAAAATTGCATACTTTTAAAAAATGTTATACCCTAAAAAAATGAATAAAAAGCGATATAAAAGTTCCATCAAAACAAAAATGGTACCAATAAAAAAAACAACAGACCATGGCACAAAAAATGAGCCCTCATTTAGCCCCCTATGCGGAAAAATAAAAAAGTTTTTTGCTTCGATATAGGTTTTTTCAATTTTGTCCCACAAACATTTTTTTTTTGTTTTGCTATAGATTTTGTGGTGAAATGACTGATGCCATTACAAAGTAAAATTGCTAGCGCATAAAACAAGCCCTCGTATAGGTCTGTAGGTGGAAAACTGAAAGTGTTATGATTTTTAAAAGGTGAGGAGAAAAAAACTTAAGTGAGAAAACTAAAGAGCAAAAACAGAAAAACCCTGAGTTCTGGAAGGGTTAAAGTTCATGATCATTTCCATGTACAGTAAATATGTCCAACAGTATATATATATACCAGCAAGTAGTTATGTCTTAGGCAGATGTGTAAATGATAACAGGTGTGGTCACATTAGATACTGGGTCTTACCACAAGGGGGTGTAGAAGTGTTTTCCCTGCTGTCAGAGGCTACTTTTGGGCAGTGTACTTCTTGGTGAAAATACTTTGACTGCTAAATATGCCTCCACAATACATTTATTAGACTTTAAGACATGGCGTATCATTGAACTGAAATTAGCAGGTTGGTTGTTTTAATTAATTGCCCCTCACCTAAGCCATTCTGACTAAGCTGTTGGTAGGTGTTGGGAGCAGTGGTTAAGTGAGGGCACTCACACAGAGCAAGCAGGTTTTGGACAGCCCAGACAGCCCAGAAATAGAGAGGATCATTTGATCTGCCCTTCTGCACAAGCAGCTCCTACTGTTTCTTTGGCCACCATTCAGAGACAAGTAGTTCTTTCATTACACACTCTTGTCTTTGCCATGACCATTTCCAAGCTTTTAGCAGAAGGAAATATCAGGGCTCCCATTATGTGTCCTGCCATAAAAAAAAATAAAAAAAAACTCTAGATTTTGTTCGAATAGGTGTCTTGAACAAGAAACCTGGACTGCTAAAGACTGGAACTGCATCATCTTTAGTGACCTATCCAGGTTCTGTTTGGGATCCGACGACAGTTTTAGAATGGAGGCAATGGGGAAAAGGCTTCAATCCTGCCTTCATTGTGGACACACTGCCCCAACTGCTGGTGTCGGTCACTCATAGTAGTGATACAAGGGAGACTAACAACTCAGCTATATCTGCAGACATCCTGTGACCGCATCGATTGTCTCTCATGGCTTCCAGCCACATGCTAGCAGGGTAATGCTCGCCAAGACCCAGTATGAGTTAACCAGTAATGTCTTCTCCACATAACAACACTTTATTGCCCTGCCTGCTCACCAGATTGATCACCAATCAAGCAATTATAGGACCAGCTGGTACACCAACTTCAGCAACCTACGAGTGTCCCACAGAATGCCATAGAAAATCTGTATGCCTCCATGCCCAACAGAAAGAGGTGCCCAACAGAACCTCCTTTCGTTGGTACAGTTTTCCTCAATAAACTTATAGGCAGAGATTTATCAAAACGTGTGTAGGGGAAAAGTGGTGCAGTTGCCCGTAGCAACCAATCAAGGCCTTTTCAAAAATTAAAGAAGCAATCTGATTGGTTGCTATGGGCAACTGTGTCACTGTTCCCCTACACAGGTTTTGATAAATTTCCTCGATAAAGTACACTGTGTAAAAACAACCCCTCCCAAAAAAAAAAAAAAGTAGCAAAATTGTGGTCTCCATCACGCAGCCCCCCCCCCCCCCCCCCCCAACATGTATGGCAAAACATAATTTTTATGTTTTGCCATACATGTTATGGTAAAATGAAGGGCGTCATTACAAAGTACAATTGGTCATGTAAAAAAACAAGCCCTCATATGGGTCTGTAGATGGAAAAATAAAAGGGTTACTATAGAAGAGCGAATCGAATCTGACAAATCTGAATTTGTTACGAATTTCCTGAAAAATTTGACTCGTAACTAATCCAAATATCATCGCAATTCAATAAAACGAATAGCTTCATTAAACTCCATTTAGTGCGGTCCAGAGCATCTAAAATGGCGGCTACACGTGTGAGGACATAGCGATGCCTGTAATCTGCCTTTCATACTGAATAACAGTATTATATCCCTAACCCAGCACACTTCCTATGCGTGTTATGGCAAGGCAAAGTGTTCTACACCCCTACTGAGGCTCTCTGTAGCCCGGAAATGTCAGTTTTTAATAGTGATTTGTTGAACCAAATTTTTTCAGAAAATTCGGTGAATCTGCCTAACCGAATTTTCCGAAAATTCGCTCATCTCTAACTCTTACACACACAGGGAGAAATTTATCTTTTGCACCTTTGCATCTTTTTCACTTCACTTTTCTAGCTTGAAATGTGCCAGATTTATCATATTCTTGTACAATGTACAATTAGTTTGAAACATATTTTAAATCACTTTTTTTGCTATGTGCATTTCTATGCCACCCATCAAACTTTGCTACTTTTAAAAAAGTCACAGACAATAAATATGTCTAAAACCTGAACTTCATCTTAGCCATGCCCCCGAATCTTTCAGGAAATAAAATTGGCAAGCAGGGTGCGAATGTACAAGAAAATGGTGCAAATGCATAATGAATATGCAAGAGCAAAGAAGAACCCTGTACAAGCCTGTTAGCAATTCATTGAGTTGTGTTGTTTCCTTGGGCAGTAGAGCCACAATGCAACTTCCATGCAACTTCTAGTGACCATTGTGTAACCCAAAACAGTGTCAAATAGTTTGATATGTTACTGTACTGCTGCACCAAATTGCCCATGTTGTACTGGACATCTGACTATGTCTACCTACATGGTATATAGCATGTGTAGATAGATAGATAGATAAATTTATAGATACAGTAGATAGAAGAGAAAGATATCAAATAGATTAGATAGGTATGAGAGATAGATAGATATGAGATAGATAGATAGATAGATAGATAGAAGATAGATAGATAGATAGATAGATGGATAGATAGATAGAAGATAGATAGAAAGATAGATAGATATGAGATAGATAGAAGATAGATAGATAAATAGATAGATAGAAGATAGATAGAAAGATAGTTAGAAAATAGATATGAGATAGATAGATAGATAGATAGATAGATAGATATGAGATAGATAGATAGATAGATATGAGATAGATAGATAGATAGATATGAGATAGATATGAGATAGATAGAAGATAGATAGATTTTCGCATAATCTATTAATTTGCTAATGAACATATTAAAGTTGTGTTTGGATATACTGTATATTTTAATTGTCTCTTGTCAGCACAGCTTCCATCCAATGCATTTTAGGTTGGACTAGGTTCTTTGTATAGTCACTTGTATCCTTCTGGTTATTACTTGTGTCAATGTGTAGAAGATGACTGATAACTAGGTATACAGACACTTATCCCACTGGATGGGGAGTCATTTATTGTATTATGCTGATAAACAAGCACAGTGTAACATGCAATAGTAAAAGGCTGTGATAACATTGTCTGCTATGCTGTGCATTTCTACATTTACAAGCTGAATGTCATACTGGATAATACTGGATAATTGAGTTACATGTTATCTATGGGGCATATTGGTGATACAGTTTTATATTTTGACCAGATGTTTAGGGGAAAAGCAACCCCATGTAGACATTAGACTTTGCTCAAAGGATCCTGAAGGGTATCATGAAGATCATACTAACAATCTAAGGTTTCATACACATCACTATTATTGTTTCTGATGTATTGCTCTGTCAAAGGAGCAGAATAACCAAAAGCGTAGCAATGTCATTTCCTTGAAATGGTGAACATTGACAGTGTCTGACAGATCCCATTTACTTTAATGGAGTCCATTGGGTTTCTGTCATGGTGTCCAGCATTTTACCAAACTTAATAGTGCAGCATGTTGTGCTATATTTGTTACTTTATGCGCTCCGGCCACACACGCTGGCCGTGAGCACATGGTCCCCTTACCTTCTGCTGCCGACGGGGCTGGGACTCGCATAGCGGGACCCGCCCACATACGAGCCCCAGTCCGTCTCTTTCCGGGTGTTTCTCCTGCCTCTGCCTCTCTGCTCCGACCTGTGGCTCATTTACAAATTCCTCCACCCTCCTCAGTTCCCTGCTGGATCTTTTGCCTTGTGCCTTTTAGAAAGTGTTCCTCTGTATTGCCTTGCCGTGTATCAGATCTCTTGTGACTTGACCTTGCTCTTCTGCCGCCTGCCTTCTGAACTCCTGCTTCGCTTTGACTACGCTACTGTGCCGCCTGCCCTGACCTTCTGCTATCCAGACTATGAGGCAGCGGGCTCTGGTGAAGACCAACGGCACCTTAGACTCTGCTCCCTGGTACGGTCCTAGTCATCTCCCACACATCCACTGGAGTTCCTGTCTTCAGAAACATGAGTGTTACAATATTGCCCTGGATTTTTTATAGAATCTGGGGCAGAGGCTCCTAAAGAAATATATGATGCAGATGTAACTGAGGTTTAATGCCTTTGGATATGAGACATCAGTCCCTCATTGTCTGCTACCTGACAAGTTAGAGTTCAACTTCTCTGGACCCTTTTTTCCATTAAAGGCGCTGCGTCATCAGAGACAACAACTTTCAAGGGTACCTGTCGCTTTATTAAAAAAAATGAGAATAAAAAAAAAAAGAAAGAACGAAAACATTGCATGATTAAGAGTCTATAACCTGAAACGCATTGGTGTTTATCAGTTTTTTTTATTCCATATACTTTTTTATATTAATCATGTCAGTGCTGTTTTTTAATTGCTTTTTATATGGAATCTAGGACTCTTAATATATTTATAATAAATTTGGAGTTTTTTTCCCCCATTGTACTAACTGATTGCAAGTTTAGCTATTTCCATTTTGGAGTAATGCCGTGCACTAATTGATCCAGGTGAACTTATACACACATTATTTCCTCTTACAACTTGCTTTATTATCATTTCCCCTAATAGAGTAGTATGTGTAGGAGAGATATTGGCTTGGTGCAAGTAAATAGGCTTAGACCCACTTTAGTTTTGGCTAAAAATACTGACCAAAATAAGGACTAAATACTGACCACAATATAATATCTGAACCAAGCCTTGATGGGAATCGCTCATGCAGCTTGTATTTCAGTTTGTGCAAAATAGTGGAAAGGGAAAAGTATTTGTTTTTTCTTTCTGCTTCTTTAATTATTTCATCTACCACTTCTGCAGCTACCTTTCAAAATTTGAGTAAAATAACTTATTTTCTTTGTTTGACATTTCCTTGATTAAATACCAAACCAAATGATGTAACAGCTAAACCTTCTCCATGAAGATTATGTTGGTGCTACATTTTTGGAATTTTATTTGCCATATTTTTTCATCTCATCTTTTTCTCCTTGTTTACATTACATGTTTTCTATTAAGCGTATTACCTCGTCTCACAGATGGAATGCTACAGTTAAGTTTCAGCACATGCTATAAGCAGCAAACTATGGCAATTCTCTCCATTCTCAGTCAATTTAGTATCTATTATAGCTTATGTCTAAAGTTTAGTACAAAATTTAAATAAGCTTTTCCAATAGGTAGTCCCATAGTCTGCCTAACTTTGCTGATGATAGTAATGTGACATTTCCAAATAACTAATTTATAATTCACAAATCTTTGCATTCTTCTTGCAGTCCTGCGATGCCTTGGAATTCCTGCCCGGCTTATTACCAATTATTTTTCTGCCCATGACAAGGATGCCAATGTGCAAACCGATGTCTATCTGGATGAAGATGGTAAAACTAACACCGTACTTACAAAGGACAGTATCTGGTAGGTCAGATGGCCTTTATATGTTTGTAAAATAACTTTACTTAAAGCGCACCTGTCATATTGAAAAAACAAAAAGTGATTTTATGTGTCTAGGACCTATATATCCCTAACAAATAGCATTTATATGTTGCTCACTTGCTTTGTTTTCTTGGCTTGTGAAGGGAGCGTGTCCGTCTCTCTTCCTCACTGTGATGACTCATCTGCTCTAAGTCTGGGATCAGCCTGGCAGTCTGCATCTGCAAATCACTGCACAGTAGTTTATGCATACATTTTCTATCTGTTCCTAGTAAAGCTGCATGCTAATCAACATTGCTGTCATTATGTGTGTCACTCAGCTTTCACAGACTCTTGAATGTCTCATCAGTTTTTTTTTCATTCAGGAGTCAGAGAAAGCTTTGGCTGTTCAAGCATGCTGGGAGTTGTAGTTTGGCATTTCAACAGCTGGAGCTGTAGTGTTTGTAAAGCACTGTGTTAGAGCAGTGTTGCCTTTAGCTGTTGCAAAACAACTCCCAGCATGCCCACACATCCTTTGTCTGTAGTTTTATTAGAGCTGGAGACTACACAGCTCTTAAACAGAGTTTTACAAAGATTGTACCCCCAGCTGTTGCAAAACTACAGGGTGGGCCATTTATATGGATACACCTTAATAAAATGGGAATAGTTGGTGATATTAACTTCCTGTTTGTGGCACATGTATATGTGAGGGGGGAAACTTTTCAAGATGGGTGGTGACCATGATGGCCATTTTGAAGTCGGCCATTTTGAATCCAACTTTTGTTTTTTCAATAGAAAGAGGGTCATGTGACACATCAAACTTAGTGGGAATTTCACAAGAAAAACAATGATGTGCTTGGTTTTAACGTAACTTTATTCTTTCATGAGTTATTTACAAGTTTCTGACCACTTGTAAAATGTGAATTTTTCCAGCAAGATGGTGCACCGCCATATTATGGGTGTCAGGTCCGAGCATTCCTAGATGAACAGTTTCCTGGAAAGTGGATTGGTCGTCGTGGGCCAGTTGAATGGCCCCGAAGGTCTCCCGATCTGACCCCCTTAGACTTTTATCTTTGGGGTCATCTGAAGGCAATTGTCTATGCTGTGAAGATACAAGATGTGCAGCACCTGAAACTAAAGATACTGGAAGCTTGTTCTAGCATTTCTCCTGCGGTGTTGCTATCAGTGTGTGAAGAGTGGGAGAAGAGGGTTGCATTGACAATCCAACACAAAGGGCAGCACATTGAACACATTTTATAAGTGGTCAGAAACTTGTAAATAACTCATAAAAGAATAAAGTTATGTTAAAACCAAGCACATCATTGTTTTTCTTGTGAAATTCCCACTAAGTTTGATGTGTCACATGACCCTCTTTCTATTGAAAAAACAAAAGTTGGATTCAAAATGGCCGACTTCAAAATGGCCACCATGGTCACCACTCATCTTGAAAAGTGTCCCCCCTCACATATACTAATGTGCCACAAACAGGAAGTTAATATCACCAACCATTCCCATTTTATTAAGGTGTATCCATATAAATGGCCCACCCTGTACAACTCCCATCATGGGAGTTGTAGTTTAGGAGCAGCTGAAGGCTGTAGTGGTGCAATGGTGATCTCCTATACTGGAACCAACACACTTTACGGCCGGTATCCAGTATGCTGCAAAATACAGAGTAGTCTTTCTGCATCCAGATAGATGACCCCTAGTGGCGGCTATTTTCTTTTTTTGATTTTTTAGTAAAATTGACATTTTTTTTTTTAAAAAAGGTAATGAAAGAGCTTTATTCATCAGTCATCATTACAAGTCATACAATAAATTACAACACAAATAGAGAAACCTAGCCGCACATCCACCATTTGTATCTTGATCTACTTGCTTCTCAGCATAATTAAAAAAAACTAAAAGGTTGTTAGTATACATTTTGATCAAAAAGTACAAGCCCACTCGCCAGGTCAAGGCCACCTAGTCAGAGTGGGTGCCTAACTTAACACTGGCTAAGGAGGAAACCCTTATGAGCAGGAAAATGCATATGGGTTTCCTCCTTACATTCTCCCAGCCCTCTGCTAGGGCACATGGTAAGTGTTCACACTGGTGTGGTTCTCTGTGGCGGCCATTGTTTCTGTGATGCTTTGTCTGTGGGGTGGTGCGGCCCAAAGCCAGGGGCTTGGTCGGGCAGCAGTGGGTCTGCCTGGCGACTAGGCCGTTCCTCCTGTGGGCATGGTGTCTCGGAGGCAGTGCTCGCCGCCCAGCGCTATGCCAGTGTTAGGTTAGGGACCCACTCTGACTAGGCGGCCTTGACATGGCGAGTGGGCTTGTACTTTTTGATCAACGTGTATACTAACAACCTGTTAGTTTTTAAATTACGCTGAGAGGGAAGTAGATCAAAATACAAAAGGTGGATGTGTGGCTATGTTTCTCTATTTGTGCTATACATTAAATTACAATCACACAAAGCATAATATTATCATATACAGCACAGGTTCCCTAAGCTATACACCGTACCACATGCTACACTAACATCACTCTATATTAAAGAAACAAAGTCGAAAAAACAACAACATATTACAGTCTGCGACCAGGGAGGGGCGTAGGATCCATGGGGATAGGGCGGATCACAGGGTCAAACTACTGGGCAAACACATGGGGAGTAAGGGGAAGCAGAGGGGCATTAATCCTCTTCTTCATGGACGTCTAGACAGTCCAAGATGGAATAGTCTTTAAGCCGGCTGTGGACCAGCCTGCGGCAGTCCTGGACAGACATGTCCTCTCTGTTGTTGATTAGACGATTTCTGGCCAGCCATATAGCGTCCTTAAAACAGTTCATAAAGTGCCAGGCCTCCTGGATGGCCTTCACGTCGTGAACCCCAGGAAAAAGTCCATAAAGCACCAAACGGTATGATAGGTTGTTCCTGGGTACTGAGTCTCTAAATTCCAGTTCGACAAAAATTACCACTAACTGAGAGAGTGATGGATGCATGGAATAGCCTTCCTGCAGAAGTGGTCGCTGCAAATACAGTGAAGGAGTGTAAACATGCATGGGATAAGCATAAGGCTATCCTTCATATAAGATAGGGCCAAGGACTATTCATAGTATTCAGATTATTGGGCAGACTAGATGGGCCAAATGGTTCTTATCTGCCGACACATTCTATGCTTCTATAAAGTAGAATATGTCACGAAAAAACTATTTCGGAATCAGAATGAAAAATAAAAGCATCCCAGAGTTATTAATGCTTAAAGTGACAGTGGTCAGAATTGCAAAAAATGCTCCAGTCCTTAGGGTTATAATGGGCTCTGTCCCCAAGGGGTTAACCTATGCAATGTCAGATTCTTATACTAAGTTGTGCAGTGAAGAATCACGTTAGTATTGTAGAAAAAAAATCTGTGTAAACTGTATATGATATCACATAATATTTTGTTCAAATGTTCTTACAAACAAGGCTATAGAAAACCATGTTACCGAATGTAGAACATACAGTTCTTTCAGAGAGATGTCCAGCACAGATGGATGCAGAACGGTGCTTTTATTGCAGTAAAACTTCACAACATGATAGACATGGACAGGTGATGCGTTTCGGCCCTAGCGTCGGGCCTGTGTGGCAGATGACTCGGACCGTGCCAGGTGCCGCTGGTCTTCACCAGATCCCGCCGCAAAGCAGGATGGGCTTGCTGCTGCAGGCGACACCCAGGTCGTAACCCCCGGCAACGGCTCGACCACACAGGCGGCGGAGGAGATGCGAATCACAGAAGGGATGAGACAACTCGTTGTCAGGATAGCTGTAGGTCAGGGCAGGCAGCACAGTAGCGTAGTCGGGACGTAGCAGATGTTCAGTAGGCAGGTGGCAGAGAAGGAAGGTCAAGGTCACAAGAGCAGGAGATCTGGTACACAGCAGGGCAATACAAAGGAACGCTTTCTCCAGGGGAAAAGGCAACAAAGATCCGGCAAAGAACTGAGGAGGGTGGAGGAATTTATCAGCAAGACACAGGTGGTTACACTAATGAGCGTTCTGGCCCTTTAAATCTTAAAGCTCCGGCGTGCGCACGCCCTAAGGGACGGGGACAAGTGCGCCGGAGCAGAGAGGTGGAAGCAGAGGCAGGGGAAACACCCGGAGAGTGACGGACTGGGGCTCGCATGCGGGTGCGTCCCTTAGTGCGAGTCCCATCCCCGTCGGCAGCAGAAGGTAAGGGGACCATGCGCTCACGGCCAGCGTGTGAGGCCGGAGCGCATAGCGTAACAGTACCCCCCCCCTTTGGTCTCCCCCTCCTTTTACAAGAGAGGAAACTCCTGAGAAGGTCACGATCCAGGATATTCTCCTCAGGTTCCCAAGATCTCTCCTCAGGACCGTAACCCTCCCAGTCGGCCAAAAAAAATTGTTTACCTCCCACAGTTTTTGCAGAAAGGATCTGCTTAGCTTTGTAGACATCTGATGAGCCGGAGACAGGTGTTGGGGGAGGATTCTTCTGAGGAAACCGGTTTACAACAAGAGGCTTGAGGAGAGAGACGTGGAAGGAATTGAGAATACGTAACGTAGCAGGTAGACAGAGTTTGTAGGAAACAGGATTGATCTTTTGTAGAATCTGGAAGGGACCAAGGTATCGGGGACCGAGCTTGTAACAGGGGATCTTGAAGCGGATGTATTTGGGTGAAAGCCACACCATGTCACCAGGAGAGAAGGACGGAGGAGGTCTTCTACCTTTATCCGCTTGCGCCTTCATGCGTGAAGAAGCCTGGGACAATGACTGTCGGGTCTGTTGCGAGATGGTGGAGAAGTCACGGACCAGCTCATCAACAGCAGGCACACCGGAGGAGACTGGGAGAGGAAGAGGAGGACGGAGATGGAGTCCGTAGACAACAAAAAAGGGAGACGACCTCGTGGACTCGAAATCCTTAAGATTATATGAGAATTCAGCCCAGGGGAGAAGGTCGACCCAGTCATCTTGGCGAGCTGAAACAAAATGCCGAAGATAAGTCTCAAGGATTTGATTTACCCTTTCCACTTGACCATTGGACTGTGGGTGGTAGGCCGAGGAGAAGTCCAGATTGATGTCCAGACGGTTACAAAGGGCTCGCCAGAACTTAGAGACAAACTGCACACCTCGATCCAAAACAATATGTTGTGGAAGACCATGTAAACGAAAGACATGCGACAAGAAGTACTTCGCCAGCTGTGGAGCAGAAGGAAGACCTGGTAGAGGAATGAGGTGAGCCATCTTGGAAAACCGATCTACCAGGACCCAGATGACGGTGTTATTATGAGAAGGTGGCAGATCGGTGATGAAATCCATGGCGATATGGGACCAGGGAGTCTCTGGAATGGGTAAAGGCTGTAAGAGTCCTGCAGGTCTTTGCCGAGGAGTTACACAGGACCGAACAAAATCAGAAACATCACGTTCAAGATGGGGCCACCAGTAGTGCCGGGAAATAAGAAGTAGGGTCTTGCGTATTCCAGGATGTCCTGCTGTCAAGGAAGAATGACCCCATTTTAAGACCTTGCGTCTCAATCTGGTGGGCACAAAGGATTTTCCCAGAGGAATTTGCTGAATCTCGGCAGGAGCGGTAGGAATCAAACGGTCAGGAGGAATAATGTGCCTAGGCGTGGAGTCCAAACCAATGACGTCAGAGGACCTGGAGAGTGCATCAGCCCTGATGTTCTTATCTGCAGGACGGAAGTGAATGAAGAAGTTGAAATGGGAAAAGAACAGTGATCATCTTGCCTGACGTGGGTTCAAACGCTGAGCAGATTGAAGGTACAGAAGATCCTTATGATCGGAAGAGATGCTGACCAGATGAGAAGAACCTTCCATTAAATGTCGCCATTCCTTCAAAGCTAGCTTAATAGCGAGGAGTTCAAGATCTCCAATGGAGTAATTCCACTTAGCAGGAGAGAAAGTCTTGGAGAAAAACCCACAAGTTACACTCTTGCCCTTGGCGTTTTTCTGTGTGAGGACGGCTCCCGCTCCAATAGATGAGGCATCAACCTCCAACGCAAAGGGCCTCTCTCTATCAGATCTTGTAAGCACGGGAGCAGAGGCAAATGCAGACTTTAAACGGGAGAAGGCCTCCTCAGCCTCTCGAGGCCAAGACTTAGGATTGGATGCTTTTTTGTGAGAGCTACAATAGGAGCAACCAAGGATGAAAAATGTGGAATAAACTGACGATATTAGTTAGCGAATCCCAGAAAGCGTTAAATTGCACGTAGGCCCGAGGGACGAGGCCAATCCAAAACTGCAGATAACTTATCTTGATCCATCTGCAGGCCCTGATGAAAGACAATGTAGCCAAGAAACGGAAGACTAGACTTTTCGAACAGGCATTTCTCTAATTTGACGTAGAGATGATTCTTCCGTAGTCTCTGAAGAACCAGACGGACATGAGCACCATGCTCCACTAAGTTGGAAGAGAAGATCAGGATGTCACCAAGGTATACGACAAAACAGGTGTCAAGAAGATCACGGAAGATATCATTAACGAATTCCTGGAAAACAGCTGGAGCATTGCAGAGACCAAATGGCATAACAAGATACTCAAAATGCCCATCACGAGTATTGAAGGCCGTTTTCCATTCATCTCCCTTGCGGATACGAATGAGATTATACGCACCGCGTAAGTCCAGTTAGGAGAAGACCTTGGCACCACGTAAACGGTCAAAAAGTTCTGAGATAAGAGGTAAAGGGTAACGGTTCTTGACCGTGATTTTGTTAAGTCCCCTGTAGTCAATGCATGGACGGAGTGAGCCATCCTTCTTCCCTACAAAGAAGAAACCTGCTCCTGCAGGAGAAGAGGACTTACGGATAAATCCCTTTTGGAGATTCTCCTGGATATACACAGCCATGGCTTTGGTCTCAGGAACTGAAAGAGGATATATCCTCCCACGAGGAGGAGTGGTACCAGACAGAAGATCAATAGGGCAGTCATAAGGACGATGTCGAGGCAGAGACTCAGCCTGTTTCTTGCAGAAGACATCCGAGAAATCTTGGTAAGGTGGCGGCAGGCCAGGTAAAGGTGGAGGACGAGAAACAACTTTACGCAAAGCAGATTGGAGGCAAAAATGTTGACAGGATTGTCCCCAGCGAATTATTTCTCCAGTTCTCCAATCCAGTTGCGGGGAATGGCATTGCAGCCAAGGAAGACCAAGAAGAATCTCAGAAGTACAGTGTGGCAGAACATAGAATTCAATCTTCTCTTTATGCGATACTCCCACTTGCAAGATGAGAGATTCAGTACGGAAGTGAACCTTACAGTCCAGATTTTGTCCATTTACAGAGGAGATGAACAAGGGCTTGGCAAGCCGAGTAAGAGGAAGATGATACTTGTGGACTAAAGCCGCATCAATAAAGTCACCTGCAGATCCGGAGTCCAAAAATGCAGTATCGCTGAAGGAAGACTTGGCTGAAGCAAAGACTTGTGCATGAATAGTTAAGTGTGGAGAGGTAGTATTCACACCCAGGGATGCCTCTCCCACATACCCTAGGTGCAGGCGAACTTTACAGTCTTTGAGAAAGTGCTCCGGGCTAGCACAGTACAAACACAAATTCTCATTGCGTCGTCTTGACCTCTCCTGCTGCGTAAGACGAGGACGATCTCCTTGTATAACCTCTTTAGCAAGAGGCACAAGAGACAGAAGAGGAGAACGTTGGGACACAGGTGTCAGGCGGGCAGATTCCCTCTCAAAGCGCAATTCCTCCTGTCTTTCGGCAAAACGCACATCAATGCGTGTGGCCAAGTGGATAAGTTCAGACAAAGAAGATGGAGGATCTCGTGCTGCAAGGGCATCTTTAATCCTGCTTGACAGTCCTTTTTTAAATGTGGCACACAAGGCCTCTTCATTCCAGGCGAGTTCAGAGGCTAGAATGCGGAACTGAACCGCGTAGTCACCAACGGTAGAATCTCCTTGACATAGATTCAGCAACACCGTCTCAGCTGAAGAGGCACGTGCGGGTTCCTCAAAGACACTGCGAAATTCGGCCAAGAATGCCAACAAATTGAAGGATACTGGATCACCATGGTCCCAAAGGGGTGTAGCCCAAGTCAGGGCTTTTCCAGAAAGTAGACTAATGACAAAAGCCACCTCACTACGTTCAGTCGGAAACAGTTCAGACATGAGCTCCAAATGCATGGAGCACTGTGTAACAAAGCCTCTGCATGACTTGGAATCCCCATCCTACTTGGAAGGCAAAGGCAGGTGCAGCTGGGAGCCAGGAGAGACTGCAAGAGCTGGAGGAGGGAGTGGGCCAGATTGTGGTACCTGCTGCTGTTGCAAGGCCAAAAGCTGTTGTATCATGGCTGCAAGTTGAGAAAATTGCTGCGCCTGTTGGGACAACTGCTGTGAGTGACGTATCACAACGGAGGAAAGATCCGCAACTTCAGGGAGGGGTTCCTCAGCGGGATCCATGGCCGGATCTTACTGTAACACTCACGTTTCTGAAGACGGGAACTCCGGTGTATGTGGGTCCGCTGGACCTGTGTGGTGGATGACTCGGACTGTGCCAGGGAATGGAGTCTAAGGTGCTGCTGGTCTTCACCAGAGCCTGCCGCAAAGCAGGATGGGCTTGCTGCTGCAGGCGACACCCAGTTCGTAACCCCCGGCAAAGGCTCGACCACACAGGCGGCTGAGGAGATGTGAAGCACAGAAGGGATGAGACAACTCGTAGTCAGGATAGCTGTAGGTCAGGGCAGGCAGCACAGTAGCGTAGTCGGTACGTAGCAGAAGTTCAGTAGGCAGGCGGCTGAGAAGCAAGGTCAAGGTCACAAGAGCAGGAGATCTGGTACACGGCAGGGCAATACAAAGGAACGCTTTCTCTAGGGCACAAGGCAACAAAGATCCGGCAGAGAACTGAGGAGGGTGGAGGAATTTATCAACAAGACACAGGTGGTTACATTAATGAGCGTACTGGCCCTTTAAATCTTAAAGCTCCGGCGCGCGCAAGCCCTAAGGGACGGGGACAAGTGCGCCGGAGCAGAGAGGTGAAAGCAGAGGCAGGGGAAACACCCGGAGAGTGATGGACTGGGGCTCGCATGCGGGTGCGTCCCGCAGTGCGAGTCCCATCCCCGTCGGCAGCAGAAGGTAAGGGGACCATGCGCTCACAGCCAGCGTGTGAGGCCGGAGCGCATAGCATAACAATCATGTTGTGAAGTTTTACTGCAATAAAAGCACCGTTCTGCATCCATCTGTGCTGGACATCTCTCTGTAATTGCATCCGTGTATACAGGCGCTGCCCACGCCAGTCCAAGCACAGCAGGCTTGGGAAGGGAGCTGGACATCACCTACTTAAGCTACAAATACAATTTTTTGTATTGTGCTTAAAGGGGTTATCCAGAAAAAAAAATGTTTTATATATCAACTGGCTCCAGAAAGTTAAACAGATTTGTAAATGACTTCTATTAAAAAAATCTTAATAATGTCAGTACTTATGAGCTTCTAAAGTTAAGGTTGTTCTTTACTGTCTAAGTGACCTCTGATGACACGTGTCTCGGGAACCACCCAGTTTAGAAGCAAATCCCCAAAGCAAACCTCTTCTAAACTGTGCGGTTCCCGAGACACGTGTCATCAGAGAGCAGTTAGACAGAAAAGAACAACCTTAACTTCAGAAGCTCATAAGTACTGAAAGTATTAAGATATTTTAATAGAAGTCATTTACAAATCTGTTTAACTTTCTGGAGCCAGTTGATATATAAAAAACATTTTTTTTTTTTTCCTGGATAACCCCTTTAAAGCTATTTCCACATATTAAAACATACTTTAAGTTTCAACCCACACTGGTGATCAGATGGTTTCCAGGTTTATTTTTTCTAATGCCCTGATGTGGCTTACAGAGGGAGCCTTAAAGGGGTACTCTGGTGGATAACAAGTTTTTTTTTCAAATCAACTGGTGCCAGAAAGTTAAATAGATTTTTAAATTAAAAAGAAAATTTTGTATTGTGCAGCTCACAAAATAAATTAGTTGAGGCTATATGGGAGGTACTTACACCAAAAAAAGTACCAATTGAATACTATAAAAGGAAAAAAAGGGGGTACCATAAGCCTCTAGACTAATACCATAAAATGGTACATGATGATAACCAAATTTTGGAAAGAACTCTGCTTCACTTTATAAGAATATTTATTTACAAAATATTTATAAAATATTTAAAACTAATAACAACCTCCTTTCACAGGGCCCTTGTGGGGAGGTGTTAAATCATAAACAGAATGGTATAAAACAGTAAAATATTAATGAACCGCTATGTAATGCTATAATCCGCTAATCGGACATTTGATAAACTGGCCTGAATAGCTTCTCATATGGAATAAATTGCAATCAATGTCCGTATATGATGGATAGTTCAGATTAAGGTTCAGAACACCATTTATAATTACCAGCTCCTGCAGATGAAAGTAAATTGTAGTATATTCGCGGTATGGCGCCGTATTACTAGATGTCCGAGGAGGCAGGCGGTGTATCTCGTGTAGGCTGTGTTGGCAGCGCTGGCATGCGCTGCAGCGACTGGCCTGGTTGCCACAGGCCTAGGGGAAGTCGCTTATCTCGGAGGTAGATGTTCCTGCTCTGGAGATGGAAAGAGAAGCAGCCTCGTGGAGGGCCCCTCGGCGTCTGACGTCAGTCAGGTAGGTGATTTCGGCAAGATGGAAATGCCGGATTTGCTGATGGTACAGCGCTGGATTTGCAGATGGTACAATGCTGATTTTGCAGGATTCGCAGGGCTTAAAGAAATAGCACCTCACTTTCAGCTGGTATTGAAATGTGGAAGCTGCGGTTCTTGGATTGCGGTAATGCTGCGGCAATTTTTATCTCCTCTAGACGCATTTCAGGGTACTTTAATCTCGACTCTTTCCTTAGTAGAGATGTAATATAAGTGAAGCACAAAGTCCTTTACATATGGTACCTATCTAGTTGTAGCAGGTGTGTTTTACTTTTGGTCTGTTACAAATAGCGAAATGAAGCAAAGACTTACAAGCGATACATTTGAAAACAATATATGGACATCAAAGTTACACATAGTATCAGCACAGAAACATAAACAAAATAAACAAAAACCAGATTGTCTGATAAGAAGAAATAATATAAGGAACTAGAGTGTATATATGGAATGAATGTAAATAATAAAAATAAAAAGTGATTAAAAGTAATAAATAAAAATAAAAATAAAAATAATACTAAGAGTAAAAATAAATAAAAATAAATGTAAAATATTAATATATAAATACAAATGAAAATAAAAATAATAATAATAATGATAAAAATAAATAAAAAATGGAAATAATAATAAAAATAATAATAAAAATAAATAAAAATAAAAATGAAAATAAAAATAAATAAATAATAATTTTCATTTTTATTTTTATTTATTTTTATTGTTATTATTATTATTATTTCCATTTTTTTTTATCATTATTATTATTTTTATTTGTATTTATATATTTATATTTTACATTTATGTTTATTTATTTTTACTCTTAGTATTATTTATATTTATTACTTTTTATCACTTTTTATTTTTATTATTTACATTCATTTCATATATGCACTCTAGTTCCTTATATTATTTCTTCTTATCAGACAATCTGGTTTTTGTTTATTTTGTTTATGTTTCTGTGCTGATGCTATGTGTAAATTTGATGTCCATATATTGTTTTCAAATGTATCGCTTGTAAGTCTTTGCTCCATTTCGCTATTTGTAACAGACCAAAAGTAAAACACACCTGCTACAACTAGACAGGTACCATATATAAAAAACTTTGTGCTTCACTTATATTACATCTCTACTGAGGAAAGGGTCGAGATTAAAGTACCCTGAAATGCGTCTAGAGGAGATAAAAATTGCCGCAGCATTACCACAATCCAACAACCGCAGCTTTCACATTTTAATACCAGCTGAAAGTGAGGTGCTATTTCTTTAAGCCCTGCGAATCCTGCTAAATCAGCGTTGTACCATCTGCAAATCCGGCGCTGTACCATCAGCAAATCCAGCATTTCCATCTTGCCGAAATCACCTACCTGACTGACGTCAGACGCCGAGGGGCCCTCCACGAGGCTGCTTCTCTTTCCATCTCCGGAGCAAGGCCTGTGGCAACCAGGCCAGTCGCTGTAGCGCATGCCAGCGCTGCCAACACAGCCTCCACGAGATACACCACCTGCCTCCTCGCACGTCTAATGATACGGCGCCATACCACAAATATAAAATATACTACAATCTACTTTCATCTGCAGGAGCTGGTAATTATAAATGGTTTTCTGCACCTTAATCTGAACTATCCATCATATACGGACATTGATTGCAATTTATTCCATATGAGAAGCTTCTCCATATGAGAAGCTATTCATACCGGTTTATCAAATATCATTAATATTTTACTGTTTTATACCATTCTGTTTATGATTTAACACCTCCCCACAAGGGCCCTGTCAAAGGAGGTTGTTATTAGTTATTATGATTTTATAAATATTTTTTAAACAGATTTTTTAATTACTTCTATTAAAAAATCTTAATCCCTCCAGTACTTATCAGCTGCTGTATGCTCCACAGGAAGTGGTATTTCTTTTTGGAGTTCTTTTCTTTCTGACCACAGTGCTCTCTGCTGACACCTCTAACCGTTTGATGAACTGTCCAGAGTACAAGCAAATCCCCTCCCCGTAGCAAACTTATCCTGCTCTGGACAGTTCCTGATAGGACAGAGATGTCAGTAGAAAAGACTGAAAAGAACTCCAGAAAGAAATACAACTTCCTCTGTAGCATACAGCAGCTGATAAGTACTGGAAGGATTAAGATTTTTAAATACAAGTAATTTACAAATCTGTTTCCACCGGAGTTGATTTAAAAAAAAATGTGTTTTCCACCGGAGTAACCCTTTAAGTCAGGACCCCATTATGCTGTGCATATGCTAGTCTTCATGAGAAAACCTGTTTTGTGCCTCAATAACATTACTCAAAAGGCAACATGTCAATGGGAATTCCGATTTACAAGCACTACATAAGTGGAACACAGTGCAATTGTATAGTCAGATTTAAATTCTTAAAGCTGCAAGATTTATCTCAATCATATGTTACATTTTTTTCCAAAATGTTTCCAATTTTTTTCCATATATTTTTTGTTCATGTGTAGGTACAAGAGCAGAAAATAAATATACAGCTTAGAAATAATTGAGTTCTTAAAGTGTCCCAGTCAGCCAGAAAACCTTTTGCCATGTCACAGAGCACCCACCTCCATTCAGGGGCAGGAACCGCCCCATAGCCCATCTTCTGCAAATGGTTAACCATGAGATTCTCCTTGCTTGTTCTAATGATCAGTATTGATCTAAATACCAATACCCTGACTGCTCAAAACTTTTAACATATCTCTGTGACAGGGGCACTGTAAGCACAATATTAAAAAAAATAGGCTGTGACCACACTTGTGTCATCATTTCTGTTCTAAGGGGAACCGCAAGGCACTGCTAGATAAGTTGCATGATGGTTACCACTAGTATGCAACAGACCCTATTGTGTTACAATGGGGTCCAAAGGGTTCCATCAAATCGAATGGAACTGCTGATGGTGCCATATAAACCTAGCCTTAAAGGGGTACTCCGCCAAAGGATAGGGGATAAGATGCCTGATCTTCCTGCTGCACCCGGCATTCGTTTAGAGCATCGGGTGCAGTGCCGGAGGCTTGTGATGTCACGGGAACACCCCGCTCGTGATGTCCCAGCCACACCCACTCAATGTAAGTCTTTGGGAGGGGGCGTGATGTTTGTCATGCCCCCTCCCATAGGCTTGCATTGAGGTGGCGTGGCCGTGACATTACGAGCGGGGCGTACCCATGACGTCACAAGCCTCCACCTCACCAGTCATCCGGCACGGAGCAAAGTTAGCTCCATGCACCAGATGTCTGGGGTGCCACAGCCGAGATCGTGAGGTCCCCAGCGGCAGGACCCCCGCGAACAGACATCTTATCCCCTATCCTTTGGATGGAGGATAAGATGTCCAGGGGCGGAGTACCCCTTTAAGCCTTTTTTTGATGTAGTCTACTAACTCTCCATTGTCTAGTGTAGCTTGTTTGTTTTTCTATACATAAAAAGATTCTCAGCAGTATTTTTGAAGATGCAAGATACGTGTCACTTGTATAAATAATACCTCACTATATACTTTTCCTTCTATGACAGAATTGTTTTATCTTTCGATGGGTAACATCCTATTATATTCCATCTTATGCATTCTGAAGACTCATTTCTGAGTAAAGCAGTGTTCTTGCACTGTTTAAAAAATGCACGATTTGTAGATAGGTTTCCTTGAATAATTCTTTTCGTATGCTTGTGCCTCATTATATTTCTCCATTGACAAGTTTTCCTTGATCCGAGATTTTATTCATACTTTGAAATGGCTTGTTAGACAAGCTTTAGATCCTCTCGGCTTCTTTCAGTTTCTGTTTTTGCCCATTATTAATGAAATGGTCAGAGTTTAACTATTCTGTTCTTTTTTTTTTTTTTACTGACATTCTACTGCTGGTAAAATTTTACAGATCAGGAATGCATAAGTGGCTACCTGAATGAACACGTTTCTTCACATTTGGCAGGATGCAGAGAGCAAATAACCAGAACTTGTAATGCAGCCTTGTATACATTGAATTTATTGTAAATTTTCACGGTGATCGCTCCGGTCCGGCGCTCCGACCGTCAGCACTCAGCGCCCCGCTGTCCCTCGCAGCAGTTGGTGCAGCAGGTGCAACAGTTTAACCAATTGTCCTCCATGATGCAACAGTTGCTTACTGTCCAGCAACAACCGCAGCAGCCACAGCCTTCTTCTGCTCGTTTTGCCTCCCGTTCCCCCAGTCGCCACGGGATACAATCTCTGTCTGTCTCTACCTAAGAAGTACAATGGGGATCCCAAGTCTTGTCGTGGATTTGTGACACATTGCTTCATGCACATTGAGCTAATGGCAGAACAGTTCCCTACGAAATGAGCGAAGGTGGCCTTTGTCATCAGTCTGTTAACTGGAAGGGCTCTGGCCTGGGCAACTCCATTATGGGATTGCAGTGATCCACTCACAGCTAGTCTTCAGGCTTTCTTGACAGAATTCCGAGGTGTCTTTGAAGAACCTGCACAAGCTTCTTCCACTGAGATGGCCTTACTGAGTCTTTCTCAGGGCAATTCCTCTGTGGGTGAATATGCCATCCGTTTTTGTACCCTGGCTTTGGAGTTATATTGGAAAAATTAAGCTCTTTGCGCCACTTTCAAAAGAGGACGTTCTAGCCATATTAAGGATGCCTTTGCTGCCCGGTTATTGTCATCTACTCTGAGTGATCTCATACAGCTGGCCTCTTGGATTGATATCCGTTTCTCTGAATGACATGAGGAACAACATAAGGAAAGGGAGTCTGCACGACCTCGGCGCTTTCCTCGTCTGGCACCAGTCTTTCAGCAACCACCGCAACCTTCTACGTTGCCTCCCGCAGTGGAGGTTATGCAGGTGGATCGGTCTCGCCTGACTCTGCAGGAAAGAACTCGCCGACGAGCTGAGAATCTTTGCCTCTACTGCGCCAGTGCAGATCCTTTCCTCAGAGACTGTCGTGTGCGTCCACCGTCACAGGGAAACGCTCGCACCTAGGCTTTGATGGAGAGGCTTCCCTAGGTGTGAATACCGCCTTCCTGTATTCCAGGAAATTTTATTCATGCTTCCTTGGTACAAAGGTATCGTCTGCCGGTGTCTTGCCTCCTGAAGCCTTTGTACATCTCTACGGTCAACTGAGAAAATCTGGACTGTACTGTGCTATTTCGCACTGAACCGTTGTCTATGCAGGTCGGAGTCTTGCATAAGTAGAACTTGTCCTTCTATGTACTTCCTCATTGTACCTCCGCTCTTCTGCTTGGCCAACTCCATGCCCCGCAGCTATATTGGAAAACTGGATAAGTACTCCGTTGGGGACTTTACTCCAACAACAACTGTATTCATACACTTCCGTCTATATTGGTGTCTCCTTCTACTCCTCTGCCTGGTTTGCCATTGTTTCTTCTGGACTTTTCTGATATCTTCAGAAAGAAAAAAGCTGAAGTTTTACCACCTCACCTTCCTTACGATTGCCCTATATACTTATTGCCTAGGACCACACCTCCTCAGGGCAGAATCTACCCTTTGTCTATTTCCGAAACTCAGGCCATGTCAAAATACATCCAAGAAAATCTTTAAAAAGGCTTTATCAGGAAGTCTTCCTCCCCTACTGGTTCTCAGCAACCTTGTATTGACTACCGCGGCTTGAATAAAATTACTGTCAAGAACCGTTCCCCACTCCCGTTAATCTGCGTGGAGTGAGGATTTTCCCCAAACTTAACCTTTGAGGAGCCTATAACTTGATTTGCATACGAGAGGGGGACAAATGGAAGACTGCGTTTAACACTCTTGATAGACATCTTGTAATGCCGTTCGGACTCTGCAATGCTCCAGCAGTCTTCCAGGAGTTCGTCAATGATATCTTTCGCGACCAGTTATACTCCTGTGTCGTGGTCTATTTGGACGATATTCCCATCTACTCGCCCAATGTTCAGACTTATTCTTCACACATCCGCCAGGTCTTACAATGTCTCCATGACAATCATCTCTATGCCAAACTTGAGAAGTGTATTTTCGAAAAAAAAACAGTCTTCCATTTCTAAGATATATCATTACTAGTCAAGGTCTTCAGATGGACCCTCACAAGTTGTCCTCTGTATTGGACTGGCCTCGACCTTCTGGCTTAAGAGCAATTCAGCACTTTCTTGTTTTTACCAATTACTATCAGCAATTTATTCCTCATTACTCCACCTTGGTAGCGCCCATTGTTTCTCTTACAAAGAAGACTACTAATCCCAAGGTCTGGACTCCAGAGGCTGAAGAGGCCTTCAAACAGTTAAAGTCCGCCTTCGCTACAGCTCCAGTTTTGTCAAGACCTGACCCAGGCAAGCCATTTCCTTTGAAGGTGGATGCTTCTTCAGTCGGAGCGGGTGCTGTTTTAATGCAAAAGTCTTCTAAGGGAAGAATTGTAACCTGCATATTTTTCTCTAAAACCTTCTCTCCTGCGGAGAAGAACTATACTATTGGAGATCGCGAACTCTTGGCAATAAAACTGTCTTTGGATCAATGGCATCATCTCTGGGAGGGTTTTGTACATCCCATTACTATATATTCTGATCATAAGAACCTGCTCTATCTTCAGACAGCTCATCGACTCAACCCACGTTAGGCCCGATGGCCTCTATTCTTCTCCAGATTTGACTTCTACATTCACTTCAATCTATGAACAGACGCTCTTTCCAGGTCTTCTGACGTTCATAAACAGGAATCTCTTCTTCAGGATATTATTCCTCCTGCGCGTCTCATCTCTGTAGCGCCTGCAAGACTTCAGCACCTGCCTGACCTAAGTATCTCCCCATTTAAGACTCCAAGTCTTGAAGTGGGGTCATTCCTCTCTCCTGGCTGGTCGTTCTGGAATTCATAATTCTTTGCAGCTCATCTCCAGACAGTACTGGTGGCTTAGTTCGAAACAGGATGTCGTTGATTACGTCCGTTCCTGTTCGATCTATGCCCGGGACAAGACCCCTCGTTTTAAACCTGCAGGTCTTCTACAGCCTTTGCCAGTCCCAGAGCTTCCCTGGACCGATATTGCTATGGATTTCATTACTGACTGTTACGCCGAGCGCCTCCCCGGAGCGCTCACGGCGTCTCTCTCTCTGCAGCGCCCCGGTCAGACCCGCTGACCGGGAGCGCTGCACTGACATTGCCGGCGGGGATGCGATTCGCATAGCGGGACGCGCCCGCTCGCGAATCGCATCCCAAGTTACTTACCTGTCCCGGTCCCCGGCTGTCATGTGCTGGTACTCACGGCTCCGCTCTCTAGGGCGCGCGCGCGCGCCAGCTCTCTGAGACTTAAAGGGCCAGTGCACCAATGATTGGTGCCTGGCCCAATTAGCCTAATTAGCTTCCACCTGCTCCCTGGCTATAATACCTCACTTCCCCTGCACTCCCTTGCCGGATCTTGTTTCCTTGTGCCAGTGAAAGCATTTAGTGTTGTCCAAAGCCTGTGTTTCCAGATCTCCTGCTATCCATATTGACTACGAACCTTGCCGCCTGCCCCGACCTTCTGCTACGTCTGACCTTGCCTCTGCCTAGTCCTTCTGTCCCACGCCTTCTCAGCAGTCAGCGAGGTTGAGCCGTTGCTAGTGGATACGACCTGGTTGCTACCGCTGCAGCAAGACCATCCCGCTTTGCGGCGGGCTCTGGTGAACACCAGTAGCATCTTAGAACTGGTCCACCGGCACGGTCCACGCCAATCCCTCGCTGACACAAGGATCCACAACCAGCTTGCCGAATCGTGACACTGACCTTGCGTCTTCTGGAGTTAATACGGTCATCTGGGTCGTAGTGGACCAATTTTGGGCTCATTTTGTGCCACTGCCTGGACTTCCATCTGCACAACAGCTTGCTAAGCTTTTCCTTTGCCCCATCTTCCATTTACATGGACTGCCTTCTCATATTGTATCTGACCGTCGAGTTCAGTTCGTCTCAAAGTTCTGGTAGGCCCTCTGTTCATGTCTCCAAGTTAAACTGGATTTTTCCACTGCCTATCAACCTTAATCCAGTGGACAGGTCAAGAGAGTGAATTAGGTCTCAGGAGACTATCTTCGTCATTTCGTCTCTGCTCGTCAGGACGACTGGGTCGAATGAGCAAGTACAGAATTTTACCACCATCTGGCAGATGATAAGTCGCTCACTATTGCATGTCACGTCTCGTATGAAGTCTCAAACGGACAAGAAAAGGCATCCTCCTCCCAACTTCTTTCCTTTTGACAGAGCTATAAACTGGGCCCTTGCTATCTGGGTCCCTATACAATCAAGAAACAGTTTAAATCCCGATGCCTAATTTCTCCATTTGCAATCCTCTCTCCGGATTCCGAATTCATTCCATGTCTCCCTCTTGAAACCTGTCATCCACAACTACTTTTCAAAAAAAGTAATCTCACCCACCCACATCTCTGCTACCTCTGATGTTCATGTCGTTAAAGAGATTTTGGACTCCAAGTTTATCAGAGGGAAACGTTTTTTTCCTTGTGAATTGGGAAGGATTCGGGCCGGAGGAGAGGTCTTGGCAGCCGCAGGACAACATCTTGGACAGTGACCTTATTCAGAAATTCTTGTCCTCCAAAAAGAGGGGGAGAACTATGGAGGGGGGGGGGAGCTCCACCCCCTCTTCCCTGCTGGATCTTCAGTGCATCATAGCCTGAGATTAAGCATTCCTTTGTCTGTTGCTTGCCTGTAGGGATGTACTGATACTAGTATCGGTATCGGGGCCAATAATAGCCATTTCCATGGTATCAGGGACTCGTTCAATGTCCCCGATACCAAATCCAATACCTGCTGCCGCTCCGCTGCCGTGTCCTCCCGTCTGCATCATGGCATTCCATGGAGGAGTATGTGACACACACGTCACTCCACTTCCTCCACTCCACCCAGCGTAACGCAATGGAGGAAGCAGAGTGACTTGTATGTCACATGCTCCTCCATAGAACGCCATGATGCGGACGGGAGAACGGGGCAGCGGAGCGGCAGCACCTGTCAGAGGACAGCCGCAGGTGAGCTGTCTACAAGGGTGGGGGCTGCTACTAATGTCTAAAGGGGGGGCCCTGCTGTCTAAAGGGGGCCTGCTGTCTAAAGGGGGGGCTAATGTTTACAAGGGGGGCTGCGGTCTACAGGAGGGCTGCTACTAACTTCTGCATGGGGGCTACAGTCTACAGGGGGGCCTGCTACTAATGTCTAAAGGGGGGCTTTGCTGTCCACAAGGGGGGGCTACTGTTTACAAGGGGGTCTGAGGTCTACAGGGGTCTGCTATTAATGTCTACAGGGGGGGCCTGCTGCCTACAAGGGGGGGGCACTTTCTACAAGGGGGGGCCTGCTGTCTACAAGGGGGGGCACTGTCTACAAGGGGGGGCACTGTCTACAAGGGGGGGCACTATCTACAAGGGGGGCGCTGTCTACAAGGGGGGGCTGCGTTCTACAGGGGGGGCTGCTACTAATGTCTACAGGGGGCTGCTGCTAATGTCTGCAAGGGGATACTACCTAATATTAAAGGCAATCTTACAGCAGAGTCACATGCACTAACTTGAATTTATAGGTAGATGCAGGTGACCCAGTTTCTACCGCTGCTCAACATGTGGTCATCGGTCTAGGCGTCAATGCAAATTCTTTGTTCTGCCCAATGGAGAAGAGAGAAATCTGTGCTGATACTACAGCAGCCGCCTCCATTGCATACAACAAAGAACTCACATGTCAGCACGGTAAACAGCGCCAGAAACAAGGTCACCCTGGTGTCAGATTCCCTTTAAAATAAAAGTACTCGTAATTGGTATCGGTAAGTACTAGAATTAAAGTATCAGTACTCGTACTCGGTCTTAAAAAAATGGTATCGGGACATCCCGTGTACTTGACCCTTACGCTACGTTATTTGACTACGCCTCCTTGCTGCCTGCCTTGACCTTCTGCTAAGTCCGACTACGCCTCTGCCTCATCCTTCTGTACCTCGCCCAGCTACCTGTGTGGTCGAGTCATATCGGGGGTAGCGACCTGGGCGGGCTCTGGTGAAGACCAGCGGCGCCTTAGACTCCGCTCCCTGGTACAGCTCTAGTCATCTGCCACACCGGTCAGTGGATCCACATCCAGCATTGTTACATAAGTGAAGATATCTTTGAGACTTACAATAGACAAAACATAAAGCTACACCTTTTTTCTCTTCCAGCTTTGTATTTGGAGAATCTGCCATTAATATAGTTTTGAGCATATTGAAGAGAACCTGTATCTATAAAAATGTCCAATTTACTGGCAACTTGTTATAAAACAGAATGGTGATTAATACATTTAAAATGTTGATAGTAAATACCCATAAGTAATTTAAAAATGATAAAATAATTACTTTGGCACACTCCCTCTCACCAGTCTGGCTTGATTGAGTGTATGGCTTCTCTCTGCACTCAGGCCATCAATTAAGCTGGTCTGGGTGGGAGCAGGGCAGTGTGGCTGGTTGCCGCTGTGTCCCCCCACCTGTGACTGGTCACGGCTGTGTCCTCTCTCCTGTGACTGGTCACGGCTGTGTCCTCTCTCCTGTGACTGGTTGCCACTGTGTCCCCTCTCCTGTGACTAGCCGCTACTGTGTCCCCTCTCCTGTAACTGGAAGATGCTGTGTTCGCTCTCCTGTGACTGGCCACCACTGTGTCCCCTCTATTATACCTGAAAGCTACTGTGTCCTCTCTCCTGTGACTGGTCACCATTGTTTCCCCCTCTTGTGACTGGTCACCGCTGTATCCCCTCTCCTGTAACTGGAAGCTGCTGTGTCCTCTCTCCTGTGACTGGAAGCTGCTGTGTATCCTCCTCTGTTACTGGCCCCTACCGTGTCCCCTCTCCTGTAACTGGAAGCTGCTGTGTCCGCTCTCCTGTGACTGGCCGCCACTGTGTCCCCTCTCCTGTGACTGGAAGCTACTGTGTCCCCTCTTCTGTTACCGGAAGCCGCTGTATCCTCTCCCCTGTGACTGGCTGCCACTGTGCCACTCTCTTGTCACTGGTTGCCGCTGTGTCTGCTCCCCTGTAACTGGATGCTGCTGTATTCCCTCTCCTGTGACTGATCACGACTGTGTCCCCTCTCTTGTGACCAGTGACCACTGTGTTCCCTCTCCTTTGGCTGGAAGCTGCTGTGCCCCCTCTCCTGTGACTGACCACCACTGTGTTCCCTCTCCTGTAACTGGAAACTGCTGTATTCTATCTCCTGTTACTGGTCATTATTGTGTCCCTTCTCCTATGACTGGCAGCCACTGTGTTCCCTTTCCTGTAATTGTAAGCTGATGTGTCCTGTCTCCTGTGACTAATTGCTACTGCTACTTCTTTTATGACTGATTACCACTTTGTCCCCTTTCTTGTGGCTGGTCACCACTGGGTCCTGTAACTGTGCTGTGTCCTCTCTCCTGTGTCCCCTCTCCTGTAACTGCAAGCTGCTGTGTCCCCTTTTCTGTAAAATGAAGCTGCCGTGTCCTCTTTCCTGTAACTGGTTGCCACTGTGTACAATCTCTTGTGACTGGTCATACTGTGTCCCCACTCCTGTGACTGGAAGCTGCAGTGTCCCCTCTCTTGTGACAGGAAGCTGCTGTGTCGCCTTTCCAGTGATTAGAAGCTGCTGTGCCCCTCTTCTGTGATTAGAAGCTGCTGTGCCCCTCTTCTGTGATTAGAAGCTGCTGTGCCCCTTCTCCTGTGAATGTTTGCCACTGTGTCCCCTCTTTTTCACTGGTCACGCTGTGTTTCCTCTTTCCTGTGACTGGAAGCTCCTGTGTCCCCTCTTCTATGAGTGGAAACTGCTGTGTCCCCTCTCCTGTTGACTGGTCACCACTGTGTCCCCTCTACTGTGACTGGAAGCTGCTGTGTCCACTTGTCTGTGACTAGAAGCTGCTATCCCCCTCTCCATTACTGGAAGCTGACTGGTACCAATGTGTTCTCTCTTCTGTGACTGGATATGTCATTCAAAGTTACTTTTTAGCTCTATGAGGCATCACATAGCGCATAGAAGAACAGAATGTTGCCCTCCTCACCTGTCAGGTCCTGGGGCCAATCTGTGAGCCACCTTGGACCTGACAGGTTCTCTTTAAATAAAGTGTAACTGTAACCTGAATGTGGCTGCAATGCAATAATAACAAAATTGACATGTTTGTTTCCCCAAGGAATTATCATTGCTGGAATGAGGCCTGGATGACCCGACCAGATCTTCCAGTTGGATTTGGAGGGTGGCAAGCAGTAGATTCCACACCTCAGGAAACCAGTGATGGTAAATATTACTTTTTCATGACAATGAGCAATGTATTGTTTTGAATACAAGTGATATTGGCCAATATACAATATGTGATCAGAAATAAATAAGTAGATCTATGAAAACTAATCCATGGCGATCCATTGCAGCATAGCTTTTATTTTTCAAGAACACTATAAGAAGCTAAAGCTGTGCTGTAATTGGTTGCTATAGGCAACAAAGGCAGTTTTTTTTTAAAGATGTTTTTATTTAAGTGTCACATTATTATGTGATAATGTGTTTTCAATAAAATTTTAGGTTACTCTGAGAGCATTCCTCCCCTGGAGTCTGTGACTGTTTCATACATTTTACTTTTCCTTAGTATAGAAGGAAATGCTACAAGTTACCAGAAAGTCAATTACAGAAAGCCCTAGAACGTAAATTATTGGAGTGGAAGGGCACATCACAGGTAGAGACTTGTAACCAGGAAGGGGTTAAGGTTATCAAAAGGTCAGTGAGCGGGGCTGGAAAGGGGAGGAGTTAAGGGGGTATATATAGGTGATACGGGGTGGGGGGTCAGTTGGCGCCTGGCCACGGGAGCAGAAGTGCGTGGCTGAAGGTGGCTCACCAGAGATAGCTTCCCTGATGGCGATGCTGGAGAAAATGTGGGAGGAGGCACTCAAGCGGGGACCAGGATGGCTGGAGGAGCAGTTCGCCGCCTTTGGTTCCAGAGCCGGCAAGCAGGTCAGGGGTGCCGACTCCCAGGGCTAGTGGTCGGTGCTTCAGGGCTCCTGATCGCTTGTCCCCTGATGGACCCCCTCACTCCAGGCGCCGGCAGGTGACCCTCTGTGGCCTGCACAGGCCTCCTCAGGTCGGTGCTCTGGCTGTGCAGGCAGGGGCGGTCCTCTGGCGGGTCCTCTGGTGTGGAGGGTTCTCTGTGGGGCCTGTGGTGAGTGGGGCGCCTAGTCAGGTTGGTGGGACTTCGGTGGGGGCGGCTCCTGTGGGGATGGTGCCACAAGGGGTGGCTCCAGAGAGGGTGGCCCCGGCTATGGCAGGCTCTAGTGGGGGGGGGATGTTCGCCTGGCGGACTCTGCAGGGTGGGGAAGTATATGTCTGTTTTGAAGGGCCTTTGGGGACGCATTTGAAGGCGGAGGTGTGGGAAAAAGTCTGGAAATGGGAATATGTGGAGATTTTTTCATTGCTTCTGCTGGAGAAGTTCAATCTGGATATGGTGAAGCCTGATGAGGGGAAGAGGAAGGTGCAGGAGCGCCGGCAGTGTCAACTAATACCACGGATGTTCTCAAATTGGCTTCAGGCCTTTGCGATTTTGGCAAGAGTGGTGGGAGAGTGGGCTCCGGAGCACTGTTCTGGGCTGTTCTGTTACTTGAACTCTGTGGGGGAGGCGTCTCAGGTCTACGGGGGGCAGCTTGGCTCAGGTATGATGAGCAGTATAGGCAGCGTATGGTGGTTCGCCCCTCTCGCCGTTGGGACCATGAGGATATGAGCCTTTGGATGCGGCTTATGGCCGCTCCAAAGGGGGGCAACAGTCCTTTCGGGACGGGGACGGCAGCTCTGGTTCGGGGCAAGTTTGGAGCGGACTGTCGCTTCAAGCACGAACGCTCCGGTTGTGGGGGTTCCCATGGTTTGTCCCGCTGCTTTAAGAAGGGGAGGGGGCGTGTTGGAGAGGCTGACCCAAAGGGGGGTGACGCTGTTGCGGGTGGAAAGGATGGTGCCTTTCTTCAACCGGTATTTTAAATAGGGCGGCTGCCGCTTTGTTGCGGCATGGGTTTGCAGCAGGTTTTCGCATACCTAGCGTGGCGTGTGGGTCCGGGGGGTTGGGTTTTTCGGGTTGCAATTTCGTGTCGGCCTTGGCACGGCCAGATTTGGTTGAGCAGGAATTGTTGAAGGAGATGGCTTGCGCTGGATGGCGGGCCCGTTTGAGTGCCCTCCTTTGCCGCATTTGCTCATTTCTGCCCTCGGCCTGGTACGCAAGAAGGAGCCCAACAAGTTTCACCTCATTCACCATCTTTCTCAACCTGCGGGGCAGTCAGTGAATGATGGTATTGACCTGGCGGTGTGTGCAGTGTCGTATACTTCTTTTGATGCGGCTTTGGCTTGGGTTCAGTGGTATGGGCATGGTGCATTATTGGCGAAGACGGATGTGGAGGCGGCTTTCCGTTTGCTGCCTGTGCATCCAGATAGTTTCTCCCTGTTGGTGTGCTGTTCTGGGGGTTGTTTTTTTGTGGATTTGTGTTTGCTAACGGGCCGCTTTATTTCCTGCGCGTATTTTGAACAGTTTAGTACATTTTTGGAATGGAAAGTGTGGCAGGAGTCACAGGTTGACTCGGTCTGGATCTGGATGACTTTTTTTTTATTGGTCCGGCGGGGTCACGAGTTTGTGCAGTTTTGTTGCAGGTTATGGAGCAGGAGTCTTTCTCTGGTGTTATTTTGATTTGGTCTGACATGGTGGCTAGGAGGAATTGGCATCAGGCGAGGTCTGTGGGCTGGTGTTAATAGGGCATGGGCTGAAGTTAACTAAGTGGTTTGTCAGTTCGTGGCCCAGATAGGTGGTTTGGTGGTCCGGCATTGGGAGCTGGAAGGGGGGGATCCTGCATTTTCTCCAGGGATGGGGTTCATCTTAATGCTTTCAGGATGGACCTTTTGGACTTTGGGGATTCGTGAGGCAGTGGAGTGAGCGATGTTGTTGTGACGGAACGGGGGCGTGTAAGTGGTCACGTGCCCCGTTGTGGAGGTAGCAGGATAGGGACGTGGCAGCTGGAAAGGTTGTTTGAGTTAAGGCTGGAGACGGTACCCAACCTGGTGGATAATACCCTGTGGGCATGGGGGCCCCCAGGGAGGGTTGTGGGTCTCCGATAATTGGTGCCTCTGGGCTTGGTGATGCACAGCTGGGAGTAAATAGGAAGCCCCCCTTTGAATAAGTGGTGCTCAAGTCCTTATCCTGGGCAGGTATAAGTTAAAGTGTTTTTATTTGGTTTGGTTGTTTGATGTTCATACGGGAGGGGGTTAATTTTGTTTAAAAACAATGTTTAAATTGTTATGTAAATAAAAGTGGGTCTGCTGTTGCCCTTGTACCCAACTAATGTGTCTGTTGTTTCTAGGAATATGGGAAGGCATAGTTGGGTCTTAAGGGCCAGCAATTAGGATATCCCCCTAGTCATGATTTCTTAAACGGGTACTCCGGCGCTAAGACATTTTATCCCCTATCCAAAGGATAGGGGATAAGATGCCTTATCGTGGGGGTCCCGCCACTGGGGACCCCCGTGATCTTGCACGCAGCACCCCATTATAATCAGTCCCCGGAGCATGTTCGCTCCAGGTCTGATTACTGGCGATCATGGGGGCCGGAGCATTGTGACGCCCCGCTCGCGTGTTAAGTCACGCTCTGCCCCCTCAATGCAAGCCTATAGGAAGGGGCATGACAGCTATGATCGCCAGTAATCAGCCCCCATGATCGCCAGTAATCAGACCCAGAGCGAACATGCTCCGGGGACTGATTATAACAGGGTGCTACATGCAAGATCACGGGGGTCCCCAGCGGCGGAACCCCTGCGATCAGGCATCTTATCCCTTATCCTTTGGAGTACCCCTTTAAGCAAAGACATAATGAAAAGTAATTAAAACATGAAAGATTTCCTTCAGTCTTGCACAGATTCTTGTCACAAGTTATATCTATCTAAGCAGAATATGGTTTAATTATATTCTTAAGTATTCCATAGTTAATTGACATTATTGGCAATTTGGCTGAAATTTATTAAATTAAGGTCTGTACAGATGGAAATCTTTATGGAGCAGAAATGTAGAGAATGGAAATGATTATGTGGAAGAGAATGTGATGTGTTATTTTGTCTTCAGGAGGTATTCTTACCAAAACATCTGGGAAGAAAATTATCAAAACCTGTCAAGAGAAAAAGTTGCTGAGTTGCCCATAGCAACCAATCAGATCCCTTCTTTCATTTTTCAGAGGCCTTTTCAAAAATGAAAGAAGCAATCTGATTGGTTGCTACAGTATGGGCAACTCAGCAACTTTTCCTCTGGACAGGTCTTGATAAATCTTCCATCTAATGTCCATATACCTTATAAAAAGGGTAGAACAAGCTGATTGGTGAAGGTCTGACTGCTGGGTTCACCACTGATCCTGCAGATTGAGGAAAATTGTCCTCCAAATGAATGTAGTGCAGTGTGCATGCATGACCAGTGCTCTATTCATTCTTTATGGGACTTTAGAACATTTCTAAGCACTGAGCTTGAAAGCTGAGTTCAGCAATCTTCAGAAGACCCACAGAGAATGAATGGAGCACTGGCTGCGCATGTACACTCCATTCATTCAGGGGACAATTTTTCTCCATTCTCTGGATGAGTGGGGGTCCCAGTGGTAGGTAGGGTTGCCACTATTTTACTGGCACAGACGGTGTTTTGGCCACCCTGCCGGTGTTTTTCATAAATGGTATTTTGCCGGTATTTTTATGTTAAAAATACCGACAATGTAATGGCCGGTATTTATCCAGCCAATCCTTCAAATCCCGGAATGTTGCACAATAACCTATCCCAGTGTTTTCCAACCAGAGCACCTCCAGCTTTTGCAAAACTACAACTCCCATGGCATGCTGGGAGTTGTAGTTTTGCAACAGCTGGAGGCACCCCTGGTTGGGAAACACTGGTCTATATAACAGTGGGGATCAAAAGTTGGGGCACCCCAGGTAAAAATTTGTATTAATGTGCATGAAGAATCCAAGGAAAGATGGAAAAATCTCCAAAAGGCATCAAATTACAGATTAGACATTCTTATAATATGTCAACAAAAGTTAGATTTTATTTCCATCATTTACACTTTCAAAATAACAGAAAACAAAAAAATGGAAAAGTTTGGGCATACTGCAGAGTTAATATCTTGTACTGCCCCCTTTGGCTTGTAAACGCTTTTTGTAGCCAGCCAAGAGTCTTTCAATTCTTGTTTGAGGTATCTTTGCCCATTCTTCCTTACAAAAGTCTTTGAGATTTCTGGGCTGTCTGTCATTCACTGCTCTTTTAAGGTCTATCCATAGATTTTCAATTATGTTGAGGTCAGGAGATTGTGAAGGCCATGGCAAAACCTTCAGTTTACGCCTCTTGATGTAATCCCCCGTTGATTTCGAGGTGTGTTTAGGATCATTATCCATTTGTAGAAGCCATCCTCTCTTTAACTCCAGATTTTTCACAGATGGCATCAAGTTAGCATCCAAAATTTGCTGAAATTTTATTGAATCCATTTTTCCTTCTACTCGTGAGATGTTCCCTGTGCCACTGGCTGCAATACAACCCAAAAGCATGATTGATCCACCACTATGCTTAACAGTTGGACAGAGGTTCTTTTCATTAAATTCTGTTCCCCTTCTTCTCCAAACGTACCTTTGCTCATTACGGCCAAAAAGTTCAATTTTAACCTCATCGGTCCACAGAACTTGTTTCCAAAATGCATCAGGCTTGTCTATATAATCGTTTGCAAAGTTCAAACGCTGATTTTTGTGGTGAGGACATAGAAGAGGTTTTCTTCTGATGACTCTTCCATGAAGACCATATTTGTACAAGTATCTCTTTATAGTGGAATAGACAACTCCGGTGTCTGCCAGATCTTTCTGGAGGGATTGTGCAGTCAAACGTGGGTTTTGAATTGTTTGTCTCAAAATCCTGCAAGCTGGTCTGGCTGATATTTTTCATGATCTTCCAGATCTTTCTTTAACTTCCACTGTTCCTGATGACTGCCATTTCTTAATTACATTCCGAACAGAGGACAATAACATCTGAAAACGTTTTGCTATCTTCTTATAGCCTTCTCCAGCTTTGTGAGCGTCAACTATTTTTAGTTTCAGATTTCTAGACAACTGCATAGAAGGACCCATGGTGCTTATTGTTGGGGCAAGGTCAGATGAGTCTGGGCATTTAAAACCATTGAGATTGACATCACCTGGTCTTCCCAGATGAGGATTGAGAACAATCCATGACACTGGCACGTCTCAGCTTTAGAGAGATCAGTCCTCAGTGTCTCAACCACATCTGTCAGTATGTGATGGATATCTGGTGTAAATAATAAAGCCAGTTGCAATTTATATACAATTTAATATAAAAATTAATAAAAATTTCTCTAAAAGTTGCGCCTCCGCAGGGCCCTTGCGGTAAATAGGCTCACTTAAGAGAATAGGTTAATACAATTCTTTATAGAAATAGTGCTCTAATCTATTACTGCGGTTCACCCTTATACAAATTCATACAAAACATGCAAAGAAAATGCATAGAAATAAACCTGTAAAGAATAATAATACAGTGATCCCTCAACTTACAATGGCCTCAACATACAATAGTTTCAACATACAATGGTATTTTCTAGACCATTGTAAGTTGAAACCAGACTCAACATACAATGCTACAGACAGTCCAGATCTGTGAAACGTGTCAATAGCCGGAAGAACTGACCAATCAGAATGGGCATTTTACTGGTAAAAACACTGTATTACTGAAGCGTATGCACTGACTGGTGTCTGGTAGCGCCCCCTACAGAACAGAGAGGTATTACATGTTCTGTACACCTTACCTGTACCAGGGTTAGCTGCTCCATTGGACACAAGGTGAGGACGGCTCCATGTTACTTTTTTAGGACCTGAAGAAGCTCCTGTCCGCTACATAGATCAGTGTTTCCCAAGCAGGGTGCCCCCAGCTGTTGCAAAACTACAACTCCCATCATGCCCAGACAGCCTTTGGCTGTCCAGGCATGCTGTGGATTGTAGTTTTGCAACAGCTGGAGGCTCCCTACTTGGGAAACACTGACATAGACAGTGATTTACAGCTCCCAGCTGACCTTTATTACTTTTATATGTAAGGGGATTTGCTTTATCTATATTAGTTATCTTCTTGTTTTTCTTTTAATTTTCACTTTTTCCTATTTTTGGATGACATTTTGGGTCTTCAGAACCAATTACCAGGTTTCCATAGAGTTCTGGTCTCAACATACAATGGTTTCAACATACAATGGTCGTCCTGGAACCAATTAATATTGTAACTTGAGGGACCACTGTATTGCCAAAATAATAAAGTCCTGTTGTAGAATAACCTGAAAAAAACTTAAAAAATTAAGTCCTGGAAAAATAGTGATGAAATACAAAGTCCAATTTGATTGATTCCTAGTGTTTCCAATCCTATAAGTAAATGATATGTCCGAATTTAATACAATAATATTATTCCCAGAAATATTATTCCCAGCAGACACTGTATCTTTAAATTGAGAATGTCTCTATGGATATCCTATTTATAGGAGATATGGCACACTGTGCCACTCACCGCCCTTTGATCGAATGTTCACAGGGTCTCGAAGTATGACTCCACGGGATGGTGACTTTTCGACTGGAGGTGGCGACAACCAGTGATGGAGTCAAGCCTCTTCTCACAGTCTGGAACCGCTGCCTGCAGATGGTGACAGTGCTCGCTTCGGCGTGAAGAATGATACCGCCCGATGAAAGCGGCGTGTGGAGGCAGCGGCGTGTGATGTGATCGGTCAGCTGCTTGCAGGTCAGCTGACCTCTAGTGCACTGGATCACAGAATCACAGTTGGCTGCTGGTGGATCGCAGAAGGTCTGCTGGTAGTTATAGTCCTACTAATAATGAAAGTTATAGTCCTTGATTCCTCAATTTCCCGGACATAGTAGACATAGACGGACAATCATTCCGCTACGATCCTTTTGAATGGCAAAATAAAAATAAAAACGCAGGTGAACCGCATCAAGTGTGGACTTGTAGCAATACCAAACGCGTTTCGAGGTATCTATGGATAGTGTCCTGACCCCTTCCTCAGTGGTACATACAAAGAACTGAAATTTCAGTTAACCTCGTGTCCCTTTAGTGTGAGCTCCACATACTCTTTTTAATCTAGGTCTCAGCTTTGCAAAGGGGGCAGTGCATGCTATAAATTCTGCAGGGTGCCAAAACTTTTGCAGACACCATTTTTTTGTTTTCTGTTATTTTGAAAGTGTAAATGATGGAAATAAAATCTAACTTTTGTTCACATATTATAAGAATGTCTAATCTATAATTTGATGCCTTTTGGAGATTTTTCCATCTTTCCTTGGCTTCTTTATGCACATTAATAAAAATTTTTACCTGGGGTACCCAAACTTTTGATCCTCATTGTATATACTACTTTATAGTCCAACATCCTGAGCTGTATCAGGGCATGCTGGTAACTAACTGAAACTGCCAAATTTGCTGGTAACTAACTGCAACTCCCAAATTTAATTTAAAAAACTATGAAAAAGTCACATCAAAACAAAATTGGTACTGTTAAAAACTACAGATTTGAGTGCAAAAAAAATTAGCCCTCATACAGTTTCGTAAAAGAAGAAATAAAAAAGTTGTAGGGGTCAGAATAGGACAAAATTCCCCCCCCCATGTGGGTATCCTGTGATGTTACGCATATATAATTATATAATAATTATTCAAATTCGCAGGGTCGGTATTTATTTAAAAGAAGGGTGGCAACCCTAGTGGTAGGAGTGATACAATAAATAGAGGTGCTTGTTTTACGCTGTGATTCAGTCATCTGCACTTTATCAAGAACCAATATGTATCCTCCGAGAAATTGTGTGTCTTTTGTTACATATAAACGTAATAAATTAGACAATTCTTTTTCCCTTGTGCTTGTGTTAATAGTTTAATTCCACTAACATTAAATATTGTCCGTCATTCCAGGAATGTATAGATGCGGCCCTGCCTCCGTCCAGGCTATTAAACACGGTCATGTTTGCTTCCAATACGATACACCTTTCCTCTTTGCTGAGGTAAGATTTCATTTTGGCCATATATCTGCCCAAACATCTTGAAATAATTTTTCCATTAAAATGTCAATACTGTTTATCTTATTATATTTTTATTATACAGTAGTGATTTGTTGGACTACACAGTCTGCCACTAAGTGTTCAAGACCAGTTATGTACACCTCATCCCAGTACATCCTTGTTCTCGTACCTAAATAATAAAGTGTGTATGATTATGTATAGGTCTATTTTTCATTAAAGGGAATCTGTCATCAGCATTACTCGCACTAACCTATTGGTATAGGCCTGTAGTGCGGGTGAAGTTGATGACAATGGTACTTAGCATCTGATGATTGGTGCCTCCGTTCCTCTGGTTTTCTGACCCTGTGATCTGCCCTCCCCCTACCCCATTATTCCTACGCCCCTCCCTGATCACAGACTGTAATATGTTGTTGTTTTTCGACTTTGTTTCCCTGATATTGAGTGATGGAGCGGAGTGTTAGTGTAGCATGTGGTACGGTGTATAGCTTAGGGAATCTGTGCTGTATATTGTACTGTCATGCTTTGTGCGATTGTAATTTATTGTATGAGTTGTAATGACGACTGAAAGACGAATAAAGCTCTTTCAATAACTTTCTGGATATTCAAATGAAGGAGCTTGGTGCACATGGGGCGTTCCCAAGCCTTAAGTGCACTGTGACGTCCGGCTGGCTTCATTATGGTAATGCCCTCCCACCCTGTGCTGATCCTCCTCCCCTGAATTCATATTGACTGTGGCTGCAGCTGCACATGCAAAATTATTGCTGACAGGCGATAGGAACTGAAATCTCTCTGCAAGCTAGCAAGATTTTACAGTACAGAAGAGGGGTCTAGAATTAGAGTGGTGCTCCATTCTGCAGCGGAGGAAGATCAGCACAGAGGAGGAGGTTGTTACAATGATGATACCAGACTGCACTTAGGGCTTAAAGAGGTACTCCGCTGGAAAACATTTTGTTTTAAATCAACTCGTGCCAGAAAGTTAAACAGATATGTAAATCACTTCTATTAAAAAAAATCTTAATCCTTCTAGTACTTATAAGCTTCTATATGCTCCCCAGTAAGTTCTTTTCTTTTTGAATTTCCTTTCTGTCAGACCACAGTGCTCTCTGCTGACACCTCTGTCCATTTTAGGTACTGTCCAGAGTACAAGCAAACCCCCATAGCAAACCTATCCTGCTCTGGACAGTTCCTGACATGGACAGAGGTGTCAGCAGAGAGCACTGTGGTCAGACAGAAAGGAAATTCAAAAAGAAAAGAACTTCCTGTGGAGCATACAGAAGCTTATAAGTACTAGAAGGATTAAGAATTTTGAATAGAAGTAATTTACAAATCTGTTTAACTTTCTGTCATCAGTTGATTTTAAAATAATGTTTTCTAGTGGAGTACCCTTTTAAGAATGCCCCATGTACACCAAGCTACTTCACTTACATATCTGGAAAATCGGGAATATCGAAGGAACAAAGAAACCAATCTTCAAATGGTACCATTGTCCACCTTATTTTGATCAGGTAATCAAAACAAACAGGAACATGTAGGAAGTATCTCTGTCTTTTTCTCTCCGTCTCTCTCTCAAACATCTTTCAGAAATACTTGTATATAGGAAATATGTTTCATTTGTGCAGCATGCTATTTTCTCTTTGATTTACAGCTGCGTATTATATATTAATAGCAGATGCATTTGTGTAGTCGTTAGTCCTGGAGTGATAATATTATTTTTGCTTTTCAGGTTAACAGTGACATTGTATATTCCAAGGTAATGAAAGATGGAACGAAAGAGGTTCAGTATATAGACAAATCTCATGTGGGACAGAAAATATTTACTAAAGAAATAGGAGGAGACAGCCCACATGATATAACTGATCTGTACAAGTTTTCAGAAGGTATTTTCACTTTTTCAGAACTTTTTAGAAAATATCTGATTAATGTCCTCAGGCATCTCAGGGACCAAATTACGGTATTACATGAATTGTAACGTACCATGAATTTAGAAAAAAAAGTAATGGCCGCACATCCACATACATTGATCTACTGATTCTCAGCAAATTATACAAAACTAGCAGGAGGCTGTTGGTATTTTCAGCAAATTATGTAAGCCAACTTGCAAATTTCACAGCCACCTCTTTCAAGTGGGTCCCTAAAGGTGGCCATACATTTTCAATAACTATGGGCCAACAGTTACTTCTTTTTCCAGCTGGGCTTTTTCACCACATTTACTAATTTGGCACATGTCAAGGGAAAATTGTAGCTCACCAATAAACAAATCATTACCAGAGAAAAATCATTTGGTCCTTTAGGTCAAAATTTGCTTTTTCCCTAAAGAGTTAAAGATAAGGGCCCTCATTTACTAAGACTGTTGTGTAGGTTTCTTTGTGGGTTTTAATTCCCTACAATTTATTTTCCACGGTATTTACTAAGGTTTCCCTACACTTTGCTTTTTTTTTTTTTTTACACATGCTCTGATCTGTCTGGTTTTCCTCAGCTCAAATCCACCAAATTTAAAGGGGTACTCTGTTCATAGACATGTTATCCCCTATCGAAAGGATAGGGGATAACATGTCTGATTGCGGGGGTCCCATCTCTCTGCAGCACCCGACATTCATTTAGAACTCTTGGAGTGGGCAGCGGGGGTCGCAAAGTCACAGTCACGCCCCTTGTGATGTTATACCACGCCCCCTCGGTGCAAGTCTATGGAAGGGGCGTGGCTGTTGTCACGCCCCCTCCCATAGACTTGCATTGAGGGAGCGTGATGTGATGTCATAAGGGGACATCACCACCCCCGCCGCCTGCTCCATGTCTTTGGAACAACATTTTTCGACCGCTGAGGCAGCGGAGTACCCCTTTAATGTCGAAACCTTAGTAAATATGTTGGGTTTTTGTGAAAATGTCGGGAACACGCCCCTTTTCTGAGACCACTCCCCCTTTCCCCGGCGGTCACGACCCTTTTCCGGATTTTCTTAGCAAAATGGAGAGTTAGTCTGGTTTTTTTAAATTCTGGCGCAAAATCTGGTGCAGACAGAATTTCTGGCGCAATGCGACAGAATCTGGTGCACAACCCGACAAAACATGTCGGGTTTGCAATAGTAAATGAGGACCAATATTTGCAAATGGTTTTTCTGTATTAGGCAATCTCCTCAAGCCAATGTCAGATGGGCTCTATCACAGAACTCTATAGTGATGTAAGATTTTATCCATCCATCTTAATTGTTAATATTTAAAGGACAACTGTAGTGGTACACTTTTCTATATGCCCGTGCCTGTGCCTCAAAAATAAAAAAAATAAACTCATACATACCTTCCTACGAGCCCCCGTTGGTCCGGCACAGGCCTCACGGTCCGGCAGTGCTGACGTTATTCCACTTCCTGGGGACGGGGACGCCACAGAGCCGTCGGCGTATCACCGGCCGTAGCGCTGGCCCGCTCCGGTCACTGATAGGCTGATCCCACTGTCATGTAAGGAGCTCTGGCCGGCTTCTTACATGACAGTGGGCTCAGCCTATCATCGGCCGGGGCGGGACATCGCTACGGCTGGTGATACGCCGACGGCTACCACTACAGATGTCCACTACAGATGTCCTTTAACTTTATAATTATAATGTCATGGACAAGTTTCTGCTACCTAGATGGGCTGCTGCTGAAATGCAGTCCCCTCTTTCTGCTCTAAGAAGGAGCACATAGGAAGCAAAAACGTGACAAAAAGATAATTAATTGTACATGTTTAGGATGTAGGGTTAGACGTACTTTCTGTGTATTGACCCTGAACCTTCTTTCAAGGTTTTTTCCAAACTCCCAAATACCTATTTAACTGGGTCACATGTGCTGTATTTTGCTATGTATTTGCTGCTGCGTATTTTCCTACCCATTAAATTCAAAAAGGTTGCTAAATACGCAGCTGCTTTTGCTACCTAATGACTTCAATGGGTAGGAAAATAAACAGCAGCAAACACATAGCAAAATACAGCACATGTGACCCTACCCTTAAGGTTGTAGACAATGTTTGTTTTTTCATTTTCGTTTTTTTTTTTTTCATCACCTTCTATGATCCATAGATTTTTATATTTCCACCAACATCGCTCTATAAGGCCTGTTTATTTTTTTCTTATTTGCAGGAAAAGTACTTTTTGTTTTAAGGCATTATTGATTTTAACCGTATAATATATTAAGAAACTTTTACAAAATTCTGTTCTATTTTTTATTTTTACAGCATTTAACATGTTAACTTTATTTAAAAGTCTGAGCATGGATTTAAGCTATATTTCCGATTTTTAATGCTTTGGTAACCTTTATTATTTAAGGTTATTAAGCATCCGGCTTTGTATTCCAGTATACTAGGATATCTGGGGTTTACCCAATGCATTATATATTATGTCAGCTGTATAACACAGCCATCATCTACTGCATCTAAAGTAGGCTCAGTTTCAGAGCCCACACCATATGTTGCCAGCACACCGCCATCATACATGTATGAAGATAAAAAGTTATCCCATAAAAATATTATTAGGTCATCTAGATGTCAGGACTCACCATTAGGAGCCAGCTGTACAAGCATCTCCCATTTTGATTAACTTAAAGGGGTACTCTGGTGGAAAACACTTTTTCTTTTCAAATTAACTGGTGCCAGAAAGTTAAAAGGGTACCCTGGCGATAAACATCTTATCCCCTATCAAAAGGATTGGGAATAAGATGTTAGATTGCAGTGGTCCCGCTGCTGGGGACCCCCGCGATCTCCAGGCCGGTAGCAGTGGCATGCGGAATACGGAAGCGTGGAGCTTCCGTGTTCGTGATGTCACACCATGCCCCCTCCATTCATGTTTATACAAGGTCTCCCATAGACCTGAATGGAGGGGGTGTGGTGGCTGAAGTCGCCAGTCATCCGGCATGGAGCAGATTTCGCTTTGTGCACGAATGACCAGGGTGTCGCAACGGCGATTGCAGGGGTCCCCAGCGGCAGGACCCCGCAATCAGACATCTTATCCCCTATCCTTTTGAAAGGGGATAAGATGTTTTCCACCGGAGTACCCCTTTACACAGATTTGCAAATTACTTGTAAAACTTGCAACAAGATGATAGAGTAGATCCAGCACAGTATTAACGGATAAGAACGCTGTTTATTTGGCATAAAAAGTGACAACAGTTCACAGAAGCAAGGGCCAAGGAGTTACCAAGGAGTTACCAAGGAGTTACTTCTTGGTCCTTGCTTCTGTGAACTGTTGGCACTTTTGATGCCAAATAAACAGCGTTCTTATCCGCTATAACTGTGCTGAATCTACTCTATCATCTTTTTGCAGATTTGTAAATTACTTCTATTCAAAAATCTTAATCCTTCCAGTAGATATCAGCTGCTGTATGCTACAGAGGAAGTTCTTTTCTTTTTGAATCACTTTTCAGTCTGACAACAGCTCTGTCTGCTGACACCTCTGTTCGTGTCAGGAACTGTCCATAGCAGGAACAAATCCCCATAACAAACCTCTTCTGCTCTGGACAGTTCCTGACATGGACATAAGTGTCAGCAGAGAGCACTGTGGTGAGACTGAAAAAAAATTCAAAAAGAAAACAACTTCCTATGGACCATACAGCAGCTGATAAGTATTGGAAGGATTCTGATTTTTAAATAGAAGTAATTTACAAATCTGTGTTAAAGGAAAACTGTCAGCTTGCTTTTATTGGGGGAGGGGATTTTTAATTTTTTTTTACTTTTTATTTTTACATTTTTTTTACTTTTTATTTTTTACACTTTTTATGTCCCCATAGGGGACTATCTATAGCAATGCTTTGATTGCTCATACTGTGCAGTGCTATGCATAGGACACAGCACTGCTCAGTATTATCGGTGATCTTCTGCTCTGGTCTGCTCGATCTCAGACCAGAGCAGAAGACCCCGGGAGATGGCCGGAGCCAGGTGAGGGGACCTCCGGCCGCCATGCTGAATGATCGGATCGCCGCGGCAGCGCTGCGGGCGATCCGATCATCCAATCAAAGTACCGCAATGCTGCAGATACGGTGATCTGTATTGGTAACGGCATCTGAGGGGTTAATGGCGGACATCCGAGTGATCGTGGATGTCAACCATTATGGGCGGGAACCTGCCGTGTATGACGCGAGCACCCTTCCGATGCTCGCGGTCATACACAGGACATAAATGTACGTCCTGGTGCGGGAAGTCCCGCCAAACCAGGACGTACATTTACGTCCATGGTCGTTAAGGGGTTAAAGTTTAGTTCTTGTAAAGAATATGTGGTAACACAGAGGTGCAGGTTATAATTATCAAGTCGTGACACCAGGGCACCGTTAGCTATGCATAGGACACAGCACTGCTCAGTATTATCGGCGATCTTCTGCTCTGGTCTGCTCAATCTCAGACCAGAGCAGAAGACCCCGGGAGACGGCCAGAGCCAGGTGAGGGGACCTCCGGCCGCCATGCTGGATGATCGGATCGCCGCGGCAGCGCTGAGGGCGATCCGATCAACCAATCAAAGTACTGCAATGCATCAGATACCGTGATCTGTATTGATCATGGCATCTGAGGGGTTAATGGCGGACATCCGAGTGATCACGGATGTTGGCCATTACGGGCGGGAACCTGCTGTGTATGACGCGAGCACCCTTCCGATGCTCGCGGTCATACACAGGACATAAATGTACGCCCTGGTGCGTGAAGTCCCGCCAAACCAGGACGTACATTTACGTCCATTGTCGTTAAGGGGTTAAAGTTAAGTTCTTGTAAAGAATATGTGGTAACACAGAGGTGCAGGTTATAATTATCAAGTCGTGACACCAGGGCACCGTTAGCCTTTACACGGTCCAAGGTGGAGACAGCTTCTTCTGAGCCAGGCATTGGGCAACAAACATACCCTTTTCGGGTTTCGGATAACTGTCTTTTTCTGAGGCAGGGGTAGATGATTCAACACTCACAGTACAAAGCAGAGTAAAAGGGATGAAGTGTAACCCTTGGGAACCCTGTTGCCTTGCTGGGACTTATTGTACTTTTCACCCACTTGAATTAGAGAGACTTGATACTTGGTAAGTCATGCTGACTAGGGTTCTGCTAAGGTCCAGTTATTGACACCGCCAGAGTATGACTCGCCAACTGTACGGGGAACACTTGCAGAATGGCAGGGTTGATTTGATTAGAGAGGTTTTCTTCAGGCTTTCCTTGGAATAACCTCATGCTTCTTCCAACTCTTTTCCACACTGTAGCTCACATGAAGCTCTGTTCGGGAGCTTAGCTAGCTCTTCCCTGGGCAACTCCTCCCCCCATAAACTATTTTCTGGGACAATTTGGGGTTCCCATTGGGAAATCAGGGTCAACTGGTTACTCTGCATCTCCTTTCTTAAGGGTACAGTACACATATAATACAAGAATACAGTAAATGCAGCAATGTGCATAAGCATAGTAAACTTTAGAACAGTGGGCCCATCACAGGAGCAGAAGGCATGCCTGAGGAGATCTGCAGCCCATGGGACAGCCTTTGGGGCTGGGACACCATAAATATATGCAAAAATCAGGTAATAAACGTACACATTGAAAGCAACTAACAACCTGAAGACATTTCATAAATACACAGAAGGCAGTATTTAATAATTCATTTGTAGACCCCTACTGGTCTCTAAGGGCGGTGGGCTTCCTGCATTGAACTACTCTATCTTGGATACAATATATATTGCAAAGCAAACATGACCTGCTAATCAATGTCATTATTTATGCTAATATTTTATTGATTACATTAATTACACATAAAATGTAACTAATGCTGTAGCCCGAGTTACACAGCTACTTACTGCTGAGATAGCATTTTCTTTTGTCTGGAATTTTGTTGTCTGTGTACGGAGCCTATTGTTATTCATCCAGCCTTTTAGATGAAAAACTGCATCTCTCGAAAGCTCAAAATGCAACCCTGTGACAAAACATATGCACTTTTCTTACTGAAATGAATTCAGAGCAAACGCTGGAGGAGTCATTGAGATGTAGCCGGTGAATATCTGAAAGAACATGTTAATGAATGGTATAGTAAATATTTTAGCATTTATTGCAGTTTTGGAATGAAAGTAAAAAGGAAAGGAAATTGGAAAAAAGTCTAGTAAAAGAAAGCATGTCAGTGATCACCATTAAGGTTTTTCAATATTTAATGGGAGGGCTATTTGCCATGCAATCCCTGAGAGATTTGTAGTGTGAGTACTGTGCGGTTGCTTAGTTACTGGATCCCAAGAGGATGGATGTGAGGAAAGGTTGTAGAATGAAAACCAAGCATTTAACGAGAGAGTGGAGCAATGACATCCAACAGGAAAGCTGAAAGTGTCACATACAATCCACGTTCCTAATAAGCTCTAAACCATATACGATGTCATTTTACTATTGTATCTGGTCACAGGAAGAGATGGAATATGTGGAGGGAGCCGTCATTCCAAGCTGTTGGATTTCATCAGAGATGCAGTGATCATTGCAGTGTAAAGGATTATGTAATACCGCTCAATGTTTTATTAAAGGGGTACTCCGATCATAACCTTTTTTTCTTTTAAATCAACTGGTGCCAGAAAGTTAAACAGATTTGTAAATGACTTCTATTAAAAAAAATCTTAATCCTTCCTGTACTTATTAGCTGCTGAATACTACAGAGGAAATTCTTTTCTTTTTGGAATTCTCTCTGATGACATCACGAGCACAGTGCTCTTTTCTGACGTCATTATAATAATAATAATAACAACAACAACTCTTTATTTCTTGTTGTCCTTAGTGGGATTTGAACCCAAGTCCCCAGCACTGCAAGGCAGCAGTGCTAACCACTGAGCCACCATGCTGCCCTTAGCATACATTTGCTATGCACGGTTGCTAAAATGGACAGAGATGTCAGCAGAGAGCACTGTGCTCGTGATGTCATCAGTGTTCCAAAAAGAAAGGAATTTCCTCTGTAGCATTCAGCAGCTAATAAGTACTGAAAGGATTAAGATTTTTTAATAGAAGTCATTTACAAATATGTTTATTTTCTGGCACCAGTTGATTTAAAAGAAAAAAGGTTTTCACCTGAGTACCCCTTTAATCTTACAAATTGCTGATTTATCAAAAATATGTATTTATTTACATACAGGTTTATCATTGTGTAAAAATTGCAGGTCCTCTTTCAATCTTAAATAAACTCCTTAAATTTCCTTAGGCAAATGAAACATAATTTATTTAACCCCTTAGGCCATGTTCACATGTCAGAATTTCTGTGTCGGATTCCGCATTGCAGCAGAGTCCCGTTGAATTCAATGGGATTCTGCTGCGCTCTGCACAAGGCGAAATTTCCGTGACAGATGTTTCAGGCACGGAAATTCCATTTTCTGTGTCCGAACAAAGAATGAATAGGTTCATTCTTTGTGCGGTGTTGGCACAGAATGCAAAGCTGTCTATGAGATGACGCATTCCTGTGCGGTCCTAGCACTGGCATATTATGCTGGCATCCTGCAGTTTGCGGAATGTTCCGTTGTGTGAACATAGCCTTAAAGGGGTACTCCAGTGGAAAACTTTTTTTTTTAAATCAACTGGTGCCAGAAAGTTAAACAGATTTGTAAATTACTTCTATTAAAATTTTTTTAATCCTTTCAGTACTTACTAGCTGCTGAATACTACAGAGGAAATTATTTTCTTTTTGGAACACAGAGCTCTCTACTGAATCACGAGCACAGTGCTCTCTGCTGTCATCTGTCCATTTTAGGAACTGTCCAGAGTAGGAGAAAATCCCCATACTAAACATATGCTGCGCTGGACAGTTCCTAAAATGGACAGAGAATTCAGCAGAGAGCACTGTGCTTGTGATGTCAGCAGAGAGCTCTGTATTCCAAAAAGAAAATAATTTCCTCTATAGTATTCAGCAGCTAATAAGTACTGGAAGGATTAAGATTTTTTAATAGAAGTAATTTACAAATCTGTTTAACTTTCTGTCACCAGTTGATTAAAAAAAAAAAAGTTTTCCACTGGAGTACCCCTTTAATGGCAAGCTGCTAGTAGTGCTGTGCAAAATAAATATGCAGACACAGTAGATCAGACAGGTTGGCTTCTGGTGTGTATCCTGAGGCTTGTAATTCACCTGAAACACTGCAATGCCAAAGCTGTAGATTTCAGGCAATTCTGGATTAACCCTGCCAGCTACGGAGATGACTAAGCCTGACCCAAAGCCCAATAGGTCCCAGATGGCAATAAGGCACTAGTATAATCATTTGCTTTCTGGCTTGTAAAGAACACAGCTTCCTCAGCCACTGGCACTATTGACAAAGAATGTAGAAGGTGTGGCCCTCTTGTGCCAAAACATGCAAAAATGTTGTGCAAGTCATGTGACACAGACTGTGGCATAAATTGTACCAATGCATTTGCAATAATAAGTCTGGGCCATTCTGTACCTCCATAAAAGATTTGAGGCACATATTATAGGATGTGTATAATACATATAGATATAGGCATTAATACAATGGAGGAAGGATCCGGCTTCACAGCAAGGACTGCTAAAATCCAAACTTTATTTGTTCATTAAAACCTGGAATGAAGGGAAGATAAAAGACACGTTGACGCGTTTCGGGCTGGATGCTAGCCCTTAAAGGAAATCTGTCACCAGAATCACCCGCACTAAACCTGTTACACAGGCTTGTAGTGCGGGTGATCCTGATTAAAACGCTTCTTACCTGGTTAAAAATGGTTCAGCGCTTCTTCAGATATCTTTATCTTTAGTTTTCTGTTATTCCCTGGCTTGGGACTCAGTGGGAGGTGTTATCATCTGGGACTCGGCTATACGTCATTCTAGCTGGGCGGAGCGGCCGCCCGGCTCATGAATATTCATGAACTTATCCTCGTAGTCTAACTCCTTTTTCTAGGTCTGGTGGGGAGGGCCGCGCATGCGCCGCGTTCCGTACACCCGGAAGCAGCGTTCTCCCCCCGGCTTCACTCGAGCTGCGTCCCAATACAAGTAAGAAGACGGGCTGCATGAGTGAAAAGCCGGGGGAGAACGCTGCTTCCGGGTGTACGGAACGCGGCGCATGCGCGGCCCTCCCTACCAGACCTAGAAAAAGGAGTTAGACTAGGAGGATAAGTTCATGAATATTCATGAGCCGGGCGGCAGCTCCGCCCAGCTAGAATGACGTGTGGCCGAGTCCCAGATGATAACACCTCCCACTGAGTCCCAAGCCAGGGAATAACAGAAAACTAAAAATATAGATATCTTAAGAAGCGCTCAACCATTTTTAACCAGGTAAGGAGCGTTTTAATCAGGATCACCCGCACTACAAGCCTGTGTAACAGGTTTAGTGTGGGTGATTCTGATGACAGATTTCCTTTAAGGCATTAGGCTGCTTTATACTTACTCTGCTCCAGGGCCACACCACCTCTCTCTGGCTACATCACACAGTTGTTTGACACAGAGGGCTTGCCTGTCTGTGGTGGCCCTGTGTAGCTCTGCGGCACGCATGATGGTCAACTGTGTAAGCGGAGAGAGGTGGTTTGGTCCCGGATCAGAGCGGACACCGGGCTCAACATCTCTGACTGTTGACCTGACTCCTGAAAGAATTATAAAGCTGTTACTTGTAAGTAGAAAGCCGCCTAAAATATGCTTGTTAAGCCCTAGTGTACTGTGTATGCAGCTTCATAAGCATGCAGTATTTAAAGCTTTAAAGCTTCTGGGCCCAATAGGATCCATTTCATGCCATTCATAGTACTAATGCCTACAAGATTGTACACCACTAACAGCAATGGGAGAGAATTTAATTTCACAGTCGCTGCCCAACTACTGCCTAATGGTAACATATATAGAATATTTAGAATTTCTGATAGCGCTGAGTTAGCATTTGAACATTTTAGTTAAAAGTATGTTTTTCCAAAGTTTTCTTTGTGAAAAAAATGTAATATATAAAAATGTAATATCAAAGAACATTGATACATGTTGTATATAGATGAGGTGCTAATCAAATAATTTGCAAGCACAATAAGTAGATGTTGCCTTTGGCGTAGACAACAAGAAACACACTTCAAACTGATTTCTTAATTTTGTTCTAGTAAAAGTCCCCGGAGATGCTAAAGAACTTTTGCTGGGATTTTTGCTAAGTAGCCAAGAGTCCCCCTTTAGGTGAAAAATGTTTCAAATATATAAATATAGCAGAGTTTAATTTGTCTGATGTAACGGGTGACTTTTAGCTTTATTTTTTACAATCTTAATTGTCTTTTTTTCTTTTACAGGTACTGAAGAAGAGAGACTGGCACTTGACGCTGCACTCATGTATGGTGTCAAAAAGGAATTTCGAGATGAGGAACAGTTTCTATCTGGTCTTGACACTACAATGGAATTTCAAGAAGATAATGCTGTGTTTGGCAGTGACTTCAAAGTCACTTTGACATTCAAAAACCAAAGTTCAAACCGTTACACAGTGTCAGCCTTCCTAACGGGACATGTGGTGTTTTATACGGGGGTCCAGAAAGCAGAGTTTAAGAACAAGACCCTCCAAGTGATCTTGGACCCACTATCTAGTAAGATATAGAATAAAAAAAAATACATAAATTATAATTGTGTATTAATATTTTTCATTGGGCATTATTTTGAGAATTGTTTTCATGTAGATTGTTGCTGATAATATTTTGACATATAGGAAGCAAATGTTTTGATTAATATGACATTCTTATACATTAAAACAACCCGACAACATAATTTCAAAGGTTTAATATTAGGGCAACTCCATAATCAATTTTTATTACATGTTCTACAATACATTTTCACTAAACAGGGTCAGACTTTCTTCACGAATGGATAAAATAGTGCTCACCCCTGTGACCCTCAATCTCTGTCATAGAAAATCCCTTTCCTGATTACCTCGGGGAGACAGGGTTACTGGCAGGTCTTGTTGGGTTTACAGCAAATCCTAGCATGTTTCAATCCTTCAGCCTTAGCAGGTTACTATAAATGTGGTAAATTATCAATGACAAGCCAAGGAAGTATGAGAATGAAATGTAAAATAGAATTTCTAGCAGCAAAATGTAATAATTGTACACAATAATGTTTCCCATGGTTTATCATTTTTTCCACAATTGCATTTCATTCCAAAAACTGTACTAGAACTGCAGCACACAGTCTTAAAGGGGTATTCCAGGATTTTTTTTTTATTTGACTATGTAAAATTAGTGTAGTTCACAATATAGTATCTGTACCTGTGTTTGAGGGCTGGTCTCCCAATTCTCATGTAATCTTTGCACGGATGTTTATTTTTAATAGCAGACAAAATGAGTGTCGTCTTCAATGGGTGGAGCGACTGCTGGTTGTGAAGGAGATGAATCTCCATAGGGCTGCAGGGAATTGTAACTCAGGTGTGCAAAGAAGGGATCCTGGGACTTGTAATTGGAGGGAGGGAACTGCGACAGGAAATAACCATTTCACTAAAAAATGCAGCAGCGTAATAGTGGACTCACAACACAGCAATTTAGCCCCAAGACAAGCGCGGATCCTTCAAAAGCTATTCACTACTGTCTGGCATGTAACCACTAAGGTCAACTTATGGAAAATAAATACATTTCAAATGGCCTTTTAGGGAAATCAAATTTATTAAACATGGGATCCAGAGAATAAAACAGCTATTAAACATATATTGAAAAAGAGATGTCGGAGGCACTCCCCATTGCAATAAAATACTGTACTTTATTCCATGGAGAGCAACAAACTGCAGGTGCATAGCGTGGGACGCCAACAGCGCTGTAGCGCATCTTCAGACCACTCCCCCCTCTCAGTAAGTACTCCATGTCAGGAACTGTCCAGAGCAGGAACAAATCCCCATAGCAAACCTATCCTGCTCTGGAAAGTTCCTAACATGGACAGAGGTGTCAGCAGAGAGCACTGTGGTTAGACAGAAAATAAATTCAAAAAGAAAAGGACTTCCTTTGGAGCAAACAGCAGCTGATAAGTACTGGAAGGGTTAAGATTTTTAAAGAGAAGTAATATACAAATCTGTTTAACTTTCTGGCACAGGTTGATTAAAAAACAAAAACAAACGTATTTTCCACCAAAGTACCCCTTGTCAGACTTAAAAGAACTATAAAACTTCCTCTGGAGCATACAGCGGCTGAGACTGGAACTAGAAGTACTGGATGGCTAAGACTTTTAAATAGAATTAATTTACAAATCTGTTAAACTTTCTGCCACCAATTGATTAAAAAAAAAATTCCACCGGAGTACCCCTTTAACGTCTGTGTTTTGAGTTATTTTGAGAGGACAGGAAAATTAAAAACTGTTATACTGTGCACTCACTACTTTACAGTGTTGTCACATGAAAAGATAGAGTAAAATGTTCACCAAAATGTGAGTAGTATACACACTCATGTGAGACACTGTATCAGCAGGTTACTGTGGGTGATGCTGCTGTCATTTTTCATCTAAAGCTAAAATAAGTTTTGTCACCAATACAGACTAAGACTGTTAAGGGGTTAAAGAAGACATAAAAAATATTTAAAATAGTGAAATACATTTGCAATATTTATTATGAGATTAAGATATGCCTTAAATTATTTTAAATGAATAAACAAATATGTGAGCATACAAAGTAGAAGACATCCTTCATGCACACCGTACTTCATAGAATACATAGAATACTATTCAGAAACTTGATTTAAAGGGGTTGTGCGCTGCCCTGCCTTTCGGAGCTCCGCTCACAGCGTCCAGAAGTTCATTACTCCGAACGCTGTGTGCGGGCCTCCGTGTTCGCGGCCGTTGGGCGTGACGTCACGCCCGGCCCCCTCGTGACGTCAAGCCGCTGTCACGCCCCCTTCCCATAGACTTTGGTAGAGGGGGCGGGCATGACGTCACGCCCGGCGGCCGCAAACACGGAAGCCCGCACACAGCGTTCGGAGTAATGAACTTCTGGACGCTGTGAGCGGAGCTCCGAAAGGCAGGGCAGCGCACAACCCCTTTAAGATCACTAAAGAGAAAACGACAACAAAATATTTCATTTTAATAATGTGTTTGCAATATCATAAAACACAAATTGGAAATTGGATTCCCATTTTGGAGATATCATGTCTTTGTACAGTGATCCCTCAACCTACAATGGCCTCAACATACAATAGTTTCAACATATAATGGCCTTTCCTGGACCATTGTAAGTTGAAACCAGACTCAACATACAATGCTAAGGACAGTCCAGATCTGTGAAACGTGTCAATGGCTGGACGATCTGACGAATCAGAATGGGCAATTTACTGGTAAAACCCCTGTATTACTGAAGCGTATGCACTGACTGATGTCTGGTAGCGCCCCCTACAGTACAGGGAGGTATTACATGTTCTGTACTCTTTACCTGTGCCAGGGTTACCTGCTCCTTTGGACACCAGGTAAGGGCGACTCCATGTTACTTTTTTAGGACATTGCATGCACTGTACAGGACCCCGAAGAAGCTCCTGTCCTCTACATAGACCAGTGTTTCCCAAACAGGGTGCCCCCAGCTGTTGCAAAACCAGCCTTTGGCTGTCCGGGCATGCTGGGAGTTGTAGTTTTTCAACAGCTGGAGGCTCCCTGCTTGGGAAACACTGACATAGACAGTGATTTACAGATCTCAGCAGATCTTTATTACTTTTATATGTAAAGGACTTGCTTTATCTATATTAGTTATCTACTTATTTTTCTTTAAAGGAGTAGTCCAGTGGTGACCCAGTGGTGAACAACTTATCCCCTAACCTAAGGATATTGGATAAGTTTGAGATCGCGGGGGGTTCGACCACTGGGGCCCCCTGCGATCTCCTCTACGGAGCCCCGACAGCCCGTGAGAAGGGGGCGTGTCGACCTCCGCACAAAGCGGCGCCTGACACGCCCCCTCAATACAACTCTATGGCAGAGCCGAAGCGCTGCCTTCGGCAATCTCCGGCTCTGCCATAGAGATGTATTGAGGGGGCGTGTCAGCCGCCGCTTTGTGCGGGGGTCGACACCCGCTATCTGGCGGAGAGTCTGGCCCCCGTACAGAGAGATCGCAGGGGGCCCCAGCGGTTGGACCCCCCGCGATCTCAAACTTATCCCCTATCCTTAGGATAGGGGATAAGTTTTTCACCACTGGACTACCCCTTTAATTCTCGCTTTTTTTCCTATTTTTGGATGGCATTTTGGTGGCTTCAGAACCAATTACCAGGTTTCCATAGAGTTCTGGTCTCAACATACAATGGTTTCAACATACAATGGTCGTCCCAGAACCAATTAATATTGTAACTTGAGTGACCACTGTATTATCTTCAACTTTTTTGTAATGTTGCCAACTCTGCATTTGGGTGATTTACATTAAAGTCTATTCATTAACTTCAGATTATATTATTGAAGGCTGGAAAGAGCCGCAGCATCAGTAGACACTTCAGTCAAGCACATATATTCCTTGTTGGTGTATTGAGTGTGAAGAGGTGGAATTTGGGCATATTACCATTTAGTTACTTGCAACAAACAAGATGAATGTACATAAGATGTGATACTTAAATTCAATTCAAATGACCACTTCAGAATGTAAATTGCATTTTCTCTATTCCATTTCATTTTTCCATTAGCCAAAACTGTGGATGTTCAAATAAGAGCCGGGGAGTACATGAGCAATATAGTGGAGCAGGCATCCCTACATTTTTTTGTCACAGCTCGCATTAATGAAACAAAGAAGATAATGGCCAAACAGAAGATTGTCGTATTGCAAGTTCCAGAGTTACGCATTAAGGTAAGAGCCATCTCCAGAGCCAGATCACTACGAAAACTGGAGAAACCTTCCTATGCTTGTGCCTACTTCTATATTAATAACCATCTTAAGCATCAGGGTTGTCTATATGATTCTGTAATGGAGAATTCAAGGTTATTAACACAAGCTACTTATATATATTGACAATATATATGACAAGGTATCAGTTTTGAAGGTCAATGAGATACTCCACCTAAAGGCCTAGAAATCGAATCTTACTTATTATTATAATGTGACACACATGGGAAAAAGTGGTACTGTCCTTCATCTCTAAACAGTTAATCTTGTTTTCTACAATTACTTATATGACAAGACAAGATCTTTTGCAAATGAATATGTTTAGAAATTAGGTGAAGGTTATAACATGGGGCATATGAACAGGAAAAGAACATTCAAATAGTGTTGACTTGCCAGCATAAAGTCAGATGTCATATATTTTTTTTTATGCTTAAAGGTACTGGAATTTCGGAATCCTGGACTTTGGTTTAAAACACAAATTACTTCAAGGGGTACTCCGCCTCTAGACATCTTATCCCCTATCCAAAGGATAGGGGATAAGATGTCTAATTACGGGGGTCCCGCCGTTGAGGACCCCCACGATATCAGCTGTGGCACCCCAGTCATCCGGTGTACGGAGCAAACTTCGCTTCATGCTGGATGACTGGTCATGCGGGGCCAGAGGCTCGAGACATCACGGCCACACCCTTTTGTGACATCACGGCCACGCCCCCTCAATGCACGTCTATGGGAGGGGGTGAAATGGCCTCCGGTGCTGCACCTGAGGCTCTAAACGAATGCCGGATGCAGCAGGGAGATCGCCGGGGCCCCAGCAGCATGACCCCCGTGATCGGAGATCTTATCCCCCTATCCTTTGGATAGGGGATAATATGTAGGGGCAGAGAACCCCTTAAAGTGGCACTTCAGGATAAGTGATAATTTTCTGGTTGCAGGGTTCCGAACGCTGAGAACCCCCCATGAACTTCAGAATGGGGCCCGTCTCTAACTATGCATGGAGCACACGCTGCATCATGCACTGTGTATGGGAGCACCAGAGATACCTGAATACAGCTCTTGTGTAGCTCAGGCACTCCCATAGACTTGCCAACACTTCCCTCCATGCATAGGAGGCCATGTTTTGGAGTTTGCAAGGGTCTCACCTGTCAGACCGCCCCACAATCACAGTTTCATCAAGTTTTGTGCTTTTGTAGAGTAGATAATGTGACACCAATAAAAACATTGCATTTCCAGATTCCAGATGGACCCACAAATATTGTTGGGACATCTTCCAACAGCTTACTTAGGGCTATGTCTTTAAGTCTCTGTGCCTAAGGGGACCTGAAGTCTTATCTTCCACATTAGAAACATTTTGAAGAAACAAACTGCATATGGTTAGTGGAGGACAGGTTTTCCAAGGAATTCACACAGACAACAAGGCAGGTTATTGGCCCCTTGCTTTATTGGCCCCTCATCATAAAGCAACCCCTCTGTAACAAATCAATTACAGAGGACAACACTGGACCTTAGTACCTACGTGATTCTGTGCGGCTGCAGACGTTGCACCTACAGTCATGAAATTAGTGTAGGCACATGTACTGCTTGTAGAAGGGGTTTTCAAGTGAAAACTTACTGATGGACTATCCTCAGGAATCAGGATAGAACATCAATACCTAATCAGAGGGATGTCAACACCCAGCACAACGCCTTAACCACAGCACCTGCATTACATAGTGAATTGAGCTGGCCGACCATGCTGGGTTACCGCTGCTCTGCTCCCATTCACATCAATGGGAGATCAGCTGTAGCAAGGCTAAGTTCACATCACATTTGCTCTGTACGTTCTCCATATATGTCAGCAACTTGTCAAAAAAGGATTCTGCCATATACTGCGGAGTATGGACAGAGTATGGAGTATGGATCTGCATTTGGCAGATTTTCTGAATGTAAATGATTATTTTGCATGACTGGAAAGCTCAGACAGGCACGTTTTTAATTTGTGTATAGTACAGTACACCTATATGTTCAGACAATGGTCCAAACGGGTCACTAGTTGACTCAATGGGCTCACTAGCTGTATGTGTCTTGCCTGCATCCTCATTTGGTAAGTTGCCGATATATATGCCAGCAAATATGATATGAACCTAGCCTGTGCAGCCACTGCACAATGAACATAGCCTTCTGCTTATATATTGTATATGTACACACCACATATTTTTGCATTTGAATTTACAGTAAACATGGCATTACCTTCTTTTTTTATATGGACACTGTACAATTATTGCAGCATTTTCATAATTTTCCATTTTGCCTGTGAAGTCCCCATAGGCACAATAATGCATCTTTAAATGCGAGGCTGATGGACGGATCTGTCAGTCCCTAACCTAATAAAAGAGGGCATCAACTCCTGCTAATACAGATGTAATGCATTTCAGTGCAGTAGGGTGCAAACACAGAAGCAGATTCTTATTCTTCTAATAGTGACTGAGATGATGATGCCATTCTTCGCTCTACACAGTAGATATTTAATATACAGATCACCAACATAACAAAGAACATTGTATAGGAATGTACGCTCCTACCCACTTATAATTATCACTGATATTATGAAAAATAATTATATTCCCATTAGCTCACCAGCTGCTTATGTGCCGTAATTTACTTATTCTGTACAGAAAATGTAATTAACACACTGTATCTAAATCCGTTATCTGTTATGTGGAGAGTTACAACACAAAGGGAAGATTTTAGGTTGGTCTTTTTATCATAGAAAGATTAAAAAAAGATTTAGAATTTGCTTTAGAAAACACACCCTTTTGATGGTACTCTTTATAGTCTATGTTTTTTTTTCAAGTCAGGTTGACTTTATTCTACTTCTTTATGGCTAGTGGAGAGTAAGAATGGAAAGGCCTCCTTCTCCACAGAGACAGCAACATAGGTTTGCAAAAGGGTTGTGACATCATGAAATGGTATTACATTGTACAATGTATAATGTATAGGACCCTCTTTTTTTTTTTTAAGTAAAAAGAAATAATCATAGTTTGGAAAGCCTTGGCCAGGTACAACCAGGCAGTATACTACTACCCCCATACACACACCTTGGAGTTTTAGTCTACTGACTTTTACGTGGGAGTCACAAGAATAAAAGAATTGCTGCTGCTGTGGCGACCCTGACAGAGCAAACCTTCCACTAAACCGAAATGTTGGATGGCAAAATATAGCATAGAATTATGTTGAAATACATTGAAATATAGAAGTCCCCAGGAGTTACTACAACTCCAATGTTGTGTTCCATTAGTGGTTTGTGCTGTCATCAAAGAAAATTTTGATTTGTCCTAAGGGTAAATTCACACTGCTGAATTTCCGCAGAATTCCACGAGTGGAATTCCGTGAGTGGAATTCTGTGCAGTGAACATCACTATCAGTTTGAATGGGTCTTCTGCAAGACCCGTTCACGCAAAGGAATTTCAGCGGCAGTCAATTCCGCTGCTGAAATTGTTCTATGCAAAGAAGGAACATGCTCATTCTTTGTGCGGAAGTCCGCAAAGTTTTTTTGACGGCGGCCGCCAGACGGGATCTCCGCACGGGATTCCACGAGCGGAGAATCCGCACTGTTAATGTACCCTAAGGAGTATGCAGGCCTGAACAATCATGGCAGCGCATTTCTCTTCTCGATCTGTATATATGTCAGCAAGATGGTCACATAGACTTATATTATGAGACAGTCTCCGTCACGTAACATAGAGGTGAGAGAGAACATGCTAAGGGCATGTTACATTTGTTACCACTTTTAGTACTGAATACCATGAAATAGTTAAAATAATAAAAATAATACTTATCAATGCTATCTCAAGACCCCATCTTGGCCAAATTCACATGTGAAGGTTGCAGGTTCTCGTTTCGCTGGGCCCCCACTTTAGGGAATATACTTTCCCCCAGTGCGTTCATTTCTGAACGCCCTTGCAGCACTACTTGGTTACACATCAAGGGTTTTCATAAATATGGATCTTCACGCTGCGTGGTGTGCAAATTTGCTTTTCAAACTAACACTACTCTTAACCAGGATACAAGCAAATGTTTTCCTATACAAGCCTTCATGAATTGCCAATCTGGTTTTGTAGTATATAGAATTTGTTGTAAGTCATGTAATTTGTCTTACATTGGCTGCACTATACGCCCTCTGAAAAAAAGGATTCAGGAGCACATTCGTGCTATTGCGAATCCGCACCATGTGAACATCTCGGGTGCCTCTCGGCACTTTCGTGATGTTCACTTAGAAGATATTTCCTCCTTAATTTTTCATGGCGTGGAGCTAGTAGGCAAACCCTGTCGAGGCGGAGATCATGTAGCGTTACTACGTAATAGAGAGGTGTATTGGATACACACATTGCATACCGCACAACCTTCTGGTTTAAACTACAGGACGGACCTAATATTTCATTATAAACATTTATGACTTTCCTGTGCTTCTTATTCTTATTTTAATAGTTTTTCTTGGATAGGTTATCATCTTATGTATATCAATTTTTCCCATGCAATTTATTGTTTTGGTTTCTCATCCATGATATCATAGGTACTAATTATGTCAGTATGTTACTACAATTGTATTGTGTACGAGTTGATCCGACTGTGATGAGGCAAGAGCCCTCCCCCTCACTTACAGATCCCCATGTATTCCTGGCTGTACCTGAGAACTTGTGTGCATTGACAAAGGGTCTTAGCCGAAACGCGTCCACCCTGTCTCTCCTATTGTTGCTTTGTACTGGCTGTACCGCTTGCCTTGCGGATTTTATCTGGTTCTAATAAAGCTTTCATCATTTACCACTGGCTGTTCTACTGTTCAACAATTAAGGATAGAAGTTTCCAGATCAGGGAGAGCAGGCCGGATGGGACACACATGTTGCGGGAGTGGGCAGGATTGGACACACATGTTGCGGTAGCAGGCGGGGTTGGACACATACTGTATGTTGCGGGAGCGGACAGGATTGGACACACATGTTGCGGTAGCCGGCGGGGTTGGACACACATGTTGTGAGAGTGGGTGAGATTGAACAAATATGGTGTGGGAGCAGGCGAGATTGGACACACGTGTGCGGGGGCAGGCGGGAGTGGAATAAACATCTTGAGGGAGCAGGCAGTATTGGTCAGAAATCCAGTGGGAGAAAGAAAACATTCCGCGCAGGGCTCTAGATCACTGGACATCATAGTGGGTTGGAGAAAAGTAAATAGATCCCCTGGTCACCCAAAGATATATTTTGTCAGTTCCATTAGCTCCTTGGCAATTAGTAATACAAAAACACCCATGATCCATTGGAGCCTTAAATACAATATAATCAGATTGCTGTAGATGATCAGATTTGTTTATTATTCTCATATGTTTATGTTGTGTATAATTACATGTCTCATTTCTTACACATGTACCCTTTGTATGCTCTTGACATCAAATGCTTTAAGGATAATGTCTAGATAAATAAATACTTAAAGTGGGAGCCCACTGTAACATTGCTTGCTGATTCACAAACTTGTTAGTTTAGCATAAAAAAATAAAATTCAGGCCAAATAAAAAAACACACAAACACAAAATTAGGTCAGGATAGATTTCATACACCTAAGGCAAAAATTAAAAAGCATAAAGCCGGTATTTATTATTGTAGGTTTAAGTGAAGCATTTTTTACACCTTTTTTTTGTGTGCTGATAATGTGTAGGAGCACCACATTTATTAAATGGTCGCATAAAAAATATGGACGTTCCAACTAAGCCCTGTTGATGAAAATATAGAACTTTTTTGCGCCTTTTCATAAAAAGGCCCAGTTCATAAAAACCGTCCACATCATGTGTATTGCCAAAATCAGTGGATTGCGACTCAAAATCAGCAAAAATGTGTAAACCAAAATGTGAAAAAAAGGTGCAAATAAACCCTGCTTGCGCCTTTTTTTCCGCCTTTTGTAGATCAAAAAACAGTCTAAAGAAAATGATAAATGTCAGCCGACATCTTTTAACTTGTCTGTTTATTCCATTCCATTGCAGAAACTAAAGAATGAAATAAACAGTGAAATGATTATGCAACACATTTCAGATTATAAAAACAGAAGAAACTATTAGATTAAATGTACCTGCTGATATGCTGAGTTTGAGGCATCACTGACAGGTTCTATATTTTCATCAACAGGGCTTAGTTGGAACGTCCATATTTTTTATGTGATGAATTGAATAAAAATCAAGAAAAGTATAATACTATGTTACGAAAAAAACGAAACAAAAAAGAAAAGCAACAACGAAAGAGTAGTCCATTGCAGTTTATGCAATACTCTTTATTTACAGGATACGGACATGTACAAAAGTGACGCTTTCGTCTGCAATACACAGCCGAAACGCGTCACTTATGTACATGTCCGTATCATGTAAAAGAAGAATATTGCATTGAATCTGCGCTGGACTACTTTTTTGTTGTTGTGGATTCTAAGGTGTAATTGGAGTGTCCCAGTCTGAGATGCAGAGGAAGCAAGGGGGTCAGCTGAATACTCTATTAACCCCCCCCCCCCCCCCCCAACAAAAAAAAAAGGCAGCAGGCTGAGCAAAACTGGTTTATAAGGAGAGTTTAAAAGACAGTGGTACTGGGGCCTACAATGCCTTAGGGGTCTCGGGACCTTCAGCCACTCTTTTTTGAGGTAAAAAGAGGTAGGGAGTTGGCTCCAAATGTTTGGGACTCTTAATTTTTAAGTTTAATTGTGTTGTTGGCTCGGCTTTCTACATTATTGATATAGACTTCAGTGGAGAGAGTCATGTACATATTCAGCCACTTCTTTTACATGTGACTCTGATTAGGGGTCAGGTGGGATCCAAAATGTAGAATGGTGGCTCTCAACAACCTTTATCTGGCATACGGTCTAAGAATCACCAAAGAATGATCAAAGAGTTAAGGGTCATTGTTACTTAATTAAAAATATATTATGCAATATATATTGACCATAATGTCTTTATATTGTATTTTTAAGATTGATAATCTAATGTAGATTAAAGGGGTACTCTTCCAGGAAAATAAAATATATCCTCTATCCACAGGATAGGGAAAAGTGTGTGATTGTTGAGGGTCCAACTGCTGGGGCCCCGTGTGATCTCCTGTAAGGGGCCCAGCTACTTACCCGTCCTCAACGTGTTCCAACCACCACCCACAGAGACAAGCTTCAGTGTGACCCCACTCACCAACCCCAGTGGTCGGACCCCCCCATAATCAGACATTTTTCCCTTATCTTGTGGATAGGGGATATGTTTTATTTCCCTGGAGTACTCCTTTAATGCTATACAAAATGTAAAAGAAATGTAAAAAGCTGCAAACATTACACTGTTCTGTTATTACATTTAATATAGACAATTGGAGAGAAGATGGTTGGGAAAGAAATAAGAGTGGTTTTAGAGTTCACAAATCCATTGAAGAAAAAGCTCCAGAATGTGGTCTTGCGTATAGGAGGGCCAAGTCTTATGCAAACCAAAACTCAGGTTTACCGGTAAGTGTTGTATTTTCCATTGAACCGCACATATTTTTGTAAAATCACTTGCGAATCCTTTTGTTGTATGACCCCTCAATGACAGTGCTAATATTCGTTTAACATTTTAGTTTTTTCCTCCTTTGGTTATAAAAGCTCTAACTCCTTTTTATCTTTCTGTCAATGGAAGCATAAGGGACGAGTACACTTTTTGTTGTGGATTTGATGCTGTGTAAATAAATGTAACTAAAGGATTAGTGTTACGCCGAGCGCTCCGGGTCCCCGCTCCTCCCCGGAGCGCTCGCTACACTCTCGCTACTGCAGCGCTCCGGTCAGATCCACTGACCCGGTGCGCTGCGATACCGCCTCCAGCCGGGATGCGATTCGCGATGCGGGTGGCGCCCGCTCGCGATGCGCACCCCGGCTCCCGTACCTGACTCGCTCTCCGTCGGTCCTGTCCCGGCGCGCGCGGCCCCGCTCCCTAGGGCGCGCGCGCGCCGGGTCTCTGCGATTTAAAGGGCCACTGCGCCGCTGATTGGCGCAAGTGGTTCTAATTAGTGTGTTCACCTGTGCACTCCCTATGTATACCTCACTTCCCCTGCACTCCCTCGCCGGATCTTGTTGCCATTGTGCCAGTGAAAGCGTTTCCTTGTATGTTCCTAGCCTGTGTTCCAGACCTCCTGCCGTTGCCCCTGACTACGATCCTTGCTGCCTGCCCCGACCTTCTGCTACGTCCGACCTTGCTTCTGTCTACTCCCTTGTACCGCGCCTATCTTCAGCAGTCAGAGAGGTTGAGCCGTTGCTAGTGGATACGACCTGGTCACTACCGCCGCAGCAAGACCATCCCGCTTTGCGGCGGGCTCTGGTGAAAACCAGTAGTGACTTAGAACCGGTCCACTAGCACGGTCCACGCCAATCCCTCTCTGGCACAGAGGATCCACCTCCTGCCAGCCGGCATCGTGACAGTAGATCCGGCCATGGATCCCGCTGAAGTCCCTCTGCCAGTTGTCGCCGACCTCACCACGGTGGTCGCCCAGCAGTCACAACAGATAGCGCAACAAGGCCACCAGCTGTCTCAACTGACCGTGATGCTACAGCAGCTACTACCACAGCTTCAGCAATCATCTCCTCCGCCAGCTCCTGCACCTCCTCCGCAGCGAGTGGCCGCTTCAGGCCTACGACTATCCTTGCCGGATAAATTTGATGGGGACTCTAAATTTTGCCGTGGCTTTCTTTCTCAATGTTCCCTGCACTTGGAGATGATGTCGGACCAGTTTCCTACTGAAAGGTCTAAGGTGGCTTTCGTAGTCAGCCTTCTGTCTGGAAAAGCTCTGTCATGGGCCACACCGCTCTGGGACCGCAATGACCCCGTCACTGCCTCTGTACACTCCTTCTTCTCGGAAATTCGAAGTGTCTTTGAGGAACCTGCCCGAGCCTCTTCTGCTGAGACTGCCCTGTTGAACCTGGTCCAGGGTAATTCTTCCGTTGGCGAGTACGCCGTACAATTCCGTACTCTTGCTTCTGAACTATCCTGGAATAATGAGGCCCTCTGCGCGACCTTTAAAAAAGGCCTATCCAGCAACATTAAAGATGTTCTGGCCGCACGAGAAATCCCTGCTAACCTACATGAACTCATTTATCTAGCCACTCGCATTGACATGCGTTTTTCCGAAAGGCGTCAGGAGCTCCGCCAGGATATGGACTTTGTTCGCACGAGGCGTTTTTTCTCCCCGGCTCCTCTCTCCTCTGGTCCCCTGCAATCCGTTCCTGTGCCTCCCGCCGTGGAGGCCATGCAGGTCGACCGGTCTCGCCTGACACCTCAAGAGAGGACACGACGCCGCATGGAGAACCTCTGCCTGTACTGTGCCGGTACCGAACACTTCCTGAAGGATTGTCCTATCCGTCCTCCCCGCCTGGAAAGACGTACGCTGACTCCGCACAAGGGTGAGACAGTCCTTGATGTCAACTCTGCTTCTCCACGTCTTACTGTGTCTGTGCGGATATCTGCCTCTACCTTCTCCTTCTCTACTATGGCCTTCTTGGATTCCGGATCTGCAGGAAATTTTATTTTGGCCTCTCTCATCAACAGGTTCAACATCCCGGTGACCAGTCTCGCCAGACCCCTCTACATCAATTGTGTTAACAATGAAAGATTGGACTGTACCATACGTTTCCGCACGGAGCCCCTCCTAATGTGCATCGGACCTCATCACGAGAAAATTGAGTTTTTGGTCCTCCCCAATTGCACTTCCGAAATTCTCCTCGGACTACCCTGGCTTCAACACCATTCCCCAACCCTGGATTGGTCCACTGGGGAGATCAAGAGTTGGGGTTCCTCTTGTTTCAAGGACTGCCTTAAACCGGTTCCCAGTTCTCCTTGCCGTGACCCTGTGGTTCCCCCTGTAACCGGTCTCCCTAAGGCCTATATGGACTTTGCGGATGTTTTTTGCAAAAAACAAGCTGAGACTCTACCTCCTCACAGGCCTTATGACTGTCCTATTGACCTCCTCCCGGGCACTACTCCACCCCGGGGCAGAATTTATCCTCTCTCTGCCCCAGAGACTCTTGCTATGTCTGAGTACATCCAGGAAAATTTAAAAAAGGGCTTTATCCGCAAATCCTCCTCTCCTGCCGGAGCCGGATTTTTCTTTGTGTCCAAAAAAGATGGCTCCCTACGTCCTTGCATTGACTACCGCGGTCTTAATAAAATCACGGTAAAGAACCGCTACCCCCTACCTCTCATCTCTGAACTCTTTGATCGCCTCCAAGGTGCCCACATCTTTACCAAACTGGACTTAAGAGGTGCTTATAATCTCATCCGCATCAGAGAGGGGGATGAATGGAAAACGGCATTTAACACTAGAGATGGACACTTTGAGTATCTGGTCATGCCCTTTGGCCTGTGCAACGCCCCTGCCGTCTTCCAAGACTTTGTTAATGAAATTTTTCGTGATCTCTTATATTCCTGTGTTGTTGTGTATCTGGACGATATCCTGATTTTTTCTGCCAACCTAGAAGAACACCGCCAGCATGTCCGCATGGTTCTTCAGAGACTTCGTGACAATCAACTTTATGCCAAAATGGAGAAATGTCTGTTTGAATGTCAATCTCTTCCTTTCCTAGGATACTTGGTCTCTGGCCAGGGACTACAAATGGATCCAGACAAACTCTCTGCCGTCTTAGATTGGCCACGCCCCTCCGGACTCCGTGCTATCCAACGTTTTTTGGGGTTCGCCAATTATTACAGACAATTTATTCCACATTTTTCTACCATTGTGGCTCCTATCGTGGCTTTAACCAAAAAGAATGCCAATCCTAAGTCATGGCCTCCTCAAGCGGAAGACACCTTTAAACAGCTCAAGTCTGCCTTTTCTTCGGCTCCCGTGCTCTCCAGACCTGACCCATCTAAACCCTTCCTATTGGAGGTTGATGCCTCCTCAGTAGGAGCTGGAGCGGTCCTTCTACAAAAAAATTCTTCCGGGCATGCTGTTACTTGTGGTTTTTTTTCTAGGACCTTCTCTCCGGCGGAGAGGAACTACTCCATCGGGGATCGAGAGCTACTAGCCATTAAATTAGCACTTGAGGAATGTAGGCATCTGCTGGAGGGATCAAGATTTCCAGTTATTATTTACACCGATCACAAGAACCTCTCCTATCTCCAGTCTGCCCAACGGCTGAATCCTCGCCAGGCCAGGTGGTCTCTGTTCTTTGCCCGATTTAATTTTGAAATTCACTTTCGGCCTGCCGATAAGAACATTAGGGCCGATGCTCTCTCTCGTTCCTCGGATGCCTCGGAAGTAGAGCTCTCTCCGCAACACATCATTCCTCCTGACTGCCTGATCTCCACTTCTCCAGCCTCCATCAGGCAAACTCCTCCAGGGAAGACCTTCGTCTCTCCACGCCAACGCCTCGGAATCCTCAAATGGGGTCACTCCTCCCATCTCGCAGGTCATGCGGGCATCAAGAAATCCGTGCAACTCATCTCTCGTTTCTATTGGTGGCCGACTCTGGAGACGGATGTTGTGGATTTTGTGCGAGCCTGCACTGTCTGTGCCCGGGATAAGACTCCTCGCCAGAAGCCCGCTGGTCTTCTTCATCCTCTGCCTGTCCCCGAACAGCCTTGGTCTCTGATTGGTATGGACTTTATTACAGACTTACCCCCATCCCGTGGCAACACTGTTGTTTGGGTGGTCGTTGATCGATTCTCCAAGATGGCACATTTCATCCCTCTTCCTGGTCTCCCTTCAGCGCCTCAGTTGGCAAAACAATTTTTTGTACACATTTTTCGTCTTCACGGGTTGCCCACGCAGATCGTCTCGGACAGAGGCGTCCAATTCGTGTCAAAATTCTGGAGGGCTCTCTGTAAACAACTCAAGATTAAAGTAAACTTTTCTTCTGCCTATCATCCTCAATCCAATGGGCAAGTAGATAGAATTAACCAGGTCCTGGGTGATTATTTACGGCATTTTGTTTCCTCCCGCCAGGATGACTGGGCAGATCTTCTACCATGGGCCGAATTCTCGTATAACTTCAGAGTCTCTGAATCTTCCTCCAAATCCCCATTTTTCGTGGTGTACGGCCGTCACCCTCTTCCCCCCTCCCTACTCCCTTGCCCTCTGGTTTGCCCGCTGTGGATGAAATATCTCGTGATCTTTCCACCATATGGAAAGAGACCCAAAATTCTCTCTTACAGGCTTCATCACGCATGAAGAAGTTTGCTGATAAGAAAAGAAGAGCTCCCCCCATTTTTTCTCCTGGAGACAAGGTATGGCTCTCCGCTAAATATGTCCGCTTCCGTGTCCCTAGCTACAAATTGGGACCACGCTATCTTGGTCCTTTCAAAATTTTGTGCCAGATTAATCCTGTCTCTTACAAACTTCTTCTTCCTCCTTCTCTTCGTATTCCTAATGCCTTTCACGTTTCTCTTCTTAAACCACTCATCATAAACCGTTTCTCTCCCAAACTTGTTTCTCCCACTCCTGTTTCCGGCTCCTCGGACATCTTCTCCGTAAAGGAGATACTGGCCTCCAAGAAGGTCAGAGGGAAAACTTTTTTTTTGGTCGATTGGGAGGGTTGTGGTCCTGAAGAGAGATCCTGGGAACCTGAGGACAATATCCTAGACAAAAGTCTGCTCCTCAGGTTCTCAGGCTCTAAGAAGAGGGGGAGACCCAAGGGGGGGGGTACTGTTACGCCGAGCGCTCCGGGTCCCCGCTCCTCCCCGGAGCGCTCGCTACACTCTCGCTACTGCAGCGCTCCGGTCAGATCCACTGACCCGGTGCGCTGCGATACCGCCTCCAGCCGGGATGCGATTCGCGATGCGGGTGGCGCCCGCTCGCGATGCGCACCCCGGCTCCCGTACCTGACTCGCTCTCCGTCGGTCCTGTCCCGGCGCGCGCGGCCCCGCTCCCTAGGGCGCGCGCGCGCCGGGTCTCTGCGATTTAAAGGGCCACTGCGCCGCTGATTGGCGCAAGTGGTTCTAATTAGTGTGTTCACCTGTGCACTCCCTATGTATACCTCACTTCCCCTGCACTCCCTCGCCGGATCTTGTTGCCATTGTGCCAGTGAAAGCGTTTCCTTGTATGTTCCTAGCCTGTGTTCCAGACCTCCTGCCGTTGCCCCTGACTACGATCCTTGCTGCCTGCCCCGACCTTCTGCTACGTCCGACCTTGCTTCTGTCTACTCCCTTGTACCGCGCCTATCTTCAGCAGTCAGAGAGGTTGAGCCGTTGCTAGTGGATACGACCTGGTCACTACCGCCGCAGCAAGACCATCCCGCTTTGCGGCGGGCTCTGGTGAAAACCAGTAGTGACTTAGAACCGGTCCACTAGCACGGTCCACGCCAATCCCTCTCTGGCACAGAGGATCCACCTCCTGCCAGCCGGCATCGTGACAATTAGTGTGTATGAATGTCCCTTATGTGGGCTTATTTATTTTGGGATAGTTGTACTTTTTACAGTTTTACATTTTACAAATAAACAAATGTGTGGGGTGAAATTGAAAAAGAAAATGCAATTCTGAAAATTATGAGGGGTTTGATTTTTAACAGCATCTGTAAAATTTGTTCTGGAGTTCAGGTACAATTACATTGATATTAAACTTATATAGTTTTTGTGATGTTTTACCATATTTTGTCCCCTCTATTCTTTTTATTCTTGAGTCTGCAACATGTGTGATTAATAATATTATATTTGAATAGTTCAGCCATTTTTGCACCTAGTGATACCAAATATTTTTATATAATGTGTTGTACTAAACAGACACATGATAGAACTGACACCTGTGATGCCATGGTCCCTGTTGACTGGAGCATCTGAGGGGTGTTGTGATTGGACTGGGAGCTGCTGTGCAGTTATACTATACAGCAGGCATTCACCTCATATGGAGCAGGCTAAGATCTTCAGCTTGCTCAATGTCCCCACCCCATTACCAACATACCTATACATAGAAATGTAGGAAACTGTTAAAGAGAACCTGTCATCAGTATTATGCTGCCCAGACCATGGGAAGCATGAATCAGGTACAGACCTACTTATTGAAATGGTGTATGATTCACTCCGAAATGCAGCTTTAACCAGTTAAGGACCCAGGGCGTACGGGTGTGTCCTGACACCCTGGTACATAAGGACCCAAGATGTACCTGTACTCCCATGGGAAATTTGGTCCCCGCCGCGCGCCGGGCGGGGACCAGACCGGGGTGACTGCTGATATTGTTCAGCAGGCACCCCACGCAAATGCCCAGGGGGGTCATCAGACCCCCCCATTTCGGCGATCACTGCAAATCGCCTGTGAATTCACACCCGCGATTTGCAGCAATTCCAGGTCATATGGGTCACCGGTGACCCAGAAAATAAGGGGGATCGGGGTTGTCCAAGACACCCACGATCCTCCTGAAGGGATAGGAGTGAGGTGGCAGGGGTGCCACCTCTCCTATCCCTGCTATTGGTCATCTAAAAGCAACGACCAATAGCAGATCTGGGGCAGGGGGGTTATCTTTCGGTTGCCCGATTCTGCCCACCCACAGTAGGCTGGGCAGAACGGGGAAACCGACGAGGACTGGAGCCGAAGGTCCACTTACACATCGGCGGCGGCAGCGGGCGGCAAGCGGCTGCGGTGATCGGCAGCAGCAGAGGATGGCGATGCGCTCCCTGGATCCTACGGAAGCCGGTAAGTTGCCTAGCAACATCTGGAGGGCTACAGTTTGAGACCACTACACAGTGGTCTGTAAACTGTAGCCCTCCAGATGTTGCAAAACTACAACTCCCACCATGGCCAGACAGCTGTTTGCTGTGTGGACATGCTGGGATTTGCAGTTTTGCAACAGCTGGAGGGCTACAGTTTGGAGATTACTGTGCAGTGATCTCCAAACTGTGGTGCTCTAGATCTTGCAAAACTACAACTCCTAGCATGCCCACACAGCAGTTTGCTGTCTGGGCATGCTGGGATTTGCAGTTTTGCAACATCTGGAGGGCCACAGTTTGGAGATCACTGTGCAGTGGTCTCTAAACTGTAGCCACCCAGATGTTGCAAAACTGCAAATCCCAGCATGCCCAAACAGCAAACAGCTGTCTCGGCATGCTGGGAGTTGTAGTTGCGTACCTCCAGCTGTTGCATAACTACATCTCCCAGCATGCCCTTCGGCGATCAGTACATGCTGGGAGTTGTAGTTTTGCAACAGCTGGAAGCACACTGGTTGGAAAATACTGAGTTAGGTAACAGAACCTAACTGAAGGTTAGTATAACTCCCAGCATGCATGGACTGTCAGTACATGCTGGGAGTTGTAGTTTTGAAACAGCTGGAGGTTTGCCCCCCATGTGAATGTACAAGGTACATTCCCACGGGTGGGTTTACAGTAAGTTTCCTGCTTGAAGTTTGAGCTGCGGCAAATTTTTTGGTGCAGTGCAAACTCCTAGCGGGAAACTCACTGTCAACCCGCCAGTGCGAATTTACACTAAAAACACTACACTACACTAACACATAATAAAGGGTAAAACACTACATATACACCCCCTTACAGTGTCCTCACCAATAAAAATGAAAAACGTATTGTACAGCAGTGTTTCCAAAATGGAGCCTACAGCTGTTGCAAAACAACAACTCCCAGCATTTCTGGACAGCCACTGACTGTCCAGGCATGCTGGGAGTTTAGCAACAGCTGGAGGCACCCTGTTTGGGAATCACTGGCGTAGAATACCCCTATGTCCACCCCAATGCAATCCCTAATTTAGTCCTCAAATGTATATGGTGCTCTCTCACTTCAGAGCCCTTCGTATTTCAAGGAAACAGTTTAGGGCCACACATGGAGTATTTCCGTACTCAGGAAAAATTGCACTACAAATTTTGGGGGGCTTTTTCTCCTTTTACCCCTTATGAAAAGGAAAAGTTGGGGGCTACACCAGCTTGTTAGTGTAAAAAAAAAAAAAATTACACTAACATGCTGGTGTTGCCCCATACTTTTTATTTTCACAAGCGGTAAAAGGAAAAAAAAGACCCCCAAAATTTGTTATGCAATTTCTCCTGAGTACGAAAATACCCCATATGTGGGCGTAAAATGCTCTGTGGATGCACAACAAGGCTCGGGAGTGAGAGCGCACTATGTACATTTGAGGCCTAAATTGGTGATTTGCACAGGGGTGGCTGATTTTACAGCGGTTCTGACATAAACGCAAAAAAAATAAATACCCACATGTGACCCCATTTTGGAAACTTCACCCCTCATGGAACGTAACAAGGTGTATAGTAAACCTTAACACCCCACAGGTGTTTGAAGAATTTTCATTAAAGGATGGGAAACTGGTGTTACCCTAAATTTTTCATTTTCACAAGGGAAAATAGGAAAAAAGCCCCCCAAAATGTGTAACCACATTTCTTCTGATTAAGAACATACCCCATATGTGGATGTAAAGTGCTCTGCGGGAAAACTACAATGCTCAGAAGAGAAGGAGAAAATTTGTCCGGAATTGAAGGCCACGTGTGTTTACAAAGCCCCCATAGTGCCAGAACAGTGGACCCCCCCACATGTGACCCCATTTTGGAAACTACACCCCTCATGTAATGTAATTTTTCATTTGCACAGTCCACTGTTCCAAAGATCTGTCAAACGCCAGTGGGGTGTAAATACTCACTGCACACCTTATTACATTCGGTGAGGGCTTTAGTTTTCAAAATGGGGTCACATGTGGGAGGGGGGGTCCACTGTTCTGGCACTATGGGGGCTTTGTAAAGACACGTGGCCTTCAATTCTGGACAAATTTTCTCTCCAAAAGCTCAAAGTCGTCAAACATCTGTGGGGTGTTTAGGCTCACTGTTCCCCTTGTTACGTTCCTTGAGGGGTGTAGTTTCCAAAATAGTGTACCATGTATTTTTTTTTTTTTTGCTGTTCTGGCACCATAGGGGCTTCTTAAATGTGACATGCCCCCCAAAAACCATTTCAGAAAAACTCACTCTCCTTCGCTCCTTCCCTTCTGAGCCCTCTAGTGCACCCACAGAGCACTTGACATACACATATGAGGTATTTCCTTACTCGAGAGAAATTGGGTTACACATTTTAGGTAGATTCCTCTCCTTTTACCCCTTGTAAAAATAAAAAAACTGGGTCTACAAGAACATGCAAGTGTAAAAAATTAAGATTTTGAATTTTCTCCTTCAATTTGCTGCTTTTCCTGTGAAGCACCTAAAGGCTTAACAAACCTTTTGAATGTCATTTTGAATACTTTGAGGGGTGCAGTTTTTATAATGGGGTCATTTATGGGATATTTCTAATAAGAAGGCCCTTCAAATCCACTTCAAAACTGAACTGGTCCCTGAAAAATTTAGATTTTGAAAATTTTGTGAAAAATTGGAATATTGCTGCTATACTTTGAAGCCCTCTGATGTCTTCCAATAGTAAAAACCTGTCAACTTTATGATGGAAACATAAAGTAGACATATTGTATATGTGAATCAATTTATAATTTATTTGGAATATTTATTTTCCTTATAAGCAGAGAGCTTCAAAGTAAAAAAAAAAAAAATGCTTAATGCTTAATTTTCAATTTTTTCATCAAATTTGGGAATTTTTCACCAAGAAATGATGCAAGTATCGACAAAAATTTACCACTAACATAAAGTAGAATATGTCACAAAAAAAGAATCTCGGAATCAGAATGAAAGGTAAAAGCATCCCAGAGTTATTAATGCTTAAAGTGACAGTGGTCAGATGTGCAAAAAATGGCCGGGTCCTACACTGAAAATTGGCTGGGTCCTTGGAGCCAAAAAGATAAACAGATTTGTAAGTTACTTCTATTAAAAAATCTTAATCCTTCCAGTACTTGTTAGCTGCTGAATACTACAGAGAAAATGTTTTTTCTTTTTGGATTTCTTTTCTGTCACGACCACAGTGCTCTCTGCTGACCTCTGCTGTCCCTTTTAGGAACTGTCCAGAGCAGCATATGTTTGCTATGAGGATTTTCTCCTGCTCTTGACAGTCCCTGACATGGACAAAGGTGTCAGCAGAGAGCACTGTGGTCGTGACAGAAAAGAAATCCAAAAAGAAAAGAATTTCCTCGGTTGTATTCAGCAACTAATAAGTACTGGAAGGATAAAAACATTTTAGTTGAAGTCATTTATAAATCTGTTTAACTTTCTGGCACCAGTTGATTTAAAAAAATAGAGATATATATAAAACTCATAATATGCAAATTAACTTATTGGTGCACTGGGGGTGTTCCCAGCACCTTGGTGCAGTGTTCTACCTGTCTGCAGCAACCCTGTAATACCCCCCCCCCCCCCCCCACGCACACACACACACACATAAATCTGCATTTTCTTCTGTTCAACATGTTGTGATGTGTTGACATCGGGGAAGCAGCACGTGTACATTCGTGGTCCAGGGGCCATATGTGATGACACCAACACAGCATTATGTTAAGCAGCTGTCTGCTTTATGTTGTAAGAGAATTCTAAGAGCGTAGACCGGATGCCCAGTTTATTACCCATTTAAGAATCTAAGTTCCCTTTCTTACAAAAAACTTAAGGCACTTTCAATGCAAGAGAAGACTCACAGGATAGTAGCAGTTTATTTAAATAATAATCCCATTTGTGACTAGGTATTCAGGATGATAAATAACCTCTGCCTTATGGTGGCTCAGCATATTATCTTGAAGTATTCATCACTGTTTACTTCCAGGCAGAACATTTTTTTTCGGATATAAACCTTTTTTTATGAAAGAGATTAAATATTTTATTATACCTCTCTTTTTCTCACATCTCCACCTGACATTTTTGTGACTCATTTCCCCTTTGTGTTTCCCCTCCTGTGTTATGGGTATATGTTCATGATATTAATACCTTAATAAGTAAAGCTTACAAATAGTAAGATAACAATACTTTTCAATATCCAGCCCTATGGTACGTCTACTGGTGATGGTTTGATTGTGGTGAGTAAGCCTCTTGAAACATAAAAAAAAAAAAGAGCCCTGTGCTCGAGATTCAGCAGTGAGCTCGGTGTTCCAAAAAGAAAATAATTTCCTCTGTAGTATTCAGCAGCTAATAAGTACTGGAAGGATTAAGATTTTTTTAATAGAAGTCATTTACAAATCTGTTTAACTTTCTGGCACCAGTTGAGTTAAAAAAAAGGAGTACTACTTTAATATTCCGCTTATCTTCATTTTTAATGTGAGTATGCCAGAAAATTGGTAAAAGTTGTTTGATAATTGTCCCATCATTTTGCCCAGTGTAATGCCCTTGGTGGTTGTTGTTGCCTAAATTTCATGCTGTTAATGTACTTACGTTGTTTAAAAGATGTAATGAATACATTGATCCCCAAATAAAAACTTAAAAAGGTTTTTCACCAATAATTTTTATTTCTTTCTCTTAATAAATATATCATCATGTGTTTACATTATAGAGCATTACAAAGTCAAAGCAGCATGGCGCATTGGTTTCAGCATTTTAGCATTAAAGGGGTACTCCGCCCCTAGACATCTTATCCCCTCAATCTTGCCCCCTCAATGCAAGTCTATGGGAGGGGGCGTGACGACTGTCACGCCCCCTCCCATAGACTTGCATTGAGGGGGGCGTGGCTTTGATGTCATGAGTGCTGCACGACCGTGACGTCTAGAGCCTCCGGCACTGCACCTGACACTCTAAACGAATGCCGGGTGCAGCAGGGAGATCATGGGATATCTTTTGGATGTCTAGGGGCAGAGTACCCCTTTAAGTGATGGGTGCACAGGACACCATTGACCATCAGGCAGTAATTCTACCCTTTGACCCCAAAAAAATATTCCAGTTCCCATTTTTAAAATGCAAACATTGGTTCATTTTCAATACTGAATTTTTAAAATAATGATGAAGTTGTATATGCATACAGCTCTGTCTTCTACTAAATAATAATAATGCAACTAAAATAATAATTTTGTCTGAATAATAATGATGTGATTAAATACAAAATGTAATACCCTTTTATTGAGCCATAATAAACCTAATAATCAATGGACCCTCTAAGTAAATTCATAGCTGAGCTGTACTCCGTGGCCATAGTCTTTGTACTGCTATATGTTGCCACCATACAGCATCTGATGGAGTTTAAACAGAGCCATCAAGTCAATTAAACACTCTATACCCAAAAGTATAAGTCAAGTTAAGTTGACCCTTCGAAAAGCAGTCACCCGAAATAGTAAAAAACCTGCCTGACCCTCTACTGGAAGATATATTAATCTCTGTATTCATTTCCCATAGGAATCACAGTAACCTAAAATGCTTTCTTAGAATGCCAATTCCAGAAGCTGTTGAATTCCTTAAAGGGGTATTCCAGTAAAAAAAATACAAATAAATAAACATTTTTCATCATATCAACTGGCTACAGAAAACTAAACAGATTTGTACATTACTTCTATTAAAAAATCTTAATCCTTCCAGTAGTTATCAGCTGCTGAAGTTGAGTTGTTCTTTTCTGTTTGACAACAGTGCTCTCTGCTGACACCTCTGTCTGTCTCAGGAACTGTCCAGTGCAGAGGTTTGCTATGGGGATTTACTCCTACTCTGGACAGTTCCTGAGACAGACAGAGGTGTCAGCAGAAAAGACAGAAAAGAACAACTCAACTTCAGCAGCTGATAAGTAATGGAAGGATTAAGATTTTTTAATAGAAGTAAATTACAAATCTGTTTAACTCTCTGAAATCAGTTAATATGAAGAAAAATGTTTTTTACTGGAATACCCCTTTAAGTCTAAAAGGTCTATCCTAGTGACAGATTTTCTTTAAGGGTACAACCTCACTGTAAAAACCTCTATGTATCCGGTTAACATGTTTACCATATATCTTGCAACATGAACCATCAAATCTCACATCTATTATTTTATTCTTTCAGAGAAGTCCTTGCAAATGCATCTGTGACTTGGGAAGAGACTTGTACTCCAAGGGTAGCAGGCAAGAGGAAACTTATCGCAACCCTTGATTCAGAAACTCTTCGACATGTATATGGAGAGCTGGACTTGGAGATCTTACCTGGAGGCTATTAGTAACAGCATTTTGTATTCCAATTCATATATTTACCAAAAATAAAAATCATTAGAAATATTAGTAAACAAAGCCATTACCCACTACAAGATATATACCTATACATTTGTCATATTACCTTTGTGTTGTGCTAACTAGACATGAGCTATTCGATCTGGCATGAATTGGATTCAATCTGAATTCCACAAAAAAATATCTGTACTCTCTGTAATTCATTTTGAATTGTTTTGTCCCTGCTCCTGTAAAGTGAATGGCCCAGTGGTCAGCTGTGATGCTGTATGTATCCATTTACTGCATTCACTGGGCTGGGTGCCCTGCACAGTTCCAATCTGCTCAATTTATTGTGCAGGAGCAGGGACTCCCCTTAACAAAAAGTCCCTGCCCCTGAACATACTTTGCATGGGCAATCACAGACAATCAGAACATTTCCAAATCAGGATCCAAATCTGAAACAAATCTGACAGCCTGAATTAAAGAGACCTGTAAACTTAATTTTTTTTATTGAAGAAAATAAAAAATTTGAAAAAAATAAAACCACATCCATGGAAATAATGCAGCATCTATCACACAAATGCAACCAATATTGATATTTTTCATGCATTAGCAGAATTTTTATGCTGCCCAAACTGGTGCTTTTCAGAGTAATCATAGTTAAAAAATGACACCTGAGTAAATAGTTCTCGGGGCAGTTCCGGTAGCACCCGCCCGCTCGGTCAACTTAAGTGACGTGTCTCTCCCTAGCAGTGAATCGGGAAAGATGCATCACTCAAGCGCTGCAATTCCTGCACCAGTGTTATGCTGCCCGTGGTTTGGGAAGCATAAAACTGATGACAGGTTCCCTTTAACATTTGACACAAGAAATAGTTGTTCCCCTCAGCTTCTTCTCTAGTGCACCTGCAGCCAGCACAGACATCAAAATAACCCAATAATGATGAGGTACCTTATATTAAGAAATGTTAAGGGTGATGAGAAATGCTGCCTTAGGGTCAATTCACACGTACAGTATTCTGCGCAGATTTGATTTGCAGGATTTCAAGTCATTCAGTTTACATTGAAATCTGCAGCAGAAAATCCTGCGCATCAAATCTGCCCAGAATACTGTACGTGTGAATAGACCCCTAAAGAGCACCTGTCATTTGGGAAAACTTTTCACATGTCCTCGCGAGATCTGAGCGTTTAGACCTCCACCGATCAGGAAAATGAGACAAAAAATGTACACTTTCACACGCTTCTTTCCCTGCTCTGTATTACATGATCAAAACATTCTCCTTCCACTTACATTGTGAGTTTATCTTGATCAAGTGACACGGAGCTGGAAGAGAATATGCTGGGAGCGAAATTCATTCTCCTGATCGGTGGAGGTCTGAACACTCAGACCACCACCCATCCAAATTTTTGGATATGTCGCTAGGATCTGTCAAAAGTTTTTCCAAATGACAGTGGCTATTTCAATATTTAAGGGGTACTCCGCCCCTAGACATATTATCCCTCATCCAAGGGGGGGGGGGGTTCGGGGTCTGACCGCTGGGACGCCCCACGATCTCCGGCCCAGCACCACGGCATTCTAAACATTTATGTACTTAAAGGCGGTTTTGGGCGTTAACATCACACCCCCTCCATTCCTGTTTATGGGAGGGGGCGTGACGGCTGTGATCACTCGACCACAGCTGTCGTGCCCCCTCCCGTAGACATGAATGTTTATCCTTTTTTAGGGTACGTTCACGCGAGCGGATCCCCAGCGTGTATTACGCTGCGTATCTGCCGCTGAAGGCCCGCTGTATGCTGCCTTTACGGGTGCCTGCTCGGAGCGGCAATACGCCGCTACAAGCAGACACACTGAAGTGATGTGCGAGTCGTTGCGCATGCGTGGTGTACTCGCACACACCGCGGAAGCTCCCCCTGCTCTATGAGCCAGGCCGAGAGCTGCCGCGATGTGCGAGTATTTCACACATCGCCATGTGTCTGCTTGTAGCGGCGTATTGCCACTCCGAGCAGGCAGATCCGCAGCATTATACGCGCTGGGGATCAGCTCGTGGGAACGTACCCATAATGTACACAAAGACAGAAAAAAAACCTCAAATCATATTTGCTCTTATTTGGCTTTTCTAAGGGGAAAAAAAAGTGACATAGAAATTTTTTTATATTCATGATATGGATAGAAACACATGGAATTTAAATGGAGATCCCTGTGGTTTCAAAGTGAGATTTATATGTAAGAAAACATGCATGCACGCCAAAAATATACAGGGCATAAGCTGACTACACAAGTCTGTACCCATCTCTTCTCCATGTTTGACTAGAAATGAACAAATACCAGAATGGTTTCCATGCCATGGCATCATATATGTATCTAGCAATCCTATTCATTCATTTTGTATTAGTTTTGTCTTAGTCCAGTTTGTTTACTCTGTAGCCTTAACCCAACCATCCTTTATAAATGCACACATGTATTCCAATGTATTCACTCTATGATGAAAAACGTTTTATTTGCTTTTAACTTTTTGTAATCTTTATTCAAATACTGGAAATAAAGCATATTTCAATATAAATGATATAAAGATTTAATTGTGAAACAATATTCTACACCTTTTAACCTTACAGATCGCTTTGCTCTATATAAAGTTGAGCCTTTACAGCAGTGTTTCTCAACCAGTGTGCCTCCAGCTGTTGCAAAACTACAACTCCCAGCATGCCCTTATACACAATCTATACAGAATCCAAGGTCCCTTATTGCAACCCTTGAGTCTGTCGTACTGTGTGTAAAGAGCGTATGTGTCTTAAATGGGGACAATTAGTAAAGACTTTCAGGTGTTCTTGGAATCAATATATCTACCAAGATCTAATAACTACACATTAGTATGTTCACTAAGCTATTTCCATATCCCCCAAAGAATATAATGGAAAGTGACTGTGCATGCAATGTTTTTCCAAGCCCGATGTCATTGAGATCGTGACAGGGTTAAACTGTCAGATCTCCAGCAATTACGCTTTAAGGGTGCGTTCCCACTGGGCGTATATGCAGCGTAGTTCACGCTTCGCAAAATTTATGGCAGCAGCGGGAAATACACTGCGTATTCCTTGCTCACTAAACACACAGGGCTTTCCGGCGCCAGTCCTATGTGTGCAGTGAGTTTTGGAGGCGGAGCCGCACGTCACAGTGATGCCGGCACACGGCCCCCCCCTCCAAAACTCACTACATACATAGGGCTGCTGCCAGAAATTTTGCTCAGCGTGAAATACGCTGCTTATATGCCTGGTGGGAACGCACCCTCCAATGGCATATCCTGTGAATATACCAGAAAAGAGTGTTAGGCCATGTTCACATGGTGGAAAATGAGCGGAATGTCTGCACGAGTAAACATGCGGAAAACATTCCGCACATTTGAATGTTCCGGTGGACGCTAGGAACACTCGGAAATGTAGCATCTTATAGATGGCAATGCATTTCTGAGCGAAATCCACAAAAAAAGAATAGACAAGTTGGCTGAGTGAACATACCCTTAAAGGAAAACTGTCATTATTTTCTCCCACACTATCCACACTACTGGATAGTGCGGGAGACGCTGATTAAAACGAGCCGTACCTCGTCCCGATCCGCCTGGCCGTTCGCCCGCAATTGTGGTTTTATTCTATGTGTATATCTTGCTGTAACTGGCACGGGCGGGGCTTCTGCAGCTAACTGAAACTGACATCAGCCCCGCTTATGAATATTCATCCCCCCTCCCTCCAGTTCTACCTCTCTTCGCCGCTCCTAACTGGAGGGAGGGGGGATGAATATTCATAAGCGGCGCTGACGTCAGTGTCAGTAAGCTGCAGAAGCACCGCCCGTGCCAGTTACAGCAAGATATACACATAGAATAAAACCACAATTGCGGGCGAACGGCCGGGCATATCCGGGTAAGGTAGGGCTCGTTTTAATCAGCGTCACCCGCACTATCCACCAGTACTGTGGATAGTGCGGGAGAAAATATCTGACAGTTTTCCTTTAAGGTGAATGTCCGTGCGGATTTCAATTGGATTCTGCTGCTCTGTGCATATGGGTGGAACTCTGATTCTGCTGTCCACAGAAAGAATAGGCTTGTCTATTCTTTCTGCAGATTCCGCTCGGAAATACATTGCCGTCTATGAGATTTCTGAGCAGGCCTAGTGCCCGCCAGAGTGTGCAATGTGCAGAATGCCCGCAAGTTTTTTCCAGGCAGACGGTCTGAACATTTTCGGCCATGTGAACCCATTCTTAGGGTATGTCCACATGGCGGAATGTCACATGGTGGAATGTCCACTTGTGCGGAATTCCACTTGAATATTCCGCAGACATTCAGCTTCAGAGTCCCATTGATTTCAATGGGATTTTGCTGCACTGTCCACTGTGCAGAATTTTGTTAGCAGATGCTTCTGCTGTGGAAATCCTAATTTCGACGTCCACAGAAAGAATAGACTTGTTTATTTGTTCTGCTGATTTCGCTCAGAAATGCACTGCCATCTATGAGATGGCGCATTTCCGGGTGGTCCTAACGCCCTCTGGACTGTGCAAATGTGCGGAATGTGCACGTGTTTTCTTCCGGATTCCGCTCGGATATTCCATCGTGTGAACATGGCCTTACTGGAAAACCTGAGTGCTGTAGCTATTCATAGGTTGAGGTTGGACATTCCTAAAATGATCTTTTTTTTTTTTTTTTTTTACAATAATGTTACTTGTCGAGGGGCCTCATATACAGTATACAGTAGGTATTTTGGTAGGACAGAATTGCATGCAGAATATATCATGCATTTTATCCATTTAATCATTGGTAGAAATTTGCATTATACCTTACTGCTACAAAAAGTAGTAATAGCTAAACCAGGCTGTGAAATCTTTGTGCAGCAGCAGTGATATGGCGTCATTTCAGCAGTAACAGTATCAGATTTGAAATGAGGCTGTTGTTTATTTGCACATTTTGTCAGTTTTTGTCATTTATGAAGATGAACTTCTACCAAATGAGAAAAAAAAGTTAGAAAAAAGATTGTTCCTATGAACTTCTTTTTTTTTTACAAGGAGAAACATAGCACACCAAGGGCTTCGACAAGAATAAGAAATGGCTAAAACTAGTAATATTACAACCAAGACGAATGTTGTGAAGTCAATTTACCTTATGTCTGTTGCAGTTTGATGTAAATTAGCATTCTAAACAGCTGTCAGGTGATAGTAAATAGCCCAGCCTTCACGCTGATCTGCCCTGCTGCAACAGATTCATGGCATGCTCATAGATTATACCAACATTTTAACGTCACAGAATGTATATAATATGATGGAAGGGCTTGCTTTATTCCTCATTAATAGTAGTATTAATCTAAATATCATGGACAGTGCTGTTTTTCCTTCCTTTTAATGATTAATTGGTGCTTATCGGGCCTATACTGTACTGTGCAGCCACACACACTATATGTGCTGATGTATGGGGCCTCTGTATGGCACTATGTTAAAGAATACCTCTAGAATGTGGCATTTTATTGAGTATACTACCATTCTTTCTTGTTGTATTCATGTGTAATCTAAGGGCAGGGTCACACAGGGTGCATCCACAGTCTATTTCACGCAATGGATGCGCCAACGTCAGTCAAGAGGACCTGTAAAGCGAGCTCCAGGCTGAGGACGGGTAGCTTTGTGTGTTCCCTGGTAGTGATGGATTTCTGCAGTGGAAAATCTGCTGCTACGAGCAGACACACAGAGCTACCTGGCCTCAGCCGAGAGCTCACCCTGCAGTCCCTCTGCGACTGCCGTCGGAGCATCCGCAGTGTGAAATATGCTGCAGATGTGCCGGTGTGACCCTGACCTAAAAGAAAAACTCTCTGGATGAGAATAGAGATGTGCAGAGGTATAATAGGGCCTCATAAACGGCTATAGATGTTGTTATAAAGCCCCATACAACTTTGAGTTTGTATGGAGCCATATTACAGCTAAATGCAAGTCCTTATACTGCCTATAAATTGTGTATATAAAAGATATGGATACAATACACATGGATACAATGTCTAAAAGCTATAGCCCATCTCTGAATTTGAAAACTAAGAAAAAGAAAATACTCCTTACAACCAGAAATAAAATAGGAAATATTAATTATGATCATGCCATAAGTAAAGCATGAATGCAAAAGTAACCTTCAATATAGTGACAGGATTCAAAGGCGCTGGACACATAATAAGTAAAGCATGACATATACAAATCAAATTTGCTTAAACTAATTCCAATAGTTTACGCATTTATGTTTATTTATTTTCAAAAGTCTGTATTTTTTTTATTAGTATCTCCAAATGAAAATCAACATATCTATTTTTCAAACTTAAATGGTTCTGTCACATCCAGTTGGGATCAGTGTAGACTAGGACTTACCCCTACCACTGTCCCTACCTACATGGATGATTAACTTTAAACAGTGCTCCTCAATTGGGTGACAGTCCCTACGCTAGATCAAGTATCAGAGCGTCATGAGGTGTCAAACATTCAAAGACAATAACACACTCGCAAATACGGTATAAAATCAACAAAGAATAAACAGCAACAAGCCAGGAGTCAGAACCAAGAGGGCAACAAAGTGCAAGATGAAACACAAAACAAAGCCAGTACAGACAAGGGTAAAACCTAGACAGTGGCGCAGTACAAAATCCACAGACTGGAGATTAGTCAGGGCATAAAAGCAAAGGTAAATTCACAGAAGGTTGAAACAGGGAATTCACCTTTATCATGGGCACAAACTAAAGACTGGACAACAGAAGACACCACAGCTGCTGAAGGAGGAGTGGAGTGTATGAGTTACAGTGTATGTAATAGGTTCTTACATATTAGCTGGTTTTACACAGTGTACACATGTGGCTATATTGTTCTATTAAGTCCAAAAACTAATCAGTTAATATGTATGTGTAGGTTAGTCTTATGTGGACACTAAAGATACAGAATTCCAATTCTTATACACAAAATTCCAATTTCTATTGCTATTTAACTTTACTGGCAATGAACAGATTGTCTAGTGCTAGTTCTAGTGTTTGCATTTTCTAGATTGTAAATCTTGTTTGTTTTAGGATGACCATAGGGACTTTGACTGTGACGGACCTGATTCTGCTTTCTTGTGGGACCTTGTGCTTCTTCATAGCGTGTTTTCTGAAAGACATTGAGCAACCTTTGCTAGGCAACTACAGATTTTGCTATGGCTCCTGCTTCCTAATCCAGTTTATTAGCTCCCATAGAGAACACCCACACTATCTGGAGATGGCAGAGTACAGTACCTACCAAAACAAATAGGTAAGTTGTCCAACCTCACAGGGTTCTTTGGGTATGTCTGGGACCAAGGGCGTTACTGGTACACATCCTAAATTTACCACCATGTACTGATATGTCCACTTTAACCTCACTGAAGGGGATATAAATTTTATGTATTAACTTTGAATTAATATTTCAATCTGACTATGAGTCATGGATAACATATTTTTAGTGTTGAGCGGCATAGGCCATATTCGAATTCGCGAATATTCGCGAATATATGGACGAATATTCGTCATATATTCGCGAATATTCGCATATTCGTTATCTCCTCGTTTTATTTTTGCATATTTGAAAATTCACGTATGCGAAAATTAACATATGTGAAAATTTGCATATACAAAATTAGCATACGCGATAATTCGCATATGCGAAATTTAGCATATGCTAATTTTCGCATATGCGAATTATCGCACGCCAGTCTCACAGAGTAGTATTACAGCCTTCTTTACACCACACAAGCTGGAAGCAGAGAGGGGTGATACTATGATGTGTACTGTGAAGAAAAAAAAAAACAAAAAAAAAAAACAATATTCGTAATTACGAATATATAGCGCTATATTCGCGAAATTCGCGAATTCGCGAATATGCGATATTCGCGAATAATATTCGAATTGCGAATATTCGCGAGCAACACTACATATTTTCTCATTTACATAGGAAATCACTTACCATTAATTTTTGCCTGGAATCAGCGTTTAAAGTGTCCCTGTCAAAACCTTTGATCAATCAAGGTCTGAGCGTTTAGATCCATAAAAAAATAAAATGGGCAGGGGAGTGAAGCGCACAAGCTACATGCTTCTCCTTGCTAATTCTAATAATTGGTAGGGGCCTGAACACTAAGATGCCAACCAATCAAAAGTTGCGGCATGTCTCTGTGACATGTAAGTAGTTTTGTTAAATGTACAAAATGCAAACAAAAGTTGTCAGAAAGGAGCAAAAAATACATAATTCATTTTGCTAATACATTCAGATTTATAAGTGTACCCTTTTAAATCGGGCTAGCTGTTCTATACATCTATACACTAATTAGTTGTTAAGCCCATATTAGGGTATGTTCACACTGAGGAATTGGGGCGAAAATCAAGCAGGAATTTTCTGCCTCAAAATATTGTTACTTTTCCACAAGAACTCACAGAGATTTTGCGCAGAATTTCGCACTGAAATCACACTGAATTCGCGCGGAAATGCAGGTTTCATGTGGAGGAGGAGTATCGAGTATTTCTATTCATAAAATTTTTTCTTTTTTCATGCGGAAATTCCGCGCAAATTCCACGCCAACTCCGCGCGAAATCCGTGCGGATTCCGCGTGGAAATGCTTCTGACTCAAAAAAATATATAACATTGATCTCTATGGGAGAACAACGCTGATTCTGCCTGAAAGAAAGAACATGTTCTTTCTTCAAGCAGAACATACTTCCTTGTCAGAATTCTGCTTGAGGAAATTCCTCAGTGTGAACTGAGGGGCAGAAATTCTGCACAGCTCTATGGGGGTTTTCACTGCTGAATGATTTGGAGAGGAAAAAGCGAGCAGAATTACTTGTGGAAATTTCTCTCCAATTCCTCAGTGTGAACATACCCTTAGGGATACCAGTCTAGTGTATAACCCAGAAGAGTCCATTATCTAACCTATTCCACAGAAATCCATTGTAACAATGTTTTATATTTAATATAAGACTATCATATTTTTACATATCATATATTAAGGCTAAGGTATATATTTTTTTCATAACCGTTCTATTATATATGAGTCTTGCTTGCTGTTGATCCAGTTGAATCATATAATAGTGTAACATTTTTACTAATGTATTTTTCAGTACATAAGACGTTTACAAGAAATATGTATACGTTGCCAGAGAAAAATACAAAAACACTGAAAAAATGAAAAGTGAATGTGGTCATATAAAGTTGCTACATTGTTCTGGTCTGCAAGTCATTAACATTCTATTTGGCTATTTCCTCTGTTTTTATACTTTAGAAAATGACTACTTATTTGATAGATTGGCCACCAGTTTTGAAGTATCTGAACACATGTATTAATCCAAAGAGAAATCCTTTACTTACAGTTTTCTCAATATGTTGTTATTGGATCATAAGGGATTGTTCTAAGAAATCATTATTGCACTTCATCAAAGTTTCAGAGTAATGTGCGGCAGAGTTTATTAAACCCGCAGCTCTTTTCAGCCATGGAATTTCACTGAAATGTAATATTTTCAGACTGGAAGGTATTACATACGAATGTCTTCCTAAATCATAGTCCTCAATAAATGTTACTGTCAATATACATACTATATAGCAGTGTTTCCCAACCAGTGTGCCTCCAACTGCTGGTCATCCGGGCATGATGGGAGTTGTAGTTTTTCAACAGCTGGAGGCTCCATGAATGGATAATACTTGTAAATACATTCTGGTTCCCTAAATTTAGTGTCAAACCAACCAATTTTATTGAATTAGGCAAGAAGGTAGCAATACCAAAGTAAAGCAAAAGTATCGGGACGCAGCCCGAATCAACAATAAGGCAAAATCAAATGAACAAAAGAATAAACAAGTCCATGGGTCAAACATGTGTGGACGTAAACAGACAGCAGGGTAATAAAACAGTAGGGGTGTTGTCAGTGATTACGTTAGAGATGAGGTATGGCGAATCTCCGGACAATAGGAGGATGACATCCAAGGAGACCAAACCCTCTCATAGGAGGCCATCATGTCGGCGCGAACCGCGTTAATTTTTTCAAAGATCAGAATATCATTAACTCTATCAACTACTCTATCAATAGACAGGACTGGGCTCTTCCAGCATGTTGCTATATGAATCCGCACAGCCAGTAGTATGAATTACGCTAATCTAAACTGGCTGTTGGGCATCCTGCGCGGCTGTCTGCCGAGGAGACAAAAAGCAGGTTGGAGGGGACAGCGAAAAGAGAGAACAGAGCGAAGAATAGAAAGAACAGAAGTCCAGAAAGCTTTAGCGAGAGGACAGGTCCACCACACATGAAGCATGCTTCCCCTATCGGCACAACCCCTAAAACAAAAGGGAGAAGCACTGGGGAAAATGGAATGTATTCTCGTGGGGACATAATACGTCCTATGTAATATTTTCAGTGACGTCTCAGTAAGAGACACTTGCCAGCTCCCTCTACTCAAGGTATCGCAGCACTCCCTCCATTCCTCTAGAGACATCTCCATATGGAAATCAGCCTCCCACTGAAGCATGAACGACAGTTTAGTGTCGGGTGGGGGAGAATTTAGCAAACCATATACTATGGCTAGAAGTCCTCGTCTAGAAGGACTATATAGCATAAGACGTTCAAACCTAGTCAACTGTGGTATAGTGCGTGCAGGAAAATTAGAATGTAGGAAGGAAAAGTTCTGGTGCGTACGGAAGAGTTCTGAGGGCGGGGGATGGAATTGTAGAGTAAACACATCTTTTGTCATCAGAACCCCACGAGTATGGAATTGATGAGCAGTAGTCAGGGACTGTGAAGACCACCAACGGAATGAGGAATGAGCTAGACCAGGCGGAAAAAAAGGGTTACAGAGGATGGGTAGGAGGGGAGGAGGGCAAGATTGTAAGTGAAAGCGAAAGCGGACCAGTCGCCAAATGGAAAGGGAATGAAGAGTGAGAAGAGCAGAGTAAGGGACATATTTAGCAACAGGTTGAGTAGATCACATTAGGGAAGAGAAGGAGTGGGGAGAGATGAGAGAGGATTCGAGGTGAACCCAAATGGGGGTATCGCCATCTGCCAGGAACCAGGCCATCTGTCCCAGTCTGGCAGCATAATAGTATTTTTGGAAGTTGGGGACGGACATACCACCTAAACGCTTATGAAGGTACATTACATTACGCGCTATGCGGGGGGTCTTGGATCTCCATATAAATCTAAAGATATCGGACTGGAGGGACTTGAGATCCGCCGTCGAGACCGGAACTGGAAGAGTGCGAAACAGGTACAGTAGTTTAGGCAGAATCACCATTTTAACCGTGTTTACTCTTCCGATCCATGATAAGTATGGCCTGTCCCAAGTGCGGATATCATGTCGGATAGATTTATATAGGGGCGGGTAGTTCGCACCATAGAGGGAAGCAACCGCCGGGGTTATACGAACACCTAAATAAGACAGGGTAGGCATTGGAGGGGGAAAGTTAAATTTAAGGGAAATCAACTTTTGCGTATGGAGAGGAACGTGTATATAGAGTGTTTCAGACTTAGATGGACTAATCCGGAGGCCCGAGCAAGTCGAGAAGTCTGTGAGTAGGCGAAACAGGTTAGGTAAAGATGATAGGGGGTGTGTCAGGGAGAGAAGGAGGTCGTCGGTAAACAAACAAAGTTTATGGATGGAGTCCTTGATCGTAACCCCCAGCACAGTGGGGGAGGCTCGTAGGGATCTCGCCAGGGGCTCCATCGCCAGAGCAAAAAGAGCAGGGGACAACGGGCATCCCTGGCGAGTGCCCCTCTTAATTATAATCGGGGAGGGGGAAGAGGTAGGGAGTTTGAGAAAAGCCGTAGGGTTGAAGTATAGCAGGTGCAGAAGGTGTACAAACGGCCCAGTGAACCCCATTTTAGAGAGGACCCCCCAAAGGTATGGCCAGAAAACTGAGTCGAAGGCCTTCTCTTTGTCTAAGGCCAATAGCATAACAGGAGTAGAAGTGGAGGAGGCCCAATGTACAACCCCCAATACTTTTCTAATATTATCCGCCGCCTGTCTCCCTGGTATAAAGCCCACTTGGTCAGCGTGAATAACACGGGGCAATATACTGTTCAGTCTGCGTGCCAGGATAGACATTAAGATCTTTGTATCCAAATTAATTAAGGAGATTGGGCAGTAATTAGAGACCAGGGATGGGTCCTTCTGGGGTTTGGGGATCACAGTTATAAGGGCATCTAAGTACTCAGGGGGCAAAGAGGGAGCCTTGAAAAGGTTATTATAAAGGTTAACTAGATGGGGAACTAGAATAGGGGAGAATTTCTTATAATACATTGCAGACAGCCCATCTGGGCCAGGGGCTTTCCCCAATTTCAGAGACGCAATCGTATCTGATACAGTTAAGGAGATTCCTCTCAGGGTCAGTGAGAGAAGGGAGGGAGGTAGAGTCAAGAAAAGAGTTCAGATGGGGAGCAAAGGTAGGTGACTGGTCAGGGATAGAATAGAGTTTAGAGTAGTAAGAGTGAAAAGTCTGGTAAATCTTGTCAGGGTGGGAAAACCGGGAACCAGGATGCAACTGTATGGTGTGGACATAATTAAGCCGTTGTTTGCTGCGGAGCATATTGGCAAGCAACCTATCCGGCTTATTGGCGTAGCGGTAGTATGTGGCCTTAGTCCACCTAAGCGCTTTTTCCACTCTGGTGGACAGGACAGCATCCAGTCGCAATCTGGTATCCCGGATAGCATTGTGGAGATAAAGAGAGGGAGCACGCTGGTGAGCCAGGGTGAGTCGAGAGAGCTTGTTATGTAGTGTATGTTGAAGTTGGGAGCGACCTCTTTTCATGTATGAGGCTAGCGATATGAGCCTTCCCCTAATGAAGGCCTTGTGGGCAGACCATACCCAGATCGGGTTTGAGTTTGGAGTAGCATTGGTGGAAAAGTAGAATGTGAGATCCACTGTAAGAGAACGTTTAACTGTCTAGTTAGTCAGCATAGACTCGTTAAGTCTACAGGTAAAAGGTGTGGTAGGACCACCTATAAGATCCAGCTCTACACATACCATCTCATGGTCAGACCAGGGAGAGGCAATGTGTCTCTCGTACAGAAGGCACGGCAGAGAGGAGGTGTTGAGAAGTAGCCAGTCTATGCGAGTGTAATTTTTCTGGGAGGATGAATAGTAGGAATACCCCCTCGCTTGACCATTGTGCTCCCTCCATGCATCAGCAAGTTGAAGTGAATGGAAGGCCGAAACCAACCTTTTCTGCAACGCTCTAGACCTACCTAAGGGACTAGGGGAGGACATGTCTAAGTCGCCATCGTAGACGAAATTAAAATCTCCTGCCCACACCAGAACATCATAAGAGTATGATAGGAGTAAAGAACAGAGAGAAAGAAAGAATGAAATAGGAGAAGAGTTAGGAGCATAAGAGTTAAGTAAACAGATCTGCTTACTATACATGGTGCCCAACAGCAAGACATACCTGCCCTCGGAGTCTGTATGAACGCGGGTCACCTCGAATGGCAACGTATTTTTCAAACAAATCAGTACCTCCCTGCTTTTGGAGACAAAAGATGAGACATAAAACCGGGAGTACTGGGAGTGGAGGAAGCTAGGGCAGGAGGACTGAGAGAAGTGAGTCTCCTGAATGCAAATTATATCAGGGCGGTAGCATCTATAATCTATGAAAGCTTTCCTCCGTTTGGGGGGGGAATTAAATCCCCTGACATTATGGGAAATTATCTTACACATAAGACAAAAGACCAGGCAATGCAGAGACGGGACAAACACACAAAGACCATAGAACACATGGACCCACTGACTAACAAAAATTAACAACATCAAACCACGAACAAAACACTGAACAAACAGAAAAAAGTCAAACTGGAAAGCGAAGCCGTATAATATAGCGGCTCCGCTTACTTCCATCTCTTGAAGGAAACGAAGGTCACATCAGTCCAGTCACACCAGCCCTTCTAGGATCGGTGGCTTCAGGACGCCAGGTGAGAGGGGGTCACGGGTATCGGTAAGTCAACCTTCAGGGGCCATCCCCAGGCACCGCTCTGATCTACGCTGGGTCGAAGGAACACTGGTCCAGGACTTGGCGGGTCGGGGGCCCCTCCGAGGCAAGTCGGTTGCAGGAGGCTGTTCCGGGGCAGTCCAGGGGATACCCTCTTTAGTGAGGGCAGTTTGGGCCTCAGACAGGGAGCGAAATTGGTAGGGGCGTCCCTTAAGTTGGCAGATGAGGGAAAATGGAAATCCCCATTTATACTTCACCCCCTCCCGGACCAGGGCTAGCGTGATGTGGCAAAATGTCCTGCGCCTTTCCAGCGTGGACGGGGATAAATCCGAGTAGAGGCGCACTTCAGCGGGCATGCCAGGTAGCGCTGTCAGGTTGCGGGCGGCAAAGAGCAGGGGATCTCTCACCTCCGGGTAATGCAGTCAGAGGACCACGTCCCTCGGTATCTCAGAGGACCTCGGGCGACCCAGGGCTCTGTGGACACGGTCCATACGGAGAAGCTCGGGCTCATATTGCGGCAGTAGGGCCTGGAACATCGCGTCGACCGCAGATTTCAGGTTAGTCTCCGACTCAGGTAGTCCCCGAATGCGAATATTGGCTCTGCGGGAGCGGTTCTCCAGGTCTTCAAGTTTGAGTTCGATAGCGTCAAGCTTGGCTGCATGCGTATCGATATCCCGGCGGTCAGACTCCACGGCCTCTGCTAAGTCGTCCAACTTGTTTTCATTGTCGGAGACTCTCTGACCCAGCTCTTGAAGCTGCGCCGTAAAGTCTGAGACAGCTTTTCTGAGCTCCAACTGGAACATTTGCTTGATCTGGCGGAACATATCTGCCGGGGACATCTGCGCCAGGTCCGGCTCCCCTTCTTCATCAGACGCCATATCAGAGCGGTGTGGGGAGGCTGCCGCCACCATATTGAGTTTCGGGGAGGCTCTGAAAAAGTCCGGAATGGACTGAGAAAGACGCTGAGAGAGGTTCTTATTTCGTGACCGCTGCCTCCTGGGCATGACCAGGTCCAGTTCGCACTGAAACCACTGCGTGTGGAGCCTTTAGGGCGCTGATTAGGGCTTAGATAGGTGAGACTGGCGCGGAGCTTACATCACCCACGTCACTTCAGGTAAGCCGCGCGCATGCGCCTCCCTGGTTCCCTAAATTTACAGGTATTTTCTGACTCTAACAATAGGCCCCCAATTTACTACTTACAAACTGTATTCTGTTAGCTGTTCTTGTATGTACAACCAGAAATGTGCAGACTCTGAACTGTAATCCATTTGGTGCTGGCCATACTGGGGTGCAAACTCTAAGAGAACCCCTGTTTTTTCACCCTAGAGATATGGAATTTGCTGTAGAATATAGTTGAGAGTTGTCTCCAGGAGAGCAGTTAGAATGCAACAAGACAGAGGACAAGATAGTATTGTAGTCAGTATTGTAGACAAGGAAATCCTTGTGATGTCATTACCGACATCATGAGCTTAGCTTGCAACCTAATGTGGCTGCACATGTAGGAACATAGCACTCCATATGAACATTATAAATGTTCTGGTTAGAAATAAGTGAGCCGCTAAGCTGAGCAAAGCATTAAACAGAAGATTGACCTCAGACAGTGGCCTTCAGTCATCTGCATTACAGTTGGTGCACTACAAATCCCAGCAGACTGACACCAGAACGAGCCCATAAAAGATATCACATACAATACAATACCTAGCAAGCTGGGCAAAGCAGTGGGGTGAGTATTTTAACATAAATACTCATTAAAAGCATTAAGACCTGGAATATGCATTTTCGGCCAAGTTACGTGTATTTTCTGGGTTTAATCAATAGAAAACATATAGTATTTCTACCAGGGCTTAGCAAAGTTGATGTTTCAAAATGTATTTTTCATATATTAAAAAAAAACTGTAAAAACCACAGTGTAAAACAAAGCTGAAAGCCATACAGGGGTACTCCAGTTTAGGAAAATGTATCCCCTATCCAACGGATAGGGGATAAGTGTCCGGGACCCTCTGCGATCTCCTACACAGTACTCTGGCTCAATCGTGTAGGGAGCAGGGGTCAGCACATGCCCTACATGCTTCTCTATGGAGAGCTGGAGTTAAACATGTACAGCCTAAATCGGACTTCCTCTTTAAGGGTGGTTTGACACACGGAGTAATTTTACAACACAGACTAATCCACAGCAAACTTGGCATCTATGCAGATTTGGATTAAAATTTGTAATGATAGTTTAGGATTTTACCTCTTTAGAATACACACCATTGCAAAGGCTCCAATCCGCAGGAAGTCTGTGGTAAATCTGCATCCAAATTCCCATGCATGATTATTACAATACACATACATACAATATACATAAGTGAGTCCACACTACCTATGGACGTTATATGCTAACAGCAGGAAAAAAATACAGAGCAATGATATTGCAGTCAAACATACATATAAAATTAGTCAAGTTATAAGGATATTGCTATGTTTGCATTGTAGCATATTAATAATGCAGTCTATGACTAGATTGACAGGAAGGAAGTCTGCCGTCTCCTCACAATTGACATGAGCATTTACAGCTGCCCGGCCAGCAGAGATTAGGTGAAGTTCTGACACACACAGGTTAAAATGGTTACATTTGTTTTCCACTTTAACTGTCTGCTAGTCAGCAAGGATGAAGAGTTCCACTGCACAAGTCCTGTAGGCTTGAGAGAAAGGGGAATGGGAAATCAATGCATTTTCTCTGTTCAATTAGGTTCATTGTGATGCAGAACCACCTATTCACATTAGCGGCCTGCAAAAGATCAGTGCACAAATGACTATCTTTCACCAGCACCAGAGTATTTTGTAGTATCGAAATTGTCGTGTTTTGTAAAACAAGATGATTGTGTATGGATGATCATTAGACAGGTTTGAGTGAGGCATGAGTATGGCATTCTTTAATACCCCAAAAGGTTTTTTTCAAAATTCTATTGTAGAGCTAGGCATTAGGGGTCTCTATGGACTATTACACCAGTAGGACAATTTTCACACATTTGGAAAACACAAATATAACCTTAAAGGGGTATTTCATGATTCCTTTTTATTTGACTATGCTACAGGGGCTGTAAAGTTAGTGTAGTTCATAACATAGTATCTGTACCTGTGTGTGACGGTTTTCTCACAATTCCTCTGTGATTTTCACCCCAATATTTATTTTTAACAGCATACAAAATTACTGTTGTCTCGGATTTTTCCAGGTTGCAATGCGGTCGAGACCTGATTCATTAGTGAGCTGATGACAGGGAGCCTGTCTGCTTCAATGGGTGGAGCGATCGCATGGCGGGAACAAGATCAATCTGCAACTAATGCAACAGCTGTAGGCACCCTGATTGAAAACCACAGGTATTTTGAATGGATGCAGCTCATTTATGTTTCAATGGGTTGGGTGGCTGAAGTGTGGGAGGGAGGAAAATGGAATTATGGGATTTGTAGTCCAAAAAAAAAAAGAAAACTCAAACAGAAAATACCAGTTCACAAAAAGCTAGCCACAGTGTTATGGTAATCTCACACCATTTAGCCACAAGACAAGTGCAGATCCTTCCTAAGCATGTCCATTACTGCCTGCCAGGTATGTACTAAAATCACCTTATGGTGGATAACCCCTTTAACTATGGGACAAAAGAATGATATCATACATTTTCTGAAATTGACAATTGGCATATTGTGAGAATGCTAACCAAGTAAATAATCTTGAGTGTTATCATACAATTTTGCAATAAAGCATATTTTAAAAATGTATGTTTATTGCTAAGGTTAGCCCCACACCTGAGACTTAGATCGGCACATGTCCAATTAAAGTCCTATATGATCATTTAAATGAAAAAGTACGAATGACTGGGAAAAAAACATGACAGACTACAAAAAAAAAAAAAAAAAACATGTAAGACTACAAGACTACAAAGACCTGAAAAAAAACATACCAGGCTACAAAACAAAAAAAAAAATATATATATATATATATATATATATATATATATATATATATATTGGACTTGCATACAGTGGAAATGACCAGCTAAATGCAGCCAGTTGTGCCAAACACTAGTTCTTTTAGCCACAGTAGCTGAAAAAATCCTTCATGGGTAATTCGACTTTCAGCAGACATAATCTGCAGGCCATGGTAGCATGTTTATGCTCACAGTAGAATGAGTAGCATGTGGCCTGGCATTGCCTCCAGTGCCATTTTGCCCTGCACCATCATAATCTTTGAGAGCCTTGGTGTGAAGTCAGCAGTGAAACGTTTTTAGCTGGATGTTGTGTAGCTCTGTGTCATGTAAGCATCGCCTGAAAGTCTGTGTAGACATTGTTCAATGCCCTTGGCTTGGTATACAGTACAGTACAGAATGGATCTTTAAAGGAAACCGGTCACCCGTTCACCCACACTAAACCCGATACACCAGGTTATAGTGCGGGTGAACAGGAGACCAATGCAGGGTTTCTGACCTATATACGTACCTGCAGTCCGGCGCCTCGTCCCTCTGAAGTTCAGCTTCTTCCAGTGCTGAATTGCGCGCTGGATCCGGGCCCTCCGGTTGGATTTGAATATTCATCGGTGCTGGTCACATGAGCGCTCAGTAGACACAATCGCTCACGTGACCAGCGCCAATGAATAACCGAATCCAGCCAGAAGGCCCGCCTCCAGCATGCAGTTCAGCACTGGAAGAAGCCAAACTTCAGAGGGACCAAGCAATCGACTGCAGGTACGTATATAGGTCAGAAACCCATGCATCGGTCTCCTGTGTATCGGGTTTATTGTGGGTGAACAGGTGACCGTTTTCCTTTAAGCACTATTCTTCTAACCTGATGATTTTACCGTGCAGAGGTTTGCTTCTGGGCACATTTTTGCTGTCATTCCAGTTTGTTGTTGCTTTCCCAACCACAGGGACACGCAACATTGAACACTGCTGACACCTTTACCTACACGCATAGATATCTGTATGATTGATAAACCAAGTCTCTCCAGTGTCAAGCTGCTATAACTGGCACATTAATGAACAGGAGGTATCCCACAATCACACTGTTCTGCCTTAATCCAATTTATGAGGTTTCATGTGGCTGAAAAACTGTGCTTTTGACCTGGCTTTTATACCATTCAAGCCCCTCCCACATTTCACAGATTGAAGCTAGGTACTTGTATATTTCAGCATTTCTGATCTTAGGGACACCTTCTGCTTTCTAGATTTGCATAACCTTACGGCTTGTCGCAACTTCAATGATAAGTAGTGTAAATAATAGAGCAAGCAGCTGGTACAATAAAACCACATGTAATCATTTTTTTTATTTTCTATAAAAAAGCATGTAAACCTAATGTAACTCAATATACAGTACCTCGGACCATTAATGGAGTCCTGAAGGTTAGCCCAACAACCAGCAACACCACAACTATTGCACCGGCTAGCAACAATATTACAATACTTTCTTTAAAATATACTGTATGCCATTTATCATCCATTACCATACAGTGAACACATCTGGGCTTGTACAAGATAAGCATATCAAATGACTCTACAAAAAGTAAACCTATTCCCAAGAGCATACTAGAAAGGATATAAGTACAAACAAAGACACAAACAAGACACAGATGGTGCAGAGGTATGCCTATGGGAGAAGCATGTACAAGCTTGACAGACACAGAGAAATTATAGGGGGCAAAGAACCTCAAGGCAGTAGAGAGTTTGTACTTCTAACCCTTTTGACTGACAGTAGACAATATTGTATAACCTCCAAAATGGCTGACCATTGTCTCAGCTACCTTGCTCACGTTAAAAATAAATAAATAAACATCTCTAGTTCTAACAAGTAAACTCTAGTTCTAACAAGTAAAATACTATGCATCAAAACAGCATACTACAGGGACAATTGTGTGTTGCTTTTTCTAAAAAAAAAAAAAAAAAAAAGAAAACTCTGATAGTTTTGTACCTAATAGTTCTATTGTGTAAACGACTTTTGGATACACTTTTGAAACCCTGAAGAGATACTTGTCATTTAGTCAGAAGTTGACCAAATGTGAACAGCCTGTGTTTTTATTCGTTTATCTTGACACCAGAACATGTGCAGGGCCCTTGTGTAACTACATACAGCTGATATTACAAATAAAACCTCCAGAGGACTTCAGCATTCAGTGAAACATTTTTTGAAAATAACATACACCTTGTGTTTCTGGATGTACTCATCTTTACTGTGTCTGATCATTGTTGGGATCCTTGCATTGAATACTAACACATCCTTTGGTTCTGTTGACGACCACTTCTGTTTCTGAATCTTGTAACGTTTCCAGTTCTGGTTACATCTCTTATGATACTTTATGAACCGATCATAAAATGAGAAAATATCCAAATGGCAAATTTTACAGCCTGTTATATAAAGGTAAGCCAAAAGTAATTGTGGTGGCTAAAGGGTGTTGGCATGTAAGATGTACTGCAGAGGTGTTGTGACAGACAGACAAAGATTTGTAAAGCCAGGGTAGTGTTAACCTCCACACTCCAAGGATAAGGAGCTACCTGGGCCAAGCGCTGGGACAATAAAACCACAGATGAAGGGTTACGGGAACCACTTTTACTGAAAGTTCTTGCAAGCAGATGTCACAATCCATGCAATATAAGAGAAAACTTTAGATCTCTGGCCACTCTGGGACTTGGAGTTATAGTGCAGCTGTTACGACTTAACTTGACTTTATGCTGATGTTGTCTCCAAATTCAGCATAAAGTCGTTAAGTCGTAACAGCTGCACTATAACTATGACATGGAGTACTTCACAATACATTCACAGAATTGCTTACTGCCCGGGGTGGACTTCTCTCTCTCTCTCTCTCTCTCTCTCTCTCTCTCTCACTGACTTGTGCTATAGGGCCCTTTCAGCTCTCAGGCACTTCTCCCTGCAACTGGAATTTGACTGACTTGACCTGGACGGTGGAATGCATGCGATTTAGTGTACTTGCTCAGCACTTGACTACTCCTCAGACTCCATTGACTTGAACACTGCACTGACCTCCAGCTTTGCACCACACTACACTGTACTCTCCTCAACCAGGGCTAGACTGGCTCCTCCCTGTCAAGACAGACCAGGGGGCTTAGGGACAGAGACCTATTTGGCCACAGTGATTACATAACATCTCTGAAACCTTTCCCTTCAAGACACAGTCCACTTTATACAAGGTGAACAACATAAAATGGCATAAAACATGGAACAATAAACACAATATTATATAACATGTTCCCTGGAACTGTGGACCAAAACAGACACCTGAGGCAACATCTACCTAATAGGGCAGGCAGAGCAGGATATTCTGTACCGGATCACCACATAAGGCCCCTTCTAAACCCTATAGACAAATTTTCACACAAGGGTATTAGGGGCACTTTTTTTTGCTCCCATATGAAATTTAAGTGTCCCTGCCCAACCATTGGTTTACCATCATCAAACTCCCAGGACATTTGCCTGTAATACAGGTGCAAAATGCACCCAAGGCCACCAGCCTTGATTCATAGACCTCTGTAGCTATAGGGAGAGATCTGGCAATGAAGGCTGGTGGGGTGGGGAGAAGCCAATGGGACTACCCCAATGACCTGTGCATCAGGCAATGTGAAAATGAGGAGAGGTTCCCTTTAAATACGAAAAGCTATTTTGAATTTAAGGAAGCAATAAAGTTTTTCCCCTATTTTCTTGGAAGGAAAAACTATGTTAAGTATGAAAAATGAACTTCATGGTTAGTATGGAAAGGTCCTCCAATATTTGATGTGGAATAATAAATTATTTAAACGTCAAATTCCTCAAAGTCTATTTTTTCTTTAATCATGGAACAGGCCACATAAGAACCCCGTTATGATAGCAGGTCATGTGATACTGTGGTTCATTATACTAGCTAAGCACAAGCATTCTACTTTTATTTAGGTCAATATTTTACTGTGAACATTAAAGAGGAGTGTCAGAATTATTCACCTGTATATCTATCCTGTACATACCAATAAGTACACAGGAGAATAAAGCTCTAATGTTTCGTGCCCTGAGGCATCTACTCTGCCTCCCTGATACACAGGCTAGTACAAAACTACATAAAGATTATATTTGGCACCACATTACTTGTCTTTGTTCTGGCTTGATGCAATAATGTTTTATGATGCATTGCCTGTCCTTCAGAATACTATAGTATATCATCTGGGTTAATATTTCATAATAATCATTCTTTGTAACCTTTTGCTTATACTTTATAGGGGGAATTTATGGAGTTGTTTGTTACAGTTTTTTAGCTTTCATTTATTTTTTGTAAAACAGCAACATTTTTTGCAAATGTGAATTTTTCTAAAATTTGTGACTTTATCTTGGCATAATTTTTTTTAAACACTTTTATTTTATTTATGACATAAGAAGCATTGTAAAGATTTGCAGCAATATTTCAAATTTTTAAGAAAATGTTTTATGAACCAATTAAGTTCTGAGGTGGCTGTATGATAAGAACTTCAACCTTTGCACCGAACCTACCCAAAACGGGTCAGAGCACAACTGACACCACCGATTCCGATGGATCCTATTGACTTGAATGGGGCCTGTCTGGGAGTTGAGAGGGGAAAAAATAGCAAAGATAGCAAAATAGGAAAAATAGCACTTTTTTTCTCCACTCAACTCCTGTCGTTCCCAAAGGCTAGCAATGTGAATGGGCCATAAGACGTTTGTTTACTCTTTAGGTGGTTCACAGGAAGTATAGAAAGTAGAGGTGAAGTTGAAAAGTAAAAAAAAATATTAACGTTAACTTAACTTTATATGAATGAACCTCAATTGTGTAGTTTTTTTCTTTTTTTAAATTGCACATGCCGAAACATAAGAAACACCATTTAATTGACCCTGTTTGAAATTTAGACTACAAGGAATTTATCTAGGGCAGAGGCGGCTCTAGACTTTATGAGGCCTTAGGTGAAAATAAATCTGAGGCCCCCCAAGAGCGATAAAAAGAAGAAAAAAAAGAAGTAAGCAGGTGATATTAAAATTAACTGTATAAATTTCATATTTTAAGGCAAACTTTAATGTATATCATAACCTCGCTATTCACAGCTTATTAACGGCTTTATACTACAGAAGAAATTTTTTTCTTTTTGGATTTCTTTTCTGTCACGACCACAGTGCTCCCTGCTGATACCTCTGTCCATTTTAGGAAATGTCCAGAGCAGCATATGTTTGCTATGGGGAATTTCTCCTGCTTTGGACAGTTCCTGACATAGACAGAGGTGTCAGCAGAGAGCACTGTGGTCGTGACAGAAGGGAAATCCAAAAAGAAAAGAATTTCCTCTGTAGTATACAGCTGCTAATAAGTACTGGAAGGATTAAGATTTTTTTTAATAGAAGTAATTTACAAATATGTTTAACTTTCTAGCATCCATCAGTTGATTTAAAAAAAAATAAAAAAAAAGTTTATTTCACCGCTCACTACATGATGGCACAGTCAGATATATAACTCATCTTTGACTGTGCCATCATATAGTGAGCGGTGAAAGGCAGGTAAAAAATAGCAACTAGTCCATTTATAAGCCACACACTTTACATTTTTTGCCCCCTGCTTGGGTGAGGCTGAGACCTCTTAGATTTATTACAGAAATAGCACAGCAACACAGAGTATTTCTGGAGGGAACTGTAGTGAGTCAGAATGTCTGCTTTACTACAGTTCCTGCCAGAAATACTCTGTGCTGCTGGGAAGCCTACTCCATCTTCTACCTGCCTTTCACCGCTCCCTACATGATGGTACAGTCAGAGATATAAGTTATATTTCCCATATAACTTATAAGTCAGACTGTGCCATCATGTAGGGAGCGGTGAAAGACAGGTAGAAGATACATACAACTATACAATTCATAAGCCACCCACCTGACCAGGCTACCCTGTTTTGGGTCCATGCAGCTGTCGACTGAGAAGGCCGGCAGAGAGATCAGGGCACTTCTTTGGGAGGGCTCTGTACACCAAGGACAAGCATGGCTATGTAAACCGAGGACAAGTAGGGCTCTGTACACCGAGGACAAGCAGGACTCTGTACACCGAGGACAAGGAGGGCTCTGTACACTGAGGACAAGCAGGGCTCTGTACACTGAGGACAAGCAGGGTTCTGTAAACTGAGGACAAGCAGGGTTCTGTACACTGAGGACAAGCAGGGCTCTGTACACTGAGAACAATCAGGGCTCTGCACACTGAGGACAAGCAGGGCTCTGTACTCATAGGACAAGCAGGGCTATGTGCACTAAGGACAAGCAGGGTTCTGTACACTGAGGACAAGCAGGGCTCTGTACACTGACGACAAGCAGGGCCCTGTACACTGAGGACAAGCAGGGTTCTGTACCTGATGACAAGCGGGGCTATGTACACTGACGACAAGCAGGGTTCTGTACCATAGAGAGAACACAGTGAACTCCGACGTGGCGCTGCTGCGCTTAGACGTGAGGTCATGTCATCCCCACGGTGACGTGACCTCACGTCTAGGCACAGCAGCGCCACGCCGGAGTTCAAAGCGCCTCTCCCAGGTGCTCACTGCGGTTCTCTTACAGGGCTGCCGTGGCTGTGTTGGAGATGCAAGCCAGCAGCACCGTTCTCTGTGCCCGGGTGTGTGCTGGGCCCGGGTGTCGCGGGCAATTTATTTTTATTTAATGTGACAGGCAGCGGGCAGCAGGCCCTTTTCCCGGCCGGGCCTTCGGACGACGGCCGAATGGACCGGCCGGTCAGTCCGCCCCTGGGCTAAACAATTAAAAATTTTGACCGGGAAAGGCTGCTGATATATTTTTAATTTCAGCAGCCTGCAGCTCTCTGATTACACCAGGGGTCTCAAACTCAAATTATCTGGGGTCCACTGGAGGTAGCAGCTGGGTAAGGCTGGGCCGCATGCATCCCTTACATATTATGCCCCCATCATGCGCCCCTTACATATAATACCCCCATCAAGCACCCCTCATCATCCATCAGCAACCCCTCATTCCCCCTACCCCCATGTGGTAATAGCATGAGCTGACGGATGATAGGGGTGCTATTTCTGGGGGTTCCCCACATTAGGTAGGCAGCAGGTTCCCCACATTAGGTAGGCAGCAGGTTCCCCACATTAGATAGGTAGCAGGTTCCCCACATTAGATAGGCAGCAGGTCCCCCACATTAGGTAGGTAGTAGCAGTTTCCCCACATTAGGTAGTAGCAGGTTCCCCACATTAGGTAGTAGCAGGTTCTCCACATTATTTAGTAGCAGGTTCCCACATTAGGTAGTAGCAGGTTCCCCACAATAGGTAGTAGCATGTTCCCCACATTAGGTAGAAGCAGGTTCCCCACATTAGGTAGTAGCAGGTTCCCCACATTAGGTAGTAGCAGGCTCCCCACATTAGGTAGAAGCAGGTTCCCCACATTAGGTAGAAGCAGGTTCCCCACACTTGGTAGTAGCAGGTTCCCCCCATTAGGTAGAAGCAGATTCCCCACATTAGGTAGTAGCAGGTTCCCCACATTAGGTAAAAGCAGGTTCCCCACATTTGGTAGTAGCAGGTTTCCCACATTAGGTAGTAGCAGGTTCCCCACATTAGGTAGTAGCAGGTTCCCCACATTAGGTAGAAGCAGGTTCCCCACATTAGGTAGTAGCAGGTTCCCCACATTAGGTAGTAGCAGGTTCCCCACATTAGGTAGAAGCAAGTTCTCCACATTAGGTAGAAGCAGGTTCCCCACATTAGGTAGTAGTAGGTTCCCCACATTAGGAAGTAGCACATTCCACACATTAGGATGAAGCAAGTTCCCCAAATTAGGTAGAAGCAGGTTCCCCACATTAGGTAGTAGCAGGTTCCCTACATTAGGTAGAAGCAGGTTCCCCACATTAGGAAGTAGCACATTCCACACATTAGGATGAAGCAAGTTCCCCACATTAGGTAGAAGCAGGTTCCCCACATTAGGTAGTAGCAGGTTCCCTACATTAGGTAGAAGCAGGTTCCCCACATTAGGTAGTAGCAGGTTCCCCACATTAGGTAGAAGCAGGTTCCCCACATTAGGTAGCATTGTCGTCACCCCCCCCCCCCCCCCGACTCTCTCACACACACAGACAGACAGACAGACACCAACACATGCGCACACACATATACACACTTACCTGTCCTGTGCTGCACTTCTCCTCTCTGGCAGCGGCCTGACGAGTGACGTCACTGATGTCCTCCTGTGCGGGACTGCGGAGGGACGTCACATGCGCGACGTCCCTCATCAGACTCGGGCTGGCCGGCCAACCGGAGACCAGGAGGAGGAGGGCGGGGTAAGTGAAGCCTTCCGGCATTTAGCACTGCTTGCCCGAAGCAGGGCTAAATGCCTGAAGAAGTTACCTGCCCGGTGCCCAGAACTCTATGTCCCGGGCATCAGGCAATATAAATTACACGTACCTGGCGCGGGCCACAAACTTTCGTTCCGCGGGCCAGGAGTTTGAGACCCCTGAATTACACAATTTAGGCGGCAGCGAGGCCCCTTTTAGCGCGAGGCCTTAGGCAGCCGCCTAAATCGCCTAATTAGAGAGCCGCCTCTGATCTAGGCTTGTAGTGGGCATTTTGTTTAACCTGATAACAACCAAGGACAAGTTTACACATCTTTGTGCCACTAACAGTGTATGGCGCGAGCTGGTGACTCGAGCCTGGGCCATACTGGGCGGCCCTCAACTGATTTCTGTAGCTGAGGGCTGCCATTAATAGCCGACATGCGGTGATCAACTCAGACGACTATTAACCCTTTAGATCACCGCTGACAGCGCCAGCATCTAAAGGGACTTTTAAACAGTCTCTGGTGGTCCAGTGGGGTGTATCGCCCTCTGCAGCACAATCATGTGGCGGGGGGGGGGGGGTGATCCACTGTGGAGGTAACCAAAGGGCTTACCTCTCCTCCTGTCCCAGTCCGCGTGCCGGCTTGACTGTGACTCACGGCCCGCCTCCAATCTTCACTTAAAATATAGGGCTGCCACCGGCTAGGGACCGTACACTTAAAGTCCCCTAAGGGGACTAATAAAGTGCAAACAAAAGGGGCCTTCAGACGACGGACGAATGGACCGGCCGGTCAGTCCACCCCTGGGCTAATCAATTAATAATTTTGATCGGGAAAGGCTGCTGACATATTTTTAATTACAGCAGCTTGCAGCTCTCTAATTGCACCAGGGGTCTCAAACTCAAATTATCTGGGGGCCACTGGAGGTAGCAGCTGGGTAAGGCTGGGCCGCATGCATCCCTTACATATTATGCCCCCATGATGCGCCCCTTACATATAATACCCCCATCATGCACCCCTCATCATCCACCAGCAAACCCCCCCCCCCCCATTCCCCCTACCCCCGTGTGGTAATAGCATGAGCTGACGGATGATATGGGTGCTATTTCTGGGGGTTCGCCACATTAGGTAGGCAGCAGGTTCCCCACATTAGGTAGGCAGCAGGTTCCCCACATTAGATAGGCAGCAGAAAATCCTCATAGCAAACATATATTGCTCGGGACGGTTTCTAAAATGGCCAGAGATGTCAGCAGAGAGCACTGTGCTCGTGATGTCAGCAGAGAGCACTGTGTTCCAAAAAGAAAATAATTTCCTCTGTTGTATTCAGCAGCTAATAAGTACTGGAAGGATAAAGATTTTTTAATAGAAGTATTTTACAAATCTGATGATCTGAAGAAGTACGGAAGTATGACACAGCTGTTACCTCCACACTGAGGTCCTCTGCGTCTCCACCATGATACCTGCCTGACACCGCACTCCTGTTCCCTGCAATCAAATAAAATAAAGATATGAAGCCACGACCTTGTTGAATGTCGTCTAATATTCTTGCCGATTAATTTACAAATCTGTTTAACTTTCTGGCACCAGCTGATTTAGAAAAAAAAAAGGTTCCACCGGAGTACCCCTTTAAGTTCCCCAGACTGACTGGCAGCTGTCATTTTCCTTATAGATGCCGTGAGTGGTATTAATCACAGCATTTAAAGGGTTAAAGGAAATCAGACAGATGGATCACCCAGACTCTCACATCAAGCAGACGTGAGCCCATGTGACCACTCTGCTCGGGATGCAGGGCGGTCATGTAGGGAATGACTCTCCTTTCATGTGGACGTGAGAGCGAAGTTTTCATGAATATTTATCAAGGGGGAGGGAATTCCTGAACACATGGGACAGAGAAAGGTATGCTAGGAACTCCAGCTTCCTCCTCCGTCGCGCAAAAAGCAGAATTTGCATATTAGCAATACAACTAATATCTCTGGATGGACCGATCTTAGTAAGTCATACATCATTTTATTCAGGATCAACTTTACTATTAAGTTACTGCAGGTGATCTTTCTGTTAGATTATCTTTAATGGCGGACATTGGTGTGACCACTGGTGATTGCCATTGACTGTGAGTGCACGGCTGCTGTCACTAATGTTTTACGTATGTGCTGGGGCATTTCATTTATACAAGGAACACAAAAGAATAAACACCCCAAAATGTATTACACAATTTCTCAGAAACTGCTGTTTGGACAAACAACAAAGCTAAAAAAAAAAAAAAGGAGACTTTGCTGGAATGGTTTTAGGAGGCCATTTCAAATATGCAGAACCAGTGAGGTACCAGTACAATGAAAATCCCTTACCTCTATATTGGAAATTACACCCTTCAAGAAATTCATATGGGAGCATGATGAACACTTTGACCCACATGTGTTTTACAAAATAATACACAGCAGGTGATGCAAGCTGAAAATTCCATTTTTTTCTACGGATATGTAAACCATATATTGTGCCCATCTTGTGCCACCAGAGAGGCAGAATTAATAAATTCAATCTTTATTTTATAAATGTTTTACTCGTTTATAGAAATGCAGTCTTCACACACACACACACACACACACACATATATATATATATATATATATATATATATATATATATATATATACTGTATGTTTGGGCACACTTCAAGCTTAAATCATCATTCACTGGCCTGATTCTGCTGTCTACTTTGGCTTTTTGGGTCAAACATACAAACTCCATATTAATGGTACAGTTGTACCCTGTGCCTTTTTGATATTGTAGCCATATGTTAAGATGACATTATATGCAATATTATGGATGCTTATATTATACTAACATATGGTTACTGCTTTATGTATGTTTTACTCCACATTTTATTGTTTTTTAATGTTACAACCTTAAAAAAAAGAATAAAAACAGATTTGTCTTTTTCAGTGGTCTGCCTAGTCAAAAAAAAAAAAAAGGAAATTTGTTGGAGAATAACTTTTATAAAAAATAAAAAAGTACCAGTATAGCAGTATTCAATTCACCTAGAAAAAAAAACATTTACATTCCATAATATATATAAAATACCAAAATAATCATTCAAAGGGAATCTGTCAAAAGATGTTCAATTGAAAGACAACCACACACACACAATATCCTGAACGGAAGCACCTGCTCCAGCACGTGTTCCATTAATTTCTATGAGAACACCAGAGATGCCCATGAACAGCTCTCAGGTGTCTTTGACACTCCCATCGAAAAGCATGGAGCGCATGATATTTACAGCACGCATTAATCTCAAAGAGCTGGGATCCCATTCAGGAGATCGCCTCCTGTGATCATACACCTATCCCCTATCCTGTAAATGATGGATAAGTTGTCTTTCACCGGACAACCCCTTTAAATAGTTATTAGAGTATAAAACAAATTATAACTTTCCTGGAGCTGATGGTGGTTGCCAAGGTCAAGATGATGAAGCCAAGCTGCTCAAATGCTGCAGCCTGGCACACTTTCTTGCTGGCCCTCACCTCCCAGCAACACCTAGACTAATATATAGGGCTCTGTATGTAAATCAAGGAGAGGAAGCCAGGAGGTGTGCCAGCCTATAGCACTTAAAATAGTAACATAGTTTGTAAAGTTAAAAAAGACAGGAGTCCATTGAGTTCAACCTAAAACCCTTCTGTGTCGATTCAGAGGAAGGCAAAAAAAAAAACAAAAAAAAAAAAACATGAGGCTGATGCCAATTGCCCCATGAGAGAGGAAAAATTCCTTCCCGACCCCAATATGGCGACCAGAATAAATCCCTGCATCAATTCTCTATCCCCATAAATCTGGTATCCATAACCTCTGTTATTACTGTCACATATGGGAAGGGAAGGAGTGCAACACTATTCTCGCCCACTCCCCCTTTCCCTGCCTACTTGCCTATCCACTCTAGGCAGCAGATCGACAACCATGTTGATGGACCCTTCCTGATATAGTGAGGGAAGTTAGGGTAAACACAACAAACTACAATACAGTCAAAGTCAGGATACTGTAAGGGAGCACACAGACTAACAGAAATTATATCTAAACACACACACACACACAATAAGTCACAGACCACAAGCCGAGTCAGTACCAAGAGATCACAGAAGTGCCAAGTCGCTTAAACAGGAGAAGGGTCAGAGTACGGAGCCAATAGGTCAGATATTCCAGAAATACAAGATACATTAAACATGCTAGCTAGGAGTTGAAGCTCTTTCGCAGGCAGGGTGTTAGAGCAGACTGCCAGCTTATATAGAAGCAGGAACAGGTGCTCCAATCAAGGTCAGCTGACCAGTCCAGGGCATAACCCAGCAACAAAAAGAAAACAAAAGAAACTGTCAGAACTGCTTAACCCTCTGGGTTCTGACAATTACTCTCAAGGCCCCCCTTGAACTTGTTTATTGAGTCAGACATCACAACATCATGCGGCAGAGGGTTCCATAGTCTCACTGCTCTTACAGTAAAGAATCTCTGTCTGTGATGACAGTGAAACTGTTTTTCCTCTAGACACAGAGGATGCCTCCTTGTCATGATTACTGGCCTAAGTATAAAAAGATCACTAGAAAGATCTCTGTACTGTCCTTTCATATATTTGTACATTGTGATCAGATCGCCCCTAAGACATCTTTTCTCTAAACTAAATAACCCCAAGCTTGATAACCTGTCTTGATACTGTAATCCTCCCATACCATTAATAGTCTTTGTCACCCTCCTCTGCACCCTCTCCAGTTCGGCCATGTCCTTTTTACATACAAGTGCCCAGAATTGGACACAATACTCCATATGTGGTCTGACTGGTGATTTATACAGCAGTAAAACTATGTCCTTGTCACGTGTCTCTATGGCTCTCTTGATATATCCCATGACTTTGTTAGCCTTGGCAGCAGCTTCCTGGCACTGATCACTATAGTAGAGTTTACTGTCCACTAGTACCCCCAAGTCTTTTTAGGTAGAAGTTTTACCTGATGTCCAAGTCTCCAGCTTCCCCAGACCCCTCTGTAATATTGTGTTATCACCCTACCCAGTTTGGTGTCATCTGCAAATTTAGAAATTCTATTTTGTAATCCCTCTAAAAGGTCATTAATAAACAAATTGAAGAGAAGTAGACCCAGTACTGACCCCTGTGGTACCCCACTAGTAACTGTCACCCAACCAGAGTAAGTTCCATTCACACACACCCTTTGCTTCCTGTCACTGAGCCAGTTGCTAGCCCATTTACATATATCCTCCCTAGTCCAAGCATCCTCATTTTATGTACTAACCTTTTGTGTGGCACAGTATCAAACAACTTAGAAAACATATATAACATCCAAGGCTTCACCCCGATCCAATCTATAACTGACCTCCTCATGGATTAGTATGACAGGACCAATCCTGCATAAACCCATGTTGGTGCTGTCTCAGAGGTTATTTTTACTAAGATATTCCAGAATAGCCTCTCTCAGAAAACCCTCAAAAATCTTACCCACAACAGATATTACAAGTACAGGCCTATAGTTCCCAGGATCCGTTTTTGATTCCTTTTTTAATGTTGATACCACATTTGCTAAGTGCTAGTCCTGTGGAACAATCCCTGTCGCTATGGAAACTTTAAATATAAGAAATAAGGGTCTTTCTAGCATGGTATGTAATTCTTGCAAAACCCTGGGATGGATGCCATCTTGGCCCAATGATTTGTGTGTTTTTATGTTACTAAGGCGGCACCGCACTTTTTATTGGTTTAAAAGGGTGAGATTTGCAGTAAAATTTACTTTCTTCCCTCCCCTGTTATCTGACATTGGATTTTTCTTTGTAAATACAGTAGAGAAGTAATTTAGTAGATTGGCCTTTTTGTCATTCTCCTCCACTATTACACCCATATTATTTTTTTTCTATTTTACCTATTTTATTTCTCTCCTTATAATTCTTTAATGTTTCTCTTCTACCTTCTTGTTTTAGTAGTCTGACGGCTTTCCTCTTATCATTAATTGCTTTCCTAACTGTTTTGGTTAGCCAAGTTGGTTTTCTCTTATTTCTATCTCGTATATTTCCATAGAGTGTATGTCGTTCACAATATCTATTTAGAAAGTTCTTAAAAGTATCCCATTTAGCTTGTGTACTTTTATTACTTAGGGCACGGTCCTGATCTATGTCACTGAAGTCCTCTTTTAGTTGTTGAAAATTGGCATTCCCTAAGTTTAATGTTTTTGTAACCCCACTAGTAAACATCCTCTTATAGGATACACGAAAACGTATTATGTTGGGTTCACTATTACCAAGATAACCCCCTACCTCTACCTCAGATACTTTGTCTGGCCCATCGGTTAGTATAAGGTCCTGAAACGCCCCACCTCTTGTGTGGTCCTATGACAGGTAATTGCCTTTAATATTGCCGAAAATCTGTTTCCCTTGCTGGACCTATGTGAGGGTAGCAAAGGAATAGAGAGGGCGCAACCTAGCGCATTACCACTTAAAAATACAAGGGTGAACAGAGGTAAATACAATGCTCACCCAGGATGTTACACTCGCCAAGTGTAACAATGGAAAAAGGCTTGTGTGAAAGTGTGCCGGCAGCCGGTCCACCTCAGGACAGATAAACAAAAAGCCAAGGAGCCTCCAAGGGAGCGGTGGACATCGACAGGCGCTGGACACACTCGTGGGGTAGAGTACAGTTTAATCACCCATCATGCAATGCGTTTCACAGATTATCTGCTTCATCAGGCATCAATGTGAGGGTAGTTAACGTTCCCTATAATAATGACTTCCTCTTCTTTGCTGCCTCATCTATTTTTCCTTTAAGTAGGTTTTCCACTGCTTCCATTATACTTGGTGTCTTATAACAAACTCCTATCAGTAATTTCTTGTTCTTCCCCCTTCCCCCTATTTCCACCCACAGGGACTCCACATGATAATTTTCTTCCCCAATGTCCTCTTGAGTATCTTAGTTCCATCTCCCTGACACTTTGAAGATACATGCAATAACAATGCTATTGATAGCATCTAATGCACATACTGTAGATTAGAGTAACAAAATGAGCAGGATTGGTTATATTGTAATTGCAATATAACCACTATAAGTACAACCTGTGTTGGATGTGCTGGTCTTTTCCTGGTGCCTTTATGTTCTGTTTTATTTGCCAAATATATTCTTTCCTCTGCTGGACTAGGTTGTATTGGGCTTACTGTTGTATGCTTGTTCCATGTATGTTTATGTGACCAAACCTAGTCATTTTGCTATTTATACTATTACATTCATTTACAACTGTATATTAAATCTACTCTGTGGGAAGAACACAACAATGTCCAATCAATGAATAGATAAATGGAATTAAAAGGTGCGTATTCTATCTACTAGTAGCATCATAGAGGCAAGAGAAAACCCCTTTAGTAAAACATGTTCCTTTAATTTCCCCATCTCTAGCTTCTTCCACAGTATTAGGAATGATAACGTCATATATTTCCTGTATAATGTGCTTTCTATATTCTAAAGGGTAATGTATTATGTGACAAAGCCCTATGAGTATTAGTGTCAGATGTTGTTTTCATTGAATCTCTGTGATCTGATCTTTCATAATTTCATTTGTTTGAGGCTTGAAAAAATAAACTCTACTATAGAACAAATGTATTAACAAGATTGAAGGCAAGTCAAGATGTAAATTGTCAGTTTGTTCTAGATTAGATCCACAACTCCTTAACATTTTTAGAAGAACATTTTATAATGAAGAATTGCCTTTAATACCCTCTCCCAAATTCAAAATCTGTAAAAGTGGCTGTAACCTACTATATTAGGTGACATAGGGGCCATTGACTGCGACCTCTGCATCCTCTATAGCTATGTTCCTGCAGTTGTCTATCAAGAAATAATTCTATTGGGCTGTCTTTAATAATATAGAATGATAATCCACTGGGGATTGAAAAGGTAGGTAGACAGCATTTTATCCATCAATCATTTACATAAGGTTACTTGGTGTTGGGGTGGAATTTACAATAGTTGCTCCTATAGGATTAAGATTGTGGACTGTGAAGGCCAGGGAAGCAAGGAAAGTTACTGAAAATAACCATGACTATGACCACGACCCTTTGTGGCATGGTGCACTGCCTCTGCAAACGGATAAACAGCTGCCATGAAAAGATGTACTTGGTTGGTTATGATGCTTAGATCAGCCTTACTTCCCCCACAAATATCTGAGAACGCGAATTGTTGACACCTGACATAATCTATTCATGCCTGCACCACATTCTGACCCTTTTATCCACATGGTGCAGCAGAAATCTGGATTCGTATAACTGGTGCTACATTTCAATGAAATTCCCCAAATTCATGTGCTCAAGACGTGGAGCAGTTGCAACAATAACAATTATATCTGCTAAAATAATGAATTGTTTCTAGACTGCAGTATACATGCATATAGAAATTTAGTAATCTATAATACTACAAATAGGAGGATTTAGTCATACACTATACCAATAAAATATTCCAAATATACTGCACCTTAACCTAGCATATACATACTAGAAGTGCATAAGAATACTCTATAGTTACACATTTCATTAAGCCCATTGGGTTCAAGAGTTTATTATTCTTCTTTGCAAAATTTATCATTTGTATTGACTATAATTTTCTTTATAACTTGCCATCTCAAATCCATGATTCGATAAATTCGATAAATGCCCTTAAAATAGTACTCCGCTGCTCAGTGTTTGGAACAAACTGGAGTAGGCGCCGGGAGCTTGTGATGTCATAGCCCCACCCCCTCATGATGTCACGCCCTGCCCCCTTAATGCATGTCTATGGGAGGGGGCGTAACGGCTGTCAGTGGAGTACCCCTTTAAAATGGATATACTGCAAAAGTTTGAGCAAATATTTTAAAGGAAAACTGTTAGCTTGCTCCCCCCGCACCAATCAGCGGTGCGGGGGACGCTGATCAGTTTGATGCTTACTGTGCCCGGATTCGCCCGGCCATTCGGACGATATCTTTGTTTTTCCCTATATGCTAATGAAGTGCTTACTGGCACGGGTTGGGTAACTGGCACTCTGACATCATCGCCACCGGCCGCATCTCCGCCCAGCTCATCAATATTCCTCCCCTCCCTCCAAAAAAAATGTAATTATGGATATCATAGGAAGATGTGAGAATATGCAGTGTGCTGTGTTTGGGGCTTAGTAGCTGTAGTCCCATTGAAGTGGCCATGATTACTCCTGTCCACAATGCCCATAATGCCTACATTCGAACACTTGTGATTATAAAACTATACCATGAAGCGATGAAAGAAAGATTCTTTGCCTGGGGAACAGATGCCAATAGCTTCAACCTTGGCAGGAAGGCACGCTGGCACAGGCAGTGTGATGCCTTAAGCCATGTTCTGCCGGGAAACCCTGGGTCCTGGCATTCATGTGCATTTCACTTGCCAGGACATCCCTAAACATTGTTGCAGACCAAGTACACCCCTCCATGGCAATGGTATTCCATAATGTTATACTAACATTTTAAACAGGAAATACCAGTTCACAAAAAGCTAGCCACAATATTATGGTAATCTCACAACATAGCCATTTAGCCCCAAGACAAGTGCAGATCCTTCCTAAGCATGTCCATTACTGTCTGTCAGGTACATACTAAAATCACCTTATGGTGGATAAACCCTTTAAGTATGTCCATGACTTAAACTTTGTTACATTTTTTGGACATCACATTCACAGGGAGAAGTTCACATCATTATGTCATCACTTTACTGCACACAAGCCCAACTTCAGCTTACAGTATTCTTAAAGTGTCATCTTGTCACCCAACTCATATTATTCAAGCAATCCCTAAATGACTTAAAAGAGCATGTTCCTTATCTGAGCTTTGTGAGACAGGCACCAGAGATATTGAGAATAGACTCATATATAGGGATTAGGAGAAAGAGATGATTAATAAAGTGACAAGGGCAGTGAAGAATAGAAGATGTGAATCCTTGCTTTCATATAAGGTTCATACCCAGATTGAAACGTGCGACACCCATCACCCATCAGGGCCGGACTGGGTGTGAAAACCAGCCCTGGAAAAAATTACATACCAGTCCCATAGTGTTGCGTCATTATACCAGCACGTCATCATTTTCTTGTTCATAAAAGGTAAACCAGGGGTAGACATCCTGTTGCCACTCCAGATGTTGTGGACTACACCTCCCATGATGCTTTGCTAGCCTTATTGGAGATGTAGTCCAAAACATCTGGAGAGTCAAAGGTTACCTACCCCTGCTCTAAACCAAAAATATATCATATTGCAATATATAATACCATCACCCTAGTCTTTCTCCCTCAACCTATTCACATTTCCTTCCCCACAAATATATATATTATTAAAATATATAATCACCACAGCCCAAGTTGCCTAACTTTAGACCCCTACATAATATAATCTAAAAATGCCTTATCTCAAATTCACATGTCAGATCTTTCCCGTCCTCCACTCTTTCCTGCGCTCTAATACAATGCTGACTCCCTCCTGAGCTCTAATACAATGCTAATTCCCTAATCTAATACACTGCAGACCCCCCCCACTAATACATTGCAGATCCCCCTCCCCCTAATATACTGCTGACCCCCCTCCTCTCCCATCCCCCTTAATACACTGCCTATCCCCCTCCCATCCCCCTAATACACTGCTGATCCCCCTCCCATCCCCCTAATATACTGCTGATCTTCCTCCCATCCCCCCCAATACAATGCTGATCCCTTCTCACCTAATACAATGATGATCCATCCTCCCCCTAATACCATGCTGATCGTCCCTCACCCTAATGCAATGCTGATCCTCTCTCCCCCTAATACAATGCTTATCCCCCCCTCTCCCTAATACAATGCTGATTCCCCCATCCCCCTAATACAATGTTGATTTCCCCATCCCCCTAATACAATGCTGATTCCCCCATCCCCCTAATATAATACTGATCACCCCCTCCCCCTAATACAATGCTGACCCCCCTCCCGTTCCATCCCCCCAAAACACTGCTGCCCTCCCCCTGATACACAGTTCCCCCACATTAGGTGTGAGGTTCAGTTCCCCCACATCAGGTGCTGTATAGTTCCCCCACATTAGGTGCAGTACAGCTCCCCCACATGAGGTTGGCAGTATATTTCCCCACATTAGGTGCAGTATAGTCCCCCACATTAGGTGCAGTATAGTTCCCCACATTAGGTGCAGTATAGTTCCCCACATTAGGTGCAATATAGTCCCTCACATTAGGTGCAGTATAGTCCCCCACATTAAGTGCAGTATAGTTCCATACATTAGGTGCAGTATAGTTCCCACATTAGGTGCAGTACAGTTCCCCCCACATTAGGTGCAGTATAGTTCCTCCACATTAGATGCAGTACAGTTCCCCCACATTTGGTGGAGTACAGTTCCCCCACATTAGGTACAGTACAGTTCCCCCACTTTAGGTGCAATACAGTTCCCCCACATTAGGTGCAGTACAGTTCCCACACATTAGGTGCGCTACAGTTTCCCCACATTAGGTGCAGTACAGTTCCCCCACATTAGGTGCAGTACAGTTCCCCCACATTAGGTGCAGTATAATTCCCCCCACAGTAGGTGCAGTATAGTTACCCACATTAGGTGCAGTATAGTTCCCCCACATTAGGTACAGTATAGTTCCCCCACATTAGGTGCAGTATAGTTCCCCCACATTAGGGGCAGTATAGTTCCCCCCACATTAGGAGCAGTATAGGTCCCCCACATTAGGTGCAGTACTGTTCCCCCACATTAGGCGCAGTACAGTTCCCCCACATTAGGTGCAGTACAGTTCCCCACATTAGGTGCAGTACTGTTCCCCCACATTAGGTGCAGTACAGTTCCCCCACATTAGGTGCAGTATAATTCCCCCACATTAGGTGCAGTATAGTTCCCCCCACATTAGGTGCAGTATAGTTACCCACATTAGGGGCAGTATAGTTCCCCCACATTAGGTGCAGTATAGTTCCCCCACATTAGGTGCAGTATAGTTCCCCCACATTAGGGGCAGTGTAGTTTCCCCACATTAGGAGCAGTATAGGTCCCCCACATTAGGTGCAGTACAGTTCCCACACATTAGGTGCGCTACAGTTCCCCCACATTAGGTGCAGTACAGTTCCCCCACATTAGGTGCAGTACAGTTCCCCCCACATTAGGTGCAGTACAGCCCCCCACATTAGCTGCAGTACAGTTCCCCCCACATTAGGTGCAGCATAGTTGCCCCACATTAGGTGCAGTATAGTTCCCCCTCATTAGGTGCAGTACAGTTCCCCCACATTAGGTGCAGTACAGTCCCCCCACATTAGCTGCAGTACAGTTCCCCCACATTAGGTGCAGTATAGTTCCCCCCACATTAGGTGCAGTATAGATTCCCCCACATTAGGTGCAGTATAGTTCCCCCACATTACGTGCAGTACTGTTCCCCCACATTAGGTGCAGTACAGTTCCCCCACAATAGGTGCAGTACAGTTCCCCACATTAGGTGCAGTACTGTTCTCCCACATTAGGTTCAGTACAGTTCCACCACAATAGGTGCAGTATAGTTCCCCACATTAGGTGCAGTATAGTTCCCCACATTAGGTGCAGAATAGTTCGCCACATTAGGTGCAGTATAGTTCCCCCACATTAGGTGCAGTATAGTTCCCCCACATTAGGGGCAGTGTAGTTTCCCCACATTAGGAGCAGTATAGTTCCCCCACATTAGGTGCAGTACTGTTCCCCCACATTAGGTGCAGTACAGTTCCCCCACAATTGGTGCAGTACAGTTCCCCACATTAGGTGCAGTACTGTTCTCCCACATTAGGTGCAGTACAGTGCCACCACAATAGGTGCAGTATAGTTCCCCACATTAGGTGCAGTATAGTTCCCCACTTTAGGTGCAGTATAGTTCCCCACATTAGGTGCAGCATAGTTGCCCCACATTAGGTGCAGTATAGTTCCCCCTCATTAGGTTCAGTAAAGTTCCCCCACATTAGGTGCAGTACAGTTATCCACATTAGGTCCAGTATAGTTCCCCCACAGACATACACAGCCTCCAGCCATATACAGTGTATGGCTGGAGGCTGTATGCCTGTCTACTGCCCCACTTCAGTGTTCCGACCAACGCCCCTCCGGTCCGGGGCCCTCGGGACCAGAGCGGAGGTCGGAACACTGAAGATGACGTCCCGCTGGTAACTTACCATGCGCGCACGTCCTCCTCGATGCTCCGCTCCATTCAGCTTTTCTCATATGAGCACACGCACGGGACGTCAGTGACATCCCTGCGTGCGCTACCTCCCGGCAGCCCCTGCTTTTTTAAAGTTAACGCAGGGGCCGCCGCAGAGAGGTAACTGCCGGGACATCCTTGTGTCCTGAAAAGATTTTTCGGGACACAGGGATGTCCCGAGTGTGACGGTGGGCCTCCTGCGGGGCCCGGAGCAGGCGCTCCATAGCGCTAATGATGATCCTGTCCTGCCCACATTAGGTGCAGTATAGTTCCCCACATTAGGTGCAGTATAGTTCCCCCACGTAAGGTCCAGTATAGTTCCCCCACGTAAGGTCCAGTATAGTTCCCCCACATTAGGTGCAGTATAGGTCCCCACATTAGGTTGAGTACAGTTCCCCACATTAGGTGCAGTATAGTTCCCCACATTAGGTGCAGTACAGTTCCTCCACATTAGGTGCAGTATAGTTCTCCACATTAGGTGCAGTTTAGTTCCCCCACATTAGGTGCAGTATAATTCCCCCACATTAGGTGCAGTATAGTTCCCCACATTAGGTGCCGTATAGATTCCCCACATTAGGTGCAGTATAGTTCCCCCTCATAAGGTGCAGTATAGTTCCCCCTCATAAGGTGCAGTATAGTTCCCCCACATTAGGTGCAGTATAGTTCCCCACATTAGGTGCAGTACAGTTCCCCCACATTAGGGGCAGTATAGTTCCCCACATCAAGTGCAGCATAGTTCCCCCACATTAGGTGCAGTATAGTTCCCTCACATTAGGTGCAGTATAGTCCCCCACATTAGGTGCAGTATAGTCCCCCACATTAGGTGCAGTACATTTCCCCACAGACATACAGCCTTCAGCCATATACAGTGTAGTTGCCCCACTTCGGTATTCCGACCACCGCTCCAGGGTCATGATCTACTGCTATGGCCTATGGGCCATAGCAGTAGGTCCCAGGACTGGAGGTGGGGTGGTCGGAACACTGAAGATGACGTGCCGCTGGTCACTTACCATGCGCGCGCGTCCTCCTCACTGCTCTGCTCTGTTACTATGGGCGCACGCACGGGACGTCAGTGACATCCCTGCGCGCGCTAACTCCCGGTGGCCCCTGCATGTTTAAAGTTAACACAGGGCCAAAGAGAGGTAACCAGGCCATCCTTGTGTCCCGAAAAGATTTTTCTGGACACAGGGATGTCCCTAATGTGACGGGGGCCCCCTGCAGGCACGGGTCCCAGAGCAGGCGCTCCATGAGCGCTAATGATGATCCGGCCCTGGCTGCCACTGGAGGGGAAACAAAATGCAGCCACATCTCAAAGCGGCCTCAGGGCCGGAGGCCCACCACGAAATTTCCCAATATCCCTGTAGGCCTGTCTGGCCTTGTCACCCATTCATTTTTTCTACAGACTTTAGTGGAAAATTTCATTTGGTAAGGAACACTTTTAATAAATACCTTGTTCTCGACACAGATGATAAGATGAATACTATCTTTAATTATGGATATTTTTGCGTAGCCCATAGAGCAGCTAAGACACAGGGAAATATATTATCACCTAGTGAGTTTGCTCAGCAGAGGCAGCGTCCGGTTAGTTTTCTCAAAAAGGTTTTTTACTTTGTGGAGGGCAATCGTGCAATGTATGTCAGTATGCACATAACACCAGAACTTTTCCTCTGTTAATCCTTAGCTTCTTATCCAGTCTTTTTCTAATTGTGATAGTGATCATATTCTTTTACTAGGTGACTAGAATAACATGTAATTTGGCATACATGGGTTGTGCAATACCTAAGGTCAAAAAAAGAACTGCACGGCACCTTTATTCCATACAGAAAAGACAGGTCAATTCTTCTGGTGAAGCAAAGCATTTTATTCAATGTCATAATGCCAAAACTGATTCTTTCCCTTAGTGATAGAGTGAGTTTGATGCCCAACCAGAGAAGGTGGTTAGCACCGCCTCCTACTATCAAGAGAACTTTTTGGATACTAAAATTAAAGACACATATTCTATTGGGACATAACAAAAAAAGTGATCTGCTATATATATATATATATATATATATATATATATACATATATATATATATATTTATGGTGTCCATCATTTAACCCTTTAGATGCTGCAATCAATGGCATGCGCAGCATCTAAAAGTGTAAATGACTGTTTCCCCTTCTTTAATAAAAATTTGAATCCCACTTTTTCTTTTTTTCTAATAAAAAAATATTAACAAAAAAACATATCCTCGTGTGCAAAAACGTCTGAACTATTAAAATATAATTGTAATGAAACCGCACAGTGAATGGCGTAAGTGTAAAGAAGTGTACTCTTTTTACAACAATACAAAGTGTACTCTTTTTACAATACATATTTTAGGGGAGGGCCATTTAAATTTTTCTAGTTATGCCACGGAAGTAACAATGGTTATATTTGTCTTCAGCCGTAGATACAGTACATGTGATAATGATGTGAAGGGATAATTTGCTGTTAGTAAGTGCGGGATTCTATTATGCAGATATGTTGTTGTATAAACTGTACAAATTATTTGGGGTGCAAGTACACGGGTACACGTTTAATAAAAAAATAAATATAATCCAGCGAGAGAATACTAGTGACGGGGAGTAGATAAGGATGTGTTTTACAAGTTGTTTTAAACCAAGGTGTGCTTGAGAACTTGTGGGCCAGCAATAAACATGTTGGGACTCATGCCAGGACTTTTTAAATCCTAGAAATGACTTTAAATACTTGGCAATACTTTGTGGCATATTATCATTCAGTAAGTTGAAATATTTAAAAATAACTTTAATGATCAGCCTGGGAAGGACTTTAGTCAATTATATAATGCTTATTTTATTTTTATTTTTTTCTTAACCTCTTTGACAGGTGCCTGCCACTAGTAACCAGTAAGGGTGCTCTTAAATAGGCAGTTACAGCCCCGGCTAGTGCACATATTTTACTTATAGCTTCCAGGCCCCAATATGACTTGCATCTTAAAACAATGGCAAGCCCATTCAGTTCACCTTTAGTAGCAAATAGCGACCCTGGCCACTTATGTAAGAGTATCTTTAAAGGGGGTATTCCTGCGTTTTAAATAGTGTTGAGCGGCATAGGCCATATTCGAATTCGCGAATATTCGCGAATATATGGACGAATATTCGTCATATATTCGCGAATATTCGCATATTCGTAATATTCTCGTTTTATTTTCGCATATGCGAAAATTCGCGCATGCGAAAATTAACATATGAGAAAATTAACATATACAAAATTAGCATACGCGAAAATTCACACACCGGTCTCACACAGTAGTATTAGAGCCTTCTTTACATCACACAAGCTGGAAGCAGAGAGGGATGATCACTGTGATGTGTACTGTGAAAAAAAAAACAAAAAAAACGAATATTCGTAATTACGAATATATAGCGCTATATTCGCGAAATTCGCGAAATTCGCGAATTCCCGAATATGTGATATTCGCGAATAATATTCGAATTGCGAATATTCGCGAGCAACACTAGTTTTAAAATGTTTTCCTGGGATCGTTAAAATAAACAGGGAACAGAAAGCTATACTTACCTACACCTGTGCCTCGCTGGTCCCACTGAAGCTCCCGTTCTGCTATTTTTAGTTCCCTTGCCACTCGTCTCTTTTGTCTGATTCCAAGATGAGAGCTTGGACTTGGACCTAACGGGACATTGTAACAGGTCTTTGAACGGAGCAAGAGTATAGTGTATATATATTATTAAATTGAGGGTAGCAGCAAATCATATAGCAGAGACGTGGCAGCAGGATTACTGTAGGTTGTAGGATGTTTTTTTAAAGTTGTCTACAGTTTGATCTCAGTAGTGATTTCCACGGTATGGGGGATGCACAGAAGAGATATTTGAGGCAGTATTGTGAGTAGTGTGACAAGAGAAGAGTGCAGAGGGAGGTCTTAAGGGGGAGACTTAAGGATGGATTGGAGGAGAGCCGGGGTGTTAGGCTGCATTCACACCACGTTTTTGCAATACAGTTCCCGTATACGTTTTCAAACGTGTGAAAACCGCATGGAACCGTATTGAAAACCATTTTCATTGACTCTCCATTGAAAACCGTATGCCAAAAGATGCATCAGGTTGTGTTTTTGCATCCTGTATGATTTTGTCAGTTTTTTTCCCCCGTACCCAAAACCGTAGCCTACCACGGTTTTTGGTCCGGGTGAAAGACTGTATTAAACCGTATACGTTTTTTTAAAACATGGGAGTCAATGGGAACCGTACAGAACCATATGTGCGTACAGTTCCATCCGGTTTTCACCATACGTTTTTTGACTTTGCACAATTTTTTTTCTTGAAATTTCAATCAAACAAGTGCAACGGACATCATTTTTCAAACCGTATACAGTTTTTAACTGTATACAGGTTGAAATTTGTACACACGTTTTCATACAGTTTAGTCAGTTTTGAGGAATCCGTTTTTCATCAAAAACCTGATACGGGAACTGTATTGCAAAAACGTGGTGTGAATGCAGCCTAAGGCTGGGTCCACACTACGTTTTGTCCCATACGGGAGCGCATACGGCAGGAGGGAGCTAAAACCTCGCGCTCCCGTATGTGACCGTATGCGCTCCCGTATGTCATTCACTTCAATGAGCCGACCGGAGTGAAACGTTCGGTCCGGTCGGCTCATTTTTGCGCCGTATGCGCTTTTACAACCGGACCTAAAACCGTGGTCAACCACGGTTTTAGGTCCGGTTGTAAAAGCGCATACGGCGCAAAAATGAGCCGACCGGACCGAACGTTTCACTCCGGTCGGCTCATTGAAGTGAATGACATACGGGAGCGCATACGGTCACATACGGGAGCGCGAGGTTTTAGCTCCCTCCTGCCGTATGCGCTCCCGTATGGGACAAAACGTAGTGTGGACCCAGCCTTATATGGAAGGCCACAAAGAAGTAGTTGATGAGAGCATGTGCCAGAATTTTTGTTGTCAAAGTTAATGAAAGTTATTGAGGTATGAGGAGATCCAGGAAAAGTCTGTGATGCCCAGAAAGTAGTCATCTATGAACAACTCATTTACCTTAAAGGGGTACTCCGGTGGAAAACTTTTTTTTCTTTCTATCTACTGGTGCCAGAAAGTTAAACAGATTTTTAAATTACTTCTATTAAAAAATCTTAATCCTTCCAGTACTTATTAGCTGCTTAATACTACAGAGGAAATTATTTTCTTTTTGTAACACAGAGCTCTCTGCTGACATCACGAACACAGTGCTCTCTGCTGATATCTCTGTCCATTTTAGGAACTGTCCAGATCAGCATATGTTTGTTATGGGGATTTTCTCCTACTCTGGACAGTTCTTAAAATGGACAGAGATGTCAGCAGAGAGCACTGTGCACGTGATTCAGCAGAGAGCTCTGTGTTCCAAAAAGAAAAGAATTTCCCCTGTAGTATTCAGTCTCTAATAAGTACTGAAAGGATTAAGATTTTTTAATAGAAGTCATTTACAAATCTTTTTAACTTTCTGGCACCAGTTGATTTAAATAAAAAAAGTTTTCCACCGGAGTACCCCTTTAACCATGATCAGCACTGTAGACATCTACAAGTGACCATAACTACAGGATACATTCCTAATATTGTTTATATGGGCACATGATTCCTAGTTAAAATTAGGTTTAGGAAGCACTAGTGAGCCTGAACTTGTGTAATTCTCTTTTAGTTTTGCACATAAGTGAATAAGAGTTTCTCTAGGGAAGAATGAGCTGCTTATGTTAAACTGCATGTTCAAGATCATACAAGAGGATTCAAGTCTCTAAGCGGGAACCTATAACCTCAAATATCCCTGAATATCTGAAGACAGTCACAAGGAAACAGCTGCTATGTGGAGTTCTGCCGAGGGACCTAATTAGTTGGGAGTAAGTAGACTGCAGTAGAAGGAGCCATTATACCGTACAATACAGCAATGCAGGCGTACATGCTTATGGGATGGAAATGCTGCAGATTTTAACGGTGGATCTGTGCAGGAAAAATCCACAGTACAATACAGGAGTAGGCTAAGGAGAAGAGATTTTAATAAATTCACTCACATGCTAATAAAGTTTTCCAAGCAGAAATTGGCCTGAGATGCAGCTTTTTTTTAAATCTGCATCTTATACATATTTTACATATTTCTGTACTGAACTGAACAAGGATTTGTTGCCGATTTTCCCGAGTTTAATGGGAGAGTATAAAGCCCCATGATAATACTTCCACAATAAAATGTATTTTTGAATATTTTGCTGTGGATTTCCTTTTATTGTGTCCCAATTCTGCACCGAAATCCACATAATCTGATGTAAATTCATTTTATAGATTCCCTTGCGGATTATTTGCCGATTTACTGTAGAAGATTTCCAAAGCAAATCGATGATACAGAGGCAGACGATAGCTATAAGAAAAAAAGAAATCATTAAAGGGGTAAAACTTTTTTTTTTTTTTTAATTAACTGGTGCCAGAAAGTTTTACAACAGATTTGTAAATCACTTCTATTAAAAAAATCTTAATCCTTCCAGTACTTTTTAGGAGCTGCATACTAAAGAGAAATCCAAAAAAGAAATGCATTTCCTGTGATGTCCTGACCACAGAGCTCTCTGCTGACCTCTGCTATCCATTTTAGGAACTGGAGAAAATCCCCATAGCAAACATATGCTTCTCTGGACAGTTCCTAAAATGAACAGCAGAGGTCAGCAGAGAGCTCTGTGGTCAGGACATCACAGGAAATGCATTTCTTTTTTGGATTTCTCTTTAGTATACAGCCCCTAAAAAGTACTGGATGGATTAAGATTTTTTTAATAGAAGTGATTTACAAATCTGTTTAACTTTCTGGCACCAGTTGATTAAAAAAAAAAAAAAAGTTTTCCACGGCAGTACCCCGTTAAGTGAAAATAAGTAAGGATCCATCACATTTGTTGCAGAAACGTACCGCACCAGGATTCTAATGAACATCTGCAAGGAGCTTATATATTTTATCAGTGTTTGTGATAGTTTTATCCGAGTACTCCAGTTTCCTTCCACAGCAGACTGACCAGTATGGACCAGTGTCAGTGATTGCGGTTTCTATACAGTTCTGTGAAATATGTTGGTGCTATATAAATAAATAAATAAATAAATAAGATAAAAATGCAAGGCTATTACAATGGGCAAGCCATAGACGGCAATGACAGTATAACTGAAGCACACTATAGACTTGGATTGAAGGGAGTATGCATTGTTACACATGCTGCAGAAAGGTGAGACAGATATGTTAGCGCAGTGGTCTTCAACCTGTGGACCTCCAGATGTTACAAAACTACAACTCCCAGCATGCCCGGACAGCCAACGGCTGTCCGGGCATGCTGGGAGTTGTAGTTTTGTAACATCTGGAGGACCATAGGTTGGAGACCACTGTGTTAGAGGACCAGGAAAAGGAGCAGAAGGTAGGAAAGGAGGAGGAAGCTCAAGGGCATTTGTTTCTCCTCTTATTACCTGTACCGCATCCTTACATCATGCTGGCAGGACAAAGTGCTTTATCATTTTGATCAGGAAGGATTCCCTCTTCCCCCGCCTTCCTCCCAGGCTCCCCCTCCACCCACTGTAACTTTCATGTGAGCAGTATAGAGAAGCCAAGTCTGACACATCAGTCGCCTTGGTTTGCAGAAGGAAGATTAGGATGCTGGGCAGGTGCCGGGGAAATGCTGCTCACCTCCCCGGATGACGTCACAGCAGAGGATCCTACCTAAACTGAGGCGGAGGGTGGTCCTGGAGGGTCTGGAGAAACTCAGGCAACTAGGAGAGGAAACTAGATTACTGCAGGAAAACACTCAATGGGCTATGTGAGTCATACATCTGATTGATAGATAGATAGATAGATAGATAGATAGATAGATAGATAGATAGATAGATAGATAAAGAGAAAGACAATGATGATATGTAACAGGTGGAGAGATAGAAAAAGATGTCTTCATCAATAAAGATATAAATAATTTTACTTTCAGGTAATTGCAGATAACAGATTTATAGGAGATAGATGGATAGATAGATAGATAGATAGATAGATAGATACAGAACCACAGGGTAGGCAGCACAACCTCAGATAAGTACTTCAACATAAGGGGTGCAGGCAAGGAGATGCAGGGTCCCAGCCGCAGACCACGTCCATAGGTACAGTGCAATTAGAAACAGCAGCACACCCAAGCAGTACCAGGTGAAAATCCTCAGAGCTTTATTTGCCCATGTTCACAGTGTAACATTTCAACGGTATCACACTTGCTTGACAAAGACGTTATGATACCGTCGAAACGTTGCACTGTGAACATGGGCAAATAAAGCTCTGAGGATTTTCACCTAGTACTGTTTGAGTGTGCTGCTGTTTCTAATTGCACTGTAGATGATAGATAGAGAACAACAGGAGAATACAGCAGCACACTGCTAGCACAAAGATATAGATGAAACATGAGTATATAGATAAAACATGAGTATATAGATAGAACATGAAAAGCTATTCAGCTGTAATGCAATAAATGAAGATATGAAACTATGAAATTATGAGGTACTTAGCTTGCGAATTTGGCGCCAAATAGCGTGGACCATCCCACCACGGTAAGGTGACCTCATTCTGGGACGGACCCTACACTGTGAATATGCCTCTGTGTGAACAGCACAGCAGGCATGCAAGGTCTGAAACATCCAAGGTTGTATTACACATACGGGGGAGTGGCTACCTCCATGAGGTCACCTTACCGTGGTGGAACGGTCCGCGCTATTTGGCGCCAAATGGAGCACCCCACCCACCTCTATTAGGTGTATATAAGGTGCCTTGGATGTTTCAGACCTTGCATGCCTACTGTGCTGTTCACACAGAGGCATATTCACAGTGTAGGGTCCGTCCCAGAATGAGGTCACCTTACCGTGGTGGGACGGTCCACGCTATTTGGCGCCAAATTTGCAAGCTAAGTACCTCATAATTTCATAGTTTCATATCTTCATTTATTGCATTACAGCTGTATAGCTTTTCATGTTCTATCTATATACTCATGTTTCATCTTTATCTTTGTGCTAGCAGTGTGCTGCTGTATTCTCCTGTTGCTGTATATTTAGCCCAGCAGCCTGCACCTGCAAGCCAGGTTTTTACAATAGTTTGGATCAATAGTGCTGGCCAATTTATTCTTTGGTTGTAGATAGATAGACAGATAGACAGATGAGATAGATAGATAGATAGATAGATAGATAGACAGATAGATAGACAGATAGATGAGATAGATAGATAGATAGATAGATAGATAGATAGATAGATAGATAGATAGATATGAGATATATAGATAGATATGAGATAGATAGATTATAGATAGAAAGATAGATGATAGATAAATAGATAGATATGAGATAGATAGATAGATAGATAGATAGATAGATAGATAGATGTGAGATAGATAGATAGATATGAGATAGATAGATAGATAGATAGAAAGATATGAGATAGATAGACAGATAGATAGATGGTAGATAGATAGATACATACATAGATATATAGAAAGATGAGATAGATAGATAGATAGATAGATAGATAGATAGATAGATATGAGATAGATAGATATGAGATAGATAGATAGATAGATATGAGATAGATAGACAGATAGATAGATGGTAGATAGATAGATAGATAGATAGATAGATAGATAGATAGATAGATATGAGATAGATAGATTATAGATAGATAGATAGATGATAGATAGATAAATAGATAGATATGAGATAGATAGATATGAGATAGATATGAGATAGATAGATAGATAGATAGATATGAGATAGATAGACAGATAGATAGATGGTAGATAGATAGATAGATACATACATACATACATATATAGAAAGATGAGATAGATAGATAGATAGATAGATAGATAGATAGATAGATAGATGATAGATAGATAGATAGATAGATAGATAGATAGATAGATAGCAACAGAAGAATGCAGCAGCACACTGTCAGCACAAGGATATAGGTGAAACATGAACATGCAGATAAAACATGGAGAGCTATACAGCTATGGTGTAATAGATGCAAATGTGAAACTATGAAATAGTGAGGCACTTAGCTCGCAAATTTGTCTCCGCCGGCGGTCAAATAGCTTGGACCGTCCCACCGCGATAAGGTGGCCTCATTGGGACGGACCCTACACTGTGAATATGCCTCTGTGTGAACAGTTCAGTAAGCATGGCAGGATCTGGAACATCAAAGACACCTTATATACACACCTGATAGAGGTGGGTGGGGTGCAAGGCCAACCGAGGTAGCCACTACCCCGTATGTGTAATACAACCAAAGAATCTTTGTCTAGATAGATAGATAGATAGATAGACAGATACATAGATACATAGATAGTTAGATAGAAGAGAAAGATATCTAATAGATTATACAGGTATGAGAGAGAGAGAGAGAGAGAGAGAGAGAGAGAGAGAGAGAGAGAGAGAGAGAGAGAGAGATAAGGTTATTGGGTGGGTGTTGAGAGTAAATTAGGGACTGATACCAAGATACAGATGGACAATACAATACACAGATAAGTACATACAATATTAATGATATATTAGGAAAACTAATACATTAGCAATGCCTGAGATAAGCAAATTAACAAGAGGAGAGAGTATATAAAAGAATGGAGTTCATTGGATGAGATAAATAGACAAATACTGAATAAATGATTGTATAATAGAAAGATAAACAGATAGATGGCCAGTAATATAGATAGACAAATTAGATAAATATATAGATAGACATATTATAGATAGATAGATAGATAGATAGAGCTGTCAATAAGATAAAAGTGAAGACACAGGCTGTGTACTATGGCAGCAGGACTAGAGAGTTGCTGGAGTCAGGATGGATGACATCACCGGCGGCTCCTCCCAGGCAGGGCAGAGTGGTCGCTGGCAGCAGTCCCCTGGGGTCTTCCCTGCACCTGGGGCTCTGAGCCCTGTGTACAGGTGACACTGCTCTGCTGCTTGGTGCACCAGTCACACAGTGCGGGACAAGCATTGCATAATGCAGCACAATAGTGATACAGACAGGACTGATGACTGGCACGCATCTCATCTACAGGCACTAATCTCATCTACAGGCACTCACCTCATCTACAGGCACTCATCTCATCTACAGGCACTCATCTACAGGCACTCATCTACAGGCACTCATCTCATCTACAGGCACTCATCTCATCCACAGGCACTCATCTCATCCACAGGCACTCATCTCATCTACAGGCACTCATCTCATCTACAGGCACTAATCTCATCTACAGGCAGTCATCTCTAGTGTTGCTCGTGAATATTCGCAATTCGAATTTTATTCGCGAATATCGCATATTCGCGAATTTGCGAATATTCGCGAATATAGCGCTATATATTCGTAATTACGAATATTCATTTTTTTTTTTTTCACAGTACACATCACAGTGATCATCCCTCTCTGCTTCCAGCTTATGTGGTGTAAGAAGGTTCTAATACTACTGTGTGAGACTGGTGTGCGAATTTCGCATATACGAAAATTTGCATATGCTACTTTTCGCATATGCGAATTTTCGCTTATTCTAATTTTTGTATATGCAAATTTTCGCATATGTTAATTTTCACGCACGCGAATATTCGCATATGCGAAAATAAAACGAGGATATTACGAATTTGCGAATATTCGCGAATATGACGAATATTCCTCCATATATTCGCGAATATTCGCGAATTCGAATATGGCCTATGCCGCTCAACACTAGTCATCTCATCTACAGGCAGTCATCTCATCTACAGGCAATCATCTCATCTACAGGCACTCATCTACAGGCACTCATCTCATCTACAGGCACTCATCTCATCTACAGGCACTCATCTACAGGCACTCATCTCATCTACAGGCAATCATCTCATCTACAGGGAATCATCTCATCTACAGGCTGTCATCTCATCTACAGGCACTAATCTCATCTACAGGCACTCATCTCATCTAGAGGCACTCATCTCATCTACAGGCACTAATCTCATCTACAGGCACTCATCTCATCTACAGGCACTAAACTCATCTACAGGCACTAATCTCATCTACAGGCACTCATCTCATCTACAGGCACTCATCTCATCTACAGGCACTAGTCTCATCTATAGGCACTAATCTCATCTACAGGCAGTCTTCTCATCTACAGGCACTAATCTCATCTACAGGCACTCATCTCATCTAGAGTCAATCATCTCATCTACAGGAACTCATCTACAGGCCCTCATCTACAGGCACTCATCTCATCTATAGGCACTCATCTCATCTACAGGCACTCATTTACAGGCACTCATCTACAGGCACTCATCTCATCTACAGTCATTCATCTAAGGCACTCATCTCATCTACAGGCACACATTTACAGGCACTCATCTCATCTACAGGCACTCATCTACAGGCACTCATCTCATCTACAGGCACTCATCTACAGGCAGTCAACTTCAAGCACTCATCTGATCTACAGGCACTCATCTGATCTACAGGCACTCATCTCATCAACAGGCACTCATCTCATCTACAGGCACTCATCTCATCTACAGGCACTAATCTCATCTACAGGCACTCATCTCATCTACAGGCACTCGTCTCATCTACAGGCACTCATCTCATCTACAGGCAGTCATCTCATCTACAGGCAATCATCTCATCTACAGGCACTCATCTCATCTACAGGCACTAATCTCATCTACAGGCACTAATCTCATCTACAGGCACTCATCTCATCTACAGACAATCATCTCATCTACAGGCACTAATCTCATCTACAGGCACTCATCTCATCTACATGCAATCATCTCATCTACAGGCACTCATCTCATCTACAGACAATCATCTCATCTACAGGCACTCATCTCATCTACAGGCACTCATCTCATCTACAGGCACTCATCTACAGGCACTCATCTCATCTACAGGCAATCATCTCATCTACAGGCAGTCATCTCATCTACAGGCACTCATCTCATCTACAGGCACTCATCTCATCTACAGACAATCATCTCATCTACAGGCACTAATCTCATCTACAGGCACTAATCTCATCTACAGACAGTCATCTCATCTACATGCAATCATCTCATCTACAGGCACTCATCTCATCTACAGACAATCATCTCATCTACAGGCACTCATCTCATCTACAGACAATCATCTCATCTACGGGCACTAATCTAATCTACAGGCACTCATCTCATCTACAGACACTCATCTACAGGCACTCATCTCATCTACAGGCACTCATCTACAGGCACTCATCTACAGGCACTAATCTCATCTACAGGCACTCATCTCATCTACAGGCACTTATCTCATCTACAGGCACTAATCTCATCTACAGGCACTCATCTCATCTACAGGCACTAATCTCATCTACAGGCACAAATCTCATCTACAGGCACTCATCTCATCTACAGGCACTAATCTCATCTACAGGCACTCATCTCATCTACAGGCACTCAACTCATCTACAGGCACTCATCTCATCTACAGGCACTCATCTCATCTACAGGCACTAATCTCATCTACAGGCACTAATCTCATCTACAGGCACTAAACTCATCTACAGGCACTAATCTCATCTACAGGCACTCATCTCATCTACAGGCACTCATCTCATCGACAGGCACTAGTCTCATCTATAGGCACTAATCTCATCAACAGGCAGTCATCTCATCTAGAGGCAATCATCTCATCTACAGGAACTCATCTACAGACCCTCATCTACAGGCACTCATCTCATCTATAGGCACTCATCTCATCTATAGGCACTCATCTACAGGCACTCATCTCATCTACAGGCACTCATCTAAGGCACTCATCTCATCTACAGGCACACATTTACAGGCACTCATCTCATCTACAGGCACTCATCTACAGGCACTCATCTCATCTACAGGCACTCATCTACAGGCAGTTATCTTCAAGCACTCATCTGATCTACAGGCACTCATCTCATCTACAGGCACTCATCTCATCTACAGGCACTCATCTCACCCACAGGCACTCATCTCATCCACAGGCACTCATCTCATCTACAGGCACTAATCTCATCTATAGGCACTAATCTCATCTACAGGCACTCAACTCATCTACAGGCACTCATCTCATCTACAGGCACTCATCTCATCTACAGGCACTAATCTCATCTACAGGCACTCATCTCATCTACAGGCACTAAACTCATCTACAGGCACTAATTTCATCTACAGGCACTCATCTCATCTACAGGCACTCATCTCATCTACAGGCACTAGTCTCATCTATAGGCACTAATCTCATCTACAGGCAGTCATCTCATCTACAGGCACTAATCTCATCTACAGGCACTCATCTCATCTAGAGGCAATCATCTCATCTACAGGAACTCATCTACAGGCACTCATCTCATCTACAGGCACTCATCTCATCTATAGGCACTCATCTCATCTACAGGCACTCATCTACAGGCACTCATCTCATCTACAGGCACTAATCTAAGGCACTCATCTCATCTACAGGCACACATTTACAGGCACTCATCTCATCTACAGGCACTCATCTACATGCACTCATCTCATCTACAGGCACTCATCTACAGGCAGTCATCTTCAAGCACTCATCTGATCTACAGGCACTCATCTCATCTACAGGCACTAATCTAAGGCACTCATCTCATCTACAGGCACACATTTACAGGCACTCATCTCATCTACAGGCACTCATCTACATGCACTCATCTACAGGCACTCATCTACAGGCAGTCATCTTTAAGCACTCATCTGATCTACAGGCACTCATCTCATCTACAGGCACTCATCTCATCTACAGGCACTCATCTCATCTACAGGCACTAGTCTCATCTACAGGCACTAATCTCATCTACAGGCACTCATATCATCTACAGGCACTCATCTCACCTACAGGCACTCATCTCATCTACAGGCTCTCATCTCACCTACAGGCACTAATCTCATCTACATGCACTCATATCATCTACAGGCACTCATCTCATCTACAGGCACTAATCTCATCTACAGGCACTCATCTCATCTACATGCAATCATCTCATCTACAGGCACTCATCTCATCTACAGACAATCATCTCATCTACAGGCACTCATCTCATCTACATGCACTCATCTCATCTACAGGCACTCATCTACAGACAGTCATCTCATCTACAGGCAATCATCTCATCTATAGGCAGTCATCTCATCTACAGGCACTCATCTCATCTACAGGCACTCATCTCATCTACAGACAATCATCTCATCTACAGGCACTAATCTCATCTACAGGCACTCATCTCATCTACAGGCACTCATCTCATCGACAGGCACTAGTCTCATCTATAGACACTAATCTCATCTACAGGCGGTCATCTCATCTAGAGGCAATCATCTCATCTACAGGAACTCATCTACAGGCCCTCATCTACAGGCACTCATCTCATCTATAGGCACTCATCTCATCTATAGGCACTCATCTACAGGCACTCATCTCATCTACAGGCACTCATCTAAGGCACTCATCTCATCTACAGGCACACATTTACAGGCACTCATCTCATCTACAGGCACTCATCTACAGGCACTCATCTCATCTACAGGCACTCATCTACAGGCAGTTATCTTCAAGCACTCATCTGATCTACAGGCACTCATCTGATCTACAGGCACTCATCTCATCTACAGGCACTCATCTCACCCACAGGCACTCATCTCATCCACAGGCACTCATCTCATCTACAGGCACTAATCTCATCTATAGGCACTAATCTCATCTACAGGCACTCAACTCATCTACAGGCACTCATCTCATCTACAGGCACTCATCTCATCTACAGGCACTAATCTCATCTACAGGCACTCATCTCATCTACAGGCACTAAACTCATCTACAGGCACTAATTTCATCTACAGGCACTCATCTCATCTACAGGCACTCATCTCATCTACAGGCACTAGTCTCATCTATAGGCACTAATCTCATCTACAGGCAGTCATCTCATCTACAGGCACTAATCTCATCTACAGGCACTCATCTCATCTAGAGGCAATCATCTCATCTACAGGAACTCATCTACAGGCACTCATCTCATCTACAGTCACTCATCTCATCTATAGGCACTCGTCTCATCTACAGGCACTCATCTACAGGCACTCATCTCATCTACAGGCACTAATCTAAGGCACTCATCTCATCTACAGGCACACATTTACAGGCACTCATCTCATCTACAGGCACTCATCTACATGCACTCATCTCATCTACAGGCACTCATCTACAGGCAGTCATCTTCAAGCACTCATCTGATCTACAGGCACTCATCTCATCTACAGGCACTAATCTAAGGCACTCATCTCATCTACAGGCACACATTTACAGGCACTCATCTCATCTACAGGCACTCATCTACAGGCACTCATCTACAGGCACTCATCTACAGGCAGTCATCTTTAAGCACTCATCTGATCTACAGGCACTCATCTCATCTACAGGCACTCATCTCATCTACAGGCACTCATCTCATCTACAGGCACTAGTCTCATCTACAGGCACTCATCTACAGGCACTCATCTCATCTACAGGCAATCATCTCATCTACAGGGAATCAT